>NC_138770.1:155529458-156191958 GCF_965119305.1 Pelophylax lessonae | reverse complement strand
AAGTGTACCTGTGAAGTTTCAGCTCTGTAGCATGTCCAGAACAAGAAGAAAATACGAATTAGGGTTAGGGCTAGGGTTAGGCTTAGGGCTAGGGTTAGGGCTAGGGTTAGGGTTAGGGCTAGGGTTAGGGTTATTTTTATGGCTAGGCTTAGAGGGTTAGGGTTAAGGTTAGAGGGTTAGGGTTATGGTTAGAGGGTTAGGGTTAGGTTTAGTGTTAGGGGCTAGGGTTAGGGTTACAGTGAGATACTTAGGGTTAGAGTTAGTAGCCCTACCCCTACCCCTCTAACTCCAACCCTCTAACCCTAAGCACTAAAAATAACCCTAACCTTAGCCCTGACCCTAACCCTAGCCCTAACCCTAACCCTAACCTTAGCCCTAACCCTAATTCTATTTGAATTCTGGTTCTGGACATGCTACAGAGCTGAAACTTCACAGGTACACTTTTTAGACCCCCCAGACAATAAATCCAAAGAAATTTTTTTCTTTAAGTTTTTTTTTTTTTTTTAAGTTTTCCAATAATTGTCTCTCTATCAAAAATGACAATTTTTAAGAACTTTTTTGTGTGATTTAGTGTCTAGGGGGTCTAAAAAGTGTACCTGTGAAGAGTGTACCTGTGAAGTTTCAGCTCTGTAGCATGTCCAGAACCAGAAAAAAAGATCATTTTTCAGTAGAGCAGGGATGGTGGGAATCCCTTTTACACCTATATGATCTTTTTTTTCTGGTTCTGGACATGCTACAGAGCTGAAACTTCACAGGTACGCTTTTTAGACCCCCCCAGACACTAATCCAAAAAAGTCATGCCTGCCACCATATATATCAGTGGTGGGTGGGCAGTGGCACTGCAGTGGGCACAGTACACTCTGTGGACCTGACAGTCACTGGCACTCAGGCAACTGCAATTATAAAAAAAATATATATATTTTTACTTTGCAAGCTGCTGTGCCACCGTATATATATCAGTGGTGGGTGGGCACGCAGTGGCACTACAGTGGGCACAGTACACTCTGTGGACCTGACAGTCACTGGCAGCCCAGGCAACTGCAATAATAAAAAATATATTTTTTTTCAATTTGCAACAAGATGCTGTGCCACCGTATATATATCAGTGGTGGGCAGTGCACTGCAATGGGTACAGTACACTCTGTGGACCTGACACAGCTCTCACTGCAATTATGACAGAGGAAAAAAAAAATATTTTTTAAAATGCAAGGTACTGTGCCTGTGCCACCCGAAATGAGTGTGGTGTGCACACAGTACAGTCTGTGGTGGGTCTGTGGCCTCTCACACACAGCGGGCAGGCAACTGCAGTGTACAATAGATATATATATATATATATATATATATATATATATATATATATATAAAAAGAAAAAACTCAATTACCAGCCCCTAAAAGGGCTTTTGGGGACACTATATATATATATATATATATATATATATATATAAATAAAAAAAAATCCTCAATTACCAGCCCTTAAAAGGGCTTTTGGGGACACTATATATATATATATATATATATATATATATATATATATATATATATATATAAAAAGAAAAAACTCAATTACCAGCCCTTAGAAGGGCTTTTTGGGGTGCTGTCAGGATGCGGCCCTTACAGCAGTAGTGGACCAAGAACACTGACTAGCAAGACCAGGAACACTGACTAACAACTGTCCCTAGCTATTAACAGCAGCAGCAGCAGCAGCTCTCCCTGCTCTCACTAACACACACTGCTTCAGAATGATCTAAGATGGATGCTGCCCTTGCTTATTTATAGGAGGTGGGATGGAGGTATGCTGATTGGCTGGAAATGTGCCTGCTGACTGTGAAGTTCAGGGTCAAAGTTTGCCTCAATGATGTATTATAGGGGGCGGACCGAACATCGCATATGTTCGCCCGCAGCGGCGAACGCGAACATGCTAAGTTCGCCGGGAACTGTCCGCCGGCGAACAGTTCGGTACACCTTTAGTGCCGATTGGATTGTACCATCTATGTATCACTCATCGGATGTAAACAACCATTGATAGGTGGCAAGTGCAAAAAGTGCTATGTGCAATTGAGTGATTTGACAATGAAATCTTTATTGTGGCCTTCTGTTACAGAGGAAACTGACATCCGTGGTGAATATTATAAAACAGTATGCAGTGTAAAGTGAGAGAGTAAAAACGCCTGTAGCGCGTGCTGAGAGTGAGGAGTGCTAATACCGTGGGTAAAGCACTTACCAATAGCCTCTCCCTTCTCACTCTAGTATACTGTGTCTCCCTTCTCCTGATGCCTGTAAGAGCTGGTTGTTCCGTAAATATCGTTGCGCTTGCATCTAGGGAGTCAGTGTACAAAAGACCAAGAGAGCTTCCATTGCGTAGTATAGTACAACATTGAGGGAAAAATTAGTAGCGACTCACTGTTAGGAAGTTCACCGTCAGCTTGTTTAGTGGATCTCCAGTGTTCGGCCGCGCGGTGCTTCCGCGTTCCACCGGCCGGAGCCACCTAACCGGAAGTGACGTATGACGCTGCTTTGCCGCTCTACGCGTTTCGTCACTGCGACGTCATCTGGGGCGGTACTAGGCTACGTACTCCCGGAGCTTATATAGACCTCCGCATCCTAGCGACCATTGTGTGTACCTCCGCCATCTTGGTACCCTCACGCGAGTCATACCGGCGGCCATCTTGGTGCCTCTAGATGTAATGGTCAATACATGCCGGATACGGGGTTTGTTTACATCACGTGAACTTCCTTATACAGCGATCCCCATATGTTAAATGCATACATCTCATAAACTTAAAAATGACAGTGATTAGTGAAACCTTAAAAACATGCCATAAAGTTCTGAGAGATGAGCCATGTGGGTGATCCGCTTTTTAAATTTGAAATTAATTTGAAATAAAAACTTTTATTATGAACGTGTATAAAAATTAAAATTAAAAAATTAAAATTTAAAATGTATAAAATATAAGAACTATCCTTGGTTGGAGAATCATTTCGGGTATGCAAATTTTGGACAATTTCGTGGAGAGTGTTAAAAAAGCCATATCGGCTGAGTGGGACTCGGGCACACACTTAGCATGGCCTCAAGTCCCATAAATGGAGAGGAGGAATTGGATCAGATGTGTAGAGGAGGAGCCATGAGCATAAAAAATTGGTTGGGTTGGAGGAGAAAGTACAAACTTGTTGTTATGTTGGAGTGGTGGAAACCAGATTAGTGGAAGGGTTATAGGAGACCAAATATCGGCATGAAAACGCATTGGGGTCACATGCGTCAAAATACCTGGAAATTCATAGATCTAAAAATTGAAAGACTATGGTGGAGGAATTTGGAGGAGACCATATGTCGGTGTAAAAACGCATGGGGTCACATGCGCTAAAACATCTAAAACTACATAAAATCCATAGAATCTAAAAAAATAACCACTTGCCTACTGGGCACTAAAACCCCAGCCCTGCCCAGGCCAATTTTCAGCTTTCAGCGCTGTCACACTTTGAATAACAATTGCATGGTCATGCAACGCTGTACCCAAATGAAATTTTTATATATTTTTTTTCAAACAAATAGAACTTTCTTTTGGTGGTATTTATTTACAATCTGGGTTTTTATTTTTTGCTGAACAAACAAAAAAATGACCGAAAATTGTGAAAAAGAAAAAAAAAAAGTTTTTATTTTTATAAAATTTTTCAAACAGGTAAACAGGTAATTTTTCACCTTCATTGATGTGCGCTGATTAGGCAGCACTGATGGGCACTGGTAGGTTGCACTGATGGGCACTGGTAGGTTGCACTGATGGGCACTGATAAGGCAGCACTGATAGGCACTGATAAGGCAGCACTGATGGGCACTGATAAGGCGGGCTTGATAGGCACTGATAAGGTGGCACTGGTGGGCATTGATAGGTGGTACTGATAGGCACTGATGGGCGGCACTGAAGGGTATTGATAGGTGGCACTGAAGGGCACTAAAAGGGCACTGGTAGGTGGCGCTGGTAGGTAGACTCATGGGCACTGATAGGTGGGACTGATTGGCACTGGTAGGTAACACTGATAGGTAGCGCTGATGAGGAGGCACTGATAGGGGGCACTGGTGGGCATTGATCGGTGCCACTGGTGGGCACTGGTAGGTGCCACTGACCTGCACTAATGGGCAATGTTAAATGGCACTGGTTGGCACTGATAGGTGGCACTGGTGGGCATACATGCGGCAACAGGGGCTCTTCCTCTTCGGGATCAATGTCCCTCTGACAGCAGCCGGCAATCAGCTTTTTTTCCTCCTTACACTGTCAACGTGAGGGGAAAAAAAGCTGGTTACCGGCTCTGTTTACATCACATGATCAGCTTTATTGGCTGACAGGTAATCACGTGGTAAGGGGCAGCTGATGCATGGGAGGACGTAAATGGACGCCCTCCCGGCAATTGTTTTGTAGAGCTGGGATAGGGATTGGGAAAAGCCTTGGGATACCCAGAAGTAACAAAGTTGTAAGAGGGCATTATTCAGCAAATGGTTAACTGTAGTAGAAAAAAAAGTTTTCTTTAGCAAAATAGGGCACAATAGAAACAGTCTCTCTCCAAGGATTTCTCTCAGGCCTACTAACTGAGTCACTGGCTAGCTGGATGGCTCCTTCTAGTTTTAGCTGACACTGCACCATGAGCCTCCTGATAAGATCCTTTTTGAATGTTGCCTGGTTGTTCCTGCAACTTGGGGTTGATCCTTCAGCTTATTGGTGAGCCAGAATCACCCAGAACTCCTTACTGCTCATAAGAGCTTTGAAAGGTTTAACAGCACTTCCAGTGTTTGGGTCAAGTAACGGTCAAAGGTCAAGGTCATGGTCAGAGTCAGTATATTTTTGGGCAGGATTTAAAAAAAAAAAAAAAAACTAACGACTTAAGGCAATGTCTTGCCCCCTTAATGACCAGGTCTTTTTTGTGATTCGCCACTGCGTTATTTTAACTGACAAGTGCGCGGTTGTGCGACACTGTCCCCTAATAAAATTGATGTCCTTTTTTTCCCACAAATAGAGATTTCTTTTGGTGGCATTTGATCACCTGTACGATTTTTATTTATTGCGCTAAAAACAAAAAAAGAGCAACAATCCTGGAAAAAAAAATATATATGTATTTTTCACTTTCTGCTATATAATGTTCCTCCCCCCCCCAAAAAAAAAAGGTAAAAATCTATTTTTTTTTCATCATTTTAGGCCAATTTGTATTCTGCTACATATTTTTGGTTAAAAAATCACAACAAGTGTATATTGATTGGTTTGTGCAAAAGTTATCGCATCTACAAACTAGGGGAAAGATTTATGTCCTTTTTATTTTTTATTTTATTGTTTTACTATTAATGGCGGCGATCAGCTATTTTTAGCAGGATTGTTACACTGTGGCGGACAGATCGGACCCCTAACTGACATTTTTGGGGGAACCAGTGATATTCCTACAGTAATCAGTGCTAAAAACTGATTAACTCACTGTTAATGTAATAATGACACTGCCAGGGAAGGGGTTAACCTAAGGGCAATCAAAGGGTTAAGTGTGAGCCTAGGGAGTGTTTTCAAACTGTATGGGAGAGGGACTTGTGGAATCAACACAGAGATCTGTGATCCTAAAAAGGAGGAATACAGGAGCTCTGTGTTCATTCCAGAGAGAACAACAGTCTGCTGTGCTGACCGTGATACTCTCTCCACAGGGAGCAATTGCAGGTGCCCGGCGGCAATCACAGGCACTGGCCCCGTGGATCGGCTTCCCCACTGCCTAATGGGGGTGGGAGCCACCCCCGTAGTGCTCCCGCGAACCGCCGTAAAGGTGCGGCGGTTCGTGCAGCCGAGCCAGCCTGCCACAGTATATTTGCGGTGGGCAGTCGGCAAGTTTAAAATCAGCATTAGTGTCAATGATTTTTAGGTAGGACAACAATAAATAAATCAAAATGTGCTCTATTGCTTCTGGGCTATACTACAGTGTCAGGGCACAAACACCAGGAGAAGGGCTCTAGGACCCAGCAGCGCTATCAGCACTTTGGCAGGAGAAGGACTTTAGGACCCAGCAGCACTATCAGCAATTTACCTGGGCCTATTTAAGGAAACCTGCCAGTGATTTTAGTTGCTGGTTGATCTTCAGCTCCTCTAGTGTGTTATCCCTGTGATATTCCAGTTCCTGTCTCCTGTTACCAACCTGGCTTGTCCTTGACCTGTCTCCTGATTGCTTCCTGTGTTCGACCTTGGCTATCCACCTGACCACGCTTGCTCTGATATCCACCTGGCTCCTGATCTTGGCTATCCACCTGACCACGCTTGCTCTGACATCCACCTGGCTCCTGATCTTGGCTATCCACCTGACCACGCTTGCTCTGACATCCACCTGGCTCCTGATCTTGGCTATCCACCTGACCACGTTCCAGTCTCAGCATTATCCAAGTCCTGCAAACACCTCACGGGCGTCACCTGTCTGCTGATTCCACTCCAGCACTCCAGCTGTACTCTGGATCCTCCTGCACACAGTCCAGCAGGCGACCCGTGCTACTTTGGGCCTGACCTCTCCTGTTCTCCTCCTCAGGGGGGTCTCGAACTTAGCCGCAAGGGAAGCCCTCTCTCTCCATTGGCCTCCAGCACCAGGTACGTGATATACAGGCACAAACAACAAATAACATACACATATGTGGTATTGCTGCAATTGTTAGGAGCAGGAGAATTTATTTTCGGTTGTTCTTCGGTGGTAGGTTATAGTAGTAACAAGGCAATAATTGTAACCTGCAGTTTACTGACAGGCTCAAAGATAGAAGGAATATTGCAAAACACGTTCAGGATAGAAAACACAATGTCTCTGTGAATCAGTCAGGGCACATTTTTGCTGAATATAATAGCCTTTATAGAACTTTATAAGAGGGAGTTGACAGTTAAACATTTAAACGCAAAGAGCTACTTGCGATTACAGAACCCCTCTCAGTGAAGTTCAGGATTGTTCTGGTAGCACAGGTAAACAGCTGGAGGAATCCAAGGACGAAGGGCGTCCCTACTGAAGCTGGAGTCTTCACGGTAGCTTGGTCTTCCAGAGAAATTCCATTCAATTCAGCTCCATTCAAAATGCCTAAATACCAGTTCTGACGGTGGAGGGCCCCCACCTGGCTGCAGATCACTTACCCAGCTACCTCTACCTCATCAAGTGTGACATCTCTGAGCGGCTGAGGGAGGTAAGCTGATGAAGTTATACCCCCTAGTACCCAGGGAGTTGTAGAAAGTAGAATTAAAGGGACCTGTACCAGCATCTGAGCATGGTGAGTAAATGGACACACTACTGCATACAGTATCTACATTTAGCTCTAAGGTGTTTTCAGCATACTATTTACTTTTAGATATCTTTCCTTCATTGTAAAATAAACACTTTAGAATCAGGAATGCTGAGGAAAAAAATGGGTAACTATATTATTAATAACAGATCTGAAATTCTACAGAATATTTTTCAAAGTACAGCAAAAGTCTTTTAAGTAAACCTGTGCATAGAAAAGCAACAAATTGATTTAATTCCCTTCCCCACTGCTTCTCCTTGTTCCCTTTTTAATCTGCTGAAATGAGGACAGAAAACCTTGTGTATATTGATCTGGTTGGAATGTATACAGGGCTAAGGACTCTCTCTTTGTTCTGACATTATGCCTAAGCTTGCTGGTTAACTGCTTAGACGCCCCAACCTGCATGGTGAGTAGACATGCTAAAATCGTTTTGTTCCGAATTGAAATTTGGACAAATTTCCAGTTTTTGGAAATTCGGATGTATCCAAATTTTCAAATTATAATAGTAGCTAATTTAAACGAATCCGAAAAAAAATACCAAAAACAAATTGGGACAAAACTTAAATTTGAATTGATTCAAATAGTTTTTGAATTTGAATAGTTTTGTATTTGCAACAATTTTCTGGGTGAAGTGGTTCATTACCTGACAGAAATGCAGGGTGCCAATATTTTTCGCCATGACTGTACAAAGCAGACTAGACAGGACCCTAGTGGCTAAACATGTGCAGTTCATTTCATTCTGAATTGAAATTTGGACAAAAATTGGATTTGAATCAATTTCAAATAGTTTTTTGAATTTGATTTGTTTTTCAATTTCCAAAGAGAATAAAATAGAATGGAGATTAAAGGAATAGAATTTACAAAAATTGAATAGAACTGAATAAATTGAATAAAATAGAACATAACCATCTTCTGAAATTCAAATTTCAAATAGAACAAATTTGAATTTGAATACATAAGGATAGAAAAGAGAAGAATAGAATAGAAAAAAAAGAATATAATAGACCAGTGTTTCTCAACTCAGGGCACACTAACAGGCCAGGTTTGCAAGAAAACTGAAATACATCACAGATTATATCATTTGCTGCTCAGTGATTGCAGTATTCTAGTCTGCATCTCCCCAAGGTAAAACCTAATATCTGCCCTGTTAGTGTGCCCTGAGGACAGGAGTTGAGAAACACTGTAATAGACTGTAATAGAATAGAAAAGAATGGAATTCAAAAAAACAATAGAATAGAATAGAAAGAATATAACCATTTCCCAAAATTAAAATAGAATCAATTCGAATTTAAATAGACTAGAGAAACAATAGATTATAATAAATTAGAAAATAACAGAATAGTATAGAAAAAAAACAACAGACTAGAATAGAATAAAATGAATACAACAATCTTGCGAAATTTGAATTTTGAATAGAATAAATTCAAATTTGAATAGAAAAGAATAGAATAGAATAAACAAATAGAAAAATAATATAATTAAAAAAATAATAGAATAGAATTGAAAGAATATAACCATTTTTCAAAATTCAAATAGAATCAATTCAAATTTGAATACAATAGAAAAGAATACATTAGAATTTGAAGATGGCTATATTCTTTCTATTCTATTCTGTTGTTATTTTCTATTCTCCTCTAATCTATTCTTTTCCATTCTATTCAAATTCAAATTGTTTGTATTTTAAATTTGGGAAAAAGTTATATTTTTTTCTATTTGAATTTTTAGAAGACAGTTATATTCTTTTTTTTTTTATTCTATTTTTTTGTTCTATTCTATTCTTTTATTTTCTACTCTATTCCTTTATATTCTTTTCTATTTTATTGTCTTTGGAAATTGGAAAACAAATCAAAAAACTTTTTGAATTCAAATTTGAAAATGTTTTGAATTTGAAAATTATTTGAATTCAAAAACTATTCGAAATTAATTGGAAAACTATTCGAAAAATCGATTAGAACACGAATAAACGAAACTTATTCCAAAAACAAATTAAACGTATTAAACAAATTTAACTAAATTAATTTATGCGAATAACGAAACAAAACAAAACACATTTTTTGTCTGCACATGTCTAATGGTAAGAGGAAGGGGGAAAAGCGTTCTTCTCTCCTATACCTGGAAGTAGTGGGTCCTTTATATTGTCTCAGTAGGAAAATATAAAGGGCAGTTAAAAAGTATCAACATCCAAAACCGTTTTCATTTTAAATATAATGTTGAATGGTTAGAATCCTTAGCAGGTTTTTATTGCTTTCTGTGTGTCCATTGATGGGATTCACTTTATGGGTCCTGGTGGACTTAGTTAACAAGACAGATAACAGTAGTCACCAAAACAAGAATTGAGGGGAAATCTTCCAATGAGGATACTTGTTCTCAGGGCTGCTGATAAGTGGGTACCACCAGTCCTCCTGTACAGGGCCTGTTCAACATCGGGGCCCAGGCAGGAGGGGGGGGGGGGAATCAGTGTGGCAGGGGCAGCATTTACTGGAACCGATCCCTGTCATTTTCCCCCCTTCAGGAGCTGAAATCTGGATTCTCCTGCTCTCCCCTGCTGGCTTTCAGCTGGAAGTACAGGGGATCAGTTTGAGCAAATGTCAACCTCCACCAATCACCCCCTCCTGTGCAGGTTCCCCTTCCTTTTGATGCCAGGCTCCCCTGGTCACTCCCACTATAGCGCTTCCCCTCTTCTCCCTCTCGCTGGCTGCTGTGGGGCACAAGGGGAACATTTCCTCTCACTTCCTGCTGCATCTTTGGTACAGGAAGTAAAGGGAGATCTCCCCAGGGGTGACACAGACAGCACAAAATAAGCAAATGGTTGTTAACTCTTTCCTACATATATACACATTTAGGGAACCTTCTGCTTTGACCTTCATGGGCAAAGCACAGGTTTACGTTAAACAGTGGTCTTTACCAATATATGTGCCCCATAATATGCATTTACAAATGTTAGCAAACATTTACAAGTTACATTAAGCTGTTGTCAAATAATAGAGGCCGAAAAACACCAACATACTGAGTATATAAGGTGTTAATCAAATTACACACTAGGAAGTAATTTGTTTCCTTAGTCTATCTGAGCACAAGTTGTTCTAAAGCTATAAAGCCCCGTTCACCCAGGTATTGGCTTGTAAATGTCAGTCTAAAAGGCAACTTGTACACTAAGCATTTAAAAAGTGTATCAAGCAATTTCATTGATGTACTTAGAGAAGAATGATCACTTTTGCTTTAGATTCTTCAGTTCCTGATGGGAAAATGTACATATAGTACTTTGTCAAATCTTGCTAGGTGCTCTGTTATGTTAGTTGCAATGTTGGACAGGGTGCCCTCTATTGGTACATGGCTGCCTGACACCCCCAGCTACCAAGGAGATGGCTGCTTTTATAGTAAACACTTGTCTCCGACTCTCAGCACTTGCACAAGGTAATCACTGGTCCAAGGAATGCAGAGGGGAGTGAGACATGTCACCCTTTATTATGTTCTATCATACCTATTTCTGGAACAGTAATCAAGCAAATATTCTGCACCAAGCAGTGGAGGAACATGCTTGGCTAAAGGGATGCTAGTGAATGTGTTCTTTCACTCTAGGTGAGTGATGATGATCAAACATTACCACTTATGCTATTAGTGCATCTGGGTGGATGGTTACAAAGGTAAAGTGACCAGATTTTTAAAATGAAATCCGGGGACGTATTTTTTTTCATTGGCGAATGGCACAAGACTGCATAATACACAGAGCGCTGAGCACAGGACTGCATAATGCACAGAGTGCTATGAACAGGACTGCATAATACACAGAGCACTTGGCACAGGACTGCAAAATACACAGAGTGCTGGGCACAGGACATCATAATTTACAGAGCGCTGAGCACAGGACTGCATAATACACATAGTGCTGGGCAAAGGACTGCATAATACACAGAGTGCTGGGCACAGGACAACATAATATACAGAGCGCTGAGCACAGGACTGCATAATACACAGAGCGCTGGACACAGGACTACATAATACACAGAGCGCTGAGCACCGGAATGCATAATACAGAGCGCTGAGCACAGGACTACATAATACACAGAGCGCTGGAAACAGGACTGCATAATACACAGAGCGCTGGCCACAAGACTACATAATACATAGCACGCTGGGCACAGGACTACATAATAAACAGAGCGCTGGCCACAAGGCTACATATTACATAGCACGCCAGGCACAGGACTGCATAATACACAGACCGCTGGGTACAGGAATGCATAAGACACAAAGCGCTGGGCGCAGAACTGCACAATACACAGAGTGCTGGGCACATGACTGCATAATACACACAGCACTGGGAACAGGAGTGCATAATATATACAGGAAAGTTTTAGGCATAGAGTGCAGGGTTAAGAGGTTTGCTATGCACAGAGGACACTTCTGCTCCGACATCCATAGCTCACCTCTGCACCCTTCTCTCCCAGATTATCTCTGCGGCCACCTCTTATCCCTTCCCCCACAACAGCTAAACTCTTCATCTCTCAATGCAGCTGCATCAGCTCTGACCCCTGCTCCCCCACTGCCCTCACCTGTCTACAAACAGACCCCCCCCCATCTGCTTACATCCAGGTCTCAGCCCTGTCTATGTTAATCCAGCTCTGAATCCAGGGACAAAACTGGTGACAAACTTGGCCCGGGAACAGTGTCCTAAGTCCGGGGACTGTCCCCGGAACCCGAGGACATCTGGTCACCCTATACAAAGGGGGATATTGAAAACACAGAATGATTTGCAGACACAGGCATGAATAAATTATTTTCAGTAATTTATGGGGATTAAACGTATACAGAATGTTAAATAAACAGGATGAAACAATTGAGAACTGAAACTAAAAGCATGCATATATGTAATTTTTGTTATTTGACCTCAAGATGCTTTAACTTACAGTACCTAAAGTCTGTTTTCAGAAGGACTGGTGGTTAGTTTATAGCACAGTTTTGCACCAAATCAGTTTGGGGCTTTGTGATCTCTCATTAGAATTGTATTCAGGGCAATAATTATTTTATGGGGAGAACTGTAATTGTGGCATTTTAAAATGTAGTTGCTAAGGGAGGGAGTGGCAGTATGCAAAAGCATAAACAAAAATGTACAGCTGTCTGGTGGTCCTTTTCTATATACAATGCTATGAGACACAATACAAGAACACAAAAAACATGTTTTTTTTCTTGACTTCCATAGGGTTAGGGGTAGCTATAGTCACCATAGGGCCCCTGAGCTGGACAAGGTTTGCACCTCCATTTACCTACTTCTTAGCCTTTTTAAGATCCTTAACCACTTGCATACAGGGCACTTATACCCCCTTCCTTCCCAGATCAATTTTCAGCTTTCAGTGCTCTCACATTTTGAATGACAATTACTCAACACTGTACCCATATGACATTTGTGTCTTTTTTCACACAAATACAGCTTTCTTTTGGTGGTATTTAATCACCACTGAGTTTTTTTTATTTTTTGCGCTATACATTTAAAAGAAATAAAAATAAATTTCTTTGTTTCTGTTATAAAATTTTGAAAATTTGTAATTTTTCTTCATAAATTTTGGCCAAATGGTATACTGCTACATATCTTCGATAAAAATAACCCAAGTCAGTGTAAATTATTTGGTCTTTGTTAGGCCCCTTTCACACATACACACGTTCAGTTCATCAGTTCAGTCACGTAAAAATGTATCAGTGTTCCATCAGTTTTTCATCCATTTTTCATCTGTTTTTCATCCGTTTTTCATCAGTTGCCTTCCGTTTTTCATCAGTTGTCATCCGCTTTTCATCAGTTTTTCGTCAGTTGTTATCTGTTTTTCATCCGTTGTCATCCGTTTTTCATCCGTTGTCATCCGTTTTTCGTCCGATCCGTTTTTTTGACGGATGAAAAATAGGGCATTCATCCGTTCAAAAAAACGGACATTGACAGAAGCGGATGAAAACGGATGTTAACTGATGATCATCCGTTTTTACATAGAGATACATTGATGTCCATTTTTCATCCGTCAACGGATGGATGAAAAACGGACAAATGGACAGCATGTGTGAAAGGGGCCTAAAGGTTATAGTCTACAAGCTATGGTGCCGATCATTAAAAATGTATCATACCTGATCACACCTGATGTACTAATGACCTATCCCATTTCTTTTTTTTTTCCATAAAGAATCTTTATTTTTATTAAGAGATATAGAACAAAGGGTAAACAAAGTGTGTTACAGAAAATTTTCAAGAATACACAATAACATTTTAGCATTGTCAATAGCAAGAATAGAATAAACACTGGTGGTATCGCATGTCACACTCAAAAGGGAGAGAAAAAAAAGATAAAAACATATGAGCAACATACTACTCTGACCGTTACAAGGGCTCAAATCCTAAACGCATGAACCCAACCGGGGATCAAACTACAACATACGTACAGGATGATAGCCAGCCTTAATGAAATTACGATTATAGTATAAAGACATTGTGCATTAAAACGGCAAAATAGCATAGAAACAATCACCCAATTTTTTAAGGCATTCTTAAAAGTAGCGAGGTTTGGCCAGTTTAAGGTAAGGTGTAGCGTGTTTTAATTTGCTAACGGATCCATATCATGGTATAGGGTTCCAGCTGAGGCAATACGCCGTCGGCTTATATGGGGAATGAGATTCGAGTGTGACATCGAAGGGAGCTTATAGTTGAGAGGATAGAAAGAGAAAGAGAGAAAGTAGGGACAAGGGGTTAGGCAAAGGGGTGGTAGCAGGGACCTCCACTTCCCCAGGGGTGAGGTCATTGTACAAGTCGTTAAGAACCAGTTGGTCATTAGTAGGTAGCTTTTAGTAGGTGGCCATAACTGAGGTATAAGTCACAGATTGTTTGAAGCTGGACCAGCCCTGCCACTTAGTGGCAAAGTCTGAGTATGAATCATGAGCGATGCTAATCAGCTCTTCCATTTGCTCAATATGGTTCAACCTGTTGACCTGTTCAACCATTTCTTGAGACACTAGCAAGCCAAGAAAGTACAAATACCCCCCAAAAGACTAGTTTTTTGGAAAGTGGATATTCCAATGTAATTAGTAAGAGGCATGGTGAGTTTTTTGACATTGTAATTTTAACCACAATTCTTTGCAAAATGAAGATTCACAAAATTGTCATAATAACAGGTTATTTCTCTCACATAGCAAATGCATGCTAGCAACTACGCCCCAAAACATATTCTGCTACTCCTCTGGAGTATGGCAATACCACATGTGTGAGACTTTTTCACAGCCTAGCCACATAGAGAGGCCCAACATGCAGGAAGCACCATAAGGTGTTCTAGAGACATAAATGACACATCTAATTTCTTGACTACCTATTACACTTTTGAAGGCCCTGGAGCAAAAGGACAAAAGAATTGCCCTACAAAATGATCTCATTTTGGAAAGCAAACACCCCAACGTATATTCTATTAAGCATGTCATTTTTTTCCTCAAGTATTTAGAAAATGGGGAAAGAAAATGAAAACACATTTTTTTTTTTACACAAAGTTGTCAATTTATACAATATTTCTAACACAGGTGTTAAATATAAATGGTGCGCTTTTCAACTCTTTAGTGAATTCACTTAAAAAATAATGAATACTGATGTAAGTTAACCAATCAAAGGGTTAAAAAATAAAAACCACAAATGGTGTTGGTGCTTAAGGTGCAATAGACCAATTAACAAAAACAACAATGTGTATAAATAAATTATCATACAGGATGTGGAAAAAATAAAATAAAATAAATTAAATAAGAGTCCAACAATCCAAAATGTGGAGAGGATAGGTCCTCTTCAATGGTGTCCAAATAAATATTGAATGCAGTTGATGTGACAAATCCAGTTAGACAATTAAAAATGAAGTGAATGTGACCGGGATATCCCTCCACCTGGTGAAATTCCTCCTTCCCCGTCGGAAAAAGGTAAGTGCAGTAAGTATGTTCTTGTTGTTACAGCATAAACTTATCTCTGTATTAATCACCTCCAAACGTGCACAGACCACCAGTGCAAAAAGCAGTATTGGCCTCTTACCGAAAATATAAGAAAAAACGGCTTGGCAATCACTGATGTGAAGTATTGGCGCTGATCCCTTCTCCTCCAATGAGGGATGGGTGACTTTCAACTCACACCATGGATCCGCAATACATATACAAAACAAATGGAGGCTGATAGTGCATTACCTTTTGTGATGTTTATTATTAATAAAGATTGCACTTACATGGCGTGGGACGAATATAGGCTGTAGAGGTAGACTTAAAGCAGAGAGAATCTCTAAAGGTGCTCGCGTCCGGCTGCAGCGCAGACCGCGAGTGACGTAATGACGGCACGCCTCCCTGCTGGCGCGTTTCCTCCAATAGGACTTCGACAGAGAATGACACATACCAAAAATGACACCCCAAAATACTTTCTGCTGCTCCTTCTGAGTATAGCAATACCACATGTGTGGGACTTTTACACAGCCTGGCCACATACAGAAGTCCAACATTCAAGTAGCACCTTCACGCATTCTAGGAGCAGAAATGACACATCTAATTTCATGACAACCTATCACACTTTTGAAGGTCCTGTAGCACCAGGACAAGGGAAACATCCATAAAATTACCCTATTTTGAAAAGCAAACACCCCAATGTATATTCTCCGAGGCATTTCCTGACAACCTATCATTTTTGAAGGACCTTCATATTTCTAACACATAACATGTACATACCAAAAATTACATTTAAAAATACATTATGCTGAGCAAAGAATAAACAAAAGATTAACAATTGTAGTAACAGAAAAAAGCCGCTCAGGTGAGGCAATGCATGAGTAAGCGATCTAAAGAATTGTGAAACGCGTCAACCTGTCCCATGTCTGTGTTTGGGTGCTGGTGGCAACCTGACGACAGAGATAGGCCCTGATGTCCGCTAGAGGGCGGAGCTTGGACGGAACCCCCAAGGTAAGTGACACAGGCTAGCCTGAGGTGCGGAGTATAAGTATCCACCGGTTTTCGCCAGAGCCTCTGGTGGTGAGGATGGACTTCGCTGCGTGTGGATATCAGGTCGCGGTCCTCAGGGTCGCCCCACCAAGGGAGAACCGATCAAGGTCCGAAGGCGGGTAAACAGACAAGGGAGATCCGAGAGAATGGTCAAACAAGCCGGGGTCAGGACGGGCAGCAGACGAGCGGAGTCAGGAACAAGCCAAAAGGTCAACAGGAAATCAGCAGCAAACAGGTCACAGGTTCAGGAACAACGGCAGGAGCTGAAGACAAGACAGCACTGAACCTGTGTGCTGATCCAGCTTAAATAGTGCTCTTTCTTTATGAGAAGGGTGGAGCCGGAATAGTCTGTGAGTTTTAACTCATCCTCTGCCAGAGCCTTCCTGACAGGTTCCTAACAGTCTGTATGATGCACTGTATGTATTCAAGTTCTATGGGGAATTAAACACTTCCATTTTCATCTTCTCCTGAGTGCAGTCAAACTTTCTCTTTGATTACATAAACAAAAGATTACCTGTGTAGTGTAGTGAGTAGTGCAGTTGTCCACAGAGGATGGCATTGGTCCAGGCAGCAGGCAGGGATGTGCTTAGCGACAATGAAAGTAATTGTCCAGGCAGCAGGCAGGAATATTGTCTTTAGTCAGTACAGGGATATTGTCAGCACAGCCAAAGCATTAGTCCCAGCAGCAGGCAGAGATTTGGTCAGCAACAGCCGAAGGAATTGTCCAGGCAGAGACATGGTCAGCACAGCCAAAATATTGGTCCTGGTACACTGTTAGCTGCAGACACTCATTATTGTACAGCTCTCCAGCCCTTCATAATCATACTGCCTCTTGCTACAGCTAAATATTTCCAGAGTACAGGTAGCAGGCACAGGTGTGGTCAGTTCATGCAGCAGACAGAGGAATGATGGCAGTAAGTCTGCAGCACGCTGAGGGCCTCGGTCAGGAAGGATCTTGGCCAGGGGTAGAGGCGTCTCCCACCCAAATCTCTTTGAAGCCTCTGGTCTCCAGACTCTAATCTGGAAGTTACAAAACCCGGAGAAAACCAAAAAAAAATAGTTTTCTCCTTCCGGAAAAACTATTCTGGAACCCCTCACATATGTGAGACCCCTGTTTACTACAGTAGCAGGGCAACAGATCAGTCCAAGCGGTAGGCAGAAGCATAGTCAGTAAACAGGCCAGTGTCAGTTCATGTGGAAGGCAGAAACATGGTGGATCAACAATTCAGACGGTAGGCCGAGACATAGTCGAAAAACAGGCCAAGGTCAGTTTGAGTGTAAGGCAGAAACGTGATGGATTATCAATTTAGATGGTAGGCAGAGGCATAGTTGTTAAACAGTCCAGGGTCTGTTTATGTGGAAGGCAGTGGCATGGTTATTTGAGGAAGCAGGCAAATGGTCAGCACAGAAGTTGAAAAAAGGGAAATGGTTACAAATATGGGCTAATATTTTAGGAATGTGTAAAAAACGACAGAAGCATTCTCCAATGCATAGGCCCGGGTTGGAGGGACACTGGGAACAATGGTAGCTGGTATCTCTTCTAACTCCTCCTATGCTGCATACGCAACATCTTTTTTTAGCGTATTCAGCCTGCTTCAGATGGTGGAATGCTGTTTGGGAAGTGGCGCTTGTGAAGTCGGCTAAAAGCATCAGAGCGAAGGTTTTCTGGGGGGGGGGGGTGTCTTTGCTGGTAAATGAGGGACAAGACTATTTCTCTTATTATTTTTAGGAAGGGGTGGCTCTTTCCGTGGATTTGGTGTAGATGACCTCCTTGTGGCCAAATAGGGCTGAAGTATTTGATCAGTAAAATCCCCCCACCCATGTAAAGATTACAATCTTGGATGCATGTAGGTTTTTGAATGGGGTGTCATTATGGATGGTGGACAGCATGAATACATCCCTCTTATCCTTCCATTTCAAGGCCAGCCCTTTATCGCTTCTCAAACAAGCTGGTACTTAGGGGATTGGATACTCCATTGCTGGTACTTGGGAGGGATACTCCAGCGCTGGTACTGAACCTGAGCATTTCATTGTGGTGTCTATCACTGTCTCCTGTCTGGTTTTAGGAACGCTGTATCCTTTTAGGGGGAACCCTTATTTCCTCCAATTCGGTCACCGATCCACTGCTTTTGATACTCCAGCACTGGTACTGAGCCTGGGCATTTCATCGTGGTGTCTATCGCTGTCGTCTGCCTGGTTTTAAAAACGCTGTATCCTTTTAGGGGGAACCCTTTCTTCCTCCAATTCGGTCACCGATCCACTGCTTTTGATCGGTTCAAATGCCGAATCGAAATCTGACTGTGAGAACTCCCCGCCGCTCTCATCAGTCATGCTTGGGATCTGAAACGTCTCCTCACTGGTGTACATTTTTTTGGACATGGCTGGGACTGGTAGACTGCAGACGATGGCTGCGTGACGGGTTCTCTGGTGATGGTGGCTGTGTGACGGGTAATCTGGTGGTGGGCAACTCTGTGACGGGTATTCCGAGGGTGGCACTGATAGGCGATGTGTGACAGGTGCGTTGTTGATGGTTACTAATGTGCAACAGGTGCACTGCTGACGGTCACTGACGGATGACAGGTACACTGCTGACAGTCTCTGATGGGTAACAGGTGCATTTTATGGGCACTGATTGGTGACAGGTGCACTTTATGGGCACTGATGGGTGACAGGTGAACTGGGGGGGCACAGTACCACTGCTGAAGGGCACTAATGAGTACTGTACATTGCTGATGGGGCGATGAGACTGTCTGGTGCTTGGTGCAGTTCACTGACAAACACAGAACAGTAACTCACTGATCCTGGCTCTTCTCTCCTCACACTGGAAATGATGTGTGATGAGAGAAGAGCTGGTGACAGCCAGTTACCGCTCTGTGTTTACATTTGTGATCGGCTGTGAATAGACATAGATGATTACATGGTAAACAGCCACAGTCATTGGCTGTTTACCACTATCATGATGAGCTGTGTCCAGGGGACACGCCGATACCAGCATTGCTGCTCAGCGCTCTCCCGATCACACATGCTCAGTTTGATTGGGGCAACATCATATAATGTCGTGCCAAAATGAGAGCTGTCCTGCTCCGCCATCATATATATGGCGGGCAGGAGGCGGTTAAAGTTGGCATATAGTCTAAACATTTTTTATTCTTGTTTTTCTTGCGGTAAAAACTCCAGTCATATTATCTTCCGCTGGGGATTTCCCTTCACTTTTTGTCCTGGAGATACTGCAGAAAATGTGCAGAAATCTCCCCCAAAGCTGGGGGAATAGCCATCTTTGTAGTAGCATTTGTCCCCATTTGAGAATTCCCCCTTTATCTCAATAGCACTTAATGGCCTTTCTGAAACGTGGTTGGACAGGAGAAACTGAGAAAATACTGCTGGGCTGCAGCTGTGCAATATGTCTGTGACACTCCAACTCCCAGCACTTTTCCCTGCATGAAGAGGAGAGGACAGAGGCTGGTTCTGCTCCCCCTCTCCCTCCCCTTCTTCCTTCCTCTTTCCCCTATTCCTCCCTCTCTTCCCCCCCCCTTCTCCTCCTTTTTCCCCTTCCTCCACCACTCATTCATCCCCCCCCTCTCCTCCTTTTTCCCCTTCCTCCACCACTCGTTCATCCCCCCCTCTCTCTCATCCTCCCCTTTTCCCCCTCTCTTTCACCTCCCTCTTTCGCCTCCTATCTTCAGACCTCACCTCCTCTCTCCCCCCTTCACCTTTCTCTCCCTCCTCCCCCTCTCCCTTTCTCCCTCCTCTCTCCCTTCCTCCTCTCTCTCTCTTTCCCTCATCTACTCACCACCTGCTGCCAGCTACAGTTTTAGGTGTGTTTCACTCTTCCACTTGCACCACCCCTGAGGTCCCTTCTGCTTATTTCAATATCTCCTCCACAAAGTTCAACTCCGCTGTTTGCCAACCCCTTTACCAACCATGTTAGAGTTTGCTGAAATCTGGCTGCTCTGGATTGCATGGGTTTATGCTATGGGAAAACAAGGTGGACTTTCTTATTTAAAGAGAAACTAAAATACTTTTCCGATAACTATAGTTTATTTTAAGATTTTAAACTAATATTTAATTGCTATTAATATACTAGTTACTTATTTTGTTCACAAATAAACACAGGATACACTCATTATTGAGGGATTCACAGAGCACTGTGTAGTGGACTACAAGAGCTGTTTATTTTCAGACTCTCTCTAGTAAATAAAACTTTGTGCAGGACTGTCTAAACAGAACAAACATTGAGGGGAAGGAAGAGGGATAAGTGATTACTATTGGTTGTATTTTTAAATCAGAGTTTAACCACTTGCTGACCTGTCACATACCTGCTATGTCACTGGAGTGGTTGTACCGGGATGATGATTACCATTTTTTAGAGCCAATGGTGGGCTCTCTTATAAAAGCAATCCAAGCAGCTAACCCCCCTGCTGCCGTCTGCAGCTTTAAGGGGATCTCCCGTCCCATAAGGAGTCCCAATTGTCCAGCTGGGGCTCCCAGGATTGGATTTGGATTTGGCTCTTGGCCCTTGGTAACCCGGAAGTGATAACCTGACATCACTTTCAGTTTACCTGGATGTCAACAGTGCCATTTTCAAAAAGCAAAAGCATTTAAACACACCTATCTTGGTGTGATCAAATGCTTTTAAGGGCAGAGGAGGGATTTGGGGTCTTATAGACCCCAGACCTCTCCATAAAGAGTACCTGTCACATGCCTATTGCTGTCACAAGGGATGTTTACATTCCTTGCGACAGTAATAAAAGTGATAAAAAAATGAAAGCAACAGTGAAAAAAAAAACAAAAAAAACTATGAATAAAGAATAAAAAAAAAATGTAAGTGCCCCCATCCCCATATGCTCGTGCACAAAGACAAATGCACGTGTCGGTCCCTCACACATGCAAATAACAGTCATCCTACACATGAGAGGTATCATCGGGAACATCAGATCATGGCCAGTAATTCTAGCACCAAACCTCCTGTGTAAATCTAAAATGGTAACTTGTAAAGTCTTTTAAATCGTCGCCTATGGATAATAAAATGTACAATGTTTTTTGTGGTTGCACAGGTGTGTGCAATTTTAAAGCGTGACGTGTTTAGTATTTATTTACTCGGCGTAATATCATCTTTTATATTTTACCAAAAATTGGGTTATATATTGTGTTTTTTTGCAATAAATTTCAAGAAAGCGTGTTTTTTTCCCCCCAAAAAAATGTATTCAAAAACCACTGCGCAAATACCGTGTGACATAAAAAATTGCAAAACCCACTAATTTATTCTCTGGGGCCTTCCGTTTTTTAAAAAATATACATTGTTTGGGGTTTTAAGACATTTTCCAGCAAAAAATACTGATTGTTGTTACATGTAAACAAAAAGTGCCAGAAAAGGCTTGGTCTTTGAGTTGTGTAAACAGGCATTTTTTTTTTTTCAGCAAAGCAGGTGAGCATAAGACCACATTCACAATTCACAATTCACATTCACATTCACATAATGAAAGTCTATGCAAGTCGCTCCGAGGTCGCCCCGAAGTAGTACAGGACCCTTTTTCTAAGTCGGAGCGACTTGTGTCGCTCCTATTAGAACGGGTCCTGTAGCAGTCAATGGAACGCGAGGGACCGCGACTTGTCAGGCTGACAAGTCGCGGTAGTGTGAATGGGGGCTAACAAAAACATAACATAAACATAACAAAAACATAAAAATCTCTACTTATTGGCTTGAAATAATTATGAAAAAGTGTATGTAATATTTAATTTTTCATATAATTTACCTAATTGAATGAAAAAAAAAAAATGTCCCTGATCATCGACACAGCCCTTTTTCGGCAGTAAATCCAATTTGTTAACCTTTTCTCTGCTTCGGATAAGCAACGCAGATAGGCATCCTCTCTGCTTCCAGGCTATGATTGGACAATAAATAAGCAACAGACAGATGAGTCATTCCTCTGCTTACTATGTCCCCTCTTTCTCTTATCATGTCGCTTTTGAGCACATGCACATACAGCACGCTTGATTTGCTAATATGCTACCCTTCCCTCAATTAGTCTAAGTGCTCTTGTAGAGGGGATTATAACTCTTTTATAATGATTTTAATGAATAGATAACGGCATTCATTGACATACTTTAGATATTCTTGGAGTTCAGGTTTATCTCTTGCAGAAAAATGTAACAAAAGAATATTAATGGTACATTTCAATAAGAATGTAATTTTTGAAAACAAAATTCTTAATATACAGTACCTAATTAAATATATGGAATATATTCTGAGTGGACTAATATTAAATATTCTATCCAAACCCAAAGTGCAATCTAATACTGTGCCATGTGGTGTGTGTAACACATAGCCCCTCTTTATTCATCTGCAAGCTATACATTTTCTGGACCTTTTATAGAAGCCTGGCAGCCAGTCAACATTTTCAAGAATGGATTTTTATGCTTTCTTCCATCCTTTCTAATAGTGGAAGAGCAATTTAAAGCTATGCTTTCTTTCCCCTATTTTGGTTTCCATAGCAAATCACTCATCCTGCTTTATCAATCTCTAAATAAGCATAGAAGCAATTTGTGTCATAATGCGCCGTTTCAGGTCTTAAAAATGTGTCCTTGGTTTCTCAATTACTGCACACTAGATCTCTTCTGTACAGCTTAAATTACTAAAGCTTTTATATACATGCTAGTGCACCATAACATAACATAGCCACTTGTGTAGTTTATTAGCTGAAAGGCATGCTTTTATTTCTTTTTTTTTTTTATTTCCTTCTATGATTCTAGGGCAAAATGTGCCAATTACACCTCTGCTCCTAACAGTGTTGAAAATACCTTTTTTTCCCTAATTGTGTGCTGAGCATCGAATTCTGCCCATTAGCTTAAATTAGAGACTAGAAATATCACACTGCTTTGATTTTTAGTAGTTTAAGCAGTTTTGGACTTTTAGAGTTCATAAGTTTTGTATTTGTATAAATCAAAAATGTATGTCCTTGAATTCTACAGGGGAGTAGTGCTTGAAAGATGATTTCATTCATATGCTGTTTGTTGAGATCCACTGGTACAGTTTTCTTTTTAAATAAGTTCTGTGATTATGAAAGAAGAAAATAGGGTAAAACAATGCTTGAAAAATTGTAAGACAAAGAAAAGATTGGTAATGCACCAGGTTGGTGCGCCCTCTTTTCTTTGTTTTACAGTGTCTCCATTGGGTTTCTTCCCCAACCCTTAGAGTCACAGACAGTAATAATGCAGGCATGTACATTTAAACATTAATACTGAATGCAGACAGAAGCACCAGCCAAGCTAAATTGTGTACATAAGTAAATAAGTAAGCTTCAAACACACGGGCGGAATATTGGGCGGTATCGGCCGGTTCAATACAAACTGGCTGACATTCGGCCTGTGTGCAGGCCCGTTGCTACAAGGCAGGCAAACCAAGCAATTGCTTGGGGCCCTGAGCTGGTCTGGGGCCCCAAGACAAAGACTGGTTAAGAATAAATGCAACGACACTGTGTAAGGCTGTGAGCGCCCCTTTGATCGTCAATGCAGTAAAGTGCAATGACACTGTTATCGGGATTTCCCTCAAGAGGGCCCTTCTCTGCTTTAACAGGTTTGTAAAAAGTCTGATAAGATCTGCAGTGCAGACACAAGAGATATCCCTGGCCTACCAGCTAGACTTTATCCAGCCCATGGACAGTGCAGACTGACAGCTCCTACTGTATACAGATAGCAGGGCTCTAAATGCAATTAAAATTCCTGCAGCCAGTGTGGATGAGTGAGGAGCAGATAGCATCAGGGTGAGTAGCTGCTAGGACCCTCTGCTTCTACATCTGCCGAGTGCCGACAGGTCTGAAGACGTCTTTCTTTTTTTTCTATCTCCCTTCTAATCTTAGTTTTCCTATGTCTCTTTTTGTTTATCTGTCCCCCTCCTCTCTCTCTCTCATTTCTTTCTTTCTTTATTATATCTATCTATCTATCTATCTATCTATCTATCTATCTATCTATCTATCTATCTATCTATCTATCTATCTATCTATCTATCTATCTATCTATCTATCTATCTATCTATCTATCTATCTATCTATCTATCTATCTATCTAGTCATCCCTTTGTCAGAACACAATACCGTAGCTCATCTGAGAGATCGCTGTACTAACATTGGATTGTTAGTATAGGATCTCCTCCCAAGCTCTTCAGTTTTTTTTTTTTCATTCAGCCCACTGGCTGGAATAAAAAAAAAAAAAAAAAAGAAAAACTGATAGTGTGTACTAGACTGTAGTTTCATGGTAGCAATGCTCATTATGGAACCTGAGATAAGTCCCACACTATATCCAATGCCATTTCTTAATTTACGGGAGATAGTGTCATGGCAGAGTATAAAGTAGGGATTGGGTAATGTGGTGGGATTGGGTGTGTACAGTCAGGTCCATACTGGAACATCGACACAATTCTAATCTTTGTGGCTCTATACACCACCACAATGAATTTGAAATGAACAAACAAGATGTGATTTAACTGCAGCTTTGATTGAGGGTATTTACATCCAAATCAGGTGAAAGGTGTAGGAATTACAACAGTTTGTATATGTGCCTCCCACTTTTTAAGGGACCAAAAGTAATGGGACAATTGGCTGCTCAGCTGTTCCATGCCCAGGTGTGTGTTATTTAGGGATGATCGAACGGTTCGGGTCGACCATCGGTTCGGCCCGAACATTGGGTGTTCGAGGTTCGGCCGAATTTAGAACTTTTTGCCCAAAAAGTTCGGAATTCGGCCACCAAAACCGACCAAAATGCAATGCTTCAGGAAATGGGCTTTAAAAGCCCGTGATTGGACCAGAACCATTAGCAAAAGCCAATTGAGGGGGCAGGATAATGCTAGGAATGTGATTGGAGTGACTAGGGGGTCCCTAGACCAATCATTAGTGAATACGCCCCCCAGTATATAAGATCGCCCCCGCCATATTTCTAGCATTGTTATACTGGACATGGAAGAGAGTGGAAGCAGTTCTGTTAATTTTACTTTAAAAGTGTCATTTAGCTATTTATTAGTGTGAGGAAAGGGATATCTAGTGTAGTTAGAGTGCTCCTTTACACTTAAGTTAGCTTCAAAAATTTAGTTTCTGTAGGGAAAGTGTTAAGTGTAAAGGGACCGTAGTGTAGTTTAGGGTTAACTGGCAGTGACTGCTATGGCAGGGTGACAAACCCCTTCCATAGCAGGGTGACCGCTATAGAGAAATGATCATTTCTCTGAGTTGCTTCGGAACTGGAATATGGCTTCTCACCAGCCAAGCATTTTTTATGCTGCAGGGGCTGCCACTGCCAGTGCTTTTTTGAGGACATGTTTGATGTCAGACATGACATCTGAACATGTGTATAGGGGGTATATATACACATATATGTCTGTATATATACCCCTAGACATATATAGGTGTGATAGTAGCAGAAATAAATGCTTGCGCTAATGAAATCATTTACAGTAATATATTTCTGCTACTATCACACCTATATATGGCTAGGTGTCTATATACATATAATTATGTGTGTATATATACCACTATACACAAGTTCAGATGTTTTGCCTGCCTCAAAAGAACCCAAAAAAATGGCAAAAAAATGCTAGCGTCAAAAAAAAAAAATGCCCAGGTGTGTTTTTGCTGGCATTTTTTGGGGGGTTTTGGAGGCAGGCAAAACATCTGAACTTGTGTATAGTGGTGTATATACACACATCTATATATTTATATACACACCTAGACATATATAGGTGTGATAGTAGCAGAAATATATGCTTGCGCTAATGAAATCATTTACAGTAACATATTTCTGCTACTATCACACCTATATATGGCTAGGTGTCTATATACATATAATTATGTGTGTATATATACCACTATACACAAGTTCAGATGTTTTGCCTGCCTCAAAAGAACCCCAAAAAATGCCAAAAAAACGCTAGCGTCAAAAAAAAATGCCCAGGTGTGTTTTTGCTGGCATTTTTTGGGGGTTTTTGGAGGCAGGCAAAACATCAGAACTTGTGCACAGTACCACTATACACAAGTTCAGATGTTTTTCCTGACTGCAAAGAACCCAAAAAAATGCCTGCTATTAAACCGGCAAGGTGTTACAGCAGCGAAGCCAACCTCCTGTGCTGAAAGTTTTCTAATACAAACGATATTTTTTTTATGGTTCTGGACATGCTACAGAGCTGAAACTTCACATGTACACTTTTTAGACCCCCCAGATACTTAATCCAAAGTAAAAATCAAAAAAATTTCTTTTTTTTTTAAATTTTTCAATAATTGGCTTTTTTTATCAAAAATGACAATTTTTAAGAACTTTTTTTGTGTTATTTTGTGTCTGGGGGGTCTAAAAGGTGTACCTGTGAAGTTTCAGCTCTGTAGCATGTCCAGAACCAGAAAAAAAGATCATATAGGTGTTAAAGGAGGGTCCCACATCCCTGTTTACTGAAAAATTATCTTTTTTTTTTCATGGTTCTGGACATGCTACAGAGCTGAATCTTCACATGTACACTTTTTAGACCCCCCAGATACCAAATCCAAAGTCAAAATCAAAAAATCTCTCTTTTTTTTTCAATGATTGGCTTTTTTATCAAAAATGACAATTTTTAAGAACTTTTTTGTGTGATTAATAGTTAATGGGGCATGACCCAGAACCCTAGGCACTTTTTAGGGGCATTTATTGGGTTTTAGGGCTTCAAAATTGTGTTTTTTGATTCCAGAAGTTCGGGTCCCATTGATTTCAATGGGGTTCTGGAATCCGAACCGAACTTTCCTGAAATTCGGGTGTTCTGGTCGAACCGAACTTTTCAAAAGTTCGATCATCCCTAGTTTTATTCCTTCATTATCCCATTTACAATGAGCAGATAAAAGGTCCAGAGTTCATTTCAAGTGTGCTATTTGCATTTGGAATCTGTTGCTGTCAACTCTCAATATGAGATCCAATGAGCTGTCACTATCAGTGAAGCAAGCCATCATTAGGCTGAAAAAACAAAACAAACCAATCAGAGAGATAGCAAAAACATTAGGTGTGGCCAAATCAACTGTTTGGAACATCTATAAAAAGAAAGAATGCACCGGTGAGCTCAGCAACACCAAAAGACCCAGAAGACCACGGAAAACAACAGTGGTGGATGACCGAAGAATTCTTTCCCTGGTGAAGAAAACTCCCTTCACAACAGTTGGCCAGATCAAGAACACTCTCCAGGAGGTAGGTGTATGAGTGTCAAAGTCAACAATCAAGCAAAGACTTCACCAGGGTGAATACAGAGGGTTCACCTCAAGATTTAAACCATTTGTGAGCCTCAAAAACAGGAAGGAAAGATTACAGTTTGCCAAACAACATCTAGAAAAGCCTTCACAGTTCTGGAACAAAATCCTATGGACAGATGAGACCAAGATCAACTTGTACCAGAGTGATGGGAAGAGAAGAGTATGGAGACGGAAAGGAACTGATCATGATCCAAAGCATACCACCTCATCAGTGGAGCATGGTGATGGTAGTGTCATGGCGTGGGCATGTATGGCTGCCAATAGAACTGGTTCTCTTGTATTTATTGATGATGTGACTGCTGACAAAAGCAGCAGGATTAATTCTGAAGTGTTTTGGGCAATATTATGTGCTCATATTCAGCCAAATGCTTCAGAACTCATTGGACGGCGCTTCACTGTGCAGATGGACAATGACCCAAAGCATACTGAGATGGCAACCAAAGAGTTTTTTAAGGGAAAGAAGTGGAATGTTATGCAATGGCCCAGTCAATCACCTGACCTGAATCCGATTGAGCATGCATTTCACTAGCTGAAGACAAAACTGAAGGGAAAATGCCCCAAGAACAAGCAGGAACTGAAGACAGTTGCAGTACAGGCCTGGCAGAGCATCACCAGGGATGAAACCCAGCGTCTGGTGATGTCTATGCGTTCCAGACTTCAGGCTGTAATTGACTGCAAAGGATTTGCAACCAAGTATTAAAAAGTGAAAGTTTGATTTATGATTGTTAACCTGTCCCATTACTTTTGGTCCCTTAAAAAGTGGGAGGCGCATATACAAACTGTTGTAATTCCTACACCGTTCACCTGATTTGGATGTAAATACCCTCAAATTAAAGCTGAAAGTCTGCAGTTAAAGCACATCTTGTTTGTTTCATTTCAAATCCATTACGGTGGCGTATAGAGCCAAAAAGATTACAATTGTGTTGATGTCCCAATATTTATGGACCTGACTGTATATCCTACAAAGCCAAATCATGTGGGGTGGTAAGATAAAAAAAGAGTAGAGGAGTGTCTTTACTATAATAAGTGAGCATACTGCGCAAGAACAGCTTTGGACTTTGGAAGTTCGCTTGCTCCTGTAATGCTTGGATGAACACGCAATAACTGCTGTGAAATAAGCCAGGATGTAGGAATGTAAACATTGGGACTATTTAAGCCAGGCTTCATAGATGACAAAAATGGCCTGCAGGTATGGAGTTTTTGCATTAAAGAAAAACTCTGCTTTTCTAGAGAAAAAAACAATCCTCTCTGGGTGATCAATGTACATTGCAAGGATTTTAACATATTCCTACCTGTTTTAACTTTGAAAAAATGCAGTTTGTTCCATTGTGTGTCTTTGGATACTAATTCTGAATGGGAGTGACTTTTTCATTATCAATCAGTTGATGCACTTGCCTGTTCTAATGAGGAAACTTGCTGTGTCAGAATCCCATTAGAAGTGATTAACCCTTTGTGAGCATCCAATTAAAAAAATACATTTTTGTTTCAGACAATACCTAAAATCTAACTTGTTGCTTAGTGCAGATGTCTGGGAAAATCTGTGAACCAATCACACAAGCTGGAAGATACATTTCTGAGAGTGCCCTGTACACCAATAGTTTATGGACTGCCTCCAAATAGCCACATTGCACCTAACTCTACAGAAAGTTGCAGCGCTGCAGATTGAAAAGGAAAGGTCATTTTTAATAGCATTAAATTTACAATATGGCTTGTATATTGTAAAGCGCTGCGCAAACTGTTGGTGCTATATAAATCCTGTATAATAATAATAATAATAATATATAAATTATACATTTAATAACTTTTTTTATTTTCTATTTTTTTCCCATGAAAGTAGAATCACTCTCTAAACAAATGCCTTCTATATTATATTTTTAACCACTTCCATACCGAGTCATAGTAATATGACGTCGGCATGGTGGTTGTACGGATCCGGGCGGGCGTCATATGACGTCCACCCGCTCTAGCTGCTACTGCGCGCCCCCGGGAGCGCGCAGCGCGGCGATCGGGGGTGAGGCTCGTCCCTCGGACATAGCCCATCCCTGATCAAGGTAAACAGCCAATAGAAATTGGCTGTTTACCACGTGATCGGCTGTGTCAATCACAGCCGATCACATGAACGGCTCCAGCACGAGCCGCTCGTTCTCTCTGCAATGCGCGCCCCCGGGGGCGCGCAGAGCAGCGATCGGTGACGAGGCTCGTCCCTCGGACAGAGTCGATCCCCGATCTAGGTAAAGAGCCAATGAAATTGGCTCTTTACCACGTGACCGACTGTGTCCAATCACAGCCGGTCACAAATGTCAACAGAGAACACGGTAACTAGCTGTCACCGTGTTCTCCTCCTCACACACTGATCCTGTGTGAGGAAGAGAGTGTGGTAACAGCTAGTTACCAATCATAGTGCACCCCAAACACACTGATTCCCCCCCCCAATAAAGAGCACCTGTCACTAGCCCATCAAAGTACCCGAGTACCTGTCACCAGCCCATCAGGTACTCTGATGACAGGTACTCGGGTACTCTGATGACAGGTACCCGGGTACTCTGATGACAGGTACTTGGGTACTCTGATGACAGGTACTCAGGTACTCTGATGACAGGTACTCGGGTACTCTGATGATGGGTACTGGGGTACTCTGATGACAGGTACTGGGGTACTCTGATGACAGGTACTCGGGTACTCTGATGACAGGTACTCGGGTACTCTGATGACGGGTACTCGTGTACTCTGATGACGGGTACTCGGGTACTCTGATGACGGGTACTCGGGTACTCTGATGACAGGTACTCGGGTACTCTGATGACAGGTACCCGGGTACTCTGATGACAGGTACTCGGGTACTCTGATGACAGGTACTCGGGTACTCTGATGACAGGTACACAGGTACTCTGATGACAGGTACTCGGGTACTCTGATGACGGGTACTCGGGTACTCTGATGACAGGTACTCGGGTACTCTGATGACGGATACTCGGGTACTCTGATGACGGATACTCGGGTACTTTGAGTACCTGTCAACGGAGTACCCATCATCAGAGTACCTGAGTACCTGTCACCTACCCATCAGAGTACCCGAGTACCTTCCACCTGCTCATCAGAGTACCTGACGCCTGAAGTACCCGAGTACTTGCCGCCTGCTCATCAGTACCCATCAGTACTCATCAGTACCTATCACGTATCAGTATCACCTATCAGTATCAGTACTACTCATCAGTACCTATCACCTGCCTGTCACCTGCCCATCAGAGTACCCGAGTACCTGTCACCTGCCTATCGGAGTACCCGAGTACCTGCCACCTGCTCATCAGTACCAGAGTACCTGTCACCTGCCCAACAAAGTACCCGAGTACCTGTCGCCCTTCATACAGCCACCATGTCTAAGTCCAAAAAGGTTTATATACGTCCTCCGTATAAACCTAAATACTGGTGTTATGGCAGCAGATAGCTGCCATAACCCTGGTATTTTTTTAAACGGTGGACGGTTGGCTTTCCGATAAGGGTGGTCCCAGCGGCGGATTCGCCGTGGGATCACCCTTCTGGGATGGCGGAAGAGGTGCCCCCCCCTCCCGCCGCGTCCTGTCCTTTTCCCCGCTTACCGGACCCGCCGGCAGCGGGGAAAACGATCCGGTCCCGGATCCTCACAGACAGGATGTCGAGTGAGGGCAAGCTTGCCCTCACTTGACTCTATGGTCTTGGAGGACCGGGGCTACGGAAAATGTTGTTGCCTAGCAACCGGTTTAAAGGTCCTTTTTTTTTTTTCATTTTATATAATCATTTTTTTTTTTTTTTTCTTTCTATCTTTTAGTGTACTTGTGAGATCTGAGGACTTTTTGACCCCAGATCTCACAAAAAAGAGGTCCTGTCGTGCCTTTTTCTATTACAAGTAATGTTTACATTTCTTGTAATAGAAATAAAAATGATCCTTTTTTTTTTTTTTTGTTAAACGGTGTAAAAATAAAAAATAATAAATAAAATAAATAGTAAAAAAAAAAAAAAAAATTAAAGCACCCTGTCCCCGTTAGCTCGCGCGCAGAAGCGACGCATACGGAAACCCCGCCCACATATGTAAACGGTGTTCAAACCACACATGTGAGGTATCACCGTGATCGTTAGAGCAAGGGAAATAATTTGAGCCCTAGACCTCCTCTGTAACTCAAGGATGGCAACCTGTAGAAATTTTTAAATTGTCGCCTATGGGGATTTTTAAGTACCAAAGTTTGTCGCCATTCCGTGAGCGTGCGCAATTTTGAAACATGACATGTTGGGTATCTATTTACTCGGCGTAACATTATCTTTCACATTATGGAAAAAAATTGGGCTAACTTTACTGGTTTCTTATTTTTTAATTAAAAAAAGTGAATTTTTTCCAAAAAAATTGCGTTTGGAAGACCGCTGCGCAAATACGGTGTGATAAAAAATATTGCAATAATCTCCATTTTAATCTCTAGGGTCACTGCTAAAAAAAAATATATAATGTTTGGGGGTTCTAAGCAGTTTTCTAGCAAAACAACTGATTTTAGCTTGTAAATACCAAATGTCAAAAATAGGCCTAGGCAAGTGGCTAGGATGCATGATGATGCTCCTTGGATGTTAGGCCCCTCTATATGGCTAGGCTGTGAAAAAGTCTCACACATGTGGTATTGCCATACTCAGGAGGAGTGGCAGAATGAATTTTGGGGTGTCATTTTTGCTGTGTACATGCTATGTGTTAGGAATATCCTATAAATTGACAACTTTGTGTAAAAAAAAAAAAGTTTTCATTTTTTTCCCACATTTTCCAAAAACCTGTGGAAAAAAATGACATGTTCAAAGGACCCATAATGCCTCATAGAATATACGTTGGAGTGTTTTCTTTCCAAAATGGGGTCATTTTGTGGACTTTTCCATTGTATTGGTGCTCTAGGGCCTTGAAAAGTGTGATAGGTAGTAAGAAAGTTTTATGTGTATTTATGCTCCTAGAACGCCTAAAGGTGCTTCTTGGACGTGGAGTATCTTTTTGTGGCCAGGCTGTGTAAAAGTCTCACACATGTGGTATCGCCATACTCGGAAGGAGTAGCAGAATGTATTTTTGGGTGTAATTTTTGCTGTGTACATGCTATGTGTTAGAAATAGCTTATAAATTGACAACTTTGTGGGAAAAAAAAGAAAAAAAAATTTTTTTCTTCATTTTCCCAAGAATTGTGGGAAAAAATTACAACTTCAAAATACCCACCATGCCTCTTACTAAATACCTTGGACTGTCTACTTTACAAAAAGGGGTCATTTGGGCAGTATTTGTACTGTCCTGACATTTCAGGGCCTCAAGAAAGGAGATAGGCAGTCAGTACTTCTGGTGTGATCAATTTTCAGTAATTGGTACCATAGCTTCTAGACTCAATAACTTTCACACAGACTAAACAATATACACTAATTTGGGTTAATTTTACCAGAGACATGTAGCAGTATACATTTTGGCCCAAATGTATGAAGAAAAATTAATTTTTTTGCAAAATTTTATAATTGAAACTAAAAAAAAGTGTTTTTTTTTCAAAATTTTTGCTCTTTTTTTGCATATATCACGAAAAAAAAAACCCCAGTTGTGATCAAATACCACCAAAAGAAAGCTCTATTTGTGTGAAAAAAAAATGATAAAAAATTTGTTTGGTTACAGTGTAGCATGACTGAGCAATTGTCATTCAAAGTGTGAGAGTGCTGAAAGCTGAAAATTGGTCTGGGCAGGAAGGGTGTCAAACTGCTCTGTATGGAAGTGGTTAAAAATAGAACAGGGAGAGCATGTTTACAGTGAGGGAAAAAAGCATTTGATCCACTGCTGATTTTGTATGTTTGGCCACTGACAAAGAAATGATCAGTCTATAATTTTAATGGTAGGTTTGTTTTAACAGTGAGAGACAGAATAACAACAAAAAAATATCCAGAAAAACACATTTCAAAAAAGTTATGAATTGATTTGCATTTTAATGAGTGAAATAAGTATTTAATTCCCTATCAATCAGCAAGAATTCTGGCTCCAGGGTGTCTTATATACAGGCAAAGAGCTGAAATTAGGAGCACTCTCTTAAAGGGAGTGCTCCTAATCTCAGATTGTTACCTGTATAAGACACCTGTCCACATAAACATAAGCAAGTAAATCAATCAGATTCCAATCTCTCCACCATGCCCAAGACCTAAGAGCTGTCCAAGGTTGTCAGGGACAAGATTGTAGACCTACACAAGGCTGGAATGGGCTACAAGACCATCGCCAAGCAGCTTGGTGAGAGGGGGACAACAGTGATTATTCGCAAATAGAAAAAACACAAAATAACTGTCAATCTCCCTCGGTCTGGGGTTCCATGGAAGATCTCACCTTGTGGAGTTTCAATGATCATGAGAACAGTGAGGATTCAGTCCAGAACTACACGGGAGAATCTCATCAATGATCTCAAGGCAGCTGGGACCATAGTCACCAAGAAAACAATTGGTTACATGCCACACTGTGAATTACTGAAATCCTACAGCACCCACAAGGTCCCCCTGTTCAAGAAAGCACATGTACAGGCCCATCTGAAGTTTGCTAATCAACATTTGAATGATTCAAAGGAGAACTGGGTGAAACTGTTGTGGTCAGATGAGACCAAAATTTAGCTCTTTGGCATCAACTCAACTTGTCATGTTTGGAGGAGGAGGAGGAATGCTGCCTATAACCCCCAAGAACACCATCCCCACAGTCAAACGTGGAGGTAGAAAACATTATGTTTTGGGGGTATTTTTCTGTTAAGGGGACAGGACAACTTCACTGCATAAAAGGGACGATGGATGGGGCCATGTACAGTCAAATCTTGGGTCAGAACCTCCTTCCCCAAGCCAGGGCATTGAAAATGGGTCATGGGTGGGTTTTCCAGTATGAGAATGACCCAAAACACAGCCAAGGCAACAAAGGAGTGGCTCAAGAAGAAACACATTAAGGTCCTGGAGTGGCTACAGCCAGTCTTCAGACCTTAATCTCTTAGAAAATATGTGGAGGGAGCTGAAGGTTCGAGTTACCAAAAGTCAGCCTTGAAACCTTAATGACCTTGGAGAGGATCTGCAAATAGGAGTGGGACAAAATCCCTCCTGAGATGTGTGCAAACCTGGTGGCCAACTATAAGAAACATCTGACCTCTGTGATTGCCACCAAGTACTAAGTCATGTTTTGCTAAGGGGTCCAATATTTATTTCACTCTTTACGTTTTTGGATTTTTTTTTTTTTGTTGTTATCCTGTCTCTCACTGTTAAAATAAACCTGGCATTAAAATTATAGACTGGTGATTTACTTTTCATTGGGCAAACTTACAAAACCAGCAGGGGATGAAATACTTTTTTCCCTCACTGTGTGTAAGAGTTGGAAATTTGGCTATAATCATCAGCAAAACCCACCACTTTGTGGTAGATGGAGCCACTAGGAGCAGGTTTGTTTCTGTAATGTCAGGATCGGATCTTCTGTGACACAAAAGGGGCTCTAGGGAGTGAATAAATATAAGGGAGATAGGGTATAATCTTGGCTTGTGCCAATACCTAAGTACTCTGAGGTGGTTTCAATAACTTTTATTGCTGCTGTATGGTGAGAATAAATGGCCTCAACCCAGGACCTCATATGTTTCCCTAGGCCAGTGATGGCGAACCTTGGCACCCCAGATATTTTGGAACTAAATTTCCAATGATGCTCAACTACACTGCAAAATGCATGAGCATCATAGGAAATGTAGTTCCAAAACATATGGGGTGCCAAGGTTCACTATCACTGCCCTAGGCCAATGCGTTTGAGGATTTGTTTAGGAAACTTAGAATTTACCTTGTCAAATATATTTTCAGCATCAGTGGAAAGAAAAACTTTAGGGATCCTCATATATTGTGCTATGTGGATAAGATTAAAGGCTCTTGTGGTGTTGTCTTTTGGCATTTTACAGTATATGGCAGAAAGCAATATAAAGGTGTTTATGGATGAGATGCAGCTGAAATCTATTTGCTAATATTTTTGTAAGTATCTTAAAACAGAGCTCCATCCAAAAGGGAAGTTTCGCTTTCTCCCCTACCACATTTGGCATGTTATTTGGGAGGGGAGCAGGTACTTATTTTTGACATGTACCGAATTCCGCTTTCTCTCGGATCACCTAGGCGATCTGAGCCAACGTTTTCCTCTCCCTCTTCCTCCCTCCCTGAAGTCGTCTGGGACATGTCACTGGTCCCAGAAGCCTGCTGGATCATTCAGGAGGCACAAGGCAACTCGCACATGTGCAGGGGGCACCTGGCAGTAAAGCCGCAAGCTGTCACAGCAGGATGAGATGCACTGGGGAGAGAAGATGGAGACGGGAGGAGAAGGGACGGCTCGGGTGAGCATATTGCTGGATCGTGGGACAGGTGATTGTATATTTATTAAGGGCCAGTTCACACCACATGCAGTCCAGTGTGTTTTTTTTCTGCATCAAAAATGCATGGATAGTAGGTTATATAGTTTTCAATGACATAGTTCACACTGGTGTGGTCAGTTCCAGTACATTAACCAGTTCCAGAAAAAAAGTCAGCAGCTATAGTTTTTGTAGCTGCTGACTTTTAATAAACACAAAACGACTGGCACTTCACTTTAGGATCTACATTGAGCAGTGAAATTGGGCAATAGAAGGAGGATTGTAAGGTGTCCATGCCCTCTTTGAGTATGACATAGATTCCAAAAATAAATCTGCAGGGAAGCCCCACGGTCTAAGAGAAAGTTATGTGCTTTCAGGAATTCTGGGCCTAGAAAAAGTTGGTAAGTCTTATAATAAGGCAGTGGCGTATCTTCCATGTGTGCACACAGGCCCCAAGGGCAGAAGGGCCCACTGTGCCCTGTCACACTCTGCCCACATGGAGTAAAGCAAAGAGCAAAATAATAGGAATTTTTCTGGGTTGACGGGTGGCGGAACATTTCATTGCCAGGCCTGCAGCTATTTTTTTATTTTGTCACACCGGTGGTGGCGGAGGCCGCATTTTCCAATGCTTAGTTTAGAGATCTAGCTCCCACCACCAAAACCAACTGGAAGTGCCTGGCGGAGTGATCTACCTTGTCTGCTTGCTGTGCCTCGGTCAGCCTCGATAAATCCTAAGGGCAGAGGGTGGGGCTGTTAAGTGTGTGACAGTGGCGCTACTGCTAAGGACAAAACCTCCTGCAGTCTGGAAGGGAATGGCGCAGGAGTGATATAAAGAAGCCTGTTCTAGGTCACAGTGCCTTGAATTAAGCAATTAAGCAAGCCTAGCACAGACAGTTTGGTAAATCTTTTTATGTAACTTAGTGGGACACAGGCTGCGCCATCGATGCTGCTGTAGTAATAGTATACCGACTGTTCTGACATTGACAACCTGTGACAAGTGATTTTGGACATGTTTTTGTAGGCCACCAGTGGCATTGCACGTGATTCTTTAGTAATATATACTGTATGTTGTAAGGCTCAGGCCAGCTGTTAATAATCTAGTGGCCTCAGTATTTGACCCTGGTCCCTGGAAGAAGCTGGATTGGAAAGCTCTGACATTATTCTAATTTCACACGCTGCATTGTTTAAAGTTTGTAACACAGAAAGCACTGACATCAGAGGCAGCTAGGCATTTAGCATTTTTTTCATGCATAGTGGTATAGTGCAGCGCAAATATAGCCAACACAAAAAAATCATAAATTACCTACCAAATGCATATAGAGAAATGGCTAAAAGTTCATAGGTAAAAGAAACAAGGATCCCAGATGGTGTAGAGCTGTGCATCAAGGCAAATAAACAGGTGTCTAAATTCATGCAGCACCTCCACCATAGATGTGTGTGGCCGCTCACCTTACATACTGTATATGACCCCTGAACCAACAGGATGGTTAAAAAAGTGTGCCCCTCTCAGGGTCTAAATTCTCCTTAAGGCCAATTTAGATCTCAAGCAGAACGGTCCCTCCGTGATGGTGACAGAACCAGTATGCAAAAACAAATGAAGATAATATAGTGCTCTTTTACAATGTCACAGAAATGAAATCAGAAATATCAGAAATGAAACCATTCAAATTAAATCAGAGTTCCAGCCACATTTTATACTTCACATCATGCATACCTATATCCCTTTCTAAATTCGATTTGGCTATTTTTTTTTTTTTTAGGTTTCCTTACCTTATTTTTAATGGAAAATAACTTCACTTCCTCCCACACCCTCCTTATGCGGCCACGGCCGCCGACATAATTTCCTGCTTTGCATTGACTCCTGGGAGATGAGTGTCATCAATCCCAGGAGTTAATGCGCCTGCACCGGTGTCCCTCGTCACTTCCTGTTCGGGCACTTCATTCTCTGCTGATGGATCGAGAACAGCTTCTGGGCAAGCGCAATGATGCGGCAATGACCCGGAACCAGCTGAGGGATGACGCGCCTGCGCCAGAAGTGACGAAGTATAGCATTCTGGAACTCACGAAATCCAGGAAGAGGGACACACTGCTGCTTCAGCTGCCCACACCACAGATGGCCGCACTGTGCAAGAACTTCACAAAGTAAGTAATTCATGCTGCACAAACAAAAACAGGGGACAGTTTACAGGATATCTTAATGTAAATGCACTAGCCCTGACTATTCTAGGGGTATTTTTAGCTAAAAAAAAAAAATTTGGCCAGAATTCCGCTTTACAAGGTCCAGGATGTAATGCGTACGGGGATGGAGCCACGCATGACGTCACTCGCAGCCATCTTCTTGGTTTGACATGTACCTTGTTTTATAGAGCACTTGTTACTTGCATTTGGTACAAATGCCGGATTTTTAAGTGTTATTTCATTATTTTAATAAACAATTGCCTAGCAGAGAGCACTATATTCTCTTCATTTGTCTTTGCATGTCACCATCACGGAGGGACAGTTCTTCCTTGGAACTTCATTGGCCTTAAGGAGATTTTAGATCCCGATAGGGCAACCCTTTTTCCCCATCCTGTTGGTTCAGGGGTCATATACTGTATGTAAGGTGAGCGGCCACACACATCTATGGTGGAGGTGCTGCACAGATTTAGACACCTGTTTATTTGCTTTGATGCACAGCTCTGCACCATCTGGGATCCTTGTTTCTTTTACCTATAAACTTTTATGAACTTCTATTGATTTCTATATTTATGCATTTTGTAGAATATATATATATATATAAGTTTTATTGTGTTGCTATATTTGCGCTGCACTATTACACTGTGTATGTTTGTTTTGAGGTGCTGTAGAGTTGGCCTTCAGTGTTCAGCTGACATTTATTAGTAGGTCTGTTTGCACTGATTATTTTCTGTTTTTAGTTAGCATTTTTTTTTAGAAGAGAGCCAGCAAGGAATTATTGTTATGTGTATGTCCAGTAAACCTTTTTTTTTTTTTTAAGTTTTGGATATAGTGGGGAAAGATAAGAACCCTTATCATATTTTTACTGTTACCCTGAGCAACATTAGAGAGATTTATGTGTAATTATTTCATGTGATAGTGACAACCCTTTCACAAGACAGGAAGTGAGAACAGTGTCCAAGCTTGGACATCTGGACTCCAACCACAGCTAATTGCTCTGTGCCCAGCTGCATGTGATTATGTGATCACTCCACATACCAAAAAAGATGAATAGTGATCTGTAGGCACTAAACATCACTATTCATCCTTTTTGGTATGGGGGGAAGGTTCACACTTTACATCTTTGCCCCTTGTTCTGCACTTTACTTTCCCTATTTAACATTACTGCTTTCTGCACTATGTAAATCCACTCAGACTCTATTTAACTACACCCCTTTAAGCCACACCCAAATGTTTAGCGCACTTGAAACCATGCCCACTTTGCGCTTCACGCACTGCATTTTTATTTTTCGACATGCCCTGGGCCCACTTTTGATTTTGCACACGGCCCACTGATTTTATGATACATCCCTGTAAATATACATTGAAAACCAATCAGAGCCCAGGGCTTTATGGGCCTTCATGTGTTAAAGTGCTTTTTTTAGATTCCATCTCAAAGATTGGTTCTTTCAATTCCTGATGTTCTTTGGGGTTATTTTGGAATGCCTGTCTATTGTAAGATCTTATTGAACCCGTCCTGTCAAGTGTGGGTTGTCTAAGAGAGAGATATGTGGTATAGCACTTTATAATATGACATGAAGCCCTTCACTATCTTGTGGGTTTTATAGACCCGTATTTCTGGTTTATTTTCTATATATGATATATAGGCCCTCATCCTTTCCTCACTAAGTAACCAGGCTAGAATCTTTACTGGCTTCTTACCAAACTCATACATAGGTCTATGGCTTTTAATTTGTCGAGCTTTAACTTTTTCTAGAAGGATACAATGTTATTGGTCATGTAGGATTTTAATTGTCAATGCTACAGCCAGGGCAAGGGATATTTTATGCTTCCAGGTTGTGTATTTGGTCCAATAGGGGAAGATCTTTGAGGATCTCTCTCTCTCTCTTCTTTATAAAGCTCTGTTTGATCTATTGGCCCTGCAATATACACATTTGTGAGCTTCCCAGGTTACAAGGGGTAAGGTACTGTATCTTAGGAGAATAAATGGTTTCTTTACCTTTAAGAAGTGTGTCAGGACTTGGATTTGTGCCCAGGACCTCTGTTGAGTCTAGCAGTAACTTTTCTTGCTGAGCCACCTGAGATGTTGAACAGCTGCCTCCCTGATCCTTTGGACAAACTTACTTACTACTCTATCTTGTTTCTGGTAAACCTTGAACTCTTTGCTCCTCCCATAAACTTCCTATTTATAGCTGAATTCTAGGAATTCAGCTCCTTTGTAAAAAGTGAAGTTAAGTCCAAGAGTGTATGACATCTCCTGGCTTTATCTTTATTGTGTACATCTGACAGTTTTATTTCACTCCTGGAAGATGGCTATCACTATATTTCTGGGAGCCTGATGCTTTGGGTCTAAGCATCTTGAACATTAGAGTTGGTGCATCTGCTATGCCCACCCCTCCACTCCTCATGCCATATCACAGTATTATATGAACTCATTCACAAAAGACAAAGGCTTCTCTGAATTGGCAGCAGAGGGAAGGGGTGGGCATAGCTACTCTGTGTGCCTCTCTCTCCTCTCTCACAGCCCCAGTGTCAGTCTATGCTCTGGCAGAGACGTAAACCTATCAGATATAAATAATAGAGATATGTTTCTGGAGATGTCACATGCCTCCTTGTACTTAACTAACAGTGCACCTGGACTCTTTACAGAGTGACTGAATTCAGCTTTAATCACTTACCCACTGGGCACTTCAACCCCCTTCTTAACCAGACCAATTTTCAGCTTTCAGCGCTCTCACATTTTGAATGACAATTACTGCAACACTGTACTTTTGTTCTTTTTCCACACAAAAAAAGCTTTCTATTGGTGGCATTTAATCATCCTTGTGTTTTTTAGTTTTTGCGCTATAAATGAAAAAAGACCAACAATTTCGTTAAAAAAATGCATTTTTCTGCAAATTTAGTAATTTTTCTTCATACATCTTGGCCAAAAGTTATACTGCTACATATCTTTGGTAAAAAAAAAAAAAGAAAAAAAAAGTATATATTATTTGGTCTTTGTGAAGGTCATAGAGCCTACAAGCTATGGTGCCAATCATTGAAAATTGACCACACTTGATGTACTGACGGACCTATCTCATTTCTTCAGACCCTAACAAGCCAGGAAAGTATAAATACTCCCCAAATTACCCCTTTTGGAAAGTAGAAATTCCAAAGTATTTAGTAAAAGGTATGGTGAGTTTCTTGAAGTTATAATTTTTTCCCACAATTCTTTGCAAAATTAAGATTTTTTTCACAAAATTGTCATATTACCAAGTTATTTCTCACACACTGTATAGACATACTTGCAACTACACCCCAAATACATTCTGCTACTCCTCCTGAGTATGGTGATACCACATGTGTGAGACTTTTACACAGCCTGGCAAAATAAAGAGACCCAACATCCAAGTAACACCTCTAGATGTTCTAGGAGCAAAAATTACACATATAATTTCCTGACAACCTACAGTATCACACTTTTGAAGGCCCTGGAGCAATAGGACAATGGAAACACCTAAAAAATGACCCCATTTTGGAAAAAAAACACCCCAACACATAATCTAGGAGGCATAATGCGTCTTTTTTTTTTTTTTTAATAATATTTTTTATTGAAAATTCAACAAAGTACACGGATAATAATGCACAACATTGGAGAACAACAAGGCGAGTAGCAAAAAGATAGCATACAATAGTGCCCAAACAAGATAAGTAGAAGGAGAGGGGAGGGAGGGAAGGGTGGGGAGGGGGAGGGAGCTGTTCCACAACAAGGAGAGTGTACACTCATCATACAACAACTGAATCAACAGTAAATCAAGATCAACAAACTAGACTACTGAACCACCTTACTCATCAGTGAGTACAAAAGTAAGCAGTGAAGTGGGTAAATACCACCGAGAACTAGAGGTACATTTGGCATTTATGCAGAAGAGAGAGAGACGGGAGGCGGAAGGGGACGGTACCACTCCCTAACGTGACACCCATTGGGAACATATTCGCCACAGGGAGGAGCACCATCCCACATCCGAACACCCGTGTATACAGTAAAGAAGAAGAAGAGAAAAGGACCTTCTTAAACCTGACTAGGAGTATATTTCCAGTGTTTCCAGGCATCGTCAAACTTGGAGAGGGTAAGAGCGTTGACTGCCAACGCTCGTTCACATAGGTAGTTCTCGTTAACTAGTTTAATCAGGTCAGTGAAGCCCGGGATAACCAGGGATCTCCAATTTCTGAGTAGAAGTGTCCTGGAAGCCAGCAAGATGTGCGTTACCATGCCACGAAAACACTTAGGATAGTCCTCGATACCAATATTTAGCAGGGCCATAGCTTTCCTGGGAGGGTTAAGGATGCCCGTACACTCCGCTATGCAACCAAATATTCTAGACCAGTAGCTCTTAAGTGAGGGGCACTCCCAAAGTACGTGAGCCAACGTGCCCCTACTACCGCACTCTCACCAGCACTGGTCAGAGACCCCTGGAAAGATCTTTGAGAGTCTAACGGGGGTGTAGTACCACCTATTAGCAATCTTAAGCGTCTGTTCCCAGTGTGAAGTACAGCGAGAGTATCTGTATGGTGCCAGGAAGGCCCGTGACCACTGCTCGTGGGTGAACGTGCAGGCCAGGTCTTTCTCCCAGCGAAGCATAGAAGACGTCTTGGGGGGACGGAGCCCCCCCAAAAGGCATTCGTAGAACAGTGAGATACCCTTTCCCCGCTTGACTACATTGAGCAGGTAGTCCCATACCCTTTGGGGAAGTAGTTTCGTCGTCATAGGGTGCTTGGACAGGAAACTATGTATCCTGAGAATCGTGAATGAGCAGGTGTCGGGAATCTGGTGGGTCCTCATCAAGAAAATCGGGGAGTGGAGGGAATCCGAGTGGAAAAAATTAGATAACGTTGCCATTCCCTTCAATCTCAATTGCGTCAAGTCGAGGGAGGGTAGATGGGCCCTCAAGATGTCCAACGGCAGGGAAGTCGATGTACAGGGAACAAGTTCCGCCCCGTCCTCCTGAGACGCTCCCAGCCTACGCCATGCCAGAAGGGAGGCCCGCATAGGAGGGGAGAGTCCAGGCAAGCTCCAGGGAATCCAGAGGTCGCCCAGAAGAAGGAGGCGGAGGTCCCGAGTCTGGGACAAATGTCTCTCAATCTGCGTCCATGGGAAGTCAGTGGCACCATGAAACCAGGGCCTGAGCTGGTCCAGTCTAGTCGACCAGTAATAGAGAGAGATGTCGGGCAGCTTCGCTCCACCCAGACACTTAGGTTGCGTCAGGACAGAAGCGGCTACCCGAGCACTCTTGCCGCACCAGATAAATTGGCGCATAGCTCTAGTTAAAGCATCTAAGCACGTCTTAGGAAAAATCAGGGGGACCGCTCTGAAGATGTACAGGATTTGGGGGAAGTATTGACATTTTGTACACTGCCATCCTGCCACTCCAAGACAGTTCAACCTTGGCAATGGAGGCCATCTCTTTGGCAGTCTTCTTAAGGAGAGCATCAACATTCGCCGAAAGGAGTGACGCTATGCGGGGGGTAATGTTGATGCCCAAATATGGAACGTGTGCGTCCGTCCAGGGATATGGGAAAGAGGACCGGAGGTGAGCGAGCGTACGGTCGTCTATACCTAGGTTAAGCGCCAGGGACTTGGTCGTGTTAACTTTGTGGTAGGAGACCGCCCCATAGTCAACTAAGATGTGGTGTACTGCTGGGAGGGATTGTAAAGGGATGGTGAGGATAACTACAATGTCGTCCGCAAAGAGACTCACCGTGTGGGTCACGTCACCAACTTGGTAGCCCATCACCCCACTATGCGACCTAATGGCCTCCGCCAGGGGTTCAATCATCAAATTGAAGATTGAGGGGGAGAGGGGACACCCCTGGCGGGTACCATTCGAGATAGTGAATGGAACGGAGGTCGTGCCCGAAGTGAGAACCTGAGCAGAGGGACAGGAGTACAATGCGAGGATCGATGAAAGAGACGGGCCAGAGAAGCCAAACCTCTCTAGCGTCAGCCTCATGAATAACCAATTAACTCTATTGAACGCCTTCTCCGCATCCAAGGTGAGGAGCAGAGAAGGCGTTCGCGAGGCTTCGGCCAAGTGGACAAGGTTAATGATTCTCCTGGTGGCGTCAGCTGTCTGGCGACCAGGCATGAAGCCCATCTGGTCCTGGTTAATGAGGTGGGGGAGAATAGGTTGAAGGCGGGCCGCTAAAATCCTAGCATAAATTTTAACATCACTATTAAGGAGGGATATGGGCCGATAGTTGGCGGGCAAACTAGGGTCCTTACCCGGCTTAGGGATGGTGGTTATGTACGCTGATAACATGTCAGGGGGGAACTGTGCCGTCGACGCTGCCTTATTAAAAACATCCGCAAGGGTAGGGCTAAGAAGGGAGGCAAAAAGTTTATAATAGTCGTTACATAGACCATCAGGTCCAGGGGACTTCCCGGAGGGGAGCGTTCTAATGGCCTTGGAGATGTCCTCTGACGTAAAGGGGGAGGCTAGGGAAGACACGTGGGATTCGGACAGAACCGGCAGACGCAGCTTGTCCAAGAATGCTCGAACAAGCTCCGGTGTGGGGTGCAGTGTGCTGGGGTCTTGGGCTAGGTTATAAAGGGAGCCGTAGAAATCTGCAAACTCGTTAGCAATATCTCTAGGGTGTGACAGTCTTGCGCCAGTAGTCTTGTGGGAGAGGTAAGAGATGCGGGAGTTAACTCTACGTTGCTTAATGCGAAGGGCCAGGGCCTTACCAGCTCTATTTGCGTGAGCATAAAACTTGAGCTTGAGAGTTTTGAGGTGACGGTCATACCGGGACATTAGATGGGACTTCAGGGATTCCCGCTTCTGCATCAGTTGCAGGAATACAGTCTGGGTGGGAGAGGTCTTGTGCTTGGCCTCCAGGACCTTGATGTCAGCGAGAAGGGTAGTCAGCGTTTTGTTATAAGTTTTCCTCATCCGTGCAGACTGCTGGATGCAGACACCGCGAATAAACGCTTTGTGTGCACCCCACAGAATCCAAGGATCCGAAACAGAAGGGGTATTAATGTCAAAGTAGGAGGATAATTGGTCCCTGATGAATTTACCCGAGGAGGGATCCTGCAATACCCTAACATCACATCTCCATATCGATGTCTGTTCCCTGGGTCCAGACTCCTCCAACACCATTTCAACCGCCGCGTGATCAGACCAGGTGATGTTCCGAATGGTGGAGGAGGAGACCTTACCCAGCAAAGGGAGATCCGTCAAGAACATGTCAATTCGCGAGTACGAACCATGTCTATGAGAGTAGAAGGAGTAATCCCTTTCGGAGCCATGGAGGCACCGCCAAACATCATACAACTGTTCCCCCAACAGAAGGGAGTTGAGGGAGAGTTGTCGGCCGCGGGCGGGCGCCGAAGCGTCAAGCCCAGGGTCGACAACCATGTTCAAATCCCCACACACAACCAAATTACCATACAAATCAGAGGCGACCTTTCTCAGAAGCCTGTGGAGAAAGCGCTTTTGGTGGCTATTAGGAGCGTACACCGCCACAAGAGTCAGGGGAGTCGAGTTGAAGTCCCCTTGAAGAATGAGAAACCGTCCTTCAGGGTCTGGGATATGCGAGTGGAGCCGGAACGCCACAGTGTCTCTTATGGCAATCATCACCCCCTTCTTCTTTTCAGGAGCATTAGCGAAAAATAGAGCGGGAAAGTTCCTGTGGGAGAAGTTCGGATGATTACCAGATTTAAAGTGGGTCTCTTGGATGGAGACCACATCCGCTTTGCTATTGCACAATTCAGTCCACAAGGAGAACCTCTTGGCCGGGTGGTTGAGGCCATTTACATTCAAGGATAGGAACTTGATGGTCATGGTGGATATCTAAAGAAGTCCAGAGGCTGCAGGAGTCTGATGTCAGTAGACAGGGGTGTATCAAGCAGGAGATCAGTAGCACACACAAGCCGGAACAAGGGGTGAGTCCTGGAACAGCGGAGCAGGGAGGGAATCAAGGTACAGGGTGCGCCAAGCGCAGGGCAAAACATAAGAAATAGTCCAAGGGCAGGCAATGCCTGCAACAGTAACACAGGGGCCATGTAGGTCAGAGACTCTAACTAGGCCAGGGACACAGGTGGAAGTAGCGGGGCGTCTTTCCCAGCCCCAGAGGGAAAGCTCCTAGAATTGGCTCTCTTGCGTGAGAAGACTTGCCAGTCTCCAGAAGGTCCTGAGGCGGACAGGGGAGTCTCAGGAGGAGCATTGCGGTCTACAAGAATTCCCCATTTGGTCAGTAGAGACATACCCTCTTCCAAGGAGGAGATGGTCACCGTGGAATTCTGATAAGTGATGGTGAGCAGGGCAGGATGCTTCCACTTGTGGGGAATACGATGGTTGCGCAGGGCCTTGGTGACAGTGGCCAGGTTTCTACGCTTTTGCAGCGTGTGCCTAGAGAGGTCCGGTAGGACATGAACGTTGGGGTGGTCGCCAGGCATAACTTGAAGTTGGCGGGCAGCTTGGAGGATCCTGTCTTTCACCTGAAAGAAGTGCACCCGAAGGAGGACATCCCTGGGCAGTTCAGGGGCTATGAATCCCGGCTTAGGGATCCTGTGGATGCGATCTATCTCTAAGTCAGAGGCTGAAAGTGAAGGGATCAAGGCAGAGAAAAGATCAGTGGCCACTTGCCTGAGGTGTTGGGGCTGAACCGTCTCTGGGATCCCTCTCAGCTTCAGATTGTTCCAAAGGGATCGGTCTTCGAGGTCCGCCACTTTATCTCTCAGCCACGCAATGTCCTCTGCGTGGCCATTGTGAGCAGCCACCATGGTGTTGAGAGAGAGGGAGCATTTTTCCATAGATGTTTCAACACTCTCTACCCTGGACTCCAGATGCCTCACCTCCTTCTTGGTCTGAGTGAGGTCTTGGTAAAGATCTGAGTGTAGGGAGGACCACAGGGAATGCATCATGTCTTTTAAGAGAGAGGCAGACACTGGCTGGTCTCCGGAGGGGAAAGCAGCAAAGGGATCCTTTGGCGTCTGTACAGGGGCTTCCCCAGGCCGTGGAGAAGCCGCCGTGAGATCCATCCCACAGGCCTGATCAGGGTCCGGCGGCGGAGAATTCCATCTGGGCTTTTGTTTTGCCGGGCTCCTTGCCGAGGGTGAGGGAGGAGTGGAGGATCCGGACGAGTTTCCACTGTCCGGGTTCGCTACCTGCCGCACAGGCTGGCCGTGATGCTCCCTCACGCTGGAACGGTGGGATGCTTGGTGTTGCGGCCTACCCGCGCCATGCTGGCGGAGACCCACGGCGGAGGAGATAAGAAAACCGTCCAGCCGATTCGCCTGCGATGAGCCCTTCTTCCCCTTCATCCTTCCCGGGGGCTATAGAAGCGTCGGAGAGGTAAGTTCACCCGCTTTGTGGGCTGTAGTGGGCTGAAGTCCCGGATGGCCGAGCGGAGCTGCTGGTCTAAGCGTCCATCTTACAGCGCCGCAGGCCACGCCCCCCGCATAATGCGTCTTTTGAACATGTCAATTTTTTTCCACAAGTTTTTAGTAAATATGGAAAGAAAATGAAAAAGCATTTTTTTTTTTTACACAAAGTTGTCCATTTATAAGATATTTTTTAACACATGGCATGTACATAGAAAAAATGACCACCCAAAATATATTCTGCTACTCCTCCTGAGTATGGCGATACCACATTTGTGAGACTTTTAAACAGCCTAGCCTCAAAGAGAGGCCCAGGGAGCACCGTCATTTACTGACTACCCATTACACTGTTATGAGGCACTGTAGGGCACTGATGTGGCAGGGATGTGGCAGGGATGAGCACTGATGTGGCATGGATGAACATGGATGTGGCACAGATGTGGCATGGATGTGGCATGGATGGGGCATGGATGACCACTGATGTGGCACGGATGAGCACTGATGTGGCATGAATGTGGCATGGATGAGCATGGATGTGGCATGGATGAGCACTGACATGGCATGGATGGGGCAAGAATGAGCACTTATGTGGAATGGATAAGTACTGACATGGCATGGATTTGGCACGGATGAGCACTGGCGTGGCATGGGTGTGGCACGGATGAACACTGATGTGACATAGATGAGCACTGACATGGCACAGATGTGGCAAGAATGAGCACTGATGTGGCATGGATGTGGCATGGGTGAGCACTATTGTGGCATGGATGACTGCTTATGTGGCATGGATAAGCACTGACATGGCATGGATGTGGCACAGATGAGCACTGATGTGGTACGAATGAGCACTGGTGTAGCATGGATGTGGGATGGATGAGCACTGAGGTGGCATGAGTGGACACAGATGAGGCATGGTGTGGCAAAGATGGGAATGGATGAGGCATGATTGAGGCACAGATGGGCATTATTGAGGCATTACTGAGGTATGATTGATGCATGGATGAGCATGATTGAGGCATGGATAGGCATGATTGAGGCATGACTGAGGTATGATTGAGGTATGGATGAGACATAGAGGAGGCAGGGGATGAGCCTTCTCTCCTCGCACGCTGTACCGATTGCTGTGTACAGCGTGCGAAGAGAGGAGAAAACTGAACCGGACATGCGCCAGTTTGTTAACAACTGATCGCTCTGTCATTGGATTGAGGGATCACGTGTCATTGGCCCTTTACCATGATCTGTGATGCACCGGGTCCCTTGGATCTAGCAAACAAGGACACTTCAGTGTGCGTACCCCAAGGGGCACACAGGAAGCGCAATTCTGGGAGGACATCATTACCCTCTCAGAATAAGCTGATTGTGCTGTAGCCGTCATTTCACTATGGCCCGATTGGCAAGTGGTTAAGCCATGTTTTTTTTTATTTGCACCTCCTGTTTGCCAGATTATTGTGCTCTTCAATATCTTGCTCTTGCATATTAAAAACATAGATCCCCCCAGAAATTTCAAAAATGTCAGTTAGGGGTCCGATCTGTCCGCCACAATGTCGCAGTCCTGCTAAAAATTGCTGATAGCCGCCATTGCTAGTAAAGAAAGAAATTAAAAACAAAAATGTCACAAATCTTTCCCCTAGTTTGTAGGCGCGATAACTTTTGCACAAACCAATCAAAATATGCCTATTGGGATTTTTTGTTAACCAAAAGCATGTAACAGAATACAAATTCGCCCAAAATGATGAAAAAATTAGATTTTTACATTTTTTTTATTGGGAATGTTATATAGCAGAAAGTGAAAAATATAGTTTTTTTTTTTTTTCAGAATTGTCGCTCATTTTTTGTTTATAGCGCAAAAAATAAAAATTGCACAGGTGATCAAATACCACCAAAAAAAACCTCTATTTGTGGGAAAAAAGACCACTTTTATTTGGGTACATTGTTGCATGACCGCGCAATTGTCCGTTAAAGTAACGCAGTGCCGAATCGCAAAAAATGGCCTGGTCATTAAGGATGTAAAACCTTCCGGTCAGAAGTGGTTAGGATTATTTGTAGTGATGTAATTCTTAATATATATAAATGTATTTGTGTACCAATTCATTTTTCTTTTCCCCTTACTCTAGGATAACTAATACTATGCAAATTAGCCCAAATCTGATTGCTGACAACCTGACAGATTTAGAGTCTGTTGAACCGATGCCAAGATGCCAAGCAGCTCAGTGAAGAACACCGAAGCTTGAGCTGTAAATTGTGGCATCACCAGTGTCCCTGTTAAAACATCTGTTAATTTCTGATAAAGCTTTAGCTGCAAAATAGAATGTCATTACAGTAGATGTAAATTAGTTAACATTAGGAGGTAGATATTACTTGATAGATTTATGACTCTAGTAGCTTGAAGTGAACCTGACCTAGTCTAAAAATGCCTTAAAAGAGAAGTATGGCCAATGCTTTGCTTTTTTTTTTTAGCCATACTTCTCTGTGGGTCACATAAGTACACTTACTTGTGCTCTCCTGTGAGTCAGTTGACAGAGGGCTATAGCTGGAAGTATATAATTTTTAAGAGAAAGATTTATTTAAACAATCACATTTATTATTGATTGACTATTTTTTAAGTGAATAACTGAGATTAGTCTTTATTGTGATCCTTGCATCCTAGACTTCTTAAGAAGTCTAGATTAAGCTGCATCCCCATCTGATACTAAGTCACAACATATTATTCAACTCTGAGAACCTTTACTGCCACGTACTAAGGCTTCGGCTATAACAGTAGAACTAAAGGGATGGAGCAAAGAACTCAGAGGGGCAGGGCTTAACCTCTACAGGACAGGCTGTTGTAATCGATTTTGGAGTTTTCATCTTTGGAAAACGTGTGACAAAATTCTGATTTTCAAAAGACCATGTCTCTTACTAAATACCTTGGGGTGTCAACTTTCCAAAACTTAGTCATTTTAGCATTTTGGTGGTATTTATGCTGTCTTGGCATTTAGGGCCTTGAGGAACATGCTAGACAGTCAAAACATCAGGGTTTATAAATTGAAAACATACTGTATATTATATATGGAGCACCCCCTGTGTACAGAAGGTACATTTAGTTGGGCTCCTGTTGTAGCCAGAGGAGCCAGGGTCCAGGGTTAATTTGTTGTTGTTAGTTAGGTTGGCAGTGCTCCAAGGACTCTTTGCTGCCTCCCTCTTGCTTCTAGAGCTAAAGAAAGTCCCGGAACTTAGAGGGCAGAGGAGCAGAGATAATGCCTGAATATTTATGGGATCTCTTCCAATCCCTAGGTGAGGATAGCTCAGAAGGTGGAGAATAGACATGTGCAATTAGTTTTGGTTTGAATGTAAATTTGGAAGAATTTTTGGTTATTCGGAGATGCGGATGTATCCAAATCTCTGAATGAAATAGTAACGAATAGTCAGATGTATCCGAATCTCCGAATGAAATAGTAACAAATAGTAACGAAGTCTGTTGAAATCCATTCAAATTGTTTTGTGTATTAATTTTCTAATGAATTCCAACTTTTCTGAAAGATTAGAATTTGGATCAGTCGAAAAAAGATCTGTGTGAAGAAATAGCTGGTTGTTAAGCAGTGGGCCGCCTGCATCCTTGACAACCATGAGTCATTATCTGTCGGCAGGCTTCCCCACTGACAGCTGAATGTAAAGAAAAGAATGCCGGCAACTGCTCGGCAATAGAAAAATGTAAAAAAAAACAACAACGTAACCCCCCCCCCCAGTCCATACCAGGCCCTTGGGTCTGGTATTGATTTTAAGGGGAACCCCATGCCAAAATAAAAGGAAAATTGTGTCGGGTCCCCCCAAAATCTATACCAGATGTACCCAACGTACTTGATATCCATTCACATGGCCAGAGCCCCCCCTGCCCCAAAGCACCCACCCCCCACTGGCATGTGGCCTGGTATGGTTCAAGAGGGGGTGGGACGCTCACTGCCCCCCCCCTTTCCTGACCTGCCAGGCTGCATAAGTGTTTGGTATGGATTTTGGGGGAGGGGGGCACGCCTTTATGTTTGGTGTGGGATTCTCCTTAAAATCCATTTCAGACCCAAAGGGCCTGGCATGGAGGGGGGGGGGGGCACTTTGCTTTTTTTTTTTTAAATAGCCGGGTGCTGGAAATTGTAACCACAAGTCAATTTAATTTAATTATTGTGATTTTACTCATTTTTTTTTTCTTTAGAAATATAAATTTGTGTTATACATGCTACAGATGTGCCACTTTGCAGACAGACTAAGGGACCCCCTGGTACTATTAAATTAAAGGAATTTTTCATTTTTAAATGTTGTACTTAAAGTGGGGCTCCCACTTTAAGTGAAACAATAAAAATGAAAATTTCCTTTAAACATAGTGCCTGGGGGGTCCCTTTAGTCTGCCTGTAAAGTGGCGCTTCTGTAGCATGTATAGAACTGGCACAGAGGTAGTTAAAGTATTTCTGTGATGTAAAGGCAAACCCCCCCCCCCCGCCCAAAAAACTATTTTTTTTTTGGTTCAACACAACAGTGTTAGTACAGCAATCTCCCTTGCTGTCCTATTCAGGGCCGTTTGAAGGAATTTGGGGGGCCCCAAGCAAAATGGACATGGAGGCCCCCCGCACACACGCAAAGCCTACAGGAACCACAGCAAAGCCATACAGTTTAATAACATCCCTTGTGATACATTTTGCAGTTACAGGATCTCTTTATGGGGAGATCTGGGATCTTTTAGGCTCCTGATCCCTCCTCTGCCCTCCAAGGCAGCTGGTGAAACGAAGATCAGTTTGGCTGGCTGCTTTCCTGGCTGGTACCAAACAAGTAAATACAGACCTGAATCTGGAAGTGACAAAATCCTTGTAGCTTCCAGCTTTATTTTTCACAGAGGAGAGAAAGAAACATGTGTTCCTTCTTCTCCTTTGTGCAATGCCAACCCAACCTGTTGGAATGGGAGAGCCCAGGAAAACGAGTGCAAGTGGCGGCTGAACACAACCATGGGGATCATTTTTGCTACACAAAAAGCATTATGGCCACATCATATAGTATCCATCCTCTGCTGTTTTTCAGTATAAGGGTGAATGTTTGGGGGTGGTAAAAAAAAAAAAAAATTCCACACCCTAAACACAAGTGTAAGAGGCCCATTCACATGAAGTGTAGGTTGTGTCTCCTGTGCAGAGCTGTATTTTACCAGCATGGGGATGCACAAAGTATTGTGGGCGTCCACGTGCCAACTTCCCATTCATTTCTATTTGGACCTGCACCCACACCTACCTGCATGTTAGAATAGGACCCAGTGGTTGTACCCATGCAACTGCGTTTCCTAGTAGAAATGAATAGGACAATGCAGGTGGATGCACACAACACTTTGTGCATCCCCATGCTGGTAAAAAATGGCCCTGCACAGGAGACACATATCTGCAGCGCCAAGTGTCCCTAAAAGGGCCCTAAATGAGGCCTAAGAATGCTTTTCACTGTCCTGTGATCATCATCATTATCATCATGATAATCACACAATACAGATGCTGTAGTTCAATGCAACTGCACTGTGTGATTAACATGATGATAATGATCACATTTAGCTGATGTATCAATCATGTGCAACAGAGGCATGGCATAGGTGAAGAAGCTGTTTTTTTTGTGACAATACCTTATTTAAGCAACATTCACTGCAGACTTGCTGGTCCCCACTTTCCTCATACTGTCCCTCTGTGATTTGATGGCTTTTGGCTGCTGCTGATTTCCCCTTAGCCTGAGCATGCCCTCTCCTCAGCACTTACTTGCTGAAGGAGACACGAGACAATGAAGAAGCTGCTGACAACCTCTGCTCCCTGTCACAGATATCACTCCGCCAGGACCGGAACTTTCTTTTCTTTTTCGGGGAATGGGGCACTGAGTGGTGTTAATCCACCTGACCACAGGACTTAGAAAAAAGCCTCCGGGCCCCTCTAGGTGAACTGATGGGGCCCAGGATATATGGTCAGACCACATGGGAGCAGCAGGGAATTCGTCAAACAGGCAGAAGCAAAAAAAAAAAGTGCCTGCACTTTGGATGCTCTGTGAAACCTACAGCTGCTGGCCGGGCCCCCTACAGGAGGTAATGGGAACTGCGTTCCTGCTGTGGACAGAGTGCAGGAACGTCGTTCCCATGCATTCCCGCAGCCGGACTCGAGCCCTGGATAATGTCAGTCTGTGTCTTGGTTCTTGGGGCCCCAGGCCAATTGCTTGTTTTGCCTGCCTTGACGCGACGGGCCTGGTCCTATTGTGTTCTGACAGGCAGACGTCCCCTCCTGTCAAAACACATCGGTCAGCTCTCTTAGCCATTAGCTAGGAACGCTGATCAGGAGCCAGTCGGCAGACCTTTTTTGGTCATGCCCCTTTGAAAAAGCTTCTGTCGGACTGACTCCAGTACACACGGGCCGAATGTCGGTTGGTTTCTATTGAACCAGCTGATGCTGGCCGACATTAGGCCCCGTGTGTACTAGGCTTTAGGGTGTGAAAACTGTTAAGACACAGGAAGGAGTTCACTAGATGACCTGATATACCCTGCATCTGTCCTTCCCTTCCAGAAGATCACTCCCACCCAGCTCTTTCCAATGCAATAAGTGATGACCATTCTCACTAAATACACAGGCATTGATTTTTTCTCTACCTTACTTTCAACTTGCATAGATCACTCATTTTGCAGAGTGTGCAGGAGCTGAGCAATCAGATAGCAGCCTATGTGCATCAGAGCTATAGTACTGAAAGCAGAAGAAATATGTCCTGGGTTATGTAAAGCTCACCATACACTATACAATCTGATTCTACAATCTCCTTTAAATCTACCATCAACGATGTAGTGCAAGAGCCTGCCTGATTGGGTACAGAGGGATTGGATGGATGGTGCGTCCTCCTAATATATTGTTTTGGTAAATATAAAGGAGATTGTACAGAGATTATACAATAGGATTGTATCGTGTATGGCCACCTTTATACACCTAAAATGAACTAGTTGCGCTTTTGGTGCCATTAATTAATAAAGGCACACCAAACACAGAAGCAAACACACATTTTGCCACTTAAAAATGAGCGACAAATGCAGCCTAATGCCCAGTAAAATAGTGCTAAGTGTCTGTCGGGTTTTCAATGTAAGCTTTGTACCTGGGTGCACTGTACATAACCCAGTTATACTCTATATAGTGCACAGTGCCTTCCTTGCAGAACTTTTATTCTCTTCTCCATCCCCCCCCCCCTCCTCCCCCCCACTCTAGCAATATTTTCTTGAATTCACAGAGTTGATAAATAAATCCATATTACCGTATATGAATCTTCATTTAAGTTAAAGTGATTGAAAAGCCACAAGGTTTTTTTTTATCTTAATGCATTCTATGCATTTGGATAAAAAACCTTCTGTGTGCAGCAGCCCCCCTCAGGTCCTCTAATACTTACTTGAGGTCCATCTAGGTCCAGCAATGTTGCAGGAGTGTCTTGGCTGCTTGGTACTCCCCTCCTCATTGACTGAGACAGCAGTGCAGTGCCATTGGCTCCCTCTGCTGTCAATCAAAGTCAGTCAGCTAATGAGGAGACAAAGGGGGCGGACCAGGCTGCGGCTCCATGTCTGAATGGACACAGGGAGCTGTTTGCTGTGTGGGCACTCAACAGGAGGGAGTGGCCAGGAGCGCATAAGAGGGACACGAGAAGAGGAGGATCTGGGCTGCTCTGTGCAAAACCAACTGCACAGAACTGCTAAGTATAACATGTTTGGTATTTTTAACAAAAAAAATTAGACTTTAGTATCACTTAATGTCGATTTGAGTGGAAATTGTGCCACAGGAGCCCTTGCAATATAAGCAAGTATGCACAACGTACTTGCACATTATGGCAACTTTACCTTAGACTTTGCTAATGACAGCTTCTCCCTGTCCACTCCACAGCCATTGTTAAAGCTTCTTTGACTAATGGCATTCTGCTCTTTCAGTCATATGGCTTCCACTGATGATGCAATTCCTGCACATGCATGATGAAGTTGCACCATCCTGGCTCTAGGCTCCACTCTTTGACATCTTACAGATGCCAAGAGCAACACTGAACCACACTTCTGCAGCAGGCAGTGTTTGTAAAAAAAAAAAACGTAAACTAGAAAAGATTTGGCACAAGAGACTTACAAAGTCTACCAAAAAGCTGTGCCCAAAAGTTTTTTTTTTTTGTGTTCAGCTCCAATTTTAAATAATACATCTATACAAATCTTGTTCTGTCCTTACTGAATGGTACCCTGTGACCTCTGTGTAGCATGACATACGTCTAGGCTCTTCTATCCTCTGATACACCAGACAGTGTGTAAACATCTTGAAAGTTTATTAGAATAAACAGGGTAGGGTGAAATTAGGGAGATAACAGGAAAAATACACACACATACATGTGTGTGTGTATATATACCCCTATACAGAAGTTCAGATCTTATGCCTGCCTCCAAAGATCCCCCAAAAATGCCCAAAAAATGCACCTGGGCGTTTTTTTTTGCCGCAGGCGTTTTTTGGGCATTTTTTGGGCGTTTGATTTGACACTGCGTTACTTTAACGGACAATTGCACGGTCATGCAATGCTGTACCCAAATTAAATTTAAAGCTTTCTTTTGGTGGTATTTGATCACCTGTGCAATTTTTACTTTTTGCGCTATAAACAAAAAAAGAGAGACAATTTTGAAAAAATAACAATATTTTTCAAATTTTTTATATGAAATTCCCCCCAAAAAATGTAAAAATCTATTTTTTTTTCATTTTAGGCCAATTTGTTTTCTGCTTTTGGTAAAAAAAAATCGCAATAAGCGTATTTTGATTGGTTTGCACAAAAGTTATTGCGTTTACTAACTAAGGGAAAGATTTATGTCATTTTTGGTGGTTTTTTTTTTTTAACAAGTAGTGGCGGCGATCTGCGATTTTTTTTTTTTGCAGGACTGTGACATTGCGGCCGACAGATCGGACCCCTGACTGACATTCTTGACACTTTTGGGGGTACCAGTGACATTACTACAGTAATCAGTGCTATACATATGCACTGTTACTGTAAAAATGACACTGGCAGGGAAGGGGTTAATTTTTATTGGAGAGGGAGGGGTTAATGTATGCCTGGTGCTTACTTACGTGTGTGGGAGGAGGTGACTGAGTGACACAGGGACAGATCACAGGTTCAGCTATGCTGAACCCTGCAATCTGACCCTGCCTGTCACTTAGGAGATCCGCCCGCTTTGTTTACACAAGCAGGCGGATTTCCACACTAGATCCCCGACGATCGGGGAAGAGCAGCGGTGATCACCGCTGCTCCTCCCCTGGCCCGACTCCCGCTGTAACTGAATACAGAGGGAGCGAGCCTCCGGCGGCGCGCGCGCGCCGCCGAGACACGAGACTGTCTGGTGACATAGGTCTACGTCGCCAGACGATAACGAGCCACTTTGCCGCAGTACAGTCAACGTGACTGGTCGGCAAGTGGTTAAAGAGTAGATGAAAAAGCATTTTCTTAAGGAGAAAGAAAATGCATCTCACTAGGACCAAATTCTAACCGGAAAATTGTGGGAATATCCAGTAGAAGATAGCTTTCTGCTTGACACATCTGAACAAACTGAGAAATGTCAATATTTATAACCACTTGCTGACCGCCTGACGTAGATGTGCGGTGGCAAAGCATCCTCCCGGCGCTAGATCACGTAACTAGTATGTGGTCTATGCCCACTCCCCAACCTGGCTATGCTATGAATCTTTACAGCACGAACTGATCAGTGGGTCCCAGCCAATGATTGCCTGCCAGCACCCGCAGATTGGTTTTAGTGATTCACGGAACAGAGCTTTGTGATTTTAAGCAATTGTTCTGTTCACTGACCAGGGATTTTGCTGTTTTTTTTCCATACTAATAGTACTGATCACTGTAATAGTGTCACTGATGATGTAAGCGGCAGTTATTAATTCCCCCCCCCCCAGTGTCAGTCCCCTTATAAGTCGCTGATCACCTCTATTACTAGTATAAAAAATTCAAATAAAATAAACTTCCAGTATATATCCCATAGTTTGTAGATGTTATAACTGTCCTGTTGTTCATGTTAATTTATGCTCCTAGAACACCTGAAGGTGCTACTTGGATGTTGGGCCTCTGTATGTGGCCAGGCTACGTAAAAGTCTCACACATGTGGTATCGCCATACTCAGGAGCAGTAGCAGAATGTATTTTAGGGTGTCATTTTTGCTATGTACATGCTATGTGTTAGAAATATCTTATAAATTTACAACTTTGTGTAAAAAAAAAAAAAGTTTTCATTTTCTTTCTACATGTTCCAAAAACTTGTGGAAAAAAATGACATGTTGAAAAGACTCATAATGCATCCTAGAATATACATTGGGGTGTCTGCTTTCCAAAATGGGGTAATTTTGTGGGTAATTCCATTGTCCTGGTTCTCCAGGGCCTTCAAAACTGTGATAGGTCGTTAGGAAATTATACGTGTAATTTATGCTCCTAGAACACCTGACGGTGCTCCTTGGATGTTGGGCCTCTGTATGTGGCCAGGCTGTGTAAAAGTCTCACACATATGGTATTGCCATACTCAGGAGGAGTAGTAGAATGTATTTTGGGGTATAATTGCAAGTATTGGTATACTGTGTGTGAGAAATAACTTGTTAATATGACAATTTTGTGTAAAAAAAATATATATTTTTTAATTTTCCAAAGAATTGTGGGAAAAAATTACAACTTCAAAAACTCACCAAGCCTCTTACTAAATACCGTGGAATGTCTACTTTCCAAAAAGGGGTCATTTGTGGGGTATTTTTACAGTTCTGACATTTCAGGGCCGTCGGTACATCAGGTGTGATTAGGTGTGATCAATATTCAATGATTGGCATCATAGCTTGTAGACTCTTTAACTTTCACACAGACTAAATAATAACCACTAATTTGGGTTATTTTTACCAAAGATATATAGCAGTATAAATTTTGGCCCAAATCTATGACACAAAAAAATATTTATTTGCAAAATTTTATAATGGAAACTAAAACAAAATATATTTTTTTTTTCAAAATTTTCGCTCTTTTTTTACTTATATCGCACAGAATATAAACCCAGTGGTGATTAAATACCATCAAAAGAAAGCTCAATTTGTGTAAAAAAAAATTATAAAAAAATTTGACTGGGTTGCATGACTGAGTAATTATCATTCAAAGTGTGACAGCGCTGAAAGCTGAAAATTGGTCTGGGCAGGAAGGCAGTGAAACTTCCCTGTATTGAAGTGGTTAAGTTATGGTAATTCTATATTGATATGCTTTTTTGTTTGGACATTGGTATACTCTGAAATGTTGTAAACTCTGGAAAAGAAGTATTTTAAATTTTAAAATTTCTAATAAAATTTGCATGAAAAAAAAAAAAAAAAGAAGCAGAAGGTAGAATAACTAGAATGTGAATGTCAGGTGACAACAACATCTCACACCATTAACAGAACAAGCTGCCGATGACAACATTCTCGTCGTACCTCGTGGTAGATCAAGACATTAATTTTTCCTCCTAAATCCTTGACTACATAAGTAATTTAGCATTCTTAGAAGCTAAAACCTTGACATGATTACAACAGAATCTTGAACACAGTGAGCTTTGGAATGCAAAGTTTTTCAAGCATAACCTTGCACAGGCTGCATAATATGGAGGGGTGATAGATACAAGAGATCATAGCACTTCATTTTTCCATTGTATGAACAATTAGTTATATTCTAGTCATTAAAATGTGGATTTAAATAATGGAATCTTGACATGTCTGAAGAAAATGGTCTGGACTAGAGACAGGCTTTTAATTAATGTTACTACATGGTCAGCCAGAAGACTCATTTGACTTAATGGCTGGGGTGTTGGAAGGGGAATACTGATGATTCTTAGGGTACTGGACCATGTAATATAAATAGCATTTACTGAAGGTTTTGTAGGATTTAGGTTGGTATTGTACATTGTATAATGAATTCATAAAGCTATCAGCTTTAATAAAGGACCTACAACAACAGTGAAGGAATTCCACTCATATTACAGCCAAGTGCAAAATGAATCATATAGATAAGATACACACTGAATGTAAGATTAAAAAAAAAAGCAAAATCATCTCCTTACATGTGTTTATGCTGTAGACTTATTAGAATTATTAAATGGAGTTTTAGTTGCTTAGTGGTTAGCACTCCTACCTTGTAGCTCTAAGGTTCGAATCCCAACCAGGACTCTATCTGCATGGACTTTGCATGCCCTTCCTCTGCTTGTGTGGTTTCCCCTGGGTATCCCTGTTTCTTCCCACACTTGGGAGACAAGCTGGTAGGTTAATTGCCACAAGCAGGTATGCATTTGAGGCAAGGATCTTAAATTGTAAGCTTCTTGAGGGAAGGGAATACTGTAAATGTACAATATATAAAGTACTGAGTATATTTTTAGTGCTTTATAAATACCTGTATGAAATAAATTACTCTAGGTTTTTAATACCAAAGATAGCATGCTCCGTTCCAGTACATAGGCCAACCACTCAACAATTCCAATATTCATATTTATGTATGGGCATATGAGAAAGTAAACAGAACAGTAATATAGTTGTAGCCTGTAATACACTGTGACTGTAACATTTGGTTAAGGGCTTATTCAATCCAGCAGCAGCGCTGAATGCACAAGCTTCTGGTATGCACTGGGAGGACACAGTGATGAAGCACTGTTTCTGGCACATAACGCTGTATTGTTCGTTTTTTATTTTTTGCTTTCTTTTTTTTTTTTGTTAGAACTATATTTAATGTGACAAGTGACAGTTCATTAATCACATCAGCTCTGGAAGATTTTACCCCCTTCATGACCAAGCCATTTTTTTGCTATTTAGCACTGCGCTACTTTACCTGGTAAATGTGTGGTCATGTAATGCTTTACCCAAACAAAATTGATATCATGTTTTTAATCAAATAAAGCTTTCTTTTATTGATATTTAATCAAAACATTTTTTTTTTTTTTTGCGATATAAAAGACACAAAAATTAGGAAGAAAACAATATTTTTTACTTTCTGCTATAAAACATATCCAATAAAAAATTTAAATAAAAAATTTTAAAAATCTAATTTGTTCATACATTTTGGCAAAAATGTATTCTGCTACATGTTTTTAATAAACAAATTCCAATAAGTCTATATTGATTGGTTTGCGTTAAAGTTATAGCTCCTACAAACTATGGTATATATACTGGAATTTAAATTTTTTACCCTTTTTTTATTTTTTTTACTACTCATAGCAGCAATCAGCGATTTATAATGGGACCAGGGCTGCCATTAGAAATAACGGGCCCTGTAAAGACTACCTGACAGTTCCCCCCCTCCCCCACTGAATATATCAAGACAATATTTTCACTAAAAATACACTAAAATCATTATTAGCAGACACACACTTAACAGAAAACCGGTGGGAATTACTCCTTTTTATTTTTTTATTTTTTCTCACTAAAAAAAATTATAATTTTTTTTAAATTATTTATAACCATGTTTAACCACTTTAGGACCGGAGGATTTTCCTGCTTTACGTCCATGCCACTTTTTGCGATTTGGCACTTTGTGACTTTAACTGACAATTGCGCAGTCATGCAACGCTGTACCCAAACAAAATTTACGTCCTTTTTTCCCCACAAACAGAGCTTTCATTTGGTGGTTTTTGATCACCTCTGCGCTTTTCATTTTTTGCTATATTAATAAAAAAAGCGACAATTTTGAAAAAATAACAATATTTTTCTACTTTGACAGTTAAAAAATATCCAATATATTCAATTTTTGTCATGTATTTAGGCCAAAATGTATTTAGCTACATGCCTTTGACAAAAAAATTCTCAATGAGCGTATATTTAACCGCTTTAAGACTGGAAGATTTTACCCCCATTCCTGACCAGGCCATATTTTGGGATTCGGCACTGCATTATTTTAATGGACAATTGCGTGGTCATGCGACGTTCTACCCAAATTAAATTTATGTCTTTTTCCCCCACAAATAGAGCTTTCTTTTGATGGTATTTGATCACCTGTGCGATTTTTTACTTTTTGCGCTATAAACAAAACAAGAGCGACAATTTAGAAAAAATAGCAATATTTTTGCCATTTTTTTTTTTATATGAAATTCCCCCCCCCCCCCTCCCCCCAAAAAAATGTAAAAATCCAAATTTTTTAACATTTTAGGCCAATTTGTTTTCTGCTACATATAGATAAAAACAGGTATATACTGCGCTAGATCAAAGAAAAATAAATAGTGTTTTGATATTACCAGCTGCTGGCATAAGAAAGTTGTTGTACCTCAACCCAGTAGAATAAAAACAAGAGTATGCAGCGCTTGGTGGAAAACACAAAAAAATGAGCAATCTGTATTAGATACTTAGGGCCGGATTTAAAGAAACTGCAGCTTCAAACATCTATGACGTGTTTCAGTTTCGCCGCGTTCAAATCAATTAACTGGCGCTGCGGCGAATTGGCGAGTAAAACAGCAATAATGAATTCCGCCGTCAGCGGGATTCACTTACGATCGCGGCTTCGCCAATTCGCAAACTTATGTCTTCGTGCTTATAGCAGTTTCACATAGCGATGTGGGCTAGTGGATTAGTGCACACATCACATGTCTGTAATTCATCTCCCTCTGCTGTAGGTTCGAGGCTTACCATCTCCACCTACTTTTTTTATTTTCTTTTTTTGTTTATATTGCTAAAATGTAACGGATTACATCATATATATTGCTAAATAATGTTACACTCAGAAGCGCTTGCAAGCTTACACCATTTTAAGTGTTTTTTTGATCTTGTCTGTGTGTCGAATCGATCTTATGAAGGAAAGTACCAAAGGCAAGTGACCAAACCCCTACCCTACTTCAGGGCAAGATGAAACCTCACAATTTTACCATGGTCTTCTTCCCACATTCCATACAATGTTTAGTTCTTTAGCTATATGTGCTTTTTAGCCTTAACACACTCCTTTTTTTCCACCATACAGCTTTATTCTGCACAATAGCTAAGTGCTTTGCAACTTCACTGCAGTTCACAACGTCATGGGTTCAAATCACATCACTACACTTGGGATCTCTTTTCACTCTCATTTTTTTAAACAGTTTTTTTAAACTATCTTGAATTTGGGGGGGGAGGGGGGTGTCCTACCCAAATTTCAAGCACATCAATGGAAACAACACAATTTTGATTTTATGAGTGTGGTCCTAGTTTTATCGAGATGCAATTCTTTACATATTTACCATGGTTCTTACAATTTCTTGACCAATAAACATAGGTGTCTGATATTGGACTCTCTCCATATTTCAACAACACAGACCCTCATAGTCCAACACTACATTTGCCTCACACCTCAACACAACACTGTCACATCCCTACTCTACATTACAACCCCTCACATCACCAGTACAAGCAGCATGCAAAGTGCAAAACTCCGGCCTTGGCAGCTTAATGGGCCATACACTAACAATTTGTCTAGACTTTTTCCTGTAGACTTAACCAAACCATATAATAGAAGCTCAAACCTCAACACTTTCAATTTGGATGCAATCAGGCAGGCCCTTGCACTACATAGAAAATGTCAATCTGAAGGATAAAGTCTTCTCTAAATCTTACAGTGTGGATGGCCCTTTTGTCTGTAGGCACCCACACAAAACCAAAAAACACATGTTCAATTCTAATGTATTTATTTATTTGAGAATGACAGCAGAAGGAGGGATGCAGCAAAAGAATATTGTCACTCTCCAGTCCGTGTGCCTTTACAGCGCCAGACCACGATCTTTGCTCCATGGCTACGGGATTCTGATGTCTTCCACAACTTCCGGCAGAGTTTAGAATCCATTCTGCACCTCTACCAGCTCATAGGGGACAGGCATGGCAAGGTTGCTGGGCAGCTTCCAAGCCACTTTCGAAGTTCCAGGGTGTTCATGTTGGTCATTGGCCATGTGCCTTACCAAATATCCACTGACCACAAAAGAAAATGAGTGGAGTCCATCAAGGTGGGTTTCTACCACCTACACCCGCAAGCAGTACCACTCCTGGAAAAATAAAACAAAGGATAAGACATTTCATAATGAAAATCACATCTTAATGCCTGTTTGCTTCATTCTGAACTTCATTTAATTTCGACATCACGAGTGAAATAACACATTTTATGCCAACTTACACAAACCAGAAATCATTAATGTAAACATTTGAATACACACCTGTGACGCCAGACAGCCCATCACCACAGGCTTCCCATGGTACGTGCCATGATTCCAAGATGTTGATGTTCTGGAAAATTACAACACCATAAGATACCAAGCAGCCGTTCATGTTATCAATAACTACACAGGTGGCATAGACACAAATAAACACCTGCCAGCTCTTCTCAGCCCTTTACACTATTCACAATACCAACATGTTTATGGTTAGAGGTGCATGTTTTTGCTCAAGTAACACAATTTTACCAATGTTGACTACACTTTATCTACAATGGCAAGTGTCATTGGCAGATGATAATCACCCTCTGTCTCCCTGTGAGTGGCACCTCTGCTAACTAGCTAATTAATACACATGCCCTATCTTGACCGGTTACAGTACTTACATGTAAAGTGGCTAGCAACCAGGGTATTCCGGGTGGCCATACCGGCAGCGGTGCTCCGCCGCCTGGGGGCCGCCGGCTGACGGACCTCTGGCTCCCTCTCCTCCGTCAGCTCCCAAGAATCATCCCGGGCAACGCACATGTTGTGCAACACGCAGCACGCCAGGATGATCTTGGAAGCCTTTGTAGGAGAGTACAGGAGTTCACCCCCAGGCCGGGCCAAGCAGAGAAACCGGGACTTGAGAAGACCTATGGTCAACTCAATGATACTCCGGCTTCTCCGCAAGGCCCTGTTGTAATTCCTCTCTGCTGGGCCCTGGGGGTACCTGATTGGAGCCATCAGCCACGTCAGCTGCGGGTAACCAGCATCCCCTGAAAAATAAGAAAAATATACATTAGTTATTCATATCATGTGACTTTAGATGACTCCTCAAAATGGGAGACAATTAGGCATTTTACTAAACAACCTGCTCGTCTGTTTGCAAAAAATCATATGAAACATCTCAACTCTGTCTAACTGCCTAAATCACTAATACAAATGGGAAAAAGGACACACAAAGTGGTGGGTTTCTCTTGCAAGTTACAACTTGGCCCCTATTTTGTTCCTATTACATTAGCCTAGGTCTTACTTCTGGAATATATCTGCAACTAGAGTGAGGAAACCAATATTGACTCACTTATGCAAAGTACTTTGGGGATATGGCAATACCATTGGAATCATTTGTCGGTTTTCTTTGGGTGGCTAGAGGACACCATTTACACATTGGTTAACCACCTTCATTGGACTCAAAGACAACTTTGCAAATCTTTCTTTTGTGAGCTGCTAAGCTGCTGATCTGGTTGTGTGTGAACAGCCTGACAACTCCTAACACATCCATTTTAGGTAGGCTTTGCTTAAATCAGGGTGTACACCGATGTAGCTTATTCCTATGTCTATGTAATCTTACAGTTTATGTTGTTAAGACAAAATACTTTACCAATAAGCCACCCTTCGGGCATTTGTCCACTTTCAAACACGTCGTACAGAGTACTTGTTCTTAACATACTGGAATCATGGCACGACCCTGGGTGACCAGTGTTGACACTCATGATTAGTGTTGAGCGAACACGGACTGTATTATTCGTGTTCGTACCGAATAATTGGATTTTTGTTACCCGAACACGGACACGGACACTTTACTGTATGTTCGGGTAAAAATCCGTGTTCGGTCGTTTTATTTCCGGGTTTTGCATGCTTTGGCGCTCTTTTCATGGCGGGCTTTCAACAGCCAATCAACAATCGTTTAACTGGTGTGCCTTAAGCCATCCCAGCCATGCCTGCAAATGTCTTAGTAGCTGTGATTGGCCGTCTGAAGCATGTGACCAAGTCTTTATAAGTTCGAGGCAGCCGCCGCAGCAGCGTCATTTTGCTGCTTAGCTAAGGGACAGAGCACACATCAATGTGCTGGCTGCTGATTAGGGAAAGATAGGCAGGAAAAAACCATTTGTGTCCGGATAGAATTGAGGGACAGGTCGGAGTGTTTAGGCAGGGCGAGTTGTAGGCATTTTAGGGATAGAGTCTGCTGAATTATAGGGTCAGTGTCTTCTACAAACTACAATCGATATTGCTGTGTGGGGGGTGGGGTGAATCTGCACTCAATCCTGATCTACGATCTCTTCTCAATCCTGTTAGGGACAGAGTCTGCTGAATTTTAGGGAAACTGTGTTCTACAAACTACAATCGATATTGCTGTGTGGTGTGCGATTGGAGATAGGCAGGTGTCAGTGATCCACATCCATTTTTCTGTGTGTGAGCTGCAGTGAACACAATCTTTTTGGGCTGCAGTGAACACAATCTTTTTGGGCTGCAGTGAACACAATCTTTTTGGGCTGCAGTGAACACAATCTTTTTGGGCTGCAGTGAACACAATCTTTTTGGGGTGCAGTGAACAAAATCTTTTTGGGGTGCAGTGAACACAATCCTTTTTGGTGTGCAGTGAACACAATCTTTGTGGGGTGCAGTGAACAAAATCCTTTGTGGGGTGCAGTGAACACAATCTTTTTGGGGTGCAGTGAACAAAATCCTTTTTGGGGTGCAGTGAACAACATCCTTTTTGGGGTGCAGTGAACACAATCTTTTTGGGGTGCAGTGAACAAAATCCTTTGTGGGGTGCAGTGAACACAATCTTTTTGGGGTGCAGTGAACACAATCTTTTTGGGGTGGAGTGAACAACATCCTTTTTGGGGTGCAGTGAACAAAATCCTTTTTGGGGTGCAGTGAACAAAATCATTTTTGGGGTGCAGTGAACACAATCTTTTTGGGGTGCAGTGAACACAATCTTTGTGGGGTGCAGTGAACACAATCTTTTTGGGGTGGAGTGAACAACATCCTTTTTGGGGTGCAGTGAACAACATCCTTTTTGGGGTGCAGTGAACACAATCTTTTTGGGGTGCAGTGAACACAATCTTTGTGGGGTACAGTGAACAGAATCTTTGTGGGGTGCAGTGAACACAATCTTTGGGGGGTACAGTGAACACAATCTTTTTGGGGTGCAGTGAACACAATCTTTGTGGGGTGCAGTGAACACAATCTTTTTGGGGTGGAGTGAACAAAATCATTTTTGGGGTGCAGTGAACAACATCCTTTTTGGGGTGCAGTGATCAAAATCCTTTTTGGGGTGCAGTGAACACAATCTTTTTGGGGTGCAGTGAACAAAATCCTTTGTGGGGTGCAGTGAACAGAATCTTTGTGGGGTGCAGTGAACACAATCTTTGGGGGGGTACAGTGAACACAATCTTTTTGGGGTGCAGTGAACACAATCTTTGTGGGGTACAGTGAACAGAATCTTTGTGGGGTGCAGTGAACACAATCTTTGGGGGGTACAGTGAACACAATCTTTTTGGGGTGCAGTGAACACAATCTTTGGGGGGTACAGTGAACACAATCTTTTTGGGGTGCAGTGAACACAATCTTTGTGGGGTGCAGTGAACACAATCTTTGGGGGGGTACAGTGAACACAATCTTTTTGGGGTGCAGTGAACAACATCCTTTTAGGGTGCAGTGAACACAATCTTTGTGGGGTGCAGTGAACAACATCCTTTTAGGGTGCAGTGAACACAATCTTTGTGGGGTACAGTGAACAGAATCTTTGTGGGGTGCAGTGAACACAATCTTTGGGGGGTACAGTGAACACAATCTTTGTGAGGTGCAGTGAACACAATCTTTGTGGGGTGCAGTGAACACAATCATTGTGGGGTGCAGTGAACTCAATCTTTGTGGGGTACAGTGAACACAATCTCATACTTCTGAAGATTTGAGGGTGCTGCCTGTTCCATACTCCCCCTACTCCTCATCTAGCCTTTTAGGGGTACAAACAATAGTAATTGGGGCCTAGTGTGGTTGTGTACGTGTGATATACATACACTTTTTTTGGATCATATTTTCTATTCCGCTATTTAATCAAAAACCTTTGGGGATCAGTTAAATTGGGGGATAGTCTGTGTTGGTACGTGTGAGAGAGATCCACCTTTCCAAGTTGTTGGGGTTCATCTCATACTTCTGAAGGTTTGAGGGTGCTGCCTGTTCCATACCCCCCCTACTCCTCATCTAGCCTTTTAGGGGTACAAACAATAGTAATTGGGGCCTAGTGTGGTTGTGTACGTGTGATATACATACACTTTTTTTGGATCATATTTTCTATTCCGCTATTTAATCAAAAACCTTTGGGGATCAGTTAAATTGGGGGATAGTCTGTGTTGGTACGTGTGAGAGAGATCCACCTTTCCAAGTTGTTGGGGTTCATCTCATACTTCTGAAGGTTTGAGGGTGCTGCCTGTTCCATACCCCCCCTACTCCTCATCTAGCCTTTTAGGGGTACAAACAATAGTAATTGGGGCCTAGTGTGGTTGTGTACGTGTGATATACATACACTTTTTTTGGATCATATTTTCTATTCCGCTATTTAATCAAAAACCTTTGGGGATCAGTTAAATTGGGGGATAGTCTGTGTTGGTACGTGTGAGAGAGATCCACCTTTCCAAGTTGTTGGGGTTCATCTCATACTTCTGAAGGTTTGAGGGTGCTGCCTGTTCCATACTCCCCCTACTCCTAGCCTTTTAGGGGTACAAACAATAGTAATTGGGGCCTAGTGTGGTTGTGTACGTGTGATATACATACACTTTTTTTGGATCATATTTTCTATTCCGCTATTTAATCAAAAACCTTTGGGGATCAGTTAAATTGGGGGATAGTCTGTGTTGGTACGTGTGAGAGAGATCCACCTTTCCAAGTTGTTGGGGTTCATCTCATACTTCTGAAGGTTTGAGGGTGCTGCCTGTTCCATACCCCCCCTACTCCTCATCTAGCCTTTTAGGGGTACAAACAATAGTAATTGGGGCCTAGAAAGTATGAGATGAACCCCAACAACTTGGAAAGGTGGATCTCTCTCACACGTACCAACACAGACTATCCCCCAATTTAACTGATCCCCAAAGGTTTTTGATTAAATAGCGGAATAGAAAATATGATCCAAAAAAAGTGTATGTATATCACACGTACACAACCACACTAGGCCCCAATTACTATTGTTTGTACCCCTAAAAGGCTAGGAGTAGGGGGAGTATGGAACAGGCAGCACCCTCAAACCTTCAGAAGTATGAGATGAACCCCAACAACTTGGAAAGGTGGATCTCTCTCACACGTACCAACACAGACTATCCCCCAATTTAACTGATCCCCAAAGGTTTTTGATTAAATAGCGGAATAGAAAATATGATCCAAAAAAAGTGTATGTATATCACACGTACACAACCACACTAGGCCCCAATTACTATTGTTTGTACCCCTAAAAGGCTAGATGAGGAGTAGGGGGGGTATGGAACAGGCAGCACCCTCAAACCTTCAGAAGTATGAGATGAACCCCAACAACTTGGAAAGGTGGATCTCTCTCACACGTACCAACACAGACTATCCCCCAATTTAACTGATCCCCAAAGGTTTTTGATTAAATAGCGGAATAGAAAATATGATCCAAAAAAAGTGTATGTATATCACACGTACACAACCACACTAGGCCCCAATTACTATTGTTTGTACCCCTAAAAGGCTAGGAGTAGGGGGAGTATGGAACAGGCAGCACCCTCAAACCTTCAGAAGTATGAGATGAACCCCAACAACTTGGAAAGGTGGATCTCTCTCACACGTACCAACACAGACTATCCCCCAATTTAACTGATCCCCAAAGGTTTTTGATTAAATAGCGGAATAGAAAATATGATCCAAAAAAAGTGTATGTATATCACACGTACACAACCACACTAGGCCCCAATTACTATTGTTTGTACCCCTAAAAGGCTAGATGAGGAGTAGGGGGGGTATGGAACAGGCAGCACCCTCAAACCTTCAGAAGTATGAGATGAACCCCAACAACTTGGAAAGGTGGATCTCTCTCACACGTACCAACACAGACTATCCCCCAATTTAACTGATCCCCAAAGGTTTTTGATTAAATAGCGGAATAGAAAATATGATCCAAAAAAAGTGTATGTATATCACACGTACACAACCACACTAGGCCCCAATTACTATTGTTTGTACCCCTAAAAGGCTAGGAGTAGGGGGAGTATGGAACAGGCAGCACCCTCAAACCTTCAGAAGTATGAGATGAACCCCAACAACTTGGAAAGGTGGATCTCTCTCACACGTACCAACACAGACTATCCCCCAATTTAACTGATCCCCAAAGGTTTTTGATTAAATAGCGGAATAGAAAATATGATCCAAAAAAAGTGTATGTATATCACACGTACACAACCACACTAGGCCCCAATTACTATTGTTTGTACCCCTAAAAGGCTAGATGAGGAGTAGGGGGGGTATGGAACAGGCAGCACCCTCAAACCTTCAGAAGTATGAGATGAACCCCAACAACTTGGAAAGGTGGATCTCTCTCACACGTACCAACACAGACTATCCCCCAATTTAACTGATCCCCAAAGGTTTTTGATTAAATAGCGGAATAGAAAATATGATCCAAAAAAAGTGTATGTATATCACACGTACACAACCACAAAAAAAATTTAAAAATCGGGCCTAGTCTGTGTTTGTACGTGTGAGATACACAGTTTTTTATCCTATTCCGCTATTCAATACACACCCTTTTGGTGTAAAAAACATTAAATTGCGGCATAGTTTGCATATTTGACATTTGCATATATTGTGCCTTGTTGCGCTGTTTTGGGTACTCCACCAACATGGCCAGTGGCAATGACGCCATTCTCAGCTTAACTATCCCACTTCTATGCCTCCTTGAAAAAACAATTTGGGCGATGATGGAAGAGGATGTGGCACAGGATGAGGAGGAGGAGGAGGAGGATGAAGAGGTAACATTTCAAAGGCTTTCAGGGCAGTCATTCGCAAGGGGCTCCGAGGGTGGGTTCCTGCACACACAAACGCCAGGGACACAATTGTCCAGCAGGGGCACAGTTCTGGAGGATGAGGAGGATGAGGAGGAGGAGGAGCTGGAGGAGGAGATGGAACCATGTTCACAGCAGGGTGGCACCCAGGCCAGCTCATGGCCATCACTGGTGCGTGGCTGGGGGGATACAGAGGACACGGACGATACACCTCCCACAGAGGACAGCCTTTCGTCGCCTCTGGGCAGCCTGGCACACATGAGCGATTACATGCTGCAGTGTCTCCACAACGACCGCCGAGTTGCCCACATTCTAACTTGTGCTGATTACTGGGTGGCCACGCTGCTGGATCCCCGTTACAAGGACAACGTACCGTCCTTAATTCACTCACTGGAGCGCGATCGCAAGATGCGCGAGTACAAGCGCACGCTGGTAGACGCCATGCTGCTGGCATTCCCATCTGACAGCGGGGCCACAGTGGAAGCACAAGGCAGAGGAGGAGGAGGAGGAGGTCGCCAACGCAACCAGGGCACCGCCAGCACCTCAGAAGGCAGGGTTAGCATGGCCGAAATGTGGAAAAGCTTTGTCAGCACGCCACAACAAACAGCAGCACCAGCAGCTCAGATGGAACGTCTTAGCAGGAGGCAGCATTTTACCAACATGGTGGAGCAGTATGTGTGCACACGCCTACATGTAGTGAATGACGGGTCTGCCCCCTTCAACTTCTGGGTCTCCAAATTGGGCACATGGCCTGAGCTTGCCCTTTACGCCTTGGAGGTGCTGGCGTGCCCTGCAGCCAGTGTATTATCTGAACGGGTATTTAGCACGGCTGGGGGCGTTATAACAGACAAGCGCAGCCGCCTGTCCAGAGACAATGTGGACAAGCTCACGTTCATTAAAATGAACCAGGCATGGATCCCACGGGACTTTTCCGTACCTTATGCAGAATAGCAATGGATACCGACCTTACCCACCCATTGTTCCATTTTTGCTCTTTCTCACTCTTTTGGGGTGTACCCTCATTTAAAATTTTTGAAAAGAAGCAGTGTTGGCTACCTCGTCCTCCTCCTCAGGGCCAGATTAATGTAGGGGCTATTGGAGCTGCAGCTCCAGGCCCCTACCTTTTATATAGGCCCCGGGTTGGCCATATTCACTGTTACCGCTCTTCTGTCACTTGTAAACACAGAAGTCTGGCTTCTATGCTCGCTTCCCCAGGCAGCACCCTCAGAACCTCCCCACACAGCGTGAAGGCCGGACAAGGAGGGACAGTTGGCGATGCATGGATGTGTTTATGGGCTTCAGAGACAGCATCCCATGTTGAATTAGGCATGCATGGCTGCACCCTTCCTCCTCTGGGTGCATGGCAAGGCACGGCCCTTAAGGCCCTTCAAAATCCTCAGCACCAAGCCCATGATGCTGTTAATCCGGCCCTGGTCCTCCTCCACCGCCGCTTCCACCTACACCGCCCATAGGTGTGCGCAGCCTATTGCATTAAGGTGTGCACCCCAAAGTTGAAATACACATGCATGTGTTTGCCAGCAGGGAGAGTAATGTATCGGGGCCATGTACCTGTAGGCAAGGAGAAATAGAGCAGAGCAGGTCCCAGGGAGATCTTTCCCATCTCCTCACTGGCAATGCTATGTGCCCTAGGTGATTAGGGTGTGCCCAGGCACACCCAGCACACCCTGTGCGCACGCCTATGTCACCGCCACATCCACCACCACCTCAACCTCCCTCCTACTCCATATGGGCCTCGTCCTTCAGAGATGAAGAAGAACATTGTTTTATTTTTCTGTTTTTTTTTGTTGTTTTAAGTTATTTCCCTATCCACATTTGTTTGCAGAGCACTTGCCATGCTCTTAATTACGTTTTGCTGCCATTTGCAGCACTCTAGCCCTTTCCTTTGGTGTTTTAGAGCCATTTTAGTGCCTTAAAGTTCGGGTCCCCATTGACTTCAATGGGGTTCGGTGTCCGGGAAAAGTTCGGTAAAAGTCCGGGACACGGACCCGGACTTTTTTTTAAAGTTCGGCCGAACCCGTCGAACACGGACATCTAGGTGTCCGCTCAACCCTACTCATGATGCGCTGTTTGGCGTCACACACTAATTGGACGTTCACGGAGTGGTACTGCTTGCGGTTCCGGTATTCACTTTCGTGGCTCCTTGGGGGCCTAATGGCTATGTGGGTGCCATCGATTGCCCCTAGGATTTGCGGCATGTGTGCCCGCCGGTAGAAACCCAACTTGACTTCATTCCACTCATTTTCATTCTGTGGCCAGTGGATAAAATTGGGCACTATATCCACTATGGCATTAATGACCAACATGAACACCCTTGAAACTGTGGGCTGGCTAATGCCCATGATACTTCCCGAAGTGGCTTGGAAGCTGCCACGCCCTAAAATATACAAAGTGGCCAGCAATCTGGCCATGCCGGGCACCGCATGGCCGCGCTGTGTGTCCGGGTCAATTTTCTCTGCTATGAGCTGGTAGAGGTGTAGAATAGTTCCTCGCTCGAGCCGGAACTTCCTCCTGACATCAGAATCCCGCAGCTTGTCCAAATAGATCCTTGGAGCAAAAATGCGTGGCTGGCGAGGTAAGGGCACACGGACTGGAGGTGCTGCTGCTGGAGGTGCTGCTGCTGCTGCTGCAGCTTCCCCACCTTCTGCTGCCTCCTGTGCCAGGGCCTCCTCAAACAAGGCACCAATAAATGCCAGCATTGCACCATCTAATGCGTCTGGGATATCGTCCTCCATTTTGAACGCGCAAATTCGCGAATGCGCAGATATATATAGAAACGGCCGCTAATTATCACACCTGTGAGCCAGCTATAAAAGGAGCACATGGCCAATATGGCTGCTGGATGTTATAGATCGATGTTTCTTATGTGCTAGCAAGACCCTGTGACCCACAACCTACATTATCTGGAGGTAAGACAATTGTATCTCTCTCTCCCAAAAAAAAGGAAGGAGACAATTTGTACTTATCTTGGGTGTGCTTAAGTTGTCTATGGTGAATCCCCTCCAACCCACAATAGCTTGGGAACCCCTCAAGTGTCTTTTAATCATTGGCAGTTGGCCCCATGTGCATGTGGTTTGGACATGTGTTTTCTCATGTTTGTTAAAGGTGTGCAGTCTAGATTTGGCATCTAAACCTGCCCCCTTACCTTCCCAGCTTCCAAAGACACCATTTTTGCTTTCCTGATAACTGTAATTTATTATGTGCACGTATGTAGGTCATGCGATTTCTCATGTATGTTTAATGTTTGCAGCCTCCTTTTGCCTATAAAGGATTACACCACCACCACCACCACCACTGTGTTTGTGCCATTAGGTAAGTGTTTGGAGGGCCTCGTGTGATTTGTACCCCTATGCGTTTTCTTATGTGTTTTTTTTTTCCATTTCTTTGCAGCCTCTTCTGCTCTTTGCCACCACCACCACTGTGTTTGTGCCATTAGGTAAGTGTTTGGAGGGCCTCGTGTGATTTGTACCCCTATGCGTTTTCTTATGTGTTTTTTTTTTCCATTTCTTTGCAGCCTCTTCTGCTCTTTGCCACCACCACCACTGTGTTTGTGCCATTAGGTAAGTGTTTGGAGGGCCTCGTGTGATTTGTACCCATATGCGTTTTCTTATGTGTTTTTTTTTTCCATTTCTTTGCAGCCTCTTCTGCTCTTTGCCACCACCACCACCACCACCACCACCACCACTGTGTTTGTGCCATTAGGTAAGTGTTTGGAGGGCCTCGTGTGATTTGTACCCCTATGCGTTTTCTTATGTGTTTTTTTTTTCCATTTCTTTGCAGCCTCTTCTGCTCTTTGCCACCACCACCACCACCACCACCACCACCACTGTGTTTGTGCCATTAGGTAAGTGTTTGGAGGGCCTCGTGTGATTTGTACCCCTATGAGTTTTCTTATGTGTTTTTTTTTTCCATTTCTTTGCAGCCTCTTCTGCTCTTTGCCACCACCACCACTGTGTTTGTGCCATTAGGTAAGTGTTTGGAGGGCCTCGTGTGATTTGTACCCCTATGCGTTTTCTTATGTGTTTTTTTTTTCCATTTCTTTGCAGCCTCTTCTGCTCTTTGCCACCACCACCACCACCACCACCACCACCACTGTGTTTGTGCCATTAGGTAAGTGTTTGGAGGGCCTCGTGTGATTTGTACCCCTATGCGTTTTCTTATGTGTTTTTTTTTTCCATTTCTTTGCAGCCTCTTCTGCTCTTTGCCACCACCACCACTGTGTTTGTGCCATTAGGTAAGTGTTTGGAGGGCCTCGTGTGATTTGTACCCCTATGCGTTTTCTTATGTGTTTTTTTTTTCCATTTCTTTGCAGCCTCTTCTGCTCTTTGCCACCACCACCACTGTGTTTGTGCCATTAGGTAAGTGTTTGGAGGGCCTCGTGTGATTTGTACCCATATGCGTTTTCTTATGTGTTTTTTTTTTCCATTTCTTTGCAGCCTCTTCTGCTCTTTGCCACCACCACCACTGTGTTTGTGCCATTAGGTAAGTGTTTGGAGGGCCTCGTGTGATTTGTACCCATATGCGTTTTCTTATGTGTTTTTTTTTTCCATTTCTTTGCAGCCTCTTCTGCTCTTTGCCACCACCACCACCACCACCACTGTGTTTGTGCCATTAGGTAAGTGTTTGGAGGGCCTCGTGTGATTTGTACCCCTATGCGTTTTCTTATGTGTTTTTTTTTTTTCTATTTCTTTGCAGCCTCTTCTGCTCTTTGCCACCACCACCACTGTGTTTGTGCCATTAGGTAAGTGTTTGGAGGGCCTCGTGTGATTTGTACCCATATGCGTTTTCTTATGTGTTTTTTTTTTACATTTCTTTGCAACCTCTTCTGCTTTTTTTGCCACCACCACCACCACCACCGTGTTTGTGCCATTAGGTAAGTGTTTGGAGGGCCTTGTGTGATTTGTACCCATATGCGTTTTCTTATGTGTTTTTTTTTCCTTTTCTTTGCAGCCTCTTCTGCTCTTTGCCCACTACTACCACCACCACCACCACCAAGTCTGTTTGTGCCATTAGGTAAGTGTGTTCTGTAACTGTTCACTAATTATACTGTATATGAAGAGCAATCTGCAAATCCTGTTTTTTCTGTTTTCTCTTTTGTCATTTCAGATTTAGGAGTTTGGGGCTCTTTGCTGCTGCTGGACAGCCAGATTCTCTGCCCACCTCGTGCTCCCATGGCCCCACCCACTGGAAGGATGAGAAGGGGCAGGGTGGCCAGGGGGGCCAGGGGGGCCAGGGGGGGCAGGGGGGGCAGGGGGGGCAGGGTGGGCAGATCGTCTGGCTCTGGTGTGAGGGAGGCTCCAGCTGTATCCATGAGGGAGTCCACCATCCCCATCCCGGAGGAGGAAGCCGGGGGAGGTGTTAACACACCAAGTGGACAAGCTGGCTCTTCTGACAGTAGTCCTGGAGTGGGTCCGTCCACCAGAGTCAGCTTGTCCACATTACCCCGGCTTCCCCGTTTCACCCACAATCAGTGCTGTGCCCTGGTCCACGCCTATATGGCCAGATATCAGGCGATACATGGGACCAGGGCCGCGTCTTACTCAGTAACAGAGAAGAACAGATTGTGGGATGAAATCCGGGATGCTGTAAATGCACTGGGTGAAGCACCTCGCCACCGTGACAGTGTGCGGAAGAAGGTCAACGACATCTGTGGGTCCGTTCGGAAGAAGCTAATTGCATGGGATGCGGAGGGTCTTTATGACCGTCAAGGTCGGCTGGATGAACGTGCACGAAGTTCTCTCTGGGATTATCAATTACCTTTCTTGAACATCATAGGACCCGATACCATCTTTCCCAGAGAGGACTTAGATTCGGATGCTTTGCACCGAGGTAGGATATTATCTTGGATGTCAATTGTGTGAGTTGTTTGGAAAAGATTAACTACTATCCTATGTGTGACATTAAGAGAATGTGATACTTGCCCTTCCAATTGTCCTTTTTTTGTTTTCCCCAACCTGCAATTTGTTCATCTGTAGCACGGATCTCAGCCCCTCCACAGCCCATGCAGCTTGGCGAACCAGACGGACTCACAGGTGTTGACATCAGTGCTGACCCTCCTCCTGGTAGGTCCAATATCATACTGTGCCAAACAATGTAGATGTTTTTTTTTTTCCAAGATAGCTCATATTGCTATGTCCTTTACAGAAGATCCGCAGCAGGGAACACACCCAGTGCAGCTAGGCCTGGAGGAAGGTGTTGGTATGTCTAGTCAAATAATGTTTTTTTGAATCTTATTAACCCCATTAACACACATGTTTTTTCTTAGGAAAGAGTGTTGCCTTTTAGATGTTTACCCTGCAAAACACAGTTGACAGCATTAATGGGTGCCGTCATTAGTAGGCAGACCAAGCCTTCTTAACCTTTGGGAGGGTTTAGCAAGTGTCCTATGAGCCCAGGAAAGCACTTTTGAATGTTTGGCCTCAATGCTTCATTCATGAAGCTAGGAGGGCAATCTGGCCATAATCATTACTGACTAAGGTTATGTACTAAACATGTTTTTTTTTTTTGTTTTTAAAAGAACATCAGGCCCCTCTTGACGTTGCAGCTGGAGTTGGATCAGGAGCTGGCGACGATTCTGCATCCAGTGCTGTGGTATGTGATATAAGGGAACAAGGTGCACATGTAACATTTCAATGGTAGCATTGATTTTGGACTAGATGTGGCTTACATTGTGTGTGTTAAATTAGTGCTATGACATTCTGACGATGCACCAGCACAACAAGAGTTCTATCTTGAACATCAGGGAATTATGTTATAATTTGGTGTGCCACTAATGTTCCAAAAACATCCAGGATCTTTAAAGTCCGGCCCGTCTTTGATTTTCCAGGTCCAAATTCATGGGTATCGTTTGGTTGGGTTGTCCTGTAGCCGATTGATGGCAAGATTTTAGACAACATACGTAGATGTATAAAGTCATTGGTGTAGTAACAGATTTACCAAAAGCATAAACAACCTACCACACCAGGGTTAATTGGGAACACCTTCATGTTGAATATTTTTTGCCTTTGTCATATTAGTCATACCAATATAATATGTACCCATTATCAGAAGTGTTGCTAGCTTGGATAATCTTACAATGAACAAGTACTCATTAGAAGCACATCAAACTTTTCAACGTTCTGCTTGGGGTGTTAAGTTGTCAAACTAATCTGAAATATTTAGTCATGATGTTTGATAATGATTTGGTCTATTTCTTCTGCTTTCAGGTAGCCTTAGATGCAGAGGGATTGTCACCTACCCAACTTCGTCCATCTATGCTGGATGTAGCCGAGAGGCTGCTTGATGAGTATCAGGTCCAAAATGAGTTAAGGAGGCGTACTCAGCAATCTACTGAGGCAGTACGTCTGCTCGGGCTCATACAGGAATCTGTAGCAACAATGGTACAGGTTCACCAGGATATGTTACAGGTTCAACAGGATATGCGTAACAGCTTGGTAAGTTTAGCAGACCAGCATCAACGGGATCGGCAAAGTGTTGACACTCAGGTGCTGGCCACACGCCAATGCCTGTTTGGATCTGAAGATGCCCCATTGGCAGAGCCCTCCCAAACATCTCACTCACCTGCCACTGCAGGTTGTGGTAGTGGGAGGGTAATGCCAGTGTTGGCCACTTGTCAGGCAGCTGGGGATGGGACAATTCCTCCTGTAGCCACTCCTAGCACTTCACACTCCGTTCGGACTCCCACACCCCTCAATGAGCAATCCTCCTGCACAACCTCAATGCGCACTGGTTCCACAGTACCCCTTCCACCTGACTACATTCCCTCCACACCTTTATCACTTCACTCCTCCCCAGGCCGTTCTTCTTTTTTGTCACCAATGCGACATGTCGTTTGCCCCCGCACCGTGGACCACAACAAACAATCAACCACCACTCCCCACACATCTTCACAACCCTTGCACCACCAGCAGCATCAAATAGCCTTGGAGCAGCAACGATCCCATCTCATGGTAATGGCACACGTTGCCCAAATGCTTAGGCTGACCCCAGAGCAGATGACACTATTGGCCGAACATCTTCTGTCTGGGACATTTCCAACGTTCAACACCCTGCATCATCAGCAGCCTCAGACAGAAGATATGATCCTAATGGGCCACTTGAGCACAACTCTACAGTTAACCCCAGACCAGATGGAACTCTTGGCCCACCATTTGATGGCAGGAAACTTAACAGTGCTCACCACACTGCTTCAGGCACGACCACCAACTTGATTTTTTGTTTTTTTGTTTAATTTGGTTTAGTTTTGTTAATGATTTACATTGGCCAATTTTTTGGGCCATTTTTTTTTTTAATTTGAGGGTGGCACAATATGATTTATTATAGTGCTTCTTTTGGGGATGAAATAAAATTTTATGCAAAATGATTAGTTTGTGTTTGCTCTTTGGTTTTTTAGGAGTGTTGGTGGCCAAGTAATGGCCCTGGTTAATGTAGGCATTTATACACACGTGCTTCTCTATCTCCAAACATATGATTTCATGTAAATTTAGATAACTTAATGTTCACATAACGACCCAAGAAAAGGTCTCCCTTCAAATGTAGCTTCAAAACAAGTCTCAAGGCTAACATAAACCAAAGCCAACATACTAACAATTACAGACCACACCACTCAAGTAAACAAATACAACACAAAAGACATTCGATGTGTACACCAAAAAGAAAACTTGGGTAATAAAATAAATGTTTTAATAACACATGTGGGTGTCTACCAACTGTAGCGTACAAAAAATATATTACAATATATAATAGAATGAACTAAATTGCCAATGTAACATTTGTGTTGCAAAGAGCAACATACTTAAATTTAATTTAGATAAACATTTTAAACATTTTTTATGTTTTGACATCATTTTTTGGAAGGTTTTCACAAAAACAATTCTTTTTTGTAAACATTTGTGGTTTTTTCCGTTGCCATAAAAACAACAAGGCTTATTTGTAAACATTTTTGGTTTTGTCGGTTGCCATAAAAACAACAAGGCTTATTTGTAAACATTTGTGGTTTAGTTTGTTACCAAAAACAACAAGGCTTTTTTGTAAACATTTTTGGTTTAGTTTGTTACCAAAAACAACAAGGCTTTTTTGTAAACATTTTTGGTTTAGTTTGTTACCAAAAACAACAAGGCTTTTTTGTAAACATTTTTGGTTTAGTTTGTTACCAAAAACAACAAGGCTTTTTTGTAAACATTTGTGGTTTTGTCGGTTGCCATAAAAACAACAAGGCTTTTTTGTAAACATTTTTGGTTTAGTTTGTTACCAAAAACAACAAGGCTTTTTTGCAAACATTTGTGGTTTTGTCGGTTGCCATAAAAACAACAAGGCTTTTTTGTAAACATTTTTGGTTTAGTTTGTTACCAAAAACAACAAGGCTTTTTTGTAAACATTTGTGGTTTTGTCGGTTGCCATAAAAACAACAAGGCTTTTTTGTAAACATTTTTGGTTTAGTTTGTTACCAAAAACAACAAGGCTTTTTTGTAAACATTTGTGGTTTTGTCGGTTGCCATAAAAACAACAAGGCTTTTTTGTAAACATTTTTGGTTTAGTTTGTTACCAAAAACAACAAGGCTTTTTTGTAAACATTTGTGGTTTTTTCCGTTGCCATAAAAACAACAAGGCTTTTTTGTAAACATTTGTGCTTTAGTTTGTTACCAAAAACAACAAGGCTTTTTTGTAAACATTTGTGGTTTTGTCGGTTGCCATAAAAACAACAAGGCTTTTTTGTAAACATTTTTGGTTTAGTTTGTTACCAAAAACAACAAGGCTTTTTTGTAAACATTTGTGGTTTTGTCGGTTGCCATAAAAACAACAAGGCTTTTTTGTAAACATTTTTGGTTTAGTTTGTTACCAAAAACAACAAGGCTTTTTTGTAAACATTTGTGTTTTTTTCCGTTGCCATAAAAACAACAAGGCTTTTTTGTAAACATTTGTGTTTTTTTCCGTTGCCATAAAAACAACAAGGCTTATTTGTAAACATTTGTGGTTTTGTCGGTTGCCATAAAAACAACAAGGCTTTTTTGTAAACTTTTTTGGTTTAGTTTGTTACCAAAAACAACAAGGCTTTTTTGTAAACATTTGTGGTTTTTTCCGTTGCCATAAAAACAACAAGGCTTTTTTGTAAACATTTTTGGTTTAGTTTGTTACCAAAAACAACAAGGCTTTTTTGTAAACATTTTTTTTTTTGGTTGCCAAAAACAAGGCTTTTTTGTTATTTTTTTTTTTTTTTTGGGTCCCAAAAAAAGGGTTTTTTTAAAATTTTTATATTTTTTTTGGTTGCCAAAAACAAGGCTTTTTTGTTATTTTTTTTTTTTTTTTTGGGTCCCAAAAAAAGGGTTTTTTTAAAATTTTTATATTTTTTTGGGTTGCCAAAAACAAGGCTTTTTTGTTATTTTTTTTTTTTTTGGGTCCCAAAAAAAGGGTTTTTTTTAAATTTTTATATTTTTTTTGGTTGCCAAAAACAAGGCTTTTTTGTTATTTTTTTTTTTTTTTTGGGTCCCAAAAAAAGGGTTTTTTTTAAATTTTTATATTTTTTTGGGTTGCCAAAAACAAGGCTTTTTTGTTATTTATTTTTTTTTTTTGGGTCCCAAAAAAAGGGTTTTTTTAAAATTTTTATATTTTTTTTGGTTGCCAAAAACAAGGCTTTTTTGTTATTTTTTTTTTTTTTTGGGTCCCAAAAAAAGGGTTTTTTTAAAATTTTTATATTTTTTTGGGTTGCCAAAAACAAGGCTTTTTTGTTATTTTTTTTTTTTTTTGGGTCCCAAAAAAAGGGTTTTTTTAAAATTTATATATTTTTTTTGGTTGCCAAAAACAAGGCTTTTTTGTTATTTTTTTTTTTTTTTTTGGGTCCCAAAAAAAGGGTTTTTTTAAAATTTTTATATTTTTTTGGGTTGCCAAAAACAAGGCTTTTTTGTTATTTTTTTTTTTTTTTTTGGGTCCCAAAAAAAGGGTTTTTTTTAAATTTTTATATTTTTTTTGGTTGCCAAAAACAAGGCTTTTTTGTTATTTTTTTTTTTTTTTTGGGTCCCAAAAAAAAGGGTTTTTAATTTTTTAATTTTTTTGTTTCCCAAAAACGAGGGTTTTTTAATTTTTTTTTTTTTTTTGGTCCCAAAAAAAAGGGTTTTTAATTTTTAAATTTTTTTGTTATATTTTTTTTTAGAATGTCGAAATGTGACAGTTAAAAAACATTGTAAAATTAACCAAACAAATTAAAAAATAAAAACTATAATCTTTTTAAGGGGGAAACATTCCTGACAAATGGCTCCTGAGGGGCTGGACTGAAGTTTCTTCCAAAACCAAGATTCTGTCGATGCACCATGTTACGTATTCCAAAAGGACCTCATAGGTGAGGTGCGTGTGTCCTGGGTAGAAAAAGACATGACAATTAGTTTTATGCAAAATGATCCAAACAACAATTGTAATTAATGTGCCTCAACAAATATGCTTAGGAGTCTATTGGTTGGCTTTTATCAACACTCTGAAGCAAATATGCTAAATTGCTGGTGTAAACCTTAAACTCAAACTTTCACAGCAAATTGTTCAAAAGGTTACATAAGATGGCTTGGAATGTTAGTAGCAGTTTCACCAAAGCTAAGTAAAAGGCTTTTCTTCATGTCAACACAAGCAATCATTTAGAAGAATGTAAGGTGTTTTGGGTTCAATTGGTCAACACGATACATGTGCACACATTTATCTCTATCACCATTGGAGTTTGTGTAGCGTTCTCTCTCCCTCTTACTGTCTATAGATTGAACCTGACACATAGTAGAGACTTACCCTTTGGAATTCGGAGGGCCAGTTGTGGACGGAGCAGATGTGTCTGCTCCCCTGATCTCCTTTCCGCCATCCCAGCTGTGTTAAGAGAGAAGAAAAAGTTTATCAACAAATGGACTCACGCTAACTGTAGGTTAGGCAGTCATGAAAACGCTCTAACACCCACTCATTACCCCTCCACATTTCCCTGAAAGTTTTATTTAGACTTTGATATGGTGGGGATGCAGATTTGTACAGTGCAAGCGTCATTCTACTGGGTGAAGCTTGTAGCGTTAAGGATACGTACTCCCTGCTTTTGTGCTGATTGTGTTTTTCGGATGTTTTTGGTGCCTCAGCCCTGCCTGTTCTAAGTGTTGGAAACATATTTTGGGAGGGCTGTGGAAAACTAATCAGGTTAGACTTACACTCTCTAGGTTTTTGGGGACAAGATAAATAACAATCCTCCTTTTTACATGGCCCCTGTACACACCTCTAGGCACCTCCCTCCTGTTGGTTGACCCCACAGCAGGCAGCTTGCTATGGAGGCACATGAGATGAAGCCAAGCACCCTGTGCCTGTTCAGGCACCTAACTGTGAGCCAGCCTTGCCCCCCTCCCTTCCGATGGTCTCAATGATTAGGAGTGACAGCATCAGGAGGCAATATTGGCATGCTGTCACCTCAGTTAAGGAGGAGGGGGAGTCTGTTCCAGACAAGTATTAGTGCAAAAATGTGGACAGTAAAAAATGGTCCCAGTAAGTCTGAGGGGGAATATGCACACCTATCACTTGGAATACTAATGCATAGAATGCATTCACATAAAGAACCTGCTGCCTTTAGAGGAACTTGAAGCCTGAGCGGGGACATACACAGTTAGCATTTCTCCACTTACTAAGTAGACACATTACTGGAAAAGCACACAACTTACCATCATCAGTTTTTTTTTGGGCCCCCGAAGTTGATGGCGTGGCTGGCTCGGGAGAAACTGCACAAAAAGAACACAAATTGTGAACTGAAATGTGGTACATTACCGAGGAAGAGTATTTATGAAAGATTGACAAACACACATTTTCAGTGTTGACTAAATCAGGACATGATTAAATTACAATGTCCACAAAAAATTTACAAGTACAAAGCACACCATTTCCAATGTAGAGAAACTAACACCAATTTAGAATAGGGTGGCTTGAGATAACTTACAAAAGATAACATGTCCTGTAAAGCTCCCCAAAACCACCTTGCAAACATGAAGGTTAAGCAAGAGTGTTTCATGACCAACCTTCCTGTCACATATAGCAAAACTACACTTGCTTAGACTCCAACTTAGATTATCCTAGATACACATCATCCTAGCACACACAATTCATGTGAGAATCTAATTTTAGGTACTTACAGACTAGTTCAGGGGAGCCTGGAGTGGGGGAGGATGGGGGAGACCCTACATGGGGGGATGGTGTCCCTTCATGGGGGGATGGCGTTGTATCTCCTAGAAACACAAAGACACAAATACAATCCTTTAACCAAAGCTATTTGATAAAGGCACACAGAAAGTAGTTGGGAAACATTGAAGGTAGTAGTTACTTTGGACTGGGTAAGCAGCAGCCCCTCTTCCCCAGTCCTCCACAACTAACATCCTCAATGTCAGCTGCTACATAACCCCAATGGCAAAATATAGATATTACAGCCCTTAGATTTCCCAGGACACATTGAACACACAAACACATGTAGAATACTTACTTCCCATTTGAGGAGAGCCCAGGTCCTCATCCGCTTGAGACCAATTGGCCTCTTCTTGGGCACCAATGTGTTCCTGGCCCGGATCCAGGCGACTTGGCCCTGCCTGAGGCTCCTCTCTTGCTGAAGTTACATCAACCACAAAAGAAAACAAAACAAACAATCATTCCTCCAAGTTCGACCTAATACACAACACACCAGCACATCCACATTACTTACAGGGGGCCTGAGAAGGCTGAGCCGCAACATCCTGATCACTGGTTTCTAAAATAAAAGAAAAACATTATATATTATTTATGGAAACAAATAGGCAGTAACCTCTCATCATGCTAGCACCATACTCAATGCCCCTACAATTCAGAACATAGAAGTGCACTTACACCAATGAGATGCATTGACCATGTTTTAAAACAGGAGGGCACCATGCAAATTAAGCGGGCGCCTAAGGCCTCGCACCTACAGGGGCCTTGCGGCCAGTGGCGGAGCAACAACATTTCGAAGGGCGCAGTCAGGGAAATCTCCCAAGTAAAAGATTGCTTTCAATCCTCGGATCAAAAAGTTGCAGCAGTGTGCTGCAGTCCCTTCACTGCGTCTGCCAGGTGTCTGTTGTCCGCTGACACTTACTCCTCCTTCTCTGCCTGGGGATTGGCCGTCTGATCATGTTATCCTAAGATGTGGAGGAATCGGTAGGTGTGTACCTGCACCAGTAGGAAGTGACTGGCCGGTCAACTCACTCTGCTATCATCATTTGTTGCTCTGGGAGGAGAGCTCCGCCCTGGACCCGGAACATACAGGTAACCAGGCCCAGACTTGATATTTTGCAGGCTGGTCATAGATTTGTTGTGTCCACTATGCAAAGGGGTTGAGTTGCCCAAGGGAAGTTGGAAGAGTCTGCAAATGGTTGGTGGAGGAGGAGGAGAAGAAGGCCCTGGGTGGCTGGGGGACAAGGAGAGGGCCCCTGGGTGTTTTCTAGAGGAGGAAAGATCCACAATGACGCCAGAGTCAATTGCCAAGGAAGAGAGTGGAGCTGAGCAAGTCCTGCCTATCTGACCTGAAAGCCAAACATGGTGTAGATGGAGCCCTTTGCCCTACACAATGACAGCACCAGAGGTGGAAGGTGAGTGGTAGCGGGTCTTTGACATTATAGAGCATATGGACTCTGTCCATTATTGGTAGTTTTGTTTGGAGTTGTCCTTTAGATGTTTAACTGTGTTGCTTTTGACCCGAGCTGTGAGGGACTGAGGTATGACAGCCCACTATGCTGAGACTTATAGTGCCCTAGAATGTTGAGGACTGAGGAATCCTTAGTCCCTAACAGAGGGCACTACAAGTCTTAGCATAGCAGGCAGTATTTCCTCATTCCCCTACAGAGAGGATTACAAGTCCAAGCAGGTAGCCTTCTGCAGTGGGACTTGTTGTGCCCTTGACTGTGGTGGACTGAGGAAGGGAAGTGTAAGAGGGTCTCTGTAAGCTCAGATGTATGGGGGAGCTTTGGGGAACACAGAGTTCCCTTTTACACCAGAGTCCCCAGCTTCCCCCCTCAAATAATGGTTCCCAAACTCTCCTTATATCAGAGTCTTCACACTTCCCTCTTACAGTGTAGTAAGTCTGGAGACTCCGATGTAAAGGGGGCTCTGTAAAATGTGATTAGAGATTAGAAATTTCTAACATTTTTATTTTCTACTTACGATCCACAATTTTCAGCTGCTCAAATGGCTCGCTGCCTCTGATTGCGTATTGGAGTGTGGCCGTCCTCCTCCTCCCCTTCTTCACCAAAAGCACAAGAGGGTGCCGTCCGTCCGCTTTGGCTAGAAGCAGAAGAAAAAAAAAAAACATAAAAAATACGAATGTACATAGTAGTATTAAAGGTTGTGAAGAGACACTTGATGGAGGTAGGAAAGGTAGGAGCGAGAGGGAGGGGGGGGGGTGTTGGTATTAGTGTTGTTGCATAGCTAAACACATGTCCACCTACCCAAAAAATTGTAACCTATCTGGTCACATGTAATGTATATTTTTACTTACCGGAGATTTGCTCCACAGCCTTTAGCAGGAGCCTGGGTGAGCGCCTTTTGGCATCACTCCAGGCCCGCTGCAGATCCACTATCTCAGGCAGAAACTGAAATCTCCGCTGCAGCCTCATCCGGAGACGACACATCATCTTGTGCTTTTGGTGAAGATGCGTATAAACTTTATCATACCCCCAGAGGAGGAGGAGCTGTGGAAAGAGCAGTGTATGTTTGAGTCCAAGTATGTCCAAAATAGTACAGTCTTCAAATAACATGCTAGGTCGTCTTTGAGATATTGTAGAACAAAGAATTCCATTTCTGGTGATACATATACATCGATGTCCAAATCTACCTCCATGACATAGGTTGCCCCACACTGGTGATTTCCTCTACATGATATAGCCATTTTCTCAATTGGCCTTTCATGACACACCCAGGGCCGCCATCAGGGGGGGGACAGGCAGTCACTGTATTTACAACCTTATTGCTGTCCATTTAGCAGGGTGCAAGTAACTTTACACACATGTAGCATAGGTATCAACTTTTGTCACCATGTTAAAAGGACAGCAGTATGGGTAGCATTACAGTGACTGTTATTAGTCCAGGCTCACTAAACTAGCCAATGCTTGGAAAAGCAAGCCATGCAGATTGCTTTTCAGGTCCCTTTTAACACGAGCTGTCTGATTGGGTGTGGCTGTTAATTTTTAACGCAGACCTGATAAGCCCCTCAATTCTCCTTTATGGAGTGTTATATGTAAATGGGATTGCTTCATTTGAGATGCAGATTTAAACTGTGTATGGCCAGGCTGAAGGTACCCAAGTTGATTGGTCGATCACCTGGAGGACAACGTACAACCAGTCTGTCAGATTTTACACACACTTATCGCTAGCATCTCTTGTAGCCACTAGCAATAATCACTGTGTTTTCCTGGCAGGGGCAGCACCAGGAGAACACAATGGCTCCGCAGGAGGGTTTCCCCTGTCTGTGTTGATGGTGGAATCAAGGCAAAATGTTTTTCCTGCAAGCCACGGGACAAACAAAGATAGTTTTTTAATGAATCCATGATTTTGCCAAAATGGAAAAAAAAAGATGTTTGCTTTGTATATTCTTAAGTTTGCTACATAACTAGAACATGTAACAGTGTTATATCATTGCAGGAGATTTCCCTTCACTTCCTGTCTTGGTGTCACCAGGACAGGAAGTGAGGGAATCTCCCGTGGGGATATAGCCAGCAATTCTTTCCTTTTATATATACTATAGACATTATAAGGCAACAATTGCAAGCTATTTCCCCACAGTGATATTCCCCTCACTTCCTGTCTTGGTGACACTAAGACAGGAAGTGAGGGAAAATCTCATGCAATGATATCACCCTACTAGAAATTGTAGTTCCGTCTAAAAAGTATACATAAAGTAAGCACTTGGTTTCCAAAGTGGCAAAATTATGGAGGAGTTAAAACCCCATAGTGTGATCGGGTAATCTGACGGTGTGTTCCTACACTCCTCAATGTGTCTGTTCATTAAGCTGTGCTGAATTATCCTTGATTCACAATTCCTGCAAGAGTTGCACATGGTATGTGGGAGATGCAAATTTAAGGTGGCATAATTATCCACACAATCACACATAATCCTTTTTAAAGGTCCCCAGCAGAATTTGATGGCATAGTGGTTCACAGCAGTGCCATCAGATTCCAGTTAGATCTGTAAATTAACAAAGCAATGTGATCTGGGGGTGTATTTAACTTGCAATGGACACCCCCATTCATTATCATATGGCAGTGTGAGATGGGTGTGTTGGGAATGTGATCCATTGAGACAAGTGATTATACACTCATGTGTTTCTTTTAGAGGTGATTTGTTCAAGGCAATCCTTTGAAGACATGACCATTCCAGATTTTTGTGATCACTGATTCCATCTCAGGTGAACCAATTAGCTGCTGTGTGCAGATCCAGCTTATGATGGTAAGAGTGTCAGACAAGACAAACGGGGCCGAGCTTGCAGTGTGTATGGATGTATGTAAGGCAATAATTTTTGGCATTATGCATTTAGGGAATATAATGTTTCTAATCTTGCATATATGAAAAGGGTCAATACATTTGTCTTTATCTAGACAGATTCCAAAGCGTCAGAGCAATCTGTCACAGATAATTGGGTTTCATTTTGTGTAAAAGTTGAAACGAATCAAATCTATCTATATACAGGCATAGCCCACTTTAAGTACACAATGGGACCAGGGCATGTATGGAAACTGAAATGTACTTAAAGTGAAGCAATCCCTTTTTTCTTTTCTCGATGCATGAAAATACACCAGCTCCATTGTAAATTTTGGCCACATTGACATAGCCTTACTCCCAAACCATGTGGGAGCATGTTAACGGGATCCAGGACTATGACATGATAGATTACCTAGGCAAGCTGGCCAGCCACAAAATGGATATGGTGTAGTCCTGGGTACCTGGGTACCCTGTCGTTGCTCCCTAAGTTTGTTATCCCTGTCACTTATGGTTTGTGAGCAGTGTCATGGCAAGCTGAACAAGCTGTGTCCTTACTCACGATTGTATATAAAGTGAGTGTACTTAAAGCAGGGTATGCCTATCTATATAGAAAGTTCAGAGATGTGAACCTGTTCCCTATTATATACACTAATATATGGTATATAACATATTCTATAATGTATCTAATGTATATATATTGTATATAATATATACATAGTATATATATTGTCTAATATATATATTTTGTATAATATATATTTTTTAGATACACATACATACATACATATATATATATATATATATATATATATATATACATATATATATATATACACATATACATATACATATATATATATATATAGGGAACAGGTTCACATCTAGGAAGTTTCTATAACAGGAAGCTTCTAGATCACGTCTAATAGGCAGAAAGTGCATGCGCAGATCAGCAGACCAAAAGTTTCTTGCACACCCGCTAGATAAGCGACCCACCCAGCCACCATCCCCCATCCCGCACCCTGCACATTCACACCCCCTCCTTACCTTACACACAAATGCCACTATTTCGGCTGTAAACAGTGCAGGAGCCATGATGCACACTTACGACAGGGCCTGGACAATTTCCGGAAACGTGTGCACGCACCAAAAGTTTCGTTTCCGGTTTCATGTATAAATGTGAGAACGCGGTTTTGTATATTCGCGAATTCGCGAATAGTGAACATACACAACCATTAAGCAGATTTAACTTAGAAAAAGAAATACAAATACATACATTTGTGGACACCAGAAAACTTTATTTAGACACATGAAGACATTTTAAAAAAAAAATTGGAAACATGCTGTTTATTACATTTGTATTTTTCAAACCAAAACAACCTTTGTACAACATTTAGACCATATACATCGACAAAGAGCCCATAATCAACAGATGCATGTGCAGATTGACAGAATTATGTTAACAGCAATAAATACTTACAGAGAGTCAACACACAACACAGCCAAATCTCACCTCCATAAATAACAAAGGGCCAAAAATGTTACCCATAAAACATGTGACACACAAATATATTGGACCTCTTCGTAGGTCAAATCTTTCCTGATGTCTGAGTGAGCTATATATAATCCAAGCAAACACACCCAGAATGGTAACGCCCAGTCCAAAAATTAACTGTGTGTATCCTGTGTGTTTTGGAGCATGCTCAGTTGCCAAAACAAGGGAAATAGAAATGAGGAATAGAAATGTATGTAGGTGTGTATAGTATATGTGAATTGAAAAAATTCTCTCTTGAAGTTTGCTAGTCATTATTTAGAATGTTTAGATACAGGAATACATACATATATATACAATTACGTGAGAGAGAGAGAAATATATATTTAGGTAAACAATTGAAACACACCTTTTGGGATTTGGGAAGTGAGATTGTGACAATTGACCAGATATGTAAGCCAACAATCTGACTCATCACTCATGAACATCCCTAAATTTGGCGTGGCAATTATATCAGGCGTTCTTATGTGCATTTTGGCTGGCGTTTTCACAGGCGTTTTGACATGCATTTTTTGGGCAGGCATTGTTATATGAAATCACCTACAAAAGCCCCAAAAACAGACCACAAACACGTACATGTGAACGTAGCCCGTTTGGGGGCGTTTGAGGGGGATTTGTCCAGCTCAAGGATCAGCTCCCAAAACAGGCAAAAAATCCAATCCTATTCAGTTCAATGGCCCCTGTTCCCATGTGAGCATTTTGACGGCATGAGGAAAACACCCAACGCTCACTGAGAAATAGCACAATGATTAGGGAGTCTGCCTTCCTGCTGTAGGTTTGTAAGTTTGAATCCGGAAGGTGCCCTCTGTATGGGCAACACTTGGATATCTCCAATCCTCCAAATGTTGACATCATTAATTTTGTTCATGTTTGAAAAAGGCATGTGTATCAGCAAACTTTTAATCTAAAGACATGAACAAAATACAAAAGATGCCCCATAAAGTCAATATGTAGCAATATTGTGAGCTAAAGCTCTATTTGTTTGTTGGGCATACTTTGCTAATTAGCCAAGTATAAGGGATATATATATATATACCTTCAGTTAAATGTGTAGTAAAATGGTAACACTTGGCCATACCCATATGGAAGAAAAGGTAGTATTTGCAATATATTTCTAAAAACATTCTTTGGAAACACATAAAATATTGTCAAAATTGTGACATTTCCTTGATATGTGTGAAATGCTAATAATCTTTCTTTGAAATATGTTTTACATCTATTTTTTTTCTATCTGACGACCAATTCCCCAATGTAATATTTTGTGGGTTTTTTCAGAGAATGTGGAGGTTCTATATAAACACTGTAGATTTGACTGCTATGATTTCGGAGTTAGCAGGAAAGGTGTATGGAATGTGATGGTGTTTACTAAAGGATCCCTTGTTGGAAGTGTGCATGTTTTTCCAATTCCGCCGGTTTTTGCCATTTTCTATGGGCGAGACAGCGGATTTGCAAGCGGTATTCAAAAAAAAAAATGACCCAAAATCGCGCTGGCGAAATTTTTTGAGCCAATTTGGCGTTGCGCATGCGCACATTCGCGAGTTCGCAGCTCGCGGCTGGAGGAGCTGTTTAACCTTTCCACACTTTCGCAGATATCTCTCTTTCTAAGTCAGTTTTTGAGATTTTTTAAACGCAAGTCATCTCCAAATTGACTTCCACACCTTCCACAGTGATTTGGGATTTTTGGGGGTACAGGGGAAAATTTGGCTAAACTTTAGTCGAGCTTTTAGCTGGCGTGGTTTTAAGTCGCGCTCTGACCATATTGCATCTTAATGAATCTCACACTAGGCGCTATTTTCCGCCCGCCATTCTTTGAATGCCAATTTCAGACTTAAATAATCGCCGCTTCGCAAAATCACGCCGAAACGCCAATTCGCCGTACTATGAATCAGGCCCATAGTGTCACAATATATCAATGTACACTAGAAAAACAGTGAAAGAAGAGTCCGTGGAGAGGAAAAACGTCCAACAGGAAGCTCAGGTGGTGTGTTGAATAGATGTGACCTTCACCAAAACACCCAAAGTAATAGCCTCTTACCAGACTTATATGATCCCCATGACAGAGATCATATAGCGCTTGCAACAAGGGCTCCTCACACTCCACAGCACTCTTCGATTCTTGTACATGTAAAGGATCACCTCCAGCAAAGAACTGCCTTAGTACCATCAAACAATATCCTCTCGTGGGGACATATAGTCATGTCACATGTAGGAAAAAGAGACCTCGCATGGTGTAATACGTTCAAGATATTACTTTAATAAGAAGTAGATTTTACACTCACATGTGAATCACGACATATAGGCATCAAGTTATGGTCTTGCGGGGATCTCCAGATGAAATGTGCGGTAGCTGCAGCCCGGTCTCCTGAGTGAAGTAACAGGACACTAAAGGGTGTGCATAAAGCAGACGATCACCGGTCCCCTACCGGTTTCATCAAAGTATGACATCATCAGGGGGCGTGGTTAGAGATCGCCAGTCACCCCAATAAAAAGGCTGTGGGAGTCGGAAGGGGAGGAGCGGCGTCTGTGCCATCCAATCACCTTCCACACCTCCAGCTCCAACCGCACATCTATATAGAGAAAGGGAAGTGAACCTCCGATGACCCGGAAGTCACTCCGGGACCAATCACGGAATCTATATAGAGAAAGGGAAGTGAACCTCCGATGACCCGGAAGTCACTCCGGAACCAATCACAGAATCTATATAGAGAAAGGGAAGTGAACCTCCGATGACCCGGAAGTCACTCCGGGACCAATCACGGAACACCTCGAGAGCACCAATGGGAACCGATCATTGTCCAACCAATCGTAGCCTCCCCACAAGCAAGTGACGACCTCCAATCTAAAAAAAAAAAAAAAAAAACACAAGCAGAAGCCGACCTGCAGCGCTATGAGGGAGACTACTCAGGAAAAATAAATTCCATCAACCTGTTGAAATAAGGAGTTGTTAAATATAACTAGAACCCCTAGAGCGATTGGACATATCCATTCCCATATAGTGGCACTAGGAATGAGTAACAATAGTACATAGTAAAATGTATATGGAGAATGATAGTGACACAATAACCCTATGGCTGTGCCAATCACACAATCCATAGAGATCCCGCAAAACTCATACAGAAGTATACATCAAGAGATGCATTTTTTTTCTGCTACATATGTTTGGTAAAAAAAAACCGCAGTAAGCGTATTTTGATTGGTTTGTGCAAAAGTTGTCGCAGCTACTAACTACGGGAAATTGATGCAATTTTTATTGTTTTTTTTAAACTAGTTTTTGCAGGACTGCGACATTGCGGCGGACAGATTGGACCCCTAACTGACATTTTTGACACTTTTGGGGGTACCAGTGACATTACTACAGTAATCAGTGCTATAAATATGCACTGTTACTGTAAAAATGACACTGGCAGGGAAGGGGTTAACTTTTATTGGTGATCAAGGGGTTAATGTATGCCTGGTGCTTACTGACAGGTGTGGGGGGAGGGGACTGTGTGACACAGGCACAGATCGCAGGTTCAGCTATGCTAAATCCTGTAATCTGTCCCTGCCTGTCACTTAGGAGATCCGCCCGCTTTGTTTACACAAGCAGGCAGACCTCCTCACTCAATCCCCGACGCTCGAGGAAGAGCAGCGGTGATCACCGCCTCTCCTCCCCTGGCCCGACTCCCAATGTGTCTGAATACAGCGGGAGCGAGCCTCTGGCGGCGCGCGTGCGCTGCCCACAAGGGGAGGAGTCCAGCGACGTAGACCTATGTCGCTGGACGATAACGAACCACTTTGCCGCAGTACGATCCATGTGAGCGGTCGGCAAGTGGTTAATTTTTTTTTTTTTTTTACAGGACAGGGAAGCCTGCAGCACTGCGGTGGTGGTGGTGGAGGGGGTAACAATGAAAGGGGGCACACGGAAAGGGGGAGGATTATAAGCAGGCAGAACAGGGAGGGAGATCAGTGTCGGAGAAGCAATTACAGGAACTATGGCCTGTGTCTCTCTCTGCAGCAGCTGAAAGCTGGCAGGAGGGGGAGAAACAGACTTTCAGTTGCTGCAGAGAGACGCACAGGGCTTCCTTCTGTAATTGCCCCTCCGCCTGACCGCACTGATTCCCTGTATTGTTTGGGCCCTCTGTGTGCCTGGGCCCCCTACAAGAGTCCCCCCCCTATCAGCAGACCTGAATGGGACATTGATAGTGCGGTGACTCTAGACACTAACTGACGCTGGGGAACTGACTAACTGCCACTGACATCTTTAGTGACATTAATACAGTAATCAGTGATAATACTGGTACACTGCCACTGTACTAATAACACTTGCTGGGAAGGGGTTAACGTCTAGGGCGATCAAGGGGTCAAAAGTATGCCTAACTATGTGTAATGTGTGTAATGTGTGCTGCTTTTTACTAAAGATCTCTCAGTTTCTCATCCTTGCTCCCTCTGTACAGAGCTCTGTATTGTTTACCAATAGGGTTGAGCGGACACCTAGATGTCCGTGTTCGACGGGTTCGGCCGAACTTTAAAAAAAAGTCCGGGTCCGTGTCCCGGACTTTTACCGAACTTTTCCCGGACACCGAACCCCATTGAAGTCAATGGGGACCCGAACTTTAAGGCACTAAAATGGCTCTAAAACACCAAAGGAAAGGGCTAGAGTGCTGCAAATGGCAGCAAAACGTAATTAAGAGCATGGCAAGTGCTCTGCAAACAAATGTGGATAGGGAAATAACTTAAAACAACAAAAAAAAACAGAAAAATAAAACAATGTTCTTCTTCATCTCTGAAGGACGAGGCCCATATGGAGTAGGAGGGAGGTTGAGGTGGTGGTGGATGTGGCGGTGACATAGGCGTGCGCACAGGGTGTGCTGGGTGTGCCTGGGCACACCCTAATCACCTAGGGCACATAGCATTGCCAGTGAGGAGATGGGAAAGATCTCCCTGGGACCTGCTCTGCTCTATTTCTCCTTGCCTACAGGTACATGGCCCCGATACATTACTCTCCCTGCTGGCAAACACATGCATGTGTATTTCAACTTTGGGGTGCACACCTTAATGCAATAGGCTGCGCACACCTATGGGCGGTGTAGGTGGAAGCGGCGGTGGAGGAGGACCAGGGCCGGATTAACAGCATCATGGGCTTGGTGCTGAGGATTTTGAAGGGCCTTAGGGCCGTGCCTTGCCATGCACCCAGAGGAGGAAGGGTGCAGCCATGCATGCCTAATTCAACATGGGATGCTGTCTCTGAAGCCCATAAACACATCCATGCATCGCCAACTGTCCCTCCTTGTCCGGCCTTCACGCTGTGTGGGGAGGTTCTGAGGGTGCTGCCTGGGGAAGCGAGCATAGAAGCCAGACTTCTGTGTTTACAAGTGACAGAAGAGCGGTAACAGTGAATATGGCCAACCCGGGGCCTATATAAAAGGTAGGGGCCTGGAGCTGCAGCTCCAATAGCCCCTACATTAATCTGGCCCTGAGGAGGAGGACGAGGTAGCCAACACTGCTTCTTTTCACAAATTTTAAATGAGGGTACACCCCAAAAGAGTGAGAAAGAGCAAAAATGGAACAATGGGTGGGTAAGGTCGGTATCCATTGCTATTCTGCATAAGGTACGGAAAAGTCCCGTGGGATCCATGCCTGGTTCATTTTAATGAACGTGAGCTTGTCCACATTGTCTCTGGACAGGCGGCTGCGCTTGTCTGTTATAACGCCCCCAGCCGTGCTAAATACCCGTTCAGATAATACACTGGCTGCAGGGCACGCCAGCACCTCCAAGGCGTAAAGGGCAAGCTCAGGCCATGTGCCCAATTTGGAGACCCAGAAGTTGAAGGGGGCAGACCCGTCATTCACTACATGTAGGCGTGTGCACACATACTGCTCCACCATGTTGGTAAAATGCTGCCTCCTGCTAAGACGTTCCATCTGAGCTGCTGGTGCTGCTGTTTGTTGTGGCGTGCTGACAAAGCTTTTCCACATTTCGGCCATGCTAACCCTGCCTTCTGAGGTGCTGGCGGTGCCCTGGTTGCGTTGGCGACCTCCTCCTCCTCCTCCTCTGCCTTGTGCTTCCACTGTGGCCCCGCTGTCAGATGGGAATGCCAGCAGCATGGCGTCTACCAGCGTGCGCTTGTACTCGCGCATCTTGCGATCGCGCTCCAGTGAGTGAATTAAGGACGGTACGTTGTCCTTGTAACGGGGATCCAGCAGCGTGGCCACCCAGTAATCAGCACAAGTTAGAATGTGGGCAACTCGGCGGTCGTTGTGGAGACACTGCAGCATGTAATCGCTCATGTGTGCCAGGCTGCCCAGAGGCAACGAAAGGCTGTCCTCTGTGGGAGGTGTATGGTCCGTGTCCTCTGTATCCCCCCAGCCACGCACCAGTGATGGCCATGAGCTGGCCTGGGTGCCACCCTGCTGTGAACATGGTTCCATCTCCTCCTCCAGCTCCTCCTCCTCCTCATCCTCCTCATCCTCCAGAACTGTGCCCCTGCTGGACAATTGCGTCCCTGGCGTTTGCGTGTGCAGGAACCCACCCTCGGAGCCCCTTGCGAATGACTGCCCTGAAAGCCTTGGAAATGTTACCTCTTCATCCTCCTCCTCCTCCTCATCCTGTGCCACATCCTCTTCCATCATCGCCCGAATTGTTTTTTCAAGGAGGCATAGAAGTGGGATAGTTAAGCTGAGAACGGCATCATTGCCACTGGCCATGTTGGTGGAGTACTCAAAACAGCGCAACAAGGCACACAGGTCTCGCATGGAGGCCCAGTTATTGGTGGTGAAGTGGTGCTGTTCCGCAGAGCGACTCACGCGTGCGTGCTGCAGCTGAAACTCCACTATGGCCTGCTGCTGCTCGCACAGTCTTTCCAGCATGTGCAAGGTGGAGTTCCACCTTGTGGGCACGTCACATATGAGGCGGTGAGCGGGAAGGCCGAAGTTACGCTGCAGCGCTGCCAGGCGAGCAGCAGCAGGGTGAGAACGCCGAAAGTGCGCACAAACGGCCCGCACTTTCTGCAGCAGCTCTGACATATCGGGGTAGTTTTTAAGGAACCTCTGCACCACCAAATTCAGCACATGCGCCAGGCAAGGGATGTGCGTCAAACCGGCTAGGCCCAGAGCTGCTATGAGATTTCGCCCGTTATCGCACACCACCAGGCCGGGCTTGAGGCTCGCTGGCAGCAACCACTCATTTGTCTGCTGTTCCATGCTCCTCCACAACTCCTGCGCGGTGTGTGGTTTGTCCCCCAAACAGGCAAGTTGTAAAACTGCCTGCTGTCGTTTACCCCTGGCCGTGCTGAAGTTGGTGGTGAAGGTGTTACGCTGTCCGGATGAGGAGGCGGTAGAGGATGAGGAAGCGGAGTAGGAGGAGTTAGGAACAGGAGGCAAACTGAAGCGCCCTGCAATCCTCGGTGGTGGAAGGACATGCGCCAAATTGCTATCCGCCTCAGGCCCATCCGCCACTGCATTTACCCAGTGTGCCGTTAGGGAGATATAACGCCCCTGACCGTGCTTACTGGTCCACGTATCCGTAGTTAGGTGGACCTTGGCACAGATGGCGTTGCGCAGTGCACACCTGATTTTTTCCCCCACTTGGTTGTGCAGGGAAGGGATGGCTTGCCTGGAAAAGTAGTGGCGGCTGGGCACGACGTACTGTGGGACAGCCACCGACATAAGGTTTTTAAAACTGTGCGTCTCCACCAGACGGAATGACAGCATTTCAAAGGCCAATAATTTTGAAATGCTGGCATTCAGGGCCAGGGATCGCGGGTGGGTAGGGGGGTACTTCCTCTTCCTCTCAAGTGTTTGGGAGATGGAAAGCTGAACGCTTCCACGGGACATTGTGGAGATGGTTGTTGGTGACCCAGGTGGTGGTGTTGCTGACAGATCGTCTGTTTGCGGGCTGGCAGGTGCCGGTATCACTACAGATGTGGCTGGAGCGGCCGAGACTGCAGCAGAAGAGGAAGCAGGATGAGCCAGAGACGTTTCTTGGTTTTGAAGGTGTGTACTCCACTGCAGCTCGTGCTTTGCACTTAGATGCCTGATCATGCAGGTTGTGCTCAGGTTGAGAAGGTTCATGCCTCGCTTCAAGCTCTGATTGCACAGGGTGCAAACCACTCGTGTCCTGTCATCAGCACATTTTCTAAAGAACTTCCACGCTAGAGAACTCCTTTGAGCTGACTTTGGTGCGCTCGTTCCCTTGCTGCGTTGGGCAGTAGCGGGCGTAGTGTCTAGGGCACGGCCGCTCCGCTTCTGCACCCTGCTCCCTCTTCTGCTGTGCTGGTGGCTCTGTGCGACCACCGCCTCTTCCTCCAAACTACTCAGTTCACCTGCATGACGTTCATTCCATGTGGGGTCGAGGACCTCATCGTCCTCCACATCATCTTCCACCCAGTCTTCACCCCTGCCCTCCTTGTCGGTCTCCACAATGCTGAACGCCGCAGCAGTTGGCACCTGCGTTTCGTCATCATCGGAGACGTGCTGCGATGATCCTTGCATGTACTCATCTTGAGAAATAAGTGGTTGGGCATCGCTGCACTCAATCTCTTCCACTTCTGGGGCAGGGCTAGGTGGATGGCCCTGGGAAACCCTGCTGACAGAGTCCTCAAAAAGAATAAGAGACTGCTGTATGGCTTGGGGCTCAGACTGCTGGCCTGATTTGCAAGGGGGTGAGGTGAAAGACGGTTGGACATTGGCTGCAGGTGCCAACTCTGACCTTTCTGCAGTAGACTGGGTGGGAGACAATGTGAAGGAACTGGAGGCACTGTCAGCAGCAAACCAATCTACTATCGCCTCAACTTGTTCTGGCCTCATCACTTCTAGGGGCGTTTGATGCCCTACCAAATACTGATGCAGGTTCTGTCGCCTACTCACATTTGAGGAAGGTGTTTCACTTGTGCGTGTAGCTGGCACAGATCGACCATGTCCTCTCCTTGCAACAGGAGCTCTACCAGCAGCACCACGACCCAGGCCACGGCCCTTATTTGACGGTCTCCTCATATTTCTGTAATTTAAGATCTTGCCCTAGAAAGGTTTTTATTGAATAGCGGAATAGAAAATATGATCCAAAAAAAGTGTATGTATATCACACGTACACAACCACACTAGGCCCCAATTACTATTGTTTGTACCCCTAAAAGGCTAGATGAGGAGTAGGGGGAGTATGGAACAGGCAGCACCCTCAAACCTTCAGAAGTATGAGATGAACCCCAACAACTTGGAAAGGTGGATCTCTCTCACACGTACCGACACAGACTATCCCGCAATTCAATTGATCCTCAAAGGTTTTTATTGAATAGCGGAATAGGAAATATGATCAAAAAAAGTGTATGTATCTCGCACGTACACAACCACACTAGGCCCCAATTACTATTGTTTGTACCCCTAAAAGGCTAGATGAGGAGTAGGGGGGGTATGGAACAGGCAGCACCCTCAAACCTTCAGAAGTATGAGATGAACCCCAACAACTTGGAAAGGTGGATCTCTCTCACACGTACCGACACAGACTATCCCGCAATTCAATTGATCCTCAAAGGTTTTTATTGAATAGCGGAATAGGAAATATGATCAAAAAAAGTGTATGTATCTCGCACGTACACAACCACACTAGGCCCCAATTACTATTGTTTGTACCCCTAAAAGGCTAGATGAGGAGTAGGGGGGGTATGGAACAGGCAGCACCCTCAAACCTTCAGAAGTATGAGATGAACCCCAACAACTTGGAAAGGTGGATCTCTCTCACACGTACCGACACAGACTATCCCGCAATTCAATTGATCCTCAAAGGTTTTTATTGAATAGCGGAATAGGAAATATGATCAAAAAAAGTGTATGTATCTCGCACGTACACAACCACACTAGGCCCCAATTACTATTGTTTGTACCCCTAAAAGGCTAGATGAGGAGTAGGGGGGGTATGGAACAGGCAGCACCCTCAAACCTTCAGAAGTATGAGATGAACCCCAACAACTTGGAAAGGTGGATCTCTCTCACACGTACCGACACAGACTATCCCGCAATTCAATTGATCCTCAAAGGTTTTTATTGAATAGCGGAATAGGAAATATGATCAAAAAAAGTGTATGTATCTCGCACGTACACAACCACACTAGGCCCCAATTACTATTGTTTGTACCCCTAAAAGGCTAGATGAGGAGTAGGGGGGGTATGGAACAGGCAGCACCCTCAAACCTTCAGAAGTATGAGATGAACCCCAACAACTTGGAAAGGTGGATCTCTCTCACACGTACCGACACAGACTATCCCGCAATTCAATTGATCCTCAAAGGTTTTTATTGAATAGCGGAATAGGAAATATGATCAAAAAAAGTGTATGTATCTCGCACGTACACAACCACACTAGGCCCCAATTACTATTGTTTGTACCCCTAAAAGGCTAGATGAGGAGTAGGGGGGGTATGGAACAGGCAGCACCCTCAAACCTTCAGAAGTATGAGATGAACCCCAACAACTTGGAAAGGTGGATCTCTCTCACACGTACCGACACAGACTATCCCGCAATTCAATTGATCCTCAAAGGTTTTTATTGAATAGCGGAATAGGAAATATGATCAAAAAAAGTGTATGTATCTCGCACGTACACAACCACACTAGGCCCCAAATACTATTGTTTGTACCCCTAAAAGGCTAGATGAGGAGTAGGGGGGGTATGGAACAGGCAGCACCCTCAAACCTTCAGAAGTATGAGATGAACCCCAACAACTTGGAAAGGTGGATCTCTCTCACACGTACCAACACAGACTATCCCCCAATTTAACTGATCCCCAAAGGTTTTTGATTAAATAGCGGAATAGAAAATATGATCCCAAAAAAGTGTATGTATATCACACGTACACAGCCACACTAGGCCCCAATTACTATTGTTTGTACCCCTAAAAGGCTAGGAGTAGGGGGAGTATGGAACAGGCAGCACCCTCAAACCTTCAGAAGTATGAGATGAACCCCAACAACTTGGAAAGGTGGATCTCTCTCACACGTACCAACACAGACTATCCCCCAATTTAACTGATCCCCAAAGGTTTTTGATTAAATAGCGGAATAGAAAATATGATCCCAAAAAAGTGTATGTATATCACACGTACACAACCACACTAGGCCCCAATTACTATTGTTTGTACCCCTAAAAGGCTAGGAGTAGGGGGAGTATGGAACAGGCAGCACCCTCAAACCTTCAGAAGTATGAGATGAACCTCAACAACTTGGAAAGGTGGATCTCTCTCACACGTACCAACACAGACTATCCCCCAATTTAACTGATCCCCAAAGGTTTTTGATTAAATAGCGGAATAGAAAATATGATCCCAAAAAAGTGTATGTATATCACACGTACACAACCACACTAGGCCCCAATTACTATTGTTTGTACCCCTAAAAGGCTAGGAGTAGGGGGAGTATGGAACAGGCAGCACCCTCAAACCTTCAGAAGTATGAGATGAACCCCAACAACTTGGAAAGGTGGATCTCTCTCACACGTACCAACACAGACTATCCCCCAATTTAACTGATCCCCAAAGGTTTTTGATTAAATAGCGGAATAGAAAATATGATCCCAAAAAAGTGTATGTATATCACACGTACACAACCACACTAGGCCCCAATTACTATTGTTTGTACCCCTAAAAGGCTAGGAGTAGGGGGAGTATGGAACAGGCAGCACCCTCAAACCTTCAGAAGTATGAGATGAACCCCAACAACTTGGAAAGGTGGATCTCTCTCACACGTACCAACACAGACTATCCCCCAATTTAACTGATCCCCAAAGGTTTTTGATTAAATAGCGGAATAGAAAATATGATCCCAAAAAAGTGTATGTATATCACACGTACACAACCACACTAGGCCCCAATTACTATTGTTTGTACCCCTAAAAGGCTAGGAGTAGGGGGAGTATGGAACAGGCAGCACCCTCAAACCTTCAGAAGTATGAGATGAACCTCAACAACTTGGAAAGGTGGATCTCTCTCACACGTACCAACACAGACTATCCCCCAATTTAACTGATCCCCAAAGGTTTTTGATTAAATAGCGGAATAGAAAATATGATCCCAAAAAAGTGTATGTATATCACACGTACACAACCACACTAGGCCCCAATTACTATTGTTTGTACCCCTAAAAGGCTAGGAGTAGGGGGAGTATGGAACAGGCAGCACCCTCAAACCTTCAGAAGTATGAGATGAACCCCAACAACTTGGAAAGGTGGATCTCTCTCACACGTACCAACACAGACTATCCCCCAATTTAACTGATCCCCAAAGGTTTTTGATTAAATAGCGGAATAGAAAATATGATCCCAAAAAAGTGTATGTATATCACACGTACACAACCACACTAGGCCCCAATTACTATTGTTTGTACCCCTAAAAGGCTAGGAGTAGGGGGAGTATGGAACAGGCAGCACCCTCAAACCTTCAGAAGTATGAGATGAACCCCAACAACTTGGAAAGGTGGATCTCTCTCACACGTACCAACACAGACTATCCCCCAATTTAACTGATCCCCAAAGGTTTTTGATTAAATAGCGGAATAGAAAATATGATCCCAAAAAAGTGTATGTATATCACACGTACACAACCACACTAGGCCCCAATTACTATTGTTTGTACCCCTAAAAGGCTAGGAGTAGGGGGAGTATGGAACAGGCAGCACCCTCAAACCTTCAGAAGTATGAGATGAACCCCAACAACTTGGAAAGGTGGATCTCTCTCACACGTACCAACACAGACTATCCCCCAATTTAACTGATCCCCAAAGGTTTTTGATTAAATAGCGGAATAGAAAATATGATCCCAAAAAAGTGTATGTATATCACACGTACACAACCACACTAGGCCCCAATTACTATTGTTTGTACCCCTAAAAGGCTAGGAGTAGGGGGAGTATGGAACAGGCAGCACCCTCAAACCTTCAGAAGTATGAGATGAACCCCAACAACTTGGAAAGGTGGATCTCTCTCACACGTACCAACACAGACTATCCCCCAATTTAACTGATCCCCAAAGGTTTTTGATTAAATAGCGGAATAGAAAATATGATCCCAAAAAAGTGTATGTATATCACACGTACACAACCACACTAGGCCCCAATTACTATTGTTTGTACCCCTAAAAGGCTAGGAGTAGGGGGAGTATGGAACAGGCAGCACCCTCAAACCTTCAGAAGTATGAGATGAACCTCAACAACTTGGAAAGGTGGATCTCTCTCACACGTACCAACACAGACTATCCCCCAATTTAACTGATCCCCAAAGGTTTTTGATTAAATAGCGGAATAGAAAATATGATCCCAAAAAAGTGTATGTATATCACACGTACACAACCACACTAGGCCCCAATTACTATTGTTTGTACCCCTAAAAGGCTAGGAGTAGGGGGAGTATGGAACAGGCAGCACCCTCAAACCTTCAGAAGTATGAGATGAACCCCAACAACTTGGAAAGGTGGATCTCTCTCACACGTACCAACACAGACTATCCCCCAATTTAACTGATCCCCAAAGGTTTTTGATTAAATAGCGGAATAGAAAATATGATCCCAAAAAAGTGTATGTATATCACACGTACACAACCACACTAGGCCCCAATTACTATTGTTTGTACCCCTAAAAGGCTAGGAGTAGGGGGAGTATGGAACAGGCAGCACCCTCAAACCTTCAGAAGTATGAGATGAACCCCAACAACTTGGAAAGGTGGATCTCTCTCACACGTACCAACACAGACTATCCCCCAATTTAACTGATCCCCAAAGGTTTTTGATTAAATAGCGGAATAGAAAATATGATCCCAAAAAAGTGTATGTATATCACACGTACACAACCACACTAGGCCCCAATTACTATTGTTTGTACCCCTAAAAGGCTAGATGAGGAGTAGGGGGAGTATGGAACAGGCAGCACCCTCAAACCTTCAGTATGAGATTGTGTTCACTGTACCCCACAAAGATTGAGTTCACTGCACCCCACAATGATTGTGTTCACTGCACCCCACAAAGATTGTGTTCACTGCACCTCACAAAGATTGTGTTCACTGTACCCCCCAAAGATTGTGTTCACTGCACCCCACAAAGATTCTGTTCACTGTACCCCACAAAGATTGTGTTCACTGCACCCCAAAAAGATTGTGTTCACTGCACCCCAAAAAGGATGTTGTTCACTGCACCCCAAAAAGGATGTTGTTCACTCCACCCCAAAAAGATTGTGTTCACTGCACCCCACAAAGATTGTGTTCACTGCACCCCAAAAAGATTGTGTTCACTGCACCCCAAAAATGATTTTGTTCACTGCACCCCAAAAAGGATTTTGTTCACTGCACCCCAAAAAGGATGTTGTTCACTCCACCCCAAAAAGATTGTGTTCACTGCACCCCAAAAAGATTGTGTTCACTGCACCCCACAAAGGATTTTGTTCACTGCACCCCAAAAAGATTGTGTTCACTGCACCCCAAAAAGGATGTTGTTCACTGCACCCCAAAAAGGATTTTGTTCACTGCACCCCAAAAAGATTGTGTTCACTGCACCCCACAAAGGATTTTGTTCACTGCACCCCACAAAGATTGTGTTCACTGCACACCAAAAAGGATTGTGTTCACTGCACCCCAAAAAGATTTTGTTCACTGCACCCCAAAAAGATTGTGTTCACTGCAGCCCAAAAAGATTGTGTTCACTGCAGCCCAAAAAGATTGTGTTCACTGCAGCCCAAAAAGATTGTGTTCACTGCAGCCCAAAAAGATTGTGTTCACTGCAGCTCACACACAGAAAAATGGATGTGGATCACTGACACCTGCCTATCTCCAATCCCACACCACACAGCAATATCGATTGTAGTTTGTAGAACACAGTTTCCCTAAAATTCAGCAGACTCTGTCCCTAACAGGATTGAGAAGAGATCGTAGATCAGGATTGAGTGCAGACCCCACCCCCCACACAGCAATATCGATTGTAGTTTGTAGAAGACACTGACCCTATATAATTCAGCAGACTCTATCCCTAAAATGCCTACAACTCGCCCTGCCTAAACACTCCGACCTGTCCCTCAATTCTATCCGGACACAAATGGTTTTTTCCTGCCTATCTTTCCCTAATCAGCAGCCAGCACGTTGATGTGTGCTCTGTCCCTGAATCTAAGCAGCATAATGACGCCGCTGCGGCTGCCTCGAACTTATAAAGACTTGGTCACATGCTTCAGACGGCCAATCACAGCTACTGAGACATTTGCAGGCATGGCTGGGATGGCTTAAGGCACACCAGTTAAACGATTGTTGATTGGCTGTTGAAAGCCCGCCATGAAAAGAGCGCCAAAGCATGCAAAACCCGGAAATAAAACGACCGAACACGGATTTTTACCCGAACATACAGTAAAGTGTCCGTGTCCGTGTTCGGGTACAAAAAATCCAATTATTCGGTACGAACACGAATAATACAGTCCGTGTTCGCTCAACACTATTTACCAACAATGTTGTGATTGCACACAGCCAATCAGCAGGTCTCAGCCATGCTGCTGTACTTCACTGTTGACAGTATGTAAAAAAAAAAAAAAATGTTTTAATTTTCCAAAAAAATTGTGACAAAAAATGACAACTTCAAAAAACTCGCCATACCTCTTACTAAATATCTTGATTGTCTACTTTCCAAAAAGGGGTGATTTGGATGGAGGGAGGGGGAGGGGGGTATTTATACTGTCCTGGACTTTTATGGCCTCAAGAGGTGAGATGGACCATCAGACCCGGTTCACACTGATGCGAGTGCCGGGTTCGCATGTAATGTCGGAGCGCACTGCTCCGACATTACATGCGATCAGCTGTGCGGTGCGAGTTTAGCCATACAGTTTGTATGGCTAAATTCGCATCGCACCCGGTGCAAACACGCACAGGAGGCATTTTTGCAGCCGCATCAGGATCGGATCGCACAGCGGTTCACACTTGTGCGATCCCATCCTGTGCGAACTGCACGATCGCACTGCGATATGCGATCAAACTGGGGGTGTCGTTAAGATTACATTGACACCCCCAGCGGATCGCATATGGCAGTGTGAACTGCCGGGGGTGCGTGTGCGATGCGGGAAAAGGCTGCGAATTCGCAGCCTTCCCGCATCGCAATAGTGTGACCCGGCTCTTAGTACAGCAGGACTGATCAATTTTCAAATATAGTTTGTAGACTCTATATACCTTTCACGCAGACTAAATATTATACATTGATTTGGGTTATTTTTACCACCTAAAATTATGAAGAAAGATTATTTATTTGCAAAATATTTATAACAGGAATTTTTGGTATTTTTTTCGTTTATATAGCAAAAAATAAAAACCCAAATGGTGATTAAATACCACCAAAATAAAGCTTAATTTTGTGTAAAAAACAATTATATAAATGTAATTTGGGTACAATGTTGCATGAACAAGCAATTTCCAGCTAAAGTAGCACAGTGCTAAATAGCAAAAAATGCCCTGATTATGAAGGGGTAAAACCTTCTGGAGTTCAAGTGGTTAATTACATATTTTTTAAATAGCCTTCTGCTTCCTGAAGAAAATGGAGAACAATGCACATTTCTAAAGAATAACACTGGTGGGCTTTATTATTGTGCTGTGTTTGTCTTTTCTTAAGTGATTTGTATTTAGTAAATGCTCTATAGCTCTGGTGTGCTGGGTTTTCTTGGCACCAACTTTGCTATCTGCATCATCTTTATTTCCTTCTTTCTTTTAGTTTCCTCCCACAATGCAAAGCTTATGACTGGGTACATCAACTCTACTGAGGTGTCAATGACTATTGTGGGACAATATTTTGTAAGCCCCCTCAAAGACAGGAACTGATGTAACACACTGTGGAAAATTGTCAGATCTATATAAATGTCTGAAATAAATAATAATAATAAAATAAATAATAACAAAAAAAATAAAGATTAGACATGTCTATGACTAGTGTGGAGACATTATTTTATAAGCTCCTTCAAAGGCAGAAACAAATGTAATTTTTTTTCCGTGTATTCTGTAACACATTGTTGAAAATTGTCAGATCTATATAAATGAGCAAAATAAAAAAAACAACATAAAAAAATAAAAAAAAAGATAAAATAAAAAAAGATTATGCACCTATATGACTAACGTGGGGACATTATTTTATAAGCCCCCTAAAAGGCAGGTACTGATGTGAATGGTTCAGTGTTTCCTCACTATGGAATATTGTCAGATCTAAATTAATGAGTAAAATAAATAAAAATGTCATGTCATTTGTGATTTTCCTGCAAAGAAACTTCAGGGTTAAAAACAAAATGTGGTCTGCCTACCAATATGCCTTTAACATTTGCCAAAATTAGACTTTTGTGTTGTGTTTTAGAAAAAATAATAATCGAATGGAAGATGGAGGTGACCTCTGACCACAATCAGACTTGGAACTTGGGTGGGCTGTATCGGTAGTCATAAACAGCTTTATCTGCTGTTTTAGGATGACAAAATATGGGTAATTATATCCTAGCCCTCTATGTAATGGCCTAATCTAATGGGCACTCAAAGCAGCCATTACAACTTTATGCCTTGACCCTTGATATTTTTCAGGGCATGGGCCTATTTACTTTAATATTGCTGTTATGCTTAATGATTTGTGAAATAACAAGGTGAAACGAAAATTGGAGCCTTTTTTCTACTTGGTTAAATTAATTATTTTTTTACCCTAGAAATGTGTTCCAAACTTCTATTTTTATATAAAAAAAAATGTGCTGTGATGTGCTTAAAAACAAAAGTTCATAAATAGGCAAACCATGTAAAGCAAATCAGAATATAAATCTTTCCTTTGATTACTTTATCATTAGCAGACCAGGAATTTAAAGCGGAGTTCCGGCCTCAAAATAGAAAAAAACGATTTTGGGCCATCCGCTTGCTGAGGGCAACCTGAAAGAGAAATGGATAGTGCCGATTTTTATTTTGGTCACTTACCTTATTATAGAAGAAAATACACTCGTCTTCCTTCCACTTCCTCCCTCAGCGGCCGCCATGCCTGCGGCCATGCGGGATGCCATGCCTGCATCGGAAGTGACGAGCGGGGCCGGTGCAGTGCATTGTGGGACTTTGACGTCACAGAAGAGGACACGAAGAGGGACGCCGCGGCTTCAGCTGCCCACACCTGATATGGCAGCGCTGGAGAAGAAATTTTCAAGGTAAGTATTTCTTCTTACAGGTAAGTGCAACCCGGGACAGTTCAGAGGCTATCCATTATGGAATGTACTAGCCCTGACTGTCCCAGGGTTTTTTTTAGCTCAAATTGACCCCTGAGGCCGGAACTCCGCTTTAAGGCTGCTGATTAGCTGATTGGGGTAAAGTTTTTCTCCACCTATTGTGATGACTGCCTGTTTTTTGCCCTCATATTGCAACAAATAACCTGTTTGTTGCCCACATAATGCCATAAAAACCTTGTATGTTGGTCTTTTTGTCACTGTTACCTGTTTGTTGCCCATGTGCAATATTTTCATTTTTTTTTGTCTACCATTCATTACCATGACTAACCTACATGTTGCTTATTTATTGCCCATTTGTTACCAAAACATTACCATAATGAAACGTTTGCTTCTTGTCATTGTTGCTCAATTTTTTCACTGTTCTTTTATGGGCAGGCTTCTCTTTGTTAGGACTTCTGTTTTATACCAAAATAAATTCATCCTCAAATAAATGTATTGGTTTTGTTGGTGGCCTTTTACATAATATATTTTTTTTCTTTGTGAGTTTTGTAGGTGACTGACTGGAATAGTGGATGGTTCCTGGGCTCGCGGATCGGTAATGTTAGAACAGGAACCACTGGGAAGGGGCAGGAGGGGGGCCGCTCTCCCATCGCTTATAAAAATTATTTTTCGGTGAATGCACTACTGGGATCACTTTTATCAGAAAGCCCACCGCCTGAGGAAAAAAAAGAAACTGGGGGGGTTAGGGCATCTAGCTGCAGCCATAACCCTGGCTGGTATTTAGTAAGTAATGACGTACATTTACAGTTAGGCAGTCGGCAAGTGGATAAATAATCCCTTTGTTGCCCTGAAATTGCAACAATTTGCTTTGGTTGTCATGGGTTATCGCCATTGCCTGTTGGTTGCCCATGTATTGTGAAAATTGCAAGTTTGCAGGAAATGTGCTCTTAATATTGCCATTTTGTTGCTTATGTATTGTCTTGATTTGCCCGTTTGTTTATTTAGCTTGGTAAATTAGCTAAAACTGAGATAAAAACCAGATAAAACACTTTCAATCTACCCAATTATGCCCTAGAAAACAACATAACTGAAGGTGAGTGAAAATATCCTCTTGTGGGGTACACACTAGTAGAAAATCTGCCAAAAATTCCTGTTCGAGGTAAAATCATACGATTTTCGGCTAGTGTGTACACAACTTTCAGCAGCCGATGCCGACATTTTCAATAAAAAAAAAAACGGAGGGACAAACACCAACATTTTTATCGTCCGTCCCCAGCACGGCCAATTTTCGTTTAATGTGTATGCAGTAGGTCCACGAAAAATTGGATAAAAAAGACTGTGCATGATCTGAAGTTGCTGACGACCCTGAAGTCTAGGAACAAACGTCCCAAAAAAAAAAAAAAAATTGGACGAGAAATTTTGTGAACATTATGCACTGTCGGTAATGAACGCTGAGCAAGAGAGAGAGAAAAATTGGAGGATATTTCGTCAGATTTTCACCAAGTGTGTACGAGCCTTTAGGCAATTGTCACCAGAACAGATGTCCTTACTAGAAGATTTCCTCTCTATACCTGTTCTGGTGCCAACCATTACATGTTTTTGTTTTTCCATCACTTTCTGTCCCAACAGCAATGATCAACAGGGCAAACAGAGGGGGATGCTCCCCCTTGGAGGAACAAACAGCAAATGTACCTGAGTAGTTGGGTTTACTGCAGTAAAAATGTACCTTTGGTATGGCTGGCTAACTGTTTTCACTAACATACAGAAGACAAATCCATATATAAAATACAGTAAATATGAAACAGCGAGTAAATAAAATGTAACAGACTTTATCAAGAATGACCTTCATGTAAATTTTACGAAAATAACAACAGATGTGCTTGCTGGAAACACAGGATGATGTTTATTTATGTGCATTGCGTGTACTTCTTGTCCATTATCTACTTCTCAAACAATTGCAGAATCAGAAATATAGAATAATAATTTTACCATTGGCATATAAAACAGCCAGCAAAGCAGCATATAAACCAATCAACTGTCATTCTGTTATAACGGTCACTGCTAGTGACAAAAAGACCGTTATACTTGTGTGACAGAAAACAACTGTTCGGCAATTATGATAATCAAGATTAGGAGGATTACTGTTCATTCAGTGAAAAACACCACAATAATGCTTTAGAATAAACAATGCTGAGAAACATGGGAATGTTCATCATTTATTACTTTTACATAGGTGGCATATCCATAATTACAAGACACTGTCATATTTTAAACATCTGTTCAAAGCATGTATTTTATATATTGTATATAAAGTATATACACTCACCAGCCACTTTATTAAGTACACCTGTTCAATTGCTTGGTAACACAAATTGCTAATCAACCAATCACATGGCAGCAACTTAATGCGTTCAGGCATTTAGATGTGGTGAAGATGACTTGCTGAAGTTCAAATGGAGCATTAGCATGGGAAAGAAAGGGTATTTAAGTGACTTTGAATGTGATATGGTTGTTGGTGCCAGACGGGTTGGTCTGAGTATTTCAGAAACTGCTGATCTACTGGGATTTTCACACACAACCATCTCTAGGGTTTACAGAGAATGGTGCAAAAAAGAGAAAATATCCAGTGAGCGTCAGTTGTGTAGAGGAAAATGTCTTGTTGATGTCAGAATGATGAGCAAACTGGTTTGAGATGATAGAAAGGCAACAGTAACTCAAATAACCACTAATTACAACCAAGGTATGCAGAATACCATCTCTGAACACACAAAACATCAAACTTTGAAGCAGATGGGCTACAGCAGCACAAGACCACACCAGATGCCACTACTGTAAGCTAAGAACAGGAAACTGAAGCTACAATTTGGAAAGGCTCACCAAAATTGGTGACGATAGAAGATTGGAAAAACATTGTCTGGTCTGATGAGTCTCCATTTCAGCTGCGACATTCAGAGGGTAGGGTCAGAATTTGGCATAAACAACATTAAAGCATGAATCCAATGGTCCAGAGTGGTGGTTGTGTATTGGTGTGTGTGGGATATTTTCTTGGCACACTTTGGGCCCCTTAGTACCAATTGGGATTTGTTTAAATGCCACGGCCTACCTAAGTATTGTAGCTGACCATGTCCATCCCTTTATGAACACAGTGTACCCATCTTCTGATGGCTCCTTCCAGCAGGATAATTCACCATGTCACAGAGCTCAAATCATCTCACCACTGGTTTCTCGAACAGGACAATAAGGTCACTGTACTCCAATGGCCTCCACAATCACCAGATCTCAATCCAATAGAGGACCTTTGGGATGTGGTGGAACGGAAGATTTGCATCATGGATATGCAGCGGACAAATCTGCAGCAACTGTGTGATGCTATCATGTCACTATGGACCAAAACCTCTGAGGAATGTCCGAACCGGTACTAGCCAGGTGTACCTAATAAAGTGGGCGGTGAGAGTATATATATATATACAGTATATATATATATATATATATATATATATATATTGTGACAGGAAGTCAGGTAAATCTGTGGGTGTTGTCACAGACGGGAGATACATTTCTGCCTTGTTTAGACAATTCACAAATTACGATCAGGTGTCGGCTGCAGAGGTAGCCAGAAAGGTTTAAGGACGTTGGAAAGTTTCAGCTATTCAGAATGAGGCAATTAAGGCCTCTATAATTTATTTAGAGGATAACTACTGATTGCTGCATCCTGAGGCTTTGTGCATTAAGGAGAGCAGTGAGCTGAGAGACTTCTGAAGGTGAGGTGGTGTTGACTTTTTCTGTGTGAAAAGAAAACAAAGACTATTGGTTTTCTGCTGTATTACCAGCAGTGTCTGCCCAGCAGTAGGTTGGGACAGACTACAGAGGTAGGTTCCTGTGTTCTGAAGGTAGACGCCCCAAGTGGCCAGGGTTTATTTTATGTTTTGTTTGATTTATGCTGTTTGGATGTTTGCACTTGTTTCCAGCAAATCGGAAAAATAAACCATAGACCGTTGTTTTCAACCACTCCTCAGCTGTCTCTCTGTGTAGCGAACCCACCCAAGGGGTCACCCACACCCGCTACCGAGCCAACCCCTTACAATATATATATATATATATATATATATATACACACACTTTTTTTTTTTAGGGATTTCTCATTAACTTTCATCTCTTGCATCGCATACTAGCACATTATGAAATACTTACCTTAGAACGAAGCTCCCATGTGGTCGCCTGGAAACTGCTGGGGGAGCTGACTCGTTCCCTTGGCGTCTCTTCCGGTTTTGGTGGCTCTGGCGCTGTGAGTGGCCGGAGCCTCAATGATGTCACTCCCGCGCATGCGGGCGGGAGTTCACTTTCCGGCAAGCAGCCAGTAAGGAGCTCTGAAGGTCCGGCAAGATACGCCGGACCTTCAGAGTGCATGCGCCACTGGTGTCATTTGCTGCATGCAGGGTGAATATCTCCTAAACCATGCAGGTTTAATAAGCCTATAATAAGGCTTACCTGTAGGAAAAAATTTAAAAGCAGAGTATACTACCGCTTTAATGGGGGCATATTTTCCAGTGACAAGTGGAGATTTCTTCTCGCTCCTTGTTGTGCCTCCAGGATGAAAGTGAAGAGAAATCTCCCCAGGGGAGTACAGACTTAAAGAAAACTGACAGTGGTGTTTATGCATTCGCTACTCTAAAATCTGAAATTGTCAGAATACATCAAAGAAGATCTATCATAGGAATTTTTATTTAACAATTCTGTCCCCTATGGGACAAAGTACATGTAATACTTTGCTCCTAGTTATGAGTAGCGGCCTGCCTCCCTCCCGCTGTGGCCGATCAACAACAGCTATGAAGGAGATGGTTTATTCAAAGCTGCATCTTATCTTGGCTGTGAACACTTTTCCAAGACAAGCAATGACAAGAGGAATGCAGAGGGAGAGGAGGTGTGTCAGCCCCTGCATTCCTCTTGCCATTGCTTACAAAATGCTGACAGCTGAGACAAGATGCAGCCTCAGGGAGCAGGTACTGCTAACTACGGTTATAAAGCACTTAGAAACATGGGACAAAATACTACATGTACTTTGTGCCATAGGGGATAGAACCATAAAGTAAAAATTCTAATGATAGAGCTTCTTTAACCTGTGAGTCATATTTATAGGTAACGCCTATACCAGCCTTCATGCACTATCATTCTTTAATGACCTAACAACAGTTGCTTATAACAATTTTGTCTACTTTTTCCAATGTCACATTGGGGTAAAAGTGCCCATAAAAATCTATGCATTGGTAACACTGAAAAGATCATCAGCTCAACATATAACTAGCCAGACAATTTACTCCATGGAACACACATACTGACTAAAATAAAGCTCATTTGCAAACAGCTTTATGTTAAATGAAAAGTTCTAAAGAACAGTGTTATTATTAAAGATGGAATCAGTTTGTGATTGCAGTGACCAGGGCCGGATTAAGTGCATCATGGGCTTGGTGCTGAGGATTTTGAAGGGCCTTAAGGGCCGTGCCTTGGCATGCACCCAGAGGAGGAAGCGTGCAGCCATGCATGCCTAATTCAACATGGGATGCTGTCTCTGAAGCCCATAAACACATCCATGCATCGGCAACTGTCCCTCCTTGTCCGGCCTTCGTGCTGTGTGGGGAGGTTCTGAGGGAGCTGCCTGGGGAAGCGAGCATAGAAGCCAGACTTCTGTGTTTACAAGTGACAGAAGAGCGGTAACAGTGAATATGGCCAACCCGGGGCCTATATTAAGGTAGGGGCCTGGAGCTGCAGCTCCAATAGCCCCTATGTTAATCTGGCCCTGGCAGTGACAGGTTTCTTTTAAACATACCAGCTTCTCAGCGGCTCTACAATTAATTGTAACATACGTCTGTTAGTGATTCTGACTGTCTGCCAAGTTGTGAAAGAATGGAGAAGGTAAGAAAGTGTTTGAGTGTAGACTGCTATTGCACAATTCATTCTTCTGTATGAAGAATTGCAGCAAGTAAGGATGGGGATACAAAAGTTGACTTCTATATTGACAGGAAATTAACATTTCTCCTGAAATTCACTTGATGATTTGACACAAGCATTCTTCCCTTTTCTGCTAAGAAATAACTGTGCATCACAGTCAAAGATTTTCCCGCCACTTTCTTTCTGATTTACAATACGATAAGAAAATATAGAGGATAAAGTGGGGTAAGAGACTGACAGCATAGAAGAAGGCCAGACCAGGGAAGCTGAAGTTTAGAAGTAGCAAGGGCTAGAGTGTAGAGAAATGAGTGATAGTGGAAAGGATAAAAATATTGGCCAATTTTAATTGGACTTCAGGAAAAAGCATTTGTTGAGTAGTTTTCTACCATCAGAAATGCTTTTGTTTTGGTGAATGAGCACATTGTGGGCCTTTATGTTGTTTAAAATAAAAGTAAACAATATTGCTTGTACCATTTTGAAAGCATCTATTGTGGATGTATCTATTGAAGATGCCAAACATTAGTAGAGTGCTATCTGCAGGCACTGACTCGCAGAAACCTTTTTATGATGAAACTGTCCCACCTTAGAGTACCTTCACTTCATAGCTATCAGCAGCTTTTGTTGTATTAAATTCATAGTCTCTTTAAATTAATGCCCCATTTGCCCCAACTAAGCCCCTGCTTCCCACTCAGATAAAGAGGGGTATGCAGTGCTCAATCAATACCTCTAATGCAGCTTTTTTTAAACCATTTTACCATGGATGAACTCTTGAAATAACTTTCTGGCTTCAGGGAACCTCTGCTGATAATGACTATTTCTACCGTTCACAGTCCATTAGTGTGGGGGTCAGTAGGAAGAATGACCCTTACATTGGTGGTCATTGGAACAACTTCCCCTCCCCCAACCCCCTTCCTTCCCTACAGTTAACTAAAAAGATGTGTCTGAGAAAGAGACATTGCTCATTGCTCAAGAAATCTCTAGCAATCTTTGGAGGAATCCTAGGATCCCAAGGCACTCTGGTTGAGAATGGCTGCTCTAAGACATTGGTTCAGTTCTAAGTGCCGAATAAATGTGGCACAACCTAATAACAGTAGCACAAGTACTTAAAACTAGCTTAACCAGTTTAGGTTGCCTAAGACATACCCCATACCTGTCGAAGTATTGCTTGCCAAAATGTAGACAAAATTGATACATAGGTCTACAGTTGAAATTTTTAAGTGCGCTTGGAGCTCAGATAGTTAAACTTCTGCAGAAGAACATCGGGGACTCTTATTAATCAAGACATTTTAAAAGGAAAAATAAACCTTTGAATATAGTACATTATTGGGTTTACAGTGTTTTCAAGAACTACAGAGGAAACAGTAGATGATTTAAAAATCAGTGTAAGTATGACAGTGGGAAAGCGCTTAGAATTCTAGAATAGATCACTAGAGGGATCACCGGCAGGATGAAGGAAGTCCTACATAGACCTTTAGTTAGACCTCATTTAGTATATAATGTCCAGTTTTGCAGACCTCACTTTCAAAATATATTGACAATATAGATCAAGTTCAGAGACAGGAAACAAAAATGGTGAAAGATTTGAGGGATAAAACATCTCAGGAGAGACTTCATGAACTTAATATGTACAGTCTTGAGAAAGTAAGGGAAGCAGGAGACATGACTGAAACTGTTTAATACAAGGGTGTGAATAAGTTTCAGGGGGGCAGTGTTTTCAATAAATTAAGTTCAAGAACATGGGACCATGACTTCAAACTAGCAGGAGGCAAGTTCAAAACAAACCTACTGAAAGAGTAGGTAATGCTTGGAATAGACTTTCATCAGAGGTAGTGAGTCAGACAACAGTAAGTGCATTCAAACGTGCTTGGGTAAGAACATAACTCTATACTCAGACAAATAAATAAATAAAAATGGGGCAGACTTGATGGACTACTTTTTTGTTTTTTTTCTGCCGTCACACTTCTATATAAATCCTTCATACTAATAACTTGATATGATACAAGGTTACTGATGAGTTTTCCTGACTGTACTTCCCATCTACAGTCCGACTTGAAAGCACTTACTCATCAATTGTATGTTTAAAATCACTACAGTCTACGTTTAAGTAAAAAAAAACAAAAAAAAAGCAAAACAAGAACAAGGGACATTACTTACCTTTAGTGTCCCTTATGCTTCTGTCTTTTAGTTCAGTAGTAATCTTCCTTCTCCGATGACACCCCCCCCCCCCCCCCCAGTCTGTAATGAAATGGAGAAGTTGTCACGGGCACTCATCAAAAGTGCCTGACTATGCCTGCCCCTTCAAACTAGTTCTTCTATTCATAGATGCTGTACTACATCTCCTATGATTGAAACAGGATCCATGAATGGAGGATGTGTAGGTGATTCAAAGGTCCACCTCATCCATTCACAAAGGTAAACTTAATCTTTAAATGTACAATAGTTTACATAGGGCTAGAATGCATCTTTTGTGTGTTCTAATATCAGTCTTCTGTAATCTTCTACTAAAGAGAGCGGGAGGACCACCAATGAGCTCTTAACCAATCAGGGGTTTACTGTTTTGCATAGTGCTGTTTATCAACACTTTGAACATGCTTACTAATAATCTCACCGGTATGCTGCTCCTCCTTCTTGGTCTAATCACAGGCTTGGGGAAGGTTGATGACCTAATGAGTAATGTGAAGTGCTGCTCCCACCGTATTCAAGTACTCATAAACTTGAAATAATCAGAAATGTATGTATGGATAATGGTGGTGCGCTATTCATACATAAGTGCTGTGTAATGAAGATAATCAAAAGTGCCTATTCATAATATACATATAAAGTTGATGACATAAAAACACATAAAGAAGTGATAATCTTTGTTAACAATCCATGATCAAAAAACAGTGACAGTGGAAGATGGAGGCACTGACAAATCAGAGGAAGATGGAGAGTCCTAAAAAAATGATTTCAGGGGCTTAGGAGCTAAGTTGAGGAGTAGGACCTCCACGGTAGTATTTTTAGAAATACTACCTGTACCTCGGGCCATGCCAGAGAGGCAGCGGGAGATCAGGGAAGTAAACAAGTGGCTGAGCAGCTGGTGTAGTAAGAAGGGTTTCGGGTTCCTGGAGAACTGGGCTGAATTCTCAGTCGGCTACCGGCTTTTTAGTAGGGACAGATTGCACCTAAATGGGGAGGGTGCAACCGTACTGGGTGAGAAGATGGCCAACAAGTTAGAGGCGCTTTTAAACTAGGTGGAGGGGGGGTACAGATGTAGAATTAGCCAGCAGGGAGCAAGGTTCAGCGGGCACAAATGGGAACATTAGCGGTAGGGCGCTCAGAGTTCCTAAATCCAAGGTGGGTATGGGGAAAGATCACAAGAGCAGACTAAAAACAACATCAAATGAGGATATAGTATGCATCCGGTCAAAATTACGAGGTTTGAATACCAATGTTAGAAGCCTGGCCAAAAAGATGGGAGAGCTGGAGCTACAGATGTATGAGGAGGACTTAGATTTTGTGGGGATTTCAGAGACTTGGTTTGACAGCTCTCATGATTGGCTGGCGACCATTCAGGAGTATTCCCTTTATCGCAGAGATAGAGAAGGTAAAAAAGGGAGAGGGGCATGTCTGTATATTAAGAACAGTGTACAGGTAAATATGAGGGATGATATTAATAATGGAGCTGTGGATGAGATGAACTTCAAAGGGAAGGCACTATGGGGAAAGTAAAATTGGGCGTAAACTATAGGCCCCCCAACCAGAGGGAGGAGGGGGAGGCGAACCTCCTATCACAGCTTGGAATGGCAGCAAGGATGGGAAATGTCATTATAATGGAAGACTCTAATTATCCAGATATAGACTGGGCAGAAGGAACCGCGCATTCATCCAAGGCTCGGCAGTTCCTAAATGTTTTGCAGGACAATTTCATGAGTCAGATGGTGAGCACACCGACAAGAAACAATGCGGTACTAGACCTACTGATTACCAACAATACGGACCTGATCACGGATATAGAAATACGGGGCAACTTAGGGAACAGTGACCATAGGTCAATTAGTTTCAGTATAAATCATAGTAATAGGAAACACAAGGGTAATACAAGGACACTGAATTTCAAAAGAGCCAACTTCCCTAAACTGCACTCTTTGCTAGACAATATCAAATGGGATAGAACCCTGGGAACAAAGAACAGGGAGGTAAAATGGGAGTGCTTCAAGAGCATACTAAACAAAGGGATTGGCCAGTGCATTCCGAAGGGGAATACATTTAAAAGAGCAAAACTAAACCCTGGGTGGTTAAACTCCAACATAAAAATGCATATTAATGTATCACCTTCCTAGGTAGGTGCTTGGAAAAATATATTGTGTGGCTCTGTCTGCTTATCAGGGGGGCCTGATTCAGTTATTGAGGCTGTCATGTGTTTCCAGGTGTGGTCTGTTGAGCCTGGGGAGTCTCCCCGCTGTATCCAATGAGGGCTCTTATTGGATAATGGAGGAAACCTGGCCAATAATGCACCAGGGCTTATAGCTGTCTAAGTGGGCGGAGTTTTCAGCAATGCACCCTGGAATCAGATATAAGCCTGAAGGGAGCATGTGACAGGGGGTCTTTGGTGGGAACCAGAGTCCCAGGAAGAGGGTGGCTGGTGTCTCTCCTCCTGTCAGAGCAAGCGAGGGTGACCTGGGCGGTCGGCATAGAGGATCGGAGGCTGAGCTGGGCTGCAGGAAGGGATCCAGAGTGCTGTGGACCGAGTGGAGCTGCTGGGCAGAAGTTTCCTGGAAAAACAGTGTTGTGAGTACTCGAAACTGCCCAGGGGTCTGCCTGAGAGAGGGGACCACTCCAGAAGGTCAAAGGGATCCGGGAGCCAGCTAGCCAGTAGTGGTGGCTTAGAAAGGGAGTGCCAGTATCTAAGCCCTGAAGATTAGAGAGAGAAAGGGGGTGCCGGTGCGGGCCCTGAAATGTTCAGCAGTGCAGCAGTGTATTCAAGTGGCTACCTCAGCAGGAGTGCTTAGGGGAGCTAGAAGAGGACTTCTTTAGTCAGAAAGCAGTCCCAAGTCAATTCAGCATTAACAGGCATCCGGCCAGCGTTAACCAGCATCAAGTCAGCCTTGATAGGCATTCAGCCAGCATCAAGTCAGCACCAAACAGCGATGTTCAAGTGTCTCCGTCAAATGTGCCAGGAGTATCCCACTCATCCCTTCTCCTATCCAAGTTACCAAATAAATACAAAAAACCCAAAGACACATTGTCTCAGTGCTCACACTTGGAGAACATGCTTAAAAGTGCTGTTGTTACTAGCGATAACCCAGGGGGACCCATATCCTGCAAAACGGCTGGGAATTATGCTACATTAATACTAAAGAAAAGGCCTTCAAAACATACAAGGCAGAGGGGTCATTGGCAGCATTCAAGCATTACAAAGAGTGCAATAATAAATGAATAGGTGAAATCAAGGTGGCTAAAATAGAACACAGAAGAGAGTAAAAAAAAAAACAAGAAATTATTTTAAGTATATAAACAGTTAGAAAGCGAGGCCAGAACACACTGGCCCCATAAAAGATGACAAAGGGAATCTGACCACAGAGGACAGAGAGAAGGCAGAAGTGTTAAATAATTTCTTCTCTTCAGTCTTCACAAAATAATTGGGGGGCTACACTAACCCAGCTTGTAATGATAAATTAAATACTACACCTCAGGAAGTACCCCTATGGTTACAGAAGATAGACTTAGAACTAAACTAGAGAAACTTAACATAAATAAATCACCGGGACCGGATGGCTTACACCCGAGGGTTCTTAAAGAACTCAGCGAGGTGACAGCCAGACCATTATTCTTGATCTTTACGGATAGTCTACAGACAGGTATGGTGCCAGATCATTAAGAGACTATATGTCACGGAACCATGAACCAGATGTACAACAACAGATAAGTGAAAATAAGAAAGCTTTATTGAAAAACAAGCTGTAAAGCAAAAGTCCAAACGGATGGCGAAACTGATGCAGAGTCTTTTGCGAAGCCAGGGGTCAGGAACCAGCAGGGTAGTCAGACGAAGCCAGGATCAGGAACCAGCAGGGTAGTCAGACGAAGCCAGGATCAGGAACCAGCAGGGTAGTCAGACGAAGCCAGGAACAGGAACCAGGAGCAGCAGCAGTCTTAGAAGCATGTGAACACAGGAGGACCAAGCAGGGAACTGAAGCCACAGACCTCCTATATATATGAGCTAGGCATCCAGCTCCTCCCAGTGGGAAGGAGGAGCCGCAGGGTGGGAGGCTACAAGAAACCCAGAAACCAAGATGGCCGCCAGCACATGTCAAACGAAGGAGAACAGCAAGAAGGTAAGACCATGACAGTACCTCCCCCTCAAGGGCCCCTCCTCCGCGGAGTAAAGAACGGTTTCTGAGGGAAGCGTGCGTGGAAGGCTCGGAGCAAGGCAGGAGCATGGACATCTGCGGAGGGAACCCAGGAACGCTCCTCTGGACCATAACCACGCCAATGAACCAAAAACTGCACCCGACCGCGGACCAGACGTGAGTCCAGGATATTGCTCACCTCATACTCCTCACGATTGCCCACTCGGACCGGACGAGGCCGAGGAACCGAGGAAGTGAAACGATTACACACCAGTGGCTTCAACAGGGAGACATGAAACACGTTGGAGATCCGCATGCCAGGAGGAAGCGCAAGGGCATAGGCTACCGGGTTTACCCTGCGAAGCACTCGGAAGGGACCAACAAAGCGAGGCGCCAGCTTGGGAGTGGGCACCCGAAGGTTGAGGTTGCGGGTGGACAACCATACACGGTCTCCGGCCTGGTAGGAAGGAGCAGGCGCTCGTCTGCGATCAGCCTGGAGTCTCTGGCGCTGCGCAGAGACCTCAAGGGACCTCTGGATCTGTACCCAAGAAGCACGTAGGACGGAAAGGTGATCCTCCACAGCCGGAATATCCTGGGGAGAGAATACCTCCGGTAACACGGCAGGTTGGAACCCATAGTTGGCCATGAAGGGAGACGTCCCAGAGGAAGAGTTCACCGCCGTGTTCCTGGCAAACTCAGCCCAAGGCAGGAGGTCAACCCAATTGTCTTGGTGATCGGAGACATAGCAACGAAGGAATTGCTCCAAGGCCTGATTGGATCGTTCTGCGGCCCCATTGGACTGAGGGTGGTAGGCCGAGGAGAAGGAGAGATGAATCCCCAACTGGGAGCAAAAGGCGCGCCAGAACCTGGACACAAACTGACTCCCCCGATCCGACACAATCTCCTTGGGCAAACCGTGCAACCGGAAGACCTCCCTGGCAAAAATCGTGGCCAACTCCTGTGCAGAGGGTAACTTCTTGAGAGGAACACAGTGGCACATTTTGGAAAACCGATCCACAATCATGAGAATGACCGTATGGCCTCGGGATGCAGGGAGGTCCACAATGAAATCCATCCCCAGGTGTGACCATGGGCGCTCCCCGGTGGCTAAGGGTTGCAGAAGGCCCAACGGAAGGTGCCGAGGAGACTTACTCTGGGCACAAACGGAGCATGCCGCTACATATGCGGCGATGTCGGAACGTAGGGAAGGCCACCAGAACAGACGTGAAACAGTCCAGGACAGCTGATTCTTTCCAGGATGCCCCGCGGTCTTGGAGTTATGGTAGGTTCGCAACAACCGAGTGCGCAACTCCTCAAGAACAAAACATCTGCCGTTGGGTCTCCCAGAGGGAGCACCAGATTGAGCCGCCAAAATCTGCTCACCCAGGGGAGAGGTCAGGCTGGTGCGAATGGCGGCCAGGATCTGATTCGGAGGTATGACCGAAGTCGGAATCGACTCCTCCCTGGACAGGTCGGAGTACTGCCGTGATAAGGCATCCGCCCTGATGTTCTTGGAACCGGGTAGGTAGGAGACCACGTAATTAAAACGTGACAAGAACAGAGCCCATCTGGCCTGACGTGGTGTCAATCTCTTGGCCTCAGAGAGGTAGGTCAGATTCTTGTGGTCCGTCAGGATGAGGACCGGAACCACCGAACCCTCGAGCAAGTGCCTCCATTCTTTAAGAGCCTGCACGATGGCCAATAACTCCCTGTCACCAATCTGGTAGTTGCACTCCGCGGAAGACAGTTTCCGGGAGTAAAACCCACAAGGAAGCAGAGGACCCTCTGGTGTTTTACGCTGAGACAGAAGGGCGCCTACTCCCGTCTCAGACGCGTCCACCTCGAGGACAAAGGGCAACCCAGGGTTGGGATGCGACAGAATCGGAGCGGACACAAAGGCGGACTTTAGAGCCTCAAAAGCTCGGATGGCCTCTGGCGGCCAGACCTGGGAATTGCTGCCCTTCCTGGTCAGATCCGTGAGAGGCTTGGCTAGCATGGAAAAGTCCCTGATGAACTTCCGAAAATAATTGGCGAAGCCCAAAAAGCGCTGCAGGGAGCGAAGACCACTGGGCTGGGGCCACTGTAAGACAGCCGAAACCTTCTCAGGATCCATGGAGAACCCCTCAGCGGAAATGATGTAACCTAAGAAGGTTACCTGGGATCGGTGAAATTCGCATTTCTCAAGCTTACCGAACAGCTTGTTCTCTCGTAACCGTTGCAACACTCGTTTGACATCCAGAATGTGGGTCTCCATGGACTCAGAATATACCAAGATGTCATCCAAATAGACCACCACACACTGCTGCAACAGGTCACGGAAAACATCGTTGATGAATTCCTGAAAGACTGCGGGCGCATTGCACAGCCCAAAGGGCATAACCAAGGATTCATAATGACCGGTCCTGGTGTTAAACGCGGTCTTCCACTCATCGCCCGCCTTGATCCTTACGAGGTTATAGGCCGCCCTCAGGTCGAGTTTGGTAAAGACCGTGGCCCCTTTAAGGCGATCGAACAGCTCGGAAATCAAGGGTATCGGGTAAGCGTTCTTGATCGTGATGCGATTGAGACCCCTGTAATCGATGCAAGGCCTCAACTCACCGCCCTTCTTTTTCACAAAGAAAAATCCAGCCCCTGCCGGGGAAGAGGATTTGCGAATGTGCCCGCGTGAAAGCGCCTCCCTCACGTACTCCTCCATGGCCTCATTCTCCGCTACCGACAGTGGATAGACTTTGCCACGGGGAGGAACAGCACCAGATTGTAACTCGATGGCACAATCGTATGGGCGGTGCGGAGGTAGGGCAACCGCGCGCACCTTATCGAATACATCCCGGTACTCCTCGTATTCAGGGGGCAACAGAGAGTCCGAGGAAGTACACAGCAACTTGACAGGTCCATGGATGCAACTAGCCCCACACTGCGGTGACCACGAGAGGATCTCGGCCGATCTCCAATCGAAAATCGGATTATGCTTCTGGAGCCAGGGGTACCCCAAGACCACCGAGTAGTGTGGAGACGAAATAACCTGGAAGCAGACCGACTCTCTGTGGACGGCACCAATGGCTAACCCCACTGGAAGGGTCTCATGAGTCACGTGTGGCGGCAGAAGGGGTCTGCCGTCTATTGCCTCAAGAGCCAGAGGAGAACCTCGAGCCTGCAGAGGAATGGAATTGGCGGCAGCGAACACACTATCAATGAACAAACCACCAGCACCAGAGTCCACCAACGCCTGGGTCGTCACCGAGCCCCCGACCCAGGAGAGGACAACAGTGATCAGTGGTTTGTCAACACGGGAAACCGGGGACGAGGAGACTCCACCCAAGATCTGCCCCCGACAGGATCTCAGGTGCGAGCGTTTCCCCGGACGGTTCGGACATGCCAACCGAAAATGCCCACCGAGACCACAGTACATGCATCGGCCCTCGCGTCTCCGGAGTACCCTCTCCCCCTCGGACAGGCGAGCAAACCCCAGCTGCATGGGTTCACCCCCAGACAAGTCATCCCCAGGAGGCGTGGGAGGAGAGGGAGGCACGGGTGGGACAACAAAGGTAGGCGCCAATCTGTTAGGAGGCCTCCGCAGACTCTCCTTAAAGGAAGGTCTCTCCCTGAGTCTGGTGTCAATCAAAATCAGGAAAGAAATAAGAGACTCGAGCTCCACTGGTAGGTCCTTAGCTGCAACCTCATCCTTCAAGGCATCCGAGAGACCATGAGAGAAAGCAGCGACCAGAGCCTCATTATTCCAGCCCACCTCTGCTGCCAGGGTACGAAACTCAATGGCGTATTCAGCTACGGATCGTGAACCCTGTCTGATGGACATAAGGAGCTTCGCAGCAGAGGCAGCACGAGCCGGCACATCGAATACCTTCCGAAGAGAAGCAACAAAACCGGAAAACTCGGCAACCACCGGATTGTTGTTCTCCCATAAAGGGCTGGCCCAGGCCAAGGCCTTGTCCGAGAGCAGCGAGATTAAGAAGCCAACCTTTGATCTCTCAGTAGGAAAGGCATGTGGCAGCAACTCGAAATAAATGCCCACCTGGTTAAGGAAACCTCGGCACTGAGTTGGCTCTCCCCCAAAGCGCTGTGGAAGGGGGGCAGAACCGGACATACCCCGAAACACCGCAGGCGCAACAACAGGTGTCGGGGTAGACTCTGGCGCAACAACCGTAGCGGCAGTAGGAGCGGGCCCAGGAGCGACAACCGACCCATCGGCAACGGGAGCGAAATGAGCCGTGCGTTCAAGCAGGGTTTGCAACGCCACGGCGAACTGACCCAACAGGTGATCCTGCAAATCAAGTCTGGCAACCAGCGAGGGTAGTGAGGATGGCCCTGTACCGTCAGAATTCATGGCCTGTGGTACCGTGCGTTCAAGCAGGGTTTGCAACGCCACGGCGAACCGACCCAACAGGTGATCCTGCTGATCAAGTCTGGCAACCAGCGTGGGTAGCGAGGATGGGCCTGTACCGTCAGAATTCATGGCTTGGTCCTAATGTCACGGAACCATGAACCAGACGTACAACAACAGATAAGTGAAAATAAGAAAGCTTTATTGAAAAACAAGCTGTAAAGCAAAAGTCTAAACGGATGGCGAAACTGATGCAGAGTCTTTTGCGAAGCCAGGGGTCAGGAACCAGCAGGGTAGTCAGACGAAGCCAGGATCAGGAACCAGCAGGGTAGTCAGACGAAGCCAGGATCAGGAACCAGCAGGGTAGTCAGACGAAGCCAGGAACAGGAACCAGGAGCAGCAGCAGTCTTAGAAGCATGTGAACACAGGAGGACCAAGCAGGGAACTGAAGCCACAGACCTCCTATATATATGAGCTAGGCATCCAGCTCCTCCCAGTGGGAAGGAGGAGCCGCAGGGTGGGAGGCTACAAGAAACCCAGAAACCAAGATGGCCGCCAGCACATGTCAAACGAAGGAGAACAGCAAGAAGGTAAGACCATGACACTATATACAAGACATTAGTAATGAAAACATCATTATTAGTAGTAATTAGCATGGATTCATGAAAAATCGTTCTTGCCAGACCAATCTATTAACCTTCTACGATGAAGTGAGCTGCCATCTAGATAAATGAAGGCCTGTAGATGTGGTGTATCTGGACTTTGCAAAGGCATTTGACACAGTTCCCCACAAACGCTTACTGTACAAACTAAGGTACATAGGTATGGACCATAGGGTGAGTACCTGGATAGAGAACTGGCTCCATAGGCGAGTCCAGAGGGTGGTAATAAATGGGGATTACTCGGATTGGGAGGGTGTGGAAAGTGGGGTCCCCCAAGGTTCTGTCCTGGGACCAATCCTGTTTAATTTATTCATAAAAGATCTAGAGGAGGGGACATCTAGCACAATCTCAGTATTTGCAGATGATACTAAACTAAGCATGCCAATATCTTCTATGCAGGATGTGGAAACCTTACAAGCAGATCTGAACAAAATAATGAGGTGGGCAACTACATGGCAGATGAGGTTTAATGTTAATGGGATAATGCACTTGGGCGTCGGAAACAAGAAAGCAAGCTACTTGTTAGGGGGGGGGGGCAGGAACCTCTGGGCGAATCTAAGATGGAAAAGGACCTGGAGGTACTAGTGGACAACAGGCTTGGCAGTGGCATGCAATGCCAAGCCGCTGCAAGCAAAGCCAACAGAATATTGCCATGTATAAAAAGGGGATTCACTCCAGAAATAAAGAGATTATTCTCACACTTTACAAGACACTGGTCCGGCCACATCTGGAGTATGCTGTCTAGTTCTGGGCACCGGTCCTCAGAAAGGATATGCTAGAACTGGAGAGAGTCCAGAGAAGGGCAACAAAAATAATTAAGGGAATGGAGGATATCAGCTATGAGGAAAGACTGCAAGCATTGAACTTATTCTCTCTGGAGAAGAGACGCTTGAGAGGGGATATGATATTAATGTACTAATACTGTACTGGTGATGACCCTAGCATAAGGAACACACTTTTCAGAGAAAGGGAATACAATAAGACACTTGGCCAATCTCTAAAACTATAGGAAAAATGGTTTAACCTTAAAATACGTAAGGGGTTCTTTACGGTCAGAGCAGTAACGATGTGGAATTCTCTTCCACAAGCAGTGGTATCAGCAGGGAGCATCGGTAGTTTCAAAAAACTATTAGATGGTCACCACAAAGACCACAACATAAAGGGGTATACAAAGTACGGTTAACAGCAAACACACGCATACACATCATAGGTTTAACTGGATGGACTGATGTATTTTTTCAACCTCACAAACTATCTAACTATGTAATCTATAGTACAGTCCGTGATTTAATTGATGAATGCAGTGCTTTTCAATGCAGGTACACATATATATTTTTTTTTTCCATAATGTTTTATTTAGATTGTAAGAAAATCCAGGTACACATATAATGATATTGTGATTAAAAAGCTTCTTCAAAGGCAAGGTAAGGGTGTCTGGATCACAAGACTGGCTTAACTCAAATACATAGTCTTCTGGAAGCTTTCGTAAATGTATATCAACACAGTATTTCACTGTTTGGATATTAGTTTTAGCACTTTTTTGACATAGACAGACAATGCAGTAAGTGCTAAAAAAAAATAGAAGATGCAAATATCAGAACTTCATTAGTATGAGACTTGAAATCATTTTGATATACAGCAGATTATAAAAGCGTGTTCTAGCACAAGAGGGAGCATATCATTGTAAATAGTGAGCATGCTGGAATCATGTTTACAACATCTGCTTCAAACGCTACACTTTATCATTCCTATTAGAAAAGTGTCACACTTTATTCTGCATTTGGAAGGAAAGAAACACGAGTTGTGCATTGATGCCTCTCTGCATCTATTGTATCTCCTTACATTGTTATGCATAAGTGGATATGCTTCACGGGACTTTATCTAAATTAAAATCATCTTTAAAATGGTACACTTAATTTTGTGTGGCAGGCTTATATTATCCAGACTCCTGTCTTTGTTTTTCGTCTAGATCAACGGAACTTTTTCAGTGTACTGAACCTCAAACTGTAATAAAGTAAAGCAGAGAAAAAAGTATTTGTATTCTTTAATCATAGTCAGTAACATGAAGGAAACCTATGACTGGCAGCTGATTCTCCTTTTGTCAAATACAAGCTTTTTTTTTTACATACACAAGCAAATCCGTTTCTTGTGTATGTATAGTAAGTGAAGCTTGTAATATATATATATATATAAAAAAGTTAAAACAGAACCCCACTGTGATAAAAAGATAAAGTAAAGATTCACTTTTTAATCCAGAGATTTCCACTGCAGTACTTCTTTCCTGTTTCCTGCCCCTAGATGTCCTCATTATGTTAGCCAGCATCTTTTACCCACTTCCTTTCAGCCCAGAACATCCTCCACCCGCCCCCATCCTGTGACTGGACAGTGAAGGAGAAGCAGAACAATAATAGGCTCTCCCCCCACCCCCCTGGACCACACCAGGCCGCACACAGTACACACAGCATTACAGTACAGGATCCACAGTATAGCATGACATGACAGTACAGTACAGGAACACCCCCCCCCCCCCCCGGCTCACTCAGCCATCTGCAGCAGGCGAACGGTGGCGGCAGCGGCTTCTTCCCCGTCTTCTGTGTCTCCTCCTCCCTCCTCCTCCATGCCCAATGCCATGGCTTTTCCTTTCGGCCAATCAGGAAACGGGTCTCAGAACCTACTTCCTGATTGGCCAGGAGGAGGATCTGTCTGACAATAGTGAATTTTAATTTGCTATTGTCACACAACTGGATGGGCTCGGGGTGCAGTGCTCTGCGCCCCGAGCCCACCCTTTTTTTTAGCCAATTAGAGCCTCTGGCTCTAATCACATGGGTAAAAAAAAAAAATCCCCGTTGAAGTTCATGCGTCTGGTGCCCCACATGTAGATTAGGGGGCCAAACACATGAATTGGGGGAGGTGCCCCTGCACCCCATATGCACCAGCCGCCACTGGGCTCCTCTCTGTCACTCTTTCTCTCTATTAGTATTCTTCTTGTACGCATGTAAACTGATTGTTTCCTTGTGCTGCTACTGCCTCTAACACTTCAGCCCTGCTGTACAGGCACTGCAAAAGGCTGTTCTATAAAAAGTAAGAAAGCTAGCATGCCAATAGAGTGTTTTCTCAATTGTTTGTATTGTGCAAAGTTTTGAAAATAGGAAATCGTGCCCACTGGATGCTTGGCCATCTTTCCTAGACACCTTTCCTCCTAGCAGCAGTGTTTTGGGGGAAAAAAAATGCTTGACGCTTGTAAACGCATTTGGGCATGTTTAGACGCATTAAGCGCTTATATCAGTTTATTTTATTGGCCATAATAATTTATTTTATCCATTGAAATGAATAAGCACCTACTGCTAAATGCACCTAGTGTTAACACACATTTACACACATCAGGGTTTTTTTTCTACTAAAAGGCTGCAGCTCCTGGATGTTCTGGCAGTGGGTTTTTTCTGCCTCTTAACACCTATGTGTGCATGGACACATAGACTAACATGCAGGGACATTTAGGGGCAGAAATAACTCCACTGTCAGCACATCCAGGAGCAGCAGAGTTTCAGCAGAAATGTGTCGAAATACGCATTAACACTAGGCATGGAAAAATAGACTAACATGTAAGGGCATTTAGAGGCAGGAAAACATGCCAGACACCCCCTAGAAGCAGAGTTAAAAACATTGAAATACATATTGCACCATCACATTAAGCCTAGGGCCACTATACAAAGAGCTACTAATAGATAGAGGTGTACCGAACTGTTCGCCGGCAGACAGTTCCCGGCGAACTTAGCATGTTCGCGTTCGCCGCTGCGGGCGAACATATGCGATGTTCGGTCCGCCCCCTATAATACATCATTGAGGCAAACTTTGACCCTGAACTTCACAGTCAGCAGGCACATTTCCAGCCAATCAGCATACCTCCCTCCCACACCCTCCCACCTCCTATAAATAAGCAAGGGCAGCATCCATCTTAGATCATTCTGAAGCAGTGTGTGTTAGTGAGAGCAGGGAGAGCTGCTGCTGCTGCTGCTGTTAATAGCTAGGGACAGTTGTCAGTGTTCCTGGTCTTGCTAGTCAGTGTTCTTGGTCCACTACTGCTGTAAGGACAGCATCCTATTCCTGACAGCACCCCAAAAAGCCCTTCTAAGGGCTGGTATTTGTGTAATTTTTTTATATATATATATATATATATATATATATATATATATATATATATATATATATATATATATATATATCTAGTGTCCCCAAAAGCCCTTTTAAGGGCTGGTAATTGAGTTTTTTCTTTTTATATATATATATATATATATATATATATATATATATATATATATATATATATATATCTAGTGTCCCCAAAAGCCCTTTTAAGGGCTGGTAATTGAGGATTTTTTTTATTTATATATATATATATATATATATATATATATATATATATATATATATATATATATATATATATATATATATATATATAATATATATCTAGTGTCCCCAAAAGCCCTTTTAAGGGCTGGTAATTGAGTTTTTTCTTTTTATATATATATATATATATCTATTGTACACTGCAGTTGCCTGCCCGCTGTGTGAGCGGCCACAGACCCACCACAGACTGTACTGTGTGCACACCACACTCATTTCGGGTGGCACAGGCACAGTACCGTGCATTTTAAAAAATATCAGCATCTTGTTGCAAATTAAAAAAAATATATATATATTTTTTATTATTGCAGTTGCCTGGGCTGCCAGTGACTGTCAGGTCCACAGAGTGTACTGTGCCCACTGTAGTGCCACTGCGTGCCCACCCACCACTGATATATATACGGTGGCACAGCAGCTTGCAAAGTAAAAATATATATATTTTTTTATAATTGCAGTTGCCTGGGTGCCAGTGACTGTCAGGTCCACAGAGTGTACTGTGCCCACTGCAGTGCCACTGCGTGCCCACCCACCACTGATATATACGGTGGCACAGCAGCTTGCAAATTAAAAATATATATATTTTTTTATAATTGCAGTTGTCTGGGCTGCCAGTGACTGTCAGGTCCACAGAGAGTGTACTGTGCCACTGCCCACCCACCACTGATATATATACGGTGGCACAGCAGCTTGCAAAGTAAAAAAAAATATATTTTTTTTATAATTGCAGTTGCCTGGGTGCCAGTGACTGTCAGGTCCACAGAGAGTGTACTGTGCCACTGCCCACCCACCACTGATATATACGGTCGCACAGCAGCTTGCAAATTAAAAATATATATATTTTTTTATAATTGCAGTTGCCTGGGCTGCCAGTGACTGTCAGGTCCACAGAGAGTGTACTGTGCCACTGCCCACCCACCACTGATATATATGGTGGCACAGCAGCTTGCAAATTAAAAATATATATATTTTTTTATAATTGCAGTTGCCTGGGCTGCCAGTGACTGTCAGGTCCACAGAGTGTACTGTACCCACTGCCCAACACTCCTATATGGTGGCACAGCACCTTGCACTCATAGTACAACACATTAAAAAAAAATGACAGGCAGAGGCAGGCCCCCCCGCAAGGGCCGTGGTGGTCGTGGTGCTGTGATTTCCTTAGGCCCTAGAATAATGCCCAGTGTTCAGAGGCCACCACAGACCCTGAACTCAAAAAATTCTGAGGCCATAGTTGACTGGCTTACACAAGACACCCAATCGTCTACAGCTTCCGCTCGGAACCCTAATGCACCATCCTCCTCCAGCTCAGCTTCGGGCACCTCTCAATTTACCACTCGCCAGCCCGCCGGCACTACCACCAACACTAGCACCACAGCCGCTTCACTTGATCCGTCAGAGGAGTTATTTTCACATCAGTTGGAAGAAATAAGTGATGCGCAACTATTAGTGCCAGAGGATGTAGATAACGGGGATATGTCTCAGTCAGGCAGCATTATACACATGGACGTACATTGTGATGATGATGATGATGTTGTACCTGCTGCTGCTGCCTTTGCTGAGTTGTCAAGTGAAGCGGCTGATGATGACGATGTGTCTGTGGATGTCACCTGGGTGCCTGCTCGAAGAGCAGAAGAAGAGGGGGAAAGTTCAGATGGGGAGACAGAGAGGAGGAGGAGGAGACGAGTTGGAAGCAGGGGGAGGAGGTCATCGCAAGGAGCTAGTGGCGCAGTCAGACAGCATGTAGATTCGTCACCCGGGGTCAGCCGGACAGCACGCCAATCAACGCAAGCTGTTGCCACCACCAGAATGCCGTCCTTGCAAAGCTCAGCAGTGTGGCATTTTTTTTGTGTGTCTGCCTCTGATATCAGCGATGCCATTTGTAACCTGTGCCAAAAGAAACTGAGTCGTGGGAAGTCCAACACCCACCTAGATACAACTGCTTTGCGAAGGCACATGATCTCACATCACAAACGCCTATGGGATCAACACATGAGTAAAAGCAGCACACAAACTGAAAGCCACCATCCTCCTCCTGGTCCAGCATCTTCAGCCACGTCAACCACTGCTGTCCTCCATGCCCCCTATCATCAACCCGCCCCTCCGCCTCTCACCTTCAGCAGTTCCTGCTCATCTGCCCACAGTCAAGTATTTTTTAAGGAAATGTTTGAGCGCAAGAAGCCAATCTCACAGAGTCACCCCCTTGGCGTCTGACAGCTGGCTTGTCAGAACTCTTAGCCCGCCAGCTTTTACCATACAAGCTGGTGGAGTCTGAGGCCTTCAAAAAATTTGTCGCTATTGGGACACCGCAGTGGAAGGTACCCGGCCAAAAATTTTTTTCACAAAAGGCAATCCCCAACCTGTACTCTATTGTGGAAAATGAAATCATGTCATGTCTGGAACACAGTGTTGGGGCAAGGGTCCATCTGACCACTGATAGCTGGTCTGCAAAGCACGGTCAGGGCAGTTATATCACTTACACTGCGCATTGGGTAAACCTGCTGGCAGCTGCCAAGCATGGAATGCGTGGCTCTGCTGCAGAGGAGTTGGTGACACCGCCACGACTTGCAGGCAGGCCTGCTGCCACCTCCTCTACTCCTCCTACTCCATCCTCTTTGCTAACCTCCTCGGCTGAGTCCTCTTCTGCTGTTGCGTCTTGCTCCACACCAACTTCACCCCCCCAGCTCCCCAGGGGCTATTCCACATGCCGGGTACGACAGTGTCACGCTGTCTTGGGGTTGACTTGCCTGAAAGCAGAGAGTCACACCGGACCAGCACTACTGTCCGCCCTGAACGCACAGGTGGATCAGTGGCTGACCCCACACCAACTGGAGATCGGCAAAGTGGTGTGTGACAACGGAAGCAATTTGTTGGCGGCATTGAATTTGGGCAAGTTGACACATGTGCCGTGCATGGCACATGTGTTGAATCTGATTGTACAACGCTTTGTGCAGAAGTACCCAGGCTTACAGGACGTCCTCAAGCAGGCCAGGAAGGTGTGTGGCCATTTCAGGCGTTCCTACACAGCCATGGCGCACTTTGCAGATATTCAGCGGCAAAACAACATGCCAGTGAGGCGCTTGATTTGCCACAGCCGACACGTTGGAATTCAACACTGCTAATGTTCGACCGCCTGCTCCAACAAGAAAAAGCGGTCAACGAGTATTTGTATGACCGGGGTGCTAGGACAGCCTCTGCGGAGCTGGGTATTTTTTTGCCACGTTACTGGACGCTCATGCGCAATGCCTGTAGGCTCATGCGTCCTTTTGAGGAGGTGACAAACCTAGTCAGTCGCACCGAAGGCACCATCAGCGACATCATCCCATATGTTTTCTTCCTGGAGCGTGCCCTGCGAAGAGTGCTGGATCAGGCCGTAGATGAGCGTGAAGAGGAAGAGGAAGAGTTGTGGTCACCATCACCACCAGAAACAGCCTTACCATCGCTTGCTGGACCTGCGGCAACACTGGAAGAGGAGTCTGAGGAAGAGGAGTCAGAGGAGGAATGTGGCTTTGAGGAGGAGGAACACCAACCACAGCAGGCATCCCAGGGTGCTCGTTGTCACCTATCTGGTACCCGTGGTGTCGTACGTGGCTGGGGGGAAGAACACACCTTCAATGACATCAGTGAGGACGAGGAATTGGACATGAGTAGCTCGGCATCCAACCTTGTGCAAATGGGGTCTTTCATGCTGTCATGCCTGTTGAGGGACCCTCGTATAAAAAGGCTGAAGGAGAACGACCTGTACTGGGTGGCCACGCTACTAGACCCCCGATATAAGCAGAAAGTCTCTGATATGTTACCTAATTACCGGCAGGCGCAAAGGATGCAGCAGCTACAAAATAAGTTGAAAAGTATGCTTTACACAGCATATAAGGGTGATGTCACAGCACAACGGGAATCCAACAGGGGAAGAGGTGAAAGTAATCCTCCTCCTACCACCACAACCACGCCGGCAAGGACAGGACGCTTTACAGACGTCTTGTTGATGGAGGACATGCGGAGCTTTTTTAGTCCTACGCATCGCCACAGCCCTTCGGGGTCCACCCTCAGAGAACGACTCGACCGACAGGTAGCAGACTACTTTGCCTTAACTGCAGATATCGACACTCTGAGGAGCGATGAACCCCTTGACTACTGGGTGTGCAGGCTTGACCTGTGGCCTGAGCTATCCCAATTTGCCATTGAACTTCTGGCCTGCCCCGCTTCAAGTGTGCTGTCAGAAAGGACCTTCAGCGCAGCAGGAGGTATTGTCACTGAGAAGAGAAGTCGCCTAGGTCAAAAAAGTCTTGATTACCTCACGTTTATTAAGATGAATAAGGCATGGATCCCGAAGGGACTGACAGTGGGGGATGCATTTGACTAAAAAAGGCCTGGTGATGACTGAGATGCCTTGGGCTAAAAATGGTCCACACGCTGCTGTATTTAATCATTCTCTGCATGCCGGATGACTTACGTGACGTCTCCGCCACCAACTACGGTTCAAGCCGCAATGTTTTAGTGCACTTTCTGCCTTGAAAACCTCAATTTTTCAGATTGTAACAATACCTACTTTTTCATGCATGTGTACATGCCTAATTTTTCTGGCCTCTGGTGCTACACTGTGGCTGCAAAAAAGCAAAAAACAAAAAAAAAGGCACATACATGTGGTGAAGGGGCTTGCGTATCACAATGAAGCGATCACCTCTAGGAGTGTGTTGGCACACCCCAGATGATAAGGTCGTTGCTTCATTGTGAACAGACCAAAAGCGATCCGCGTGATAATTTTTCATAGAAAAAACATTCATTTTTCTTTCATTCTTTCTGCGGAGCTGGGTATTTTTTTGGCCACGTTACTGAATGCTCATGAACAATGGCTGTAGGCTCATGCGTCCTTTTGCGGAGGTGACAAACCTGGTGGTCAGTCGAACCCAAGGCAACATCATCGACCTCATCCCATATGCGTTTTTTCTGGAGCGTGCCCTGCGAAGAGTACTGGATCAGGCTGTAGATGAGCATGAAGAGGAAGAGTTGTGGTCCCCATCACCACCAGAAGCAGCCTTGTCGTTGTCAATTGCTGGACCTGTGGCAACGCAGAGAGAGGAGTCTGAAGAAGAGAAGTCAGAGGAGGAAGGTGGCTTTGAGGAGGTGGAATACCAGCCACAGCAGGCGTCCCAGGGGGCTTGTTGTCACCTTTCGGGGACCCATGGTGTTGTACGTGGCTGGGTGGAGGAAGAGACCTTCAATGATGTCAGTGAGGACAAGGAACGGGACATGGCTAGCTTGGTATCCAACCTTGTGCAAATGGGGAGTTTGCGGTTGTGCAAATGGACTGACTGACTGACTGTTAAACGGGGAGTTTGGTCTGTCAGAGTTTAGTCTGTCACTGTGAAGCGGGCGTAACCCTTACACTACTTGACCGATACATCATACCTGATCGTATTCACACACTGGATGTTTTAAAGCACGTTATTCCAAACAATTTAGGAATGTTAGGTGATTTATGCCCTTTATGGATCAAAACCCGACTCTGCGTCAACTACGTAATTTTCCATGGGAGTTTTGCCATGGATCCCCCTCCGGCATACCACAGTCCAGGTGTTAGTCCCCTTGAAACAACTTTTCCATCACTATTGTGGCCAGAAAGAGTCCCTGTGTGTTTTAAAATTCGCCTGCCTATTGAAGTCTATGGCGGTTCGCCCGGTTCGCCGGTTCGCGAACATTTGCCGATGTTTGCGTTCGCCGTTCGCGAATGGCGAAATTTAGGTTCGCGACATCACTACTAATAGATGCAATATATGGTATATCATCAAAGGGGTGGCTGGAAGGTACAAGGTTGTCAGAATTAATAATTAATAATAATTATTAATATCTCGCTGTGCCTCCATTATGTCAGAACGTTTATACTGCTCTGAATTTAACAGTGTCTATTTATGGTTAATAATAAGCAAAGATCTATGAGGTAGGAGAATCTCAACTTATTCCATAAATCAATATGTAGCGAGTTCTTTTTATTGATTAATTTCTTTTTAAAAGCATATACCAATCTTAGTGAAAACAGTCTACACTATGGAATATATAAAAGTTTTATTCACGAGACATGTAATCACGATAAATGATCAAATTTAAGATGACACCAAAAAAAATAACTTCACAAAAATACAAACTTCAAACAATGCAATGTGATGTGTAGCTCAATAATGAAAGTGAAAGTGAAACAAAGTTAAAGTGAAATGAAAGCAAGATTACATTTCCCCAGATGCAGTAAAAACCATATTTAAGTATACTATACAATCAGACCACAATTGTCTGCGCAATGCAAAACCTGATAATCACTTCACTGCAGATGAAGTGAGAATAAGCCATGCAAAACGGAAGACTTAAAATCGCAAATAATGCGCTTAATCTGATATTAATAAAAATGTATAAAAAGTAAAAATCATCTCTTTAGAGAAAAATCTACATATGGTTTATACGGCTGGGATTGTACTTTCGTTACCCTTTAAATATGAAATGTAAAACATTTAAGGAAGTACATAAACAATATTGAATAATAATCAAATAATTAGCAAGGCATAATTACCATATTTAAAATGGCCGCTAGCTTAGAATAGTAGTTACCAGGTTCCTTAAGATGGCTGCATTTCCAAGATGGTGGCCAATTAGGGAGGAGCTTCGTTTGGCGTCCCTCAAAAGTTCAGATACATGATGTATTGAAATGAAGTCTGTGTAGATGAGTCTGTGCATAGCTGTAATAGTGTGTATGTTGTATGTGTGATATATATTGGGCAAAATGTGATGTGTCATGTGTCTCTCTCATCTGGGCTTTTATATGGTATAGAACAAAGGATTATTAAAATTACCATAAGTTAAACCCAGAGGGAGGAACATGATCATCATTGGTTGGAACATCTTATTCATTAACTGGTGATGTCATAGGGTGACACCTCTTGGTCAACCAGTATATTAAAATTAAATAAAGATTTCTCCATTTAAGACTATTATAAAACAACATAATAATGTATCCATGCTTTCATCTACTAAATGTCCATTTAATCCACCAGGTATCTGAATAAAGATTAATCTGGATAACACCATTCTCATATTTAATATATCTTATTTAAAATATATTGGATTTTACTTTTTAACCCAAAGACTTCAATTACCGTAGTAGTCAGCAAAAATGTCAGTATTGCATTGCTCTTTAGTTTCAGTTCGTACAGCAATATTTAACTTCAAATAAACTTCGAACCTTTCTATTGACAGAGCTTACACCCCAGACTTTCTAGAGTCTAGCAAGGTCAGAAAAGTTTATGATGCTTTCTACGACTTACAATTTACAAATGTTTACTGAAGCCTCTCGACATACAGAGATGAGTCATCAACATCAGTAAAGTTAGAATTTAGCAACATGTGAAACATTATAATGTATAACGGTCTTCTACATATCTATGTATGCTAGTTCTATATCTATAGATATATTTCAGTGTTAATATTATGTTACATATAAGATTATAACATATCTGTAAATTCTATTTTTAAATTAATTTAAACACAGAATATCTGACTCATTTTATGATCCCACATAGACAAGATTATCCTGGTATTGCGTCAGCTAGTCTTTGTCTAAAGAAAGTCAACAGACTATTGTCAGCTGGACTTTATCTTAAAGTAAGTCAAACAGACTATTTTATTTATTAGCTTAGCACAACCTGTCTGGGGTAAACTTGTTAAATAGCCACTTTTCCTGCATAGGCACTGTTCTGTTAAAGGATATTTTAACCATTTAGTAACCTGACCAAAATGGATGCTACTGCTTCATTTCTATGTAGATCAAAATATGACATTTTTATATTATTTATTATTGACATTTGTCAGACCCCATGCACTTTCATTTGAGTTTTATTAGGAGTTTGCATTTTCACATAATTTCACCTACTGTTTTGATAAACTTTTGGTTTGTCCCTCAGGCAGCGTCACCTGTTCCTCCCTTTATTTTAAGAATATTTTATGTCAGTGCAGAAAATACCTGTTGTTCTTGCCAGAAATGCAGTGAGTGTGTTACTTCCTGCGAGCTGAAAAGAAAACACAAACATCCTAAAGCCTGGTACACACTGGCTGAGAGCACTGATGGGGAGTCAGTCAGATGTTGGTTTTCCAGCATTCACGTCCGACAGAACCGTCAGCTTACATGCCGACATACACACGGGCCGAATGTCGGCCATTTTTTTTAACCGGCCGATGTCTCCCGACATTTGACCTGTGTGTACCTAGCTTTATGCTCCTCTCATAAATCACTAATCCCATCAACTACCTTGTAATAAAGATGAACAAAGGCAGACATATTTGAAATGCTTGATGTCCAGCCTCCGTGACAACCATGATTCCCTCCATAAATACAGTATGGTAAGTTAATGCAGCCACAACAGAGGGACAGTGTGTTATTTGCAGGATTGCCGGGTAAAAATAAAGGAAAAAAAAAGAACCCTTAAAAAAAAGAAAATGAAGCCTCTGCATGTAAGAACTAGTAAGCTGCAATCTTTTTTTGTTATTGGGTTTAGATGTGCTTTAAGACACAGCTTAAAGTAATTATTTTGAAGTTAGCTCAACTTTAACCTAAAAACAATATAAATGCATCGAAAAATATATCAAACCATACTTAAGATGCAGACTTTTGCCTAACTATACATTATGGAAGCTTAAGTTATTAATGGTGTTCTCTGTATATTTTTTGCTGGAAAGCTTATTTTATTACCTACTGAAGCAAGAAATTAAAAATTAGATAAAAAGAGTATGCAGCTCACTTGCTGTGTGTAATGTATAAAATAAATCACATAAAAGTTATTTAATAATTGCAACATTCCTTGTAGCAAAGATATCTGACTCTTCAAGGCAACATATTCTTTATATATAAAGCGCACAGCACAGAGGGAGAATAATAAAACCATTTCTTACTTGCCTAAAGAAACATACATAGTAATTTTTATATTTCCACTTAAAGAGAACATGCCACTTCATAGGTCCACATCACTGCAGAAGACATAATTGTCACAAACGAGGGGACAAAGGAAATGGCAAACACAATCTTTCTATGATGACAATGATTTTTCAGTTAAGAAGCCTTAAAATGTACTTGTTATGAGAAAATTATTTCAGGAGACATTGCTGAGTAGTTTATTAAAGTGGCTGTTTTTTTTTTTTTTATAGAACAAACAAGTTATATATACCTGCTCTTTCCAATGGTATTGCACTAAGTGGCTCCGAACCCCCTCTTCTGGGATCCACCGCCTAGCATTCTCTGGTCATCCTCTTCTGTGTGTGCTACCATAGCAAACTGAGGGCCACGCTCCCAAGCAGGGCTGCGTGCATCCATAGACACATACAGTGGGGCTCAGCCTTGCCCCCTGCTCCATCCTGCAACTCTCAGTGAAGCTTGTGAGAGAAGGAAAAGGGGAAGACGAACTGAAGCCAGGCACAGTGCTGGATCGATTGAGAGCTCTGGTAAGTGTTTAAGGAGTGTGTGTGTGTGTGTGTGTGTGTGTGTGGGGGGGGGGGGGCTGGTATTGTGGGCTTTTTTTATCTTAATGCAGAGAATGCATTAAGGCAAAACCTTTGCATTTACCACCAATTTAAAGGTTAAAGATCCCCTGCTTCTGCCTTCACACTCCAGCAAGTTGGTGACCTGGAACAAACATGCAGCCAGTAAAACCTGAACACTTGTGATGCATGGTTGTTCTGGGTGCATACCTCACTAAAAGGGGAGAAGTAAGGATTCAAATTATAGGTCTTGAGTCTGCACCATTAAAGCTGAACTCCAACTTTCTTTTCACTGGAACCAAATAGAATGTTCAGTCCCAACATAAATCATACCTATGTACCATGTTGTTTTGTTGACTGCAGATCCTCTGATATTGTGGGTTTACTTGAGGCTTTGTATCATGTGACATTCTGTATAGTCTAGATGTAGCCTTACAGCCACTTCCTGCGCAATCTCTAGTCTAGAACACACCCCTCTGTAGTCTTCAGAGTCTGCAAATGATGTGACTTCCTTCATAGATCTGATGGTGGGTGGGATGAAATACATCCTAATTAGCATTCAATCCCACCCAGTCACATCTACAGGAAGAGTCCACACCTCCTAAGTCCCACCTCACAGACCACAGCATTATTCAAATTGGGAACCCCTTCATACACAGCCTGTTCTGAAAGCTAGCTGTGCTGCTGGATAGAAATAAAGGAATTACAACTAGAAGTCAATCCTGCCCAGTTAAATATGCTGACCAGTGTGAACAGGGAGAGTCCCACTCCTCAGATCCTGACTTCCTAGAGCCCTCCTCTCTGTGATCTGAATCATTTACATATCAAGGTAAAACCTTCATATTAACCTCCCATAGCCCTTCCTCTGTAGATTTGCAGTAAGCCTTTGAGATTTGGCATGCTGCAAGACAGAAATTACACATTTACACCTGCTTTGCAGACTGAAGAGTGATATGCATTCGGACCCATCCACATCAACTCCCAGAATGACTACAAGTGACTCCCATAGCCTGACCTGAAACTACAGCTGCTCAAAGCATGATGGGATATGTAGTATCATGACGGATAAAGGAAGGAAACAGGAAGTCAGAGAAATTTGAAATCCAGCCAGAAGGAGTGACATCAAAGACACTCAAAATCACTTTTTCCAGGTAAATAATGTAAGAAACAGATAAAATGACAGTGAGGTTGTGATTAATTTACATGCACAATGCATCTGTTGTTTTGGGGGAGAAAAAGCTGGAGTTTAACCACTTTACCACCGGAGGATTTTGCTGTCTTACGTCCAGGCCACTTTTTGCGATTCAGCACTGTGCGACTTTAACTGATAATTGCGCGGTCATGCGACGCCATACCCAACTGACATTTACATCCTTTTTTTCCCACAAACAGAGCTTTCTTTTGGTGGTATTTGATCATCTGTGCAATTTTTACTTTTTGCGCTATAAACAAAAAAAGAGCGTAAATTTTGAAAAAATAACAATATTTTTCACATTTTTTTATATGAAATTCCCCCCCACAAAATGTAAAAATCAAAATTTTTTTAAATTTTTGGCCAATTTGTTTTCTGCTACCTATTTTTGTTAAAAAAAAATCATAATAAGCGTATTTTGATTGGTTTGCGCAAAAGTTATTGCGTTTACTAACTAAGGGAAAGATTTCTGTAATTTTTGGTGTTTTTTTTTAACGAGTAATGGCGGCGATCTGCAAATTTTTTTGCGGGACTGCGACATTGCGGTGGACAGATCAGACCCTTGACTGACATTTTTGACACTTTTGGGGGTACCAGTGACATTACTACAGTAATCAGTGCTATACATATGCACTGTTACTGTAAAAATGACACTGGCAGGGAAGGGGTTCATTTTATTGGAGAGGGAGGGGTTAATGTATGCCTGGTGCTTACTGACATGTGTGGGGGGAGGTGACTGAGTGACACAGGGACAGAACACAGATTCAGCTATGCTGAACCCTGCAATCTGACCCTGTCTGTCACTCAGGAGATCCGCCCGCTTTGTTTACACAAGCGGGCGGATCTCCAGACTCGATTCCCCGATGATCGGGGAAGAGCAGCGGCGATCGCCGCTGCTCCTCCCCTGGCCCGACTCCCGCTGTGACTGAAAATAGCGGAAGCGAGCCTCCGGTGGCACGCGAGCGCCGCCTACAAGGGGAGGAGTCCAGCGAAGTAGGTCTACGTCGCTGGATGGGAGCGAGCCACTTTGCCGCAGTACAGTCAACGTGACTGGTCGGCAAGTGGTTAAATTTAAGGCAGAAGGGAAATTCCCATATTTCTGTCTACTCACAATTTTAAATTTTTTTTTGGTTTTACACTTCAGAACTAAAATAGACATACGCCGATAAGCATGTCATTTACCATTTTTAAAACTATTACTATATAATGAACACATAGAAATACCAGCAAGGGTGCATTAAACCCACGCATCAAACCCACCATAACCTAAAATATAGCTTTTATCCATAGGTATCTAAAACCTACAATATAGGAAATGGAAGGAAGTAATGAAAAATGCCAGGTGTACAACCTTATAGGGCAATGCAGAAATAGTGCATGCATCCAAAATGGTGGCACAAATATACAACTACCTTCATTACAGGAGTATAGCAATCAGACCGTTGGTCAGTCTTTCTGTCTGAGTGAAGATGTGTATAGGGTAGGGTCAGTATCCTGGCTACACACCACAACCTAAATGGATTAATACTGAGCACTTTTGTGGTTTTACTCAAAGGCTCAGCTGCTCATCAAAATCAGAAAAACCACAATGTCCTCTGTAGAAAAAAGTTTGCAACTCAGAGATTCTCTTAGTCTTTATTAGCTGAAAATAATGGATACAGTACAAAAAAATGCTAATTGCAGCCTTTCTCACAGCATGTCATTTTTAAAATGACATGATATTTATATCCTTAGCCCCTACTTTGCACAATTGTGGAGGTGGGGTTACACTCATTAAAAACAATTAGTGCAAACACACATGGAGGGAACACTCTGAAAATTGCTAGGACTCACATCTAGACAAACAATAGCAGAATAATGACAAAGTTACACACCCAATATTTTAAATAATTTCAACAATAAATCAATGTCCATTCTGTTGTTCCAGCCAGATGGTATTCTCATATGCAAAGTATGAATCAACCACACTTCTCTTTGCAGCAAAATATGGTGTAATTTACTGCCTTTTGGTGTTCAATGCCATAAAAGGAAAAATAATCAAGATTACTATTATGAATATCTCTAAAGTGTTTGGAGAAGTTAGATATATCTTTTAGCGTTCTTTTTCTTAGTATCATTATAGTAATCTGAGATTATGATCCTTAAGGGATGTATGGTGCATCCTACATACTTGATTGTGCATACATGGCATTCTATTACATACACCACTGTTTCTGTATTACAATTGATATATTGTAATATTGTTGAATTGCAAAAGTTTACCAATGGTGAAGCATACAGCCCTAGTGCTCTTTTAAAGAATACCTGCAGGTGGTATAGCCAAAGCAATAAGAACCTTTTACATAAAGCCATCCACTAGAGTTGGGGTTATTGTCTAGGAGGAACTGGGCGATAGCCCATTTCCCAATGCTGGTGCCCGTCTACCCGAGAAATTACAACTATTGCTAAGTATAGAATGCAAATTTCTATCTAGAATGGGTAAATGCTATATAACCCCCATTTGTCTAAGGGTAATCTAAATACCTAAGCACAATTTTCCAATTTTGATATGTGTTAGTAAAAGCATACATATCATCACAGCTACTTTGTGCATCCAGGTGGATCATACCTTGTTTCAGGACAAACTTGGCTTTCAATTGGTAGTAAATAGTTAATGATATCGTCAGATTTTTTTCAAAGGAATACTAAGCCAAAATAGTAAAAAAACATTTTTTTAATGTAGCGGTATATTTCTTACCTACCACCAAAGAACAACCCAAAATAAATTCTCAAGCTCCTGATGATCGCAGCGATACCACATAGGTACCACATAACTACGTACTACATAGGTTAATGATACCAACAATATGGCTATATTTAGCTGAAAATTACATTACAAAACTGACTTTATTATTAAACTGGCGATAACACTTGGATTTCATGTTGGGATTTCTATTAATCAAATTGGAGCAATCCCTCCATGTAGCTGTGACCTTTCCTTTAGGGAACCACTGCTCTTTGTAGCCTCGCTCTCACAGCTTACCAGGAATTACTTCACACTCTTGATCAAAATCGTCCTGTGTGGAGAAATTCCTTCTGGCTCTTACAAACTCACCCAAGAGTTACCCCATTTTTCCCATGTCCCCTTCACCAATAAGGAATACATCTAGATAGTTAATAAATTCTGGATGGTGTGTCCTGGTGAAACTGAATTCGTTTTGGTTAGGGTGTACCAAAAATGAAGCCAAAGACTGTTCTGTACCCCTCCAGACCATGATTAGGTCGTCTATGAAATCACCATACCATTCAATACATCCCATAAATTAGTTACTGGATGAGAGCAAAAACAACTCCTCCGACGAGCTGATGAACAAGTTGGCTAAGGAGGGGGAAATTTTAGCCTCCATAGAGGCACCACAGCATTGTAAGTAGAAATTTCTGTCAAACATAAAAAAGTTATGCCTCAACAGAAACTCCACTGCAATATAAATTAACTCTTGTTGCTGAGACGGATAGCAGCTATGACATTTTAGGTGGTGTTTGAGACAATCCAATGCAAGGTGATGAGGAATGCATGAATATAAAGATTTAACATCTATTGTAAACCACATCAAGTTGGAGAACCACTTAATTTCATGTATGTGGGGAAATATATGGTTAGCATCCCTAAAATATCCCAGTAAACAGATTACCAAGGGTTGAAGACGTTCATCCATCCATTCACTCAATTTTTCTAACACTGACCCAAAACCAGCAACAATAGGACATCCCTTAACAGGGACATCCTGCATATGGAACTTGGGGAGATGATGGAATGTCAGAGTAATAGGATGTTCCTACACAGATAATCTGCTGTTTTGTTGTTAAAAGCACCCATCTCTTTACCCATGTCAAGCAGATGATTCAAAATATGTTCAATTAACACAGTAGGATCAGAATCTAAAGCCTGATAGGTGTTATGATCTCCCAACTGTCTCAATGCTGAACCACCCTTATCCAGAGCAACAACTGGGCCACCCTTATCTGCCTGGCAGATGACAATGTCATTTCTTTTTTGTAAACCTTGTAGAGCTGAAAATTCATCTAAATTGATTACAATTATTTTTCCATGGGTGTCTCCAAGTCTGACTGGACTCTTTAAGCTTAACAATCTCCATCTCTACTGCGTTCTGGAAGACATCAACTACACCACTCCTAGCCTGTATAGGATCAAAATATTTATAACCAGTATTTATAGCATTATCACTGATACCACACAGACCACCACTGGATTCAGACTGCAATCCCTCCAGAGCAAATGTAGCTGTTATATAATTAAACAAAAAAGAGGACTCAATATTTGATTTAGGGATCTGTGGTGCATCTGGATCACCATCTGGCATTATATGCTGGAAATGTTTCCTAAGCATTTGCATTAAATTCCGTACAAATCAGTTAACATTGAGAAAAGATGTTAAAATGACATGTACTATAGGTGCAAAAGAAAGTGCCTTACAGTACTGTAATTTCATTGTTTGTAAGTTGTACTTTAGATACATTTAAAACATTATCAAAGACACAGAACCTAGTTCTTTGGGGTAGTGCCCTAACAACCTGGTAAAATATATACTCCTATCAATCCACTATCTCCACCAGTCTACAAGAATCTCCCATATTCTCCTGCAGCTAAATCCACATTACCCCAATAAACCTAAGTGCCCAAAGAATGAAAACATATAGAGAAAAACATTTTAAAACCACAAAAATCCCAAAATGTTTTACCTTAAAGCAAGGCTTCATCAGAGGTGTACTGTGCATAAAGTGTGTTTAATCATTTTCCACCCGTATGATGTCATATGACGTGAATTTGTTACACTGGGATGATGCTTGCACCTGTATGCATCATCCCAATCTGAAAATTTTCATTTGATGATTCCCTCTTTACCAAAACTGATTTGAGTGACAGAACAGCCACTCAATCACTTCTGTGGGCAGCAGAATGCCCCCCCCTCCCACCGCTGCCTTTCTGGGGCTCTGCCATCCGATTGCAGAGCCTGGGAGCGACGCAACCGGCCTCTACAAGGAGAGGGAGGAATTGACATTAGGCCTCCCTCTGTGACCCTGGAAACCGGAAGCGAATAGGATTTTGTCACTTCCGGTTTAGATTCTTTATTTACCTGCTGTTAGCAGCCAGGAAAGAAGCCCATCAGACAGATCTGTGTCAGATCAGCTACATTGGAGCCTAGAGGAGAGATCTGGGGTCTAACAGAGCCCAAATCTCTCCATAATGAGGACCTGTCATGGCCCATTGCTTTCACAAAGGATGAGGTTCATTCCATGTGAAAGCAATAAAGTTGATTAAAAAATAAATAAAACGACAGTGTAAACAAAGGTTTTGAATAACATTTAAAAAAAAAAATAATACAAAATTTAAGGCACCCTCACCCCTGCGCAAGCGCATGTGTAAGTCCCGTATACAAATGTAAACCGTGATCGCACCACACATGTGAGGTATTGCCGAGAACGTTAGAGCAGAAGCAATCATTTTAGCTCCAGACCTCCTATGTGACTCTAAATTGGTAACCTGTAAAGGCTTTTAAAGCGTTGCTAAGGCTCCATTTACACCAATGCTTTTTTCATGCTTTTTGCAGAAATGCAGGTCATTTTTTTAACATTTTTTTACCATGGGTCCCTATGGAACACGTTAACATGAATGCATTTTTGTGCCTCTGCATTTTTGGAAAGGGTCAGGGACTTTTTAAACACAAATTACTGCTTTTTTTGGTTCAAAAGACTTCAAAAGAGAAGATGCAGAAAAGCATGTAGTTATTTTTTTTCTGTAATTTTTCCACGTTTTGCACTTTTAAATCTACCAAACGAATTTTCCCTCCAAAAAAAATGTGGTAAAATCGCCGTAAAAACTTGGAAAGCTCAGCAAAAGCACTACAGAAACACTCAAAAGCAGCATGCATAGGTGTAAATCGAGCCCTAGGGCCGGTTCAAACTGGTGCGATGCCAGACATCACATGTGAGTCACACCGCATTTCTGTGCAGATCACATGTGATGTCTGTGCGATGTGAATTCCGCCATACAAATTGTATGGCGGAATTCACATTGCATTCAGATCAAACTCGTACAGGACCCTTTTTCTTGTCTGCACCAGAATCGGATCACATGGGTGTTCACACCCATGTGATCTTATTCCTGTATGAATTCACAGTTCGCACTGTAATCTGTGAACCGATCTGGGGGTGTTGTTAACTTTGTATTGACACCTGCAGTCGTTCGCAGAGGGCAGTGTCAACTGCCAGCGATTCAGGTGCAATGCGAGAACCCGCACTGGATTTGCAGGGTCTCCCGCATCGTACCAGTGTGAACCAGCCCATATGGAGATTTTTAGGTAGCGTAGTTTGGTGCCGTTCCACAGGCATATACAAATTTAAAGCATGACATGTTAGGTATCTATTTACTCGGCGTAACATAAACAAATGTTAGGTATTATCTTGTGTTTGTGTGCAAAAAAAAAAATGCATTAACCACTCACTGACCAGCCACTGCAGATATACAGCGGCAGGTTGGCAGGTCCGACCCACGATCACTTCCCGTGGACAGAGAACAGCGGCCTGCTGTTGTAAACATAGCAGACTGTTGTTCTCTCTGCAATCATCACAGAGCTCCTGTGTTTTTCCTATTTAGGAACACAGGTCCCTGTGATGATTCCATAAGCCCATCCCCCCACAGTTAGAAAACACCCCCTTTGATCGCCTCTGGGTTAACCCCTTCCCTGCCAGTGTCATTAGTACAGTAACAGTGCATATTTTTTAGCACAGATTACTGTAGTAATGTCACTGATCCCCCCAAAAGTGTCACAAAATGTCAGTTAGGTGTCTGATCTGTCTGCCGCAAAGTCGCAGTCCTGCTAAAAATCGCAGATCCCCGCCATTACTAGTAAAAAAATAAATAAATAAATAAAAATGACATAAATCTTTCCTGTAGTTTGTAGACGCAATAACGTTTGCAAAAACCAATCAAAATACGCTTAAAGGGAATTTTTTTTTGCCAAAAATATCTAGCAGAATACAAATTGGCCTAAAATGATGAAAAAAAATGTATTTATTTATTTTTTCATTGGGAATGTTATATAGCAGAATGTGAAGAATATTGTTTTTTATTTTCCATAATTTTCGCTCTTTTTTTGTTTATAGCGCAAACAAACAAAAATTGCAGAGGTGCTCAAATACCACCAAAAGAAAGCTCTATTTGTGGGAAAAAAAGGACATCAATTTTATTTGGGTACCGCATCATTGTCCGCGCAATTGTCAGTTAAAGTAACGCAGTGCTGAATTGCAAAAAATGGTCTGGTCATTAAGGGGGAAAATCTTCCGGTCCAGAAGTGGTTAAAGTGTTATTTTTTTTTTTTAAATAGCGTTTGAAAAACCACTGTGCAAATACCTTGTGACATGAAAAATTGCAATGCCCACCATTTTATTCTCTAGGGTCTCTGCTAAAAAAAAAAAAATATATATATATATATATATATATATATATATATATATATATATATATATATATATATATAGTTTGGGGTTCTGAGTCATTTTCTAGCAAAAAAAATAAATAAAAAATACAGATTTTTACATATAGGAGAGAAATGTTAGAATTGGATTGGGTTGGAACTGGTTAATGAAAACCCATGGCAAATGGCAGCTGCTTGCAGTGCACATCTATTTTTAATATGGGGCTTTTGCATCAATTATATATGCTATAGAATTTTTTTTAGACAGTTGAATTTGAAATCTAGGAAGTTACATGTTAGGACGTTTTTCTTTAAAGGATAAGGGAAGTCTTAAAAAAAAAACGTGTGGTCTGCAATAGTTGCATTGCACCATTTAAATTATTCAAGGTAACTATTTACCTTAGAATAATGGACATCCTGGACTGGAGGAGAATGCCCCCTATTTGCATTCCAAAGCCTGATATTTTATTTTGACTGGAATGTACTTTCAAGATCTATGCAATTCAGTTTGCTCCAAGTTCAAGGATACTATTTCAGCTGCTTCTCATTTCCCCCTATCCTTGGTTGCATCGGCATCCACAATGAGTTCATGCAATGCTTATACACTATATTCTGTAGAAAACAAGTAATAGAAATACACTGGTTTCTAATGTGAAGGCGCCTGGTTGTTTATATGGGTCTATAGTATACCTGCTGCCCCTTTTAATAAAATACAATAATGATTCAGGGTATAAGGTAAAAAGGCGATGGTATAATTTATAAAAATTCTTAAATATGTGCAATATAATGTGAAAAATTGTTGCAATAAAGTGCTAACTTTCTGTGCAAAATATGCTATATACAGATATAAAGTGCTATCATTATGTGCAAAGATAAATTAATAATTTGTGGTAATTGATATTTGTACTTTTAAAGTATTTCTAGCACTTTTTTGGAGATTGTCAGCACATTGTTTAAAAAGTACAAATATCAATACTATTATCACAAATTATTCATTTATCTTTGCACATAATGATAGCACTTTATATCTGTATATAGCATATTTTGCACAGAAAGTTAGCACTTTATTGCAACAATTTTTCACATTATATTGCACATATTTAAGAATTTTTATAAATTATACCAGCACCTTTTTACCTTATACCCTGAATAGAAATACACATATACAGCTTTTTGAACCCTTTGGGGTATTTGTATTTCTGTTTTTGTGAACCTTTTTATTTCTGCCTATGACTGGAACACTATTTTTATTAAATACCGTAGAAGTGGAACTGTTTCATATGACAATTTTCAATCTATTTTCTAGTACAGATTAGTAAATGGAAGCTAACATCTCATTGGATACTGTCGTAAATTGTGTGGATCTTACATTTCTGCTCCAATTTTTATTAAAGCGGTATTAACAGTTTTACGACCGCCCACCTGCCGCAGTCATACTGCGGCAGGCAGCTGCTCCTGGGCAAACTGATGCGCTCCTGCACCCGCTCATCAGCAGGGAATGCCGATGCAGTGGGCAGGCGGCTCAGATTGCCGCCTGACACCCGCGATCATTCCCCGTTGAGAGAGAAGAACGGTCAGCTGTTGTAAACACATGGGATTCGGACAGGAATCGGGCTGCATTCCTCTTCAAATCGTATGCGATTCTTTGCAGTGCACCACATTCCTGTTCAAATCACATGTGATTCTGCGCAGTGCATCGCTTTCCTGTTCAAATCACTTGCGATCCTTTGCAGTGCGATTTGAGCCCATTCATTTTGTATCGCACTGCAAAGGTATTGGTTTCAGGTATCGGAGCATTGGGGTGGAGTACTCGTGCAAATACTTGCACTGATACCAATACCGGGATCGGTGCAATCCTAATGTATATATCAACTACAAAAGTATATATATCAAATAAAGTGCATCCACAATGAACAATAAGTGTATAAAAAAAAGTGCATCAACACAAAAAATTATTTCATAAGCACACAATAGGTGATGAATCAGTTCTCCACAACTAATAATCGGTTCATAGGTGTCCATTTACTGGTGTCAATATATTCATAAGTGTCCGTGTTCCCAAAGTAAAAGAGACAAGATATACCTGTGCTCAAATCCCAATAAACTCAGATGCAAAAGGGGTGTGACCACATGTTAACACTTCAAATTCTGGATGGACCCTCTGCACACTGCTATACACCCTTTCCAGCAAATTATGCAATGAAAAACAGCAATTTTCAGTTGACATATATTGCAATACATGCCTAAAGTGGATGTAAACCTGATTCATTAAATTCGACCTAAGCACATCCATCTGTAGTGTTTTATTATCTCTCTCCAAAGCCCTGAGTCCTGTGTCTTTCTGCTGTTTTGTTGCTCTGTTATCACCATGATAACTTCTGACAAGTTCTCTAACAACTGAGATAAAATCAGACTGAAAATTGTGTCGTGGGAGGTTGCTATAAAAAAACTAGCAGAGAGCTTCTCTTGTCACAGCACAGCCCTGCAAGTCTCTGTCTATGTGGAGTCGGGATGTGTGCCTTTCCTCCAATCAGCTGTTTTGGCTGTATACCAAGAATCCATTCCCAGTGCTGAACAGAAAGATAAAAGCTTCAACACGACGTGCACTTTCTAAAGAATATATAGAGCTGAAGACAGCAGATATGCATGTAAAACTTATGTAGGGAGATTTGTCTCATCTCTATGTATCATCTGAGGCTGTTCACTTCACTGGGTATATGTGAGGATTTACATCCACTTTAAGCTGGCCTACTGCCTTAGGCCACTTTCACACTAGTGAACTGTTCAGATCCGCCTGTCAGTTTTTCAGGCAGATCAGAACGAATGCCCCATGCATCTCTATGGGGCATTGGATGTCAGCAGAGACATGTCCGCTGACATTCGATCCGATCCGGTCCGTCAAATCTGGATGGATGGAAAACCTATTTTCCATCTGCCCAGCAGATCGGATCGGATCGGATGAGAATGGACAAGCGGTCCGTTCTCATCCGATTCCCCCATAGAGCACATCGGGGACCTGACAGCTGTGTCCCTGCACATCGGCGGATCGATCCCCGCTGAGAAAACCGGAGTCCACCAACGGACTCCAAGTGTGAAAGGGGCCTAAAAGTAATTCCTCTTATGGCCAGTCCTATACTGCTCTGCCATTGCAAATGCTACAGTGGACTTAATATGAACCTGGGACAATCAGACACAAGGTGGGAGAGAGCAACTAGATTCAGGTCTGGTCACTGACCTGCACTGCAACAGAGTCACAATATACTTGTGCTTTATTCCCAATAGCTTGTAAAACCCTGTTTTTCTTTGCAAAGTTTACTGAAAAGCATGTATAGCAGTGTGGAGAGAGTTCATCCAGAATTTGTAGTGTTAATATTCGGCCACATCCGTTTAGCACCTGATAGTTATAAAACATGTACAAGCTATTGGGATTTGAGCACAGGTATGTCTTGTCTCTGTTGCAATGCAGGTAAGTGACCAGAGCTGAGCCTAGTACCTCCCCCTTACCTTGTGTTTGTTTGCCCCATGTAGCATTTGCAGTGGCAGAGCAGTGTAGGACTGGCCATAGAGGGATTAGTTTGACACAGTTGGCCAGCTTAAACATGTATTGCAATGTTTGAACTAATGAAATCCCCGTTTTTCATTGCATAGTTTGCTGGAAAGGGTGTATAGCAGTGTGCAGAGAGTCCATCCAGAATTTGTAGTGCTCCCAAAGTAAAAGACACATGCAGGACTTTTGTCTCCAAATTGTATTTTGAAGTGTGCCCACACAGACTTGCATTCAGTGGACAGTATTGACCTCCCTAGATATAGATAGGTTCAAATTGCGCCTTTACGGTCAAGCCCCTTGTCTCACACCACCACACTGCTCAGGGTTCAGAGGTCTGAGTCCACCTTGATCTATTCTAGAGAAACCATCATTGTGCAAGCAGCCATATTTAATAAAATTCACACAATGACATGTACACAATTGCACTAATTCTGTGCTTTTTAAAGATTTTTTTCCATGGATGCATTTTATTTTGATACACTTATTGTTCACTGTGGATGAGCTTTATTTGATATGCAGTATATACATTTTTAGTTGATATATATATTATTTATTTATGACAGCACCGCGGTTTATTGACATATTGGTATAGAGTTGCATGTCCATAGTAGGCACCTGTTTCAACCATAGTAGCTGTAAAGAAATGTTTTTAGTTTACATAGTTTCTTTGGTCTGATTTACACAGTTTGATCATGGACACTGATCAACAATTGGCGCAAGAGAACACATTTAAACATCTTCAAGAGAGCTTATTTTTTTGAAAAATAAAAAACAGACACTGACCAGATCACCAGAAGAAAAGAGAAGAACGAAAGTCTTAAGAAAACAAATGCTGCCATCACATCTAATTATTGGTAAGCTGTAATATAATAAATTGTTTTCTCTTGGGATTTATATTTGTTTAACCTGTCCTCATGTATTTTTCAATTATCATAACTAATGCATGTGATACAATTACAGAACAGTTTGTGCTTGTTAACCACTTCTGGACTGGAAGATTTTGCTGCTTAATGACCAGGCCCTATTTTGCGATTCGGCACTGCGTTACTTTAATGGACAATTGCGCGGTCATGCGACGCTGTACCCAAACTAAATTGACGTCCTTTTTTTCCCACAAATAGAGCTTTCTTTTGGTGGTATTTTATCACCTGTGCGATTTTTATTTTTTGCGCTATAAACAAAAAAAGAGCAACAATTTTGAAAAAAAAAAAAAACAATATTTTTCACTTTCTGCTATATGACATTCCCAAAAAAAATTTAAAAATCTAAATTTTTTAACATTTTAAGCCAATTTGTTTTCTGCTACATATTTTTGGTAAAAAAAATCACAATAATCATATTTTGATTGGTTTGCGCAAAAGTTATTGCATTTATTAACTATGGGAAAGATTTATGTCATTCTTATTGTTTTTTTTTTTTTTACTATTAATGGCGGCGATCTGCGATTTTTGCGGGACTGTGACATTGCGGCGGACAGATCAGTCCCCTAACTGACATTTTTGACACTTTTAGGGGTACCAGTGACAATACTACAGTAATCAGTCCTAAAAATATGCACTGTTACTGTAATAATGCCATTGGCAGGGAAGGGGTTAATGCTATTGGTGATCAAGGGGTTAAATGTGACCCTAAGGGAGTGATTCTAACTGTGGGGGGGGGGGGTTGGGCTTTTGAAATGATCATAGAGACATGCGATCCTATATAGTAGGATTGCATGGTCTCTGTGATCACTTTAGGGAGAATAACAGACGGCTGTGTTTACATTAGCCGTCTGTCCTTCTCTGTCAGCTGGGGGGAGATCGCTGGTGTCAGACGGCAATCGGAGCTGCCTGACACCAGCACTGGCTTCCCCGCTGACGATCTGGGGTGGGAATGCGCCTCCGGCGGCACGCACTCGCCCCCTAGTGGCCTCCCAAGCAAATGACGTTTATTAACGTGATTTTGCCTGTGAGAGCCACACTGCCAACGTAAAAAGGTAGTGCAGCGACGGGACGTGGTTAAAGAGGAGCTCCAGCCACCTTGAAAAAAAATAAAAGTCTTCACTATGGGTACAGCTTCACTGCCGGGTGACCACTGCGCATGTGCTGGTCGCACGGTGCATCCTGGATTGGGGGATGCAGTCTTCTGGGACCCGTCAGTGTGCTAGAAGACAGCAGGGGGAGGGAGAAGAACTTCCGCTCGGAACAGAAGTGGGAACATGTACCTGTCAAAATCGGGTACCTTCTCCCCCCTGCTCCTCAAAAGTGCCAATTGTGCAAGAGGAGCTGGGGACGAGTCCTTAAAGCAGAACTTCCCCTTTTGGGTAGAGTCCTGCTTTAAATTGGCATCCTATATTATTATACTTAATGTTAAATAGGAGGTGAATGTATTTATTAAAGCCAAAGTTTAGTTACTTTTTTTTTTTTTTTTAATAAGCACAAGGGTCACTTCTCTTTCAATTTAAATTACATCACTTGTGCTGATTAAAAAAAAAAAAAAAAAGGGAATTCCAAGTCTTTACAATGGAAACCACTTGCAGTTTCTCCTGCTGACAGCTAATGCACAGCACTGTCAGAAGCCACTTTGTGCAGAAGCCATTTTGAGGTAAAATGCAGCCCATAGTTTAAAGCCCGGTTTAAAGGGTAACTCAATTTTTGTGGAGGAAAAATAGCAAATAAAACAATTTAGCATATACAATTTCTACACAAGCCATATTGTAATAAAATATTATTTAAAAATGACCATTCCTTTCCAATCTGCAGTGTTGTAAGTTTCTTTAAAATTATTGCTATTATTATTATATAGGATTTATATAGCTCTGACAGGTTACGCAGTGCTTTACAACTTGAGGGTAGACCGTACAAATAAAATACACTTTCATACAGTAGGAATCAGAGGGCCCTGCTCGTTAGAGCTTAAAATCTAAGAGGGAGGGTCAAGAGATACAAGAGGTAATTAGGGTTGAGCGAACCCAGACTGTTTTGTTCGAGTTCGTACCGGACTTTTGGGTATTCGGTACCCGGACCCGAACCAGAACATTTCACTGTATGTTCGGGTACTGTCCGCTGTTCGGTAACGTTATTTGATGTTTTAATGGCGCTGTTATAACAGGTGCAAGGCAGCCAATCAGCAAGCGTTTAACTAGTGTGCCCTAGAAGCCATCACAGCCATGCCTACTAGTGGCATGGCTGTGATTGGTCAGTGCAGCATGTGACCCAGAGTCTATATAAGCTGGAGTCACATAGCGCCGTGCTTCACTCTGCTCAAACTATACTAGGGAGAGGTTCCTGCTGATTCTGCTGAGGGAGAGATAGGGAGATTACTGTAGGGTCAGGCTGGAGATTGCTTTGAGGGAAAGCATAGGAACAATCTTCTTTAATCAGACAGCGATCTACATTGATTTGATTGTGTGGGGGTGCAGTGCACAATCTTTTTGCCCGGAGGGAGAGATAGGAGATTACTGTAGGGTCAGGCTGGAGATTGCTTTGAGGGAAAGCATAAACAGGAACAATCTTCTTTAATCAGACAGCGATCTACATTGATTGTATTGTGTGGGGGTGCAGTGCACGATCTTTATGCCCTGACCTTAGCCCAGTGAGGAGGAGAAAAGATGAAAAAAAAACTTTTATCAGTCTGTTAGGCATGCGGTGCTGCACATTTAATGCAAGCTCAGTGCATATTTGTCTGCTTAATCTGCATTTAAAAAAGAAAAAAAAAATTGTCCTTCATATTTAACTTTGACATACAGTCTTTAGACAGACACTGCTTTTCTAACCTGCTCTTCCAAAAGCACCAATGTAAGGGGAAAATAATTATTTTTCAGTATTTTTAGGTAAAAAAAAAATATTTTTCAGTTTTTCATGCAAATGTTTTTTTTTTGTTATTCAATAGCGGAATAGAAGAACAATGGGATCCAACCTGTTAGGCGTGCGGTATGTAGCGGGCATTTCCTGCAACCTCAGTGCATATGTGTCTGCTTAATCTGCATTTAAGAAAGAAAAAAACTTTTTTCCTTCATATTTTACTGTGACTTACAGTGTTTAGACAGACACTGCATTTCAAATCTACTATTCAACAAGCACCAATTAAGGGGACAATTATTTTTCAGCTTTCCATTCATATGTTACAGTGACATACACCCATTGCATACTGTTGTATTCCGCTTTGCAATAAAAACCCATTTAGGGGGAAAAAAAGTCAATTGCGGCCCTGTCTGCATATGTTACAGTGAGATACACCCATTGCATACTGTTGTCTTGTGCATTGCAGTAAAAACCCATTTAGGTGGGAAAAAAAGTTAATTGCGGCCCTGTCTGCATATGTTACAGTAAGATACACCCATTGCATACTGTTGTGTTGCGCATTGCAATAAAAACCCATTTAGGGGGGAAAAAGGTTAATTGCGGCCCTGTCTGACTATGTTACAGTGAGATACACCCATTGCATACTGTTGTGTTGCGCATGGCAATAAAAACCCATTTAAGGGAAAAAAAGGTTAATTGTGGCCCTGTCTGGATATGTAATAGTGAGATACACCCATTGCATACTGTTGTGTTGCGCATTGCAATAAAAACTTATTTAGGGGAAAAAAAGGTTAATTGCGGCCCTGTCTGCATTTGTTGCAGTGAGATACACCCATTGCATACTGTTGTGTTGCGCATTGCAATAAAAACCCATTTAAGGGAAAAAAAGGTTAATTGTGGCCCTGTCTGCATATGTAATAGTGAGATACACCCATTGCATACTGTTGTGTTGCGCATTGCAATAAAAACTTATTTAGGGGAAAAAAAGGTTAATTGCGGCCCTGTCTGCATATGTTACAGTGGGATACACCCATTGCATACTGATGTATTGTGCCAATGCAATATAAACCCATTTAGGGGGAAAAAAATAAATTGCGGGCTAGTCTGCATATTTTACTGTTAGATACACCCTTTCTATACTGTTGTTCTATTCCACTATTCAATAAACACCCATTTAGGGAAAAGATATTAAATTGCGGACTAGTCTGCATCTGTACGTGTGAGATAAACCCATTGCATACTGTTGTGTTGCTCATTGCAATAAAAACCCATTTAGGGGAAAAAAAGGTTAATTGCAGCCCTGTCTGCATATGTTACAGTGAGATACACCCATTGCATACTGTTGTGTTGCACATTGCAATAAAAACCCATTTAGGGGAAAAAAAAGGTTAATTGCCGCCCTGTCTGCATATGTTACAGTGAGATACACCCATTGCATACTGTTGTGTTGAGCATTGCAATAAAAACCCATTTAGGGGGGAAAAAGGTAAATTGCGGCCCTGTCTGACTATGTTACAGTGAGATACACCCATTGCATACTGTTGTGTTGCGCATTGCAATAAAAACCCATTTAAGGGAAAAAAAGGTTAATTGTGGCCCTGTCTGCATATGTTACAGTGAGATACACCCATTGCATACTGTTGTGTTGCACATTGCAATAAAAAAACATTTAGGGGAAAAAAAAGGTTAATTGCTGCCCTGTCTGCATATGTTACAGTGAGATACACCCATTGCATACTGTTGTGTTGAGCATTGCAATAAAAACCCATTTAGGGGAAAAAAAGGTTAATTGCGGCCCTGTCTGCATATGTTACAGTGAGATACACCCATTGCATACTGTTGTATTGCGCATTGCAGTATAAACCCATTTAGGGAAAAAATAAATTGTGGGCTAGTCTGCATATTTTACTATGAGGTACACCCTTTCTATACTGTTGTTCTATTCCGCTATTCAATAAACACCCATTTAGGGAAAAACATATTAAATTGCAGACTAGTCTGTATCTGTACGTGTGAGACACACCCTTTGGGTACTGTTGTTCTATTCTGCTATTTAATAAACACCCATTTAGGGGATAGAAAGATATTAAATTGCGGCTAAGTCTGTATCTGTACGTGTGAGATACACCCTTTGGATACTGTTGTTCTATTATGCTATTCAATAAACACCCATTATGTTACTGTGAGATACACCCTTTAAATTTGTTTGGCGCATCTCTTTCCACCACCGAGGATTGCAGGGAGCTTTAGTTTGCCTCCTGTTGCTAACTCCTCCTACTCTGCTTCCTCATCCTCTACCGCCTCCACATCTGAAGCAGTGATCATTTCCAAGTCTTTCAGGGCAGTCATTCACAAGTGGCTCCGAGGGTGGGTTCCTGCACCCACAAACGCCAGGTACACAATTGTCAAGCAAGGGCACAGTTCTGGAGAATGACGAGGTGGAGGATGAGGAGGAGGAGGAGATGGAGGAGGAGGAACCATGTTCACAGCAGGGTGGCACCCAGATAACTGATAACAACAGATACTACACTTGATCTCCGGGGGTTGGTTCCTGCACCCACAAACGCCAGGTACACAATTGTCCAGCAAGGGCACAGTTCTGGAGGATGACGAGGTGGAGGATGAGGAGGAGATGGAGGAGGAGGAGGAACCATGTTCACAGCAGGGTGGCACCCAGATAACTTAGAACAACAGATATTGTACTACACTTAATCTTAGGCAAAAGGTCGAGAAGCGATGCTGGTGGCATTCCCACCTGACAGCGGGGGGCACAGTGGAAGCACAAGACGAAGGCAGAGGAGGAGGAGGTCGCCAACACAGCCAGGGCACCGTCAGCACCTCAGAAGGTAGGGTTAGCATGCATGAAATGTGGAAAAGCTTTGTCGGCACGCCACAACAACCAGGACCACCAGCTGTTTTTTTTTTTTTTAAGCCCCTGGTGTGTGAACACACTCAGACTATCACCCGGTGGGTGCATAAAAAAGTGCACACCAAAAAAGTGAAACACAAAAAGTGCACAGGGTGTACACATGGTCCTTGATCATGATCCCCCGGGGCGCAAGGCTCCTGACAGGGACTGGGGTACTTACATGGGCTAACCTGGCCGAAACCAGGCAGCCCCATTCTTTAGGAGGTCTGCTGAAACAGACCACCCCAAGTACTAGGGGGGGCTCTCCCGAAGAGAGACCCCGTGAGAGAGGGTGAACCAAGCCAGAAGGCCATATCCACCCCCTCCCAAGACTTTCAGGAACAGGCTCAAGGACCTACACCCTACTAATCACGCTGTCCAATATAAAGTGTACCGCCACAAAAAAAAAACACAAAACATGAAACACACAACACATAAAAATGGGGAAAGGGATAGTGGAGAAATGCATGGTTAGTGCCACGCTGCAATACTATGGCAGGCCCTTCGGCCAGGAATAAAAAATTCCTCTGGTCCTGACTCCTGACCAAAAGGCCCAGCCCTAGAGGCAGGTGTGAAAATGTGTGTAGGAAGTGCAGTGTCCTTGGTGCCATACTCATAGTGTTGCCATCCACCGTGAATTATGGTACCCCTGGACTTCCACTCCAGGGGCACATAGACCACAAGCTTTTCAGAATCCAGGTCCCTGGCAAGACCAGTGCAGCCCTGTCCCTACCAGAAGGCCTCAGAACTTGGACAGCTTTGGGAGAGCCTTGCCCACAACCAGGGACACATACCTTTTCCAAGACCAGACTCAACCCAGAAGGGAGAAAAAAGCCCCCCCACCGCCATCACCGTTCCTTACCATATACCATATACAGTTCCTTACCATTCCTTATGTACTATACACGTACTGAATGACGGGTCTGCCCCCTTCAACTTCTGGGTCTCCAAATTGGGCACATGGCCTGAGCTTGCCCTTTACGCCTTGGAGGTGCTGGCCTGCCCTGCAGCCAGTGTATTATCTGAACAAGTATTTAGCACGGCTGGGGGCGTTATCACAGACAAGCGCAGCTGCCTGTCCAGAGCCAATGTGGACAAGCTCACGTTCATTAAAATGAATCAGGCATGGATCCCACAGGACTTTTCCGTACCTTGTGCAGAATAGACATGTATACTGGCTGCCATTCGCAGCCCTCTAGCCCTTTCCATGTTTGTTTTAGAGGCATGGTAGTGCTCAAAAGTTCGGGTCTTCAATGGGGCTTGGGATCGGGGCAAAGTTCGGATTAAGTCCGGTTCACAAACCCAGACTTTTTTTTCAAGTTTGGTCGAACCCGCCGAACCAGGACATCCAGGTGTTCGCTCTACTCTAGAGGTAATAACTGTGGGGGATGGGCTGATGGAGAAAATAAAAGTACAGTTGTTAGGTGGTTGCCAGATAGGCTTCTCTGAAGAGATGTGTTTTCAGGGATCGCCTGAAAGTGGACAAAGTAGGAGACAGTCAGACAGATTGGAGAAGAACATTCCAGAGGATGGAAGAGGCTCAGAAGAAGTCCTGGAGGCGGGCATGGGAAGAGGTTACAAGGGAGCTAGAGAGCAGGAGGTCCTGGGAGGAATGAAGTGAAGAGTTGGTTGGTATTTTGAGACCAGGTTAGCGATGTAGCTGGCTGCCAAGATATGGATGGCTTTGTAAGTTATGGTTAGTAACTTGAATTTAATTTGTTGGTTGAGTGGCAGCCAATGGAGAGATTGGCAAAGAGGGGTAGCAGACACTGAGCGGTTTGCAAGGTGGATGAGCCTGGCAACAGCGTTGATGATGGACTGAAGAGGGATAGCCATTTTAAAGGTAAGCCAATGAGAAGGGAGTTGCAGTAATTGAGACGAGAGATGACCAGGGAGTGGATTAGAAGCTTTGTGGTATCATTGGTTAGGAAGGGCCATATCTTGGAGATGTTGCGGAGGTTAAAGTGGCAAGCTTTGGACAGTGACTGGATGTTTGGCTGAAAGGATAATTCAGAGTCCAGGATTATACTAAGGACCTTGGCATGGGTGTACAGGTTGAGAGTTGCGCTGTTGATGTTGACAGAGAAATCAGTGGAAGAGGAACGTGAGGGAGGAAATATCATGAGCTCAGTTTTGGATAGGTTGAGTTTGAGGAAGCGATGTGACATCCAGGCTGATATGTCTGTTAGTAAGCTGGGGATGCGTGAGGAGACTGATGGAGTGAGCTGAGGGGTGGAGACATAGATTTGGGTGTCATCAGCGTAGAGATATTATTTAAAGCCATGGGAGTCAATCAGCTGACTCAGGGAGGAGGTGTAGATTGAGAAAAGGAGCGGTTCAAGAACAGAACCTTGGGGACCCCGACCAAAGAAAGGCAGAGGAGAAAAGGTAGTAGAGTTGTAAGTAGCACTGAAGGTGTGTTGGGATAGGTAGGATGAGAACCAGTGAATAGTACAGTCACGGAGGCCAAGGGTGTGGAGTTTTTTGAGGAGGAGGGGGTGGTCTACTGTGTCAAAGGCAGCAGAGAGGTCCAGGAGGAATAATACAGAATAGTGTCCATTGGTGTTTGTTGTTGGTAGGTCGTTTTGTGAGTTTTTAGGAGAGCAGTGTGTGACAATAGAGATTAGGCAAGTAGTTAGTGGATAGTGTGTTCAGTCAGATTAGTGCAGTGTAGTGTACAGGCATACCCCACTTTTAGTCCTGGGTCCCCTCTCGGTGCTCCCCAAGTTTGATGTCCCTGTCACTTATGGTTCATGAACAGTGCCATGTCAAGCTACCCAAGATTTCCTATAGGTGCCAATGGTAAAGACAGGGAACAGTGCCATGCCAAGATGTCCACTATTTCCCATAGACCCATATCTTAAAGACCAGGAGCTTTGCTATGTCAAGCTGACCAATATTTCCCATAGATGCCAATGAGAACTGAAAGCTGAAAATTGGTCTGGGCAAGAAGGGGGCGAAAGTGCCCTGCATTTAAGTGGTTAAGGGGAACCCTATGACAGAATTAAAAAAAAAAAAACGGTGTGGGGCCCCCCAAAAATCTTTACTAGGCCCTTAGCCCTTTGGGTCTAGTAAAGATTTTAAGGGGAACTCCACGCCAAAATGAAAAAAAAATTACGTGGGGTCCCCCCAAAAATTCATACCAAACCCCTATCTGGCCATGCAGCCTGGCAGGCCAGGAAAGATGGGGGGAGCGCCCCCCCTCCTGAACTCTACCAGGCCACTTGTCCTCAAAATGGGAAGGGTGCTTTGGGGTGCCCCCAAAGCACCTTGTCCCCATGTTGATGGGGAAAAGGGCCTCTTCCCGACATCCCTGGACTGGATTGTGGGGGTCTCTTTGCGTGGGGGGCTTATCGGAATCTGGAAGCTCCCTTTAACAACCCCCCAATGTGAATGGGTATCAGGTACATTCTTACCCTTACCCATTCACCAAAAAAGTGTAAAAAAGGTAAAAACCACAGAACAGTTTTTGACAAGTTGTTTAATAAAAAGAAAAAAAATAGGGGGGCGTGGCGACCGCCGAGCAAGATGGCCACTTGACCGAGGAGCTCCAGCCAGTGCTCAGCCTTAATCATATCTACAGCCCGACATAGCCACTCCGCGACCTCGGAAGCAGCCATTCCTTGCGGGGGAACAGCCAGTGCACACCACCAAGATGACCCGAAGGAACAAGGGAGTCCCGCCGGTTCGCAAACTGTCCGAATTCTTCGGACCGCTGCCGCCCGGTCTCCGCCAACATGGCGGCGGAGACATCCCATCATCCGGCCAGCCGCGTCCTCTACCGCCCGAGTCGCGGGCGTGTGACGTCACAACGGCGCCAATTGCAGCGCGAACACAGGACACACTCCCGATGCGGCTGGCGCGGTCAGCGGACTCTTCTCCCTCCACCCCGTCGCCCCAGAGTCCGGCGAAATCTCGTCCACGGAGAGACACCTTGACGATGCAGGCGACCACATCATCCATGGAGGTGAGCAACACGCCAAACGCCCCATGCACACCTTGGGCCTACTCTCCACCGCCAGACCCGTTTGCAAACTTAGCAACCACGGTACAACCAGTATCAGACACTACCCTTAAGGACATGCTGTCAATGCTACACTCGTCCATGCAGGCTAATATCCAAGCCTCCATCTCCTATTGCCAGAGGGAACTGCATGGCTTAGGAGACAGGGTGCACAATGTAGAGGAAAGGATGGAGGAATTCACTGTATCCTACAATATTCTAGTGGACGCTCACACATCCCACCAGGAAGACATACACCGCATGCAGGCAAAGATTGCAGATCTTGAGGACAGATCGAGGCGTAACAACCTCAAAATAAGAGGGATCCCTGAAACGGTCCAACCCAACCAATTGCCCTCCTTTGTTCGTGATCTGTTTCATAAAGTGCCTGAACTTTCTAATGAGGACCTCACTATAGACCGCATTCACCGAATCCCCAAGCCATCCTTCCTGCCGCAGGACATCCCTAGAGATGTCCTCATGAGGATACACTTCTTTCAAGCTAAGGAGAAGATACTGGACTCATTCAGGAGGAAATATCGCCTCCCGGATATTGCATCCGACCCTTCAGGTTCTACCTGATTACTCTCAATATACACTCCAATTGAGAAGGAATCTGAATTCCATAACTAAGGCCCTGAGGAACAATAAAATCATATATAAGGTGAAATATTCCGCCAAGTTGTGCGTGACCCACATGGGGTCCACCTCCCAAATCACTTCTATGGAGCAAGGCCTCCGTCTCCTCAAGCAGTGGCACATCCTCCCAGACGCCACCGACCAACGACCTAGACCTTCAGACCCTCCACTACCACGTTTGCAACCTGAATGGCATACAGTGTCTAGGCCTTCCAGATCCAGGTCCTCTCATCGCTCAAAATGATGGTGACATTTACACTTGAGGCTGGGCACACTGGCCCTCCCGCTCTTTGTAGCACCTGCTAACGTGCTAGCAACCCCACCGACCGCGCAGCAACAGCTGCTCTTATGGTCCATCAGGACCGTGTTCTCTTTACCTTTCTTGTTTTTTCTTGTTTTACACAATTTTTTTTCAGAACAGGACTCAGCTACGAATGCAGCAACACCCATGAAAAGTTGTTCCAGATCTCCACAATGTGTTCCGGACTTCCATCTCATCTTCTTCTACGCATACCGCCAACCTTCCTGCAACCGATCCCTGGATGGTCTCCACTCTCCACCTCACAGCTGCTTCTGTGACCTCCTACCAGGTACCTCTAAGTCTTCTCCCACACCATGTTCTTATGGTTTACTCACGCCCTTACACCAAGGTCCCACTACGGACTTTCTGAACTTCCGCAAACCCAGCCATGTCCTTGAAACTTTTGTCGTTGAATGTTAAGGGGCTAAACCACCCCGTGAAATGTTTTTCAATGTGGAAGGAGGCGAAGTCACACAAGGCGGATGTCCTAGCCATTCAGGAAACCCATTTTAAGCAAGGTTCCATACCTCGCTGCTCACACCCGGACTACCCCCATGTCTTTATGGCAAACTCCCCTGAAAAGAAACGAGGAACCCTGCTGGCTATTAGCAACTCTGTGACCTTCACCTACTCTAGGGTGGTGGAGGACACAGACGGGAGATTCATTATTTTGAACTGTAATATTGATGAATGTGATTATACTATTGTAAATGTGTACGCCCCCAACCGACACCAGATCAAATTCCTGAGAAAACTATTTGCAAAAATTCGTAAACTCACAGTAGGCAAACTGATCATATGTGGAGATTTTAACGCTGTAGCAGACCCTGCCATGGACTCGACCTCCGGAGGTAAAACCTTGTCCTCATCCATGGCAGCTCTCCTACACGCAGAAAATCTACATGACATTTGGAGATACCAACATGCAGAGGAGAGGGACTATACCTTCTTCTCGGCTAGCGACTTAACCTACTCCAGGATCAACATGTTTCTGATAGATTCGACGAACCTGCCCTTGGTGCTACACACGTACATCTCCCCCATCACGTGGTCAGACCATGCAGCCATACATATGTCCATTTCTACCTCGGCTTCCCAGCCGTCATCCTACATATGGAGATGTAACAACTCAATCCTGTCAGACCCCGACTCCCTCAAACATCTCCAAACCCAACTCGGGGACTTCTTCACACACAACGCCATCCCAGACACAGACCCATTCACACTTTGGAACGCCCATAAGGCCTATGTGAGAGGAATCCTCATACAATTAGCGTCCAGGTTAAAAAAGAAGTATCAGAAATCGCTTAGAGACACCCTCGAGGACATCAAATCCCTGGAAGCGGCCAACAAACAACACCCCTCCCAAACACTAGCCTCCAAATTGTCTACCCTTAGGACAGAACTTTGCAGGCTCCTGCTTGTCAACCATGACAAAATGCTGGCGAAGCTCCGTCTCCAATATTATTCGGCACACAACAAGGCTGGCAAGTTTCTAGCCTCCAGGCTTAAAGCCAGGAGGGTCAAATCTATGATAGCGTTCGTCACCCACCCCCACACGGGTAAAAAACACACTCACCCCCAACAAATTGCGGATGCTTTCGCCGACTACTACGGATCCCTATAAAACCTTCGCGATGACACGGCCACACACAACCCGTCGACGTCTGAAATCCACACCTTCCTAAATCGCATGAACTTGCCCACCCTCACGCCTGAAGACCTAGCATCCCTCAACGCCCCCTTCACGCCTAAAGAACTTTCTCAGACTATTAAGTGTACACATTTAAATAAATCTCCGGGCCCAGACGGATTGACAAATGAGTACTACAGGTCACTCCAGGACATTCTCTCACCCCACATGTTGTCAGCTTTCTCCTCAGCCGCTGCCTCGGGCACCTTCCCTGCGGAGATGCTCCAGGCAAACATTATAACCCTCCCCAAACCGGGCAAACCCCCTACTACCCCAGCGAACTTTAGACCCATATCCCTGCTAAATAACGACGTCAAACTATATGCCAAACTCCTCGCTAACCGCCTTGCACGGCTTTTGCCGACATTGCTTGGGGAGACCAAATGGGCTTTGTACGGGTAAGGCAAGCCCCTGACGCGACCAGGAGGGTGATCAACCTAATGCACCATGCCGAGAGTTCCAGAACGCCTTCTCTGCTTCTTTCCATAGACGCAGAGAAGACGTTCGACCGGATCCACTGGGGCTACATGGACTTGGTTCTACGCAAGTTTGGGTTCTCAGGTCAGATCCTGTCTGCCATTGTGGCTTTATATTCCTCCCCATCCGCCAAGGTGCTCTCCGCTGGCATGCTTTCTAAATCCTTTAATATCACCAATGGTACCCGGCAGGGGTGCCCCTTGTCGCCCCTCATCTTCAACTTGCTAATAGAACCACTGGCGGAACTGCTCCGCACCTCCCCCATGGTATCAGGCTTCAAATTTGGCTCCTCCAGGCATGTCATCACCCTATTTGCTGACGACGTTATCTTGAGCCTAACGAACCCTATAGTGTCCCTCCCAGCGGCTCATAAAATTCTTCAGGACTTTAGTAATGTGTCCTTCTATAAAGTGAATTTTGGAAAATCTGAAATCTTAGGCATGAATATACTTGAAAATACCCGAAAACACCTCCAAACACAACTATCATACACATGGACATCTGGAACGCTAAAATATCTAGGGATCCAGCTAGCATTCCCTACATCCAATTTGATACATTCCAACATGAAATCCCTACTCTCCACTCTAACAGCAGATACCAATGGTATCAAGTCATCCGAAATCTCCTGGACGGGACGAATAGCGGCATTCAAAATGCTCTGCCTACCAAAAATTTTATATATATTTCGCACCCTCCCGGTACAAATTACTGGTACATACCTCACTTCCATATCCAAAATCCTTCGCACATTCATATGGCAAAGGAAAAGGGCCAGGTGTTCTTACTCACATATGATACGTCACAAAAAGGCAGGAGGGCTAGGGCTACCGGATATAACGGACTACTACCATGCGACGAGACTAACCCCCCTCCAATACTGGTTTTCTTCCACAGACCGCCTCCCCTGGTTACCAATAGAAGCGGCGCTAACGCAAACGCCGGATCTTAGTTTATTGCTTCTTGCAGATGCATGGAAACCTCTAGATCTGAGGACATTGCCAATTACATCTCAAGCGTCACTGCGCTCCTTGCGGGTCCTTATCGCATGGAAACCCACACATCCGACAGACCTGTTGATCCCTGTACCTTTAAAAGTGTTTAATGTTCTTCTTCCGTATACGACGACCAACGTGTTCACGGCCGCGGGCGTACTGACAGTATCCCAAATGTATCAGCAAGACTCACTCAAATCCTTCCATGATCTCCAAATTGAATTTAATCTCCCCCACAAAGCTATGTTCTCATATAACGCCATAGTCAGTTTCTTACACAAGAATCCCCTGCCCCAACTACGGATACCTTCCCCCTTGTGGCGATTCCTTACTAATACAGAGACCCCTGTAAAAGGCATCTCCCTCTTTTACAACTATATGGGATGCAAGACCACATTTCACAAAACGTCACACATGGTCAAGTGGGAGGGAGAACTTCAGACACCCTATTCCGATTCCCAGTGAAAAATGGCGATTCAAACATCCTACACTGCCTCCCGTTGCATAAACCACTGGGAACAAATGCAAAAACTTCTGACCAGGTGGTACCTTACACCGTACCGCCTGTCTAACTTCTTTAATTCCCAGAGCCTGCTTTGCTGGCGCAATTGTGATCAAGTTGGCACTATTTCCCATATCTTCTGGCATTGTAAAAGTTTAACCAGCTTTTGGAGGAGGGTGTTTGAGGTTCTTTCGGTCACCACGGGTATACTCACCAAACCCTCCATGGCCATGGCTCTACTAAACCTGGGAATACACAACATACCCTTAAACATGAGAACGGTATGCTTCCACATCCTGGTGGCTGCCAGAACATTAATTGCTAAACACTGGAAGCAAGCCATATCCCCTTCCCACCTGGAAGTAATCAGAATGGTCAACTTCCAATATTCCATGGAGAAGGCATACGCCTACTCGACCCACAAGGGAACTACTTTCCACTCTGCTTGGCACGTGTGGACCACCAGCAAATATTTCACCCCCACCCCCTGACCGGGGATGGGCCATACATGACATAAGCGCAATCACAGTTGGAACGACGTAAAACAGCTAGAGATTGTTAATGTTTACTTTTGAGATGATAAACTTTCTTGATGACTGAGTTCTGAAAATGTACCTCTTTATGTTTTGTTCGGAAACGTTATACATATGAATCTGAGTACCTTCATAATTTGTTGTACTGTTTTATAAAATTAATAAAAATCTATTGAAAGTAAAAAGAAAAAAAATAGTGTCCCTCGATGTAAATCCATCATCAATCACGACAACCACCGGACACCCATGTGACATAATGTTACGTCAGAAGGGGGTGGTGCAACTGGGTGACGTAGCTGGGTGGCCCTGCCCCTTGTCTCTAAAAGAACTGTCAAAGCTGAAGATCGGGAAACCAAAATGAAACAAATCACCGCTCTGAAAACATTCAGCTGAGCCAGATAGATCCCGAGCAGCTGTGGCAGTCCTGTAGGAATGGGTGCTCACCAAGGTCCGTGACCTGAGGAATCCATGTGAATGAAGAAGAAAGTGGCACTTCCAGACCCAGGAACTTGGAAACTTGAGTTTATTTCTTCAAATCATAGGTACAACATCAGACAAGACTGCAAGACAGACTGGACAGCAGACGCGTTTCACACCTTGTGCTAAAGCTGAAGATCGGGCATACTGTTGGTGGCGTCTTAAGAGGCGAAACATTTTTAAATGTTGTTCTATTTTTCGGGTTCGGCAGGCGTCGTGATTGACGATGGATTTACATCGAGGGACACATTTTTTTTTCTTTTTATTAAAGGACTTGTAAAAAACTGTGTTTTGTGGTTTTTACTTTTTTTTACACTTTTTTGGTGAATGGGTATGAATACGATGTACCCGATACCCATTTACATGGGAGGGGTGGAGTCTGGGGACCCCCTTGTTGAAGGGGGCTTCCAGATTCTGAAAAGCTCCCCACCCGCAGACCCTGACAACCACAGCCCAGGGTTGTGGGGAAGAGGCCCTTGTCCCCATCAACATGGGGACAAGGTGCTTTGGGGTGGGGGGCAGAGCCATGTTGAGGGCATGTGACCTGGTATGGTTCAGGAGGGGGGCACTCGCTCATCCCCCCTCCTTTCCTGACCTGCCAGACTGCATGCTTAGATAAGGGTGAATGCCAACATGGACTATGACATACTGAAGCAAAGCATGATCCCCTCCCTTCAGAGACTGGGCCACAGAGCTGTATTTCAAGATGATAACGACCTCCAAGATGATCACTGCCCTGCTAAAGAAGCTGAGGGTAAAAATGATGGACTGGCCAAGCATGTCTCCAGACCTAAACCCTATTGAGCATCTGTGGGGCATCTTCAAATGGAAGGTGGAGGAGCGCAAGGTAACATCCACCAGCTTCGTGATGATGTCATGGCGGTGTAGAAGAGGACTCAAGTGGCAACCTGTGAAGCTCTGGCGAATTTCCATGTCCAAGAGGGTTAAGGCAGTGCTGAAAAATAATGGTGGCCACACAAAATATTTACACTTTGGGCCCAATTTGGACATTTCCACTTAGGGTTGTACTCACTTTTGTTGCCAGCAGTTTAGACATTAGTGTGATGAGTTATTTTTAGGGGACAGCAAATTTACACTGTTATACAAATTAAGCTGTCAGGTCCTCGCTGTTCTCTATGGGGGAATCGGATGAGAATGGACCGCCTGTCCATCCGATCCGCTGGACGGATGGAAAATAGTTACATAGTTACATAGTTACATAGTTAGTGAGGCTGAAAAAAGACACAAGTCCATCCAGTTCAACCTATGATGTGTGTGTGTGTTTGCTTTTAACCGTACATTGTATACCCCTGTATGTTGTGGTCTTTAAGGTGTCCATCCAATAGTTTTTTTAAACTATCAAGGCTCCCCGCTGATACGACTGCTTGCGGAAGAGAATTCCACATCCTTACCGCTCTTACAGTGAAGAACCCCTTACGCACTTTAAGGTTAAACCGCCTTTCCTCAAGTTTTAGTGAGTGGTCACGTGTCTTATTGTATTCCCTTACTCTGAATAGTTTGTTCCTTATGCTAGGGTCGCCAGTACAGTATTTGTACGTTGATATCATATCCCCCCTCAATCGTCTCTTCTCCAGAGAGAATAAGTTCAGTGCTTGTAGTCTTTCCTCATAGCTGATGTCCTCCATTCCCCTAATTATTTTTGTTGCCCTTCTCTGGACTTTCTCCAGTTCCAGCACATCCTTCCTGAGGACCGGTGCCCAGAACTGGACAGCATACTCCAGATGTGGCCGGACCAGAGTTTTGTAGAGTGGAAGAATAATCTCTTTATTTCTGGAGTGAATCCCCTTTTTTATACAACCCAGTATTCTGTTGGCTTTGCTTGCAGCGGCTTGGCATTGCATGCCACTTCCAAGCCTGTTGTCTACCAGTACCCCCAGGTCCCTTTCCATCCTAGACTCACCCAGAGGTTCCCCCCCTAGTGAGTAGCTTGCTTTCTGGTTACTGGCCCCCAAGTGCATTACTTTACATTTTTCTACATTAAATCTCATCTGCCATGTAGTTGCCCACCCCGTTATTTTGTTCAGGTCTGCTTGCAAGATTTCCACATCCTGCATAGAAGATATTGGCATGCCTAATTTAGTATCATCTGCAAATACTGAGATTGTACTAGATATCCCCTCCTCTAGATCATTTATGAATAAATTAAACAGGATTGGTCCCAGGACAGAACCCTGGGGGACCCCACTTTCCACACCCGCCCAATCAGAGTACTCCCCATTAATCACCACCCTCTGGACTCTCCCCTGGAGCCAGTTCTCTATCCAGGTACTCACCTTATGATCCATACCTACCTTCCTTAGTTTGTACAGTAAGCGTTTGTGGGGAACGGTGTCAAAGGCCTTTGCAAAGTCCAGATACACCACATCCACAGGCTTACCTTTATCTAAGTGGCAGCTCACTTCATCGTAGAAGGTTAATAGATTGGTTTGGCATGAACGATTTTTTATCAATCCATGCTGATTACTACTTATAATACCGTTTTCATTACTAAAGTCTTGTATGTGGTCCCTTATCATCCCCTCCAAAATTTTGCAGACTACTGATGTTAGGCTGACCGGCCTATAGTTACCCGGGATATATCTCGGCCCCTTTTTAAATATTGGTACCACGTTGGCTTTTTTCCAATCAGCTGGCACCATACCTGTCTGTAAACTATCCTTAAAGATCAAGAATAATGGTCTGGCAATCACCTGGCTGAGCTCATTAAGAACCTTGGGTGCAAGCCATCCGGTCCCGGGGATTTATTTATGTTAAGTTTCTCTAGTTTAGCTCTAAGTCTATCCTCTGTTAGCCATGGCGGCACTTCCTGAGGTGTATTATTTAGTTCGGCCTTACAAGCTGGGTTCGTGTAGCCCCCCGATTCCTTTGTGAAGACTGAAGAAAAGAAATTATTTAACACTTCCGCCTTTTCTCTGTCCTCAGTGGCCATTTTTCCTTTATCATCTTTTATGGGGCCAATGTGTTCTGGCCTCGCTTTCTTACTGTTTATATACTTAAAGAACTTCTTGGGGTTCTTTTTACTCTCCTCCGCTATATGTCTCTCGTGTTCTATTTTAGCCGCCCTGATTTCATCTTTACATTTCTTATTACACTCTTTGTAGTGCTTAAGTGCTGCCAATGACCCCTCAGTCTTGTATTTTTTGAAGGCCTTTTCTTTAGCTCTAATATACATTTTTATGTTGGAGTTTAGCCACCCAGGGTTTAGTTTTGCTCTTTTAAATTTATTTCCCTGTGGAATGCACTGGCCCACCCCCTTGTTAAGTATGCTCTTGAAGCACTCCCATTTTTCCTCCGTGTTCTTTGTTCCCAGGGTTCTATCCCATTTGATATTTTCTAGCAGCGAGCGCAGTTTAGGGAAATTGGCTCTTTTGAAATTCAGTGTCCTTATATTACCCTTGTGTTTCCTATTACTGTAATTAATACTGAAACCAATTGACCTATGGTCACTGTTCCCTAAGTTGTCCCGTATTTCTATATCCGTGAGAAGGTCTGTATTGTTGGTAATCAGTAGGTCAAGTACCGCATTGTTTCTTGTCGGTGCATTCACCATCTGACCCATGAAATTGTCCTGCAAAACATTTAGGAACTGTCGAGCCTTGGCTGAATGCCCGGTTCCTTCTGCCCAGTCTATATCAGGATAATTAAAGTCCCCCATTATAATGACATTTCCCATCCTTGCTGCCAATCCTATCTGTAACATGAGGTCCACCTCACCCTCCTCCCTATGGTTTGGGGGCCTATAGCATACGCCCAATATTACCTTCCCCACCGTGCCTTCCCTTTGAAGCTCTACCCATAGGGATTCTGCTTCGTCCATAGCTCCATTATTAATATCATCCCTCATATTTACCTGTATACTGTTCTTAATATACAAACATACCCCTCCCCCTTTTTTACCCTCTCTATCTCTGCGATAAAGGGAATACCCCTGAATGGTCGCCATCCAGTCATGAGAGCTGTCAAACCAAGTCTCAGTTATCCCCACAAAATCTAAGTCCTCCTCAAACATCAGCAGCACCAGCTCTCCCATCTTGTTGGCCAGGCTTCTGGCATTGGTATATAAGCCTCGTAATTTTGATGTTTTTAGGCTGCTCTCTTGATTTTTCCCCGTACCCACCCTGGGTATAGGAGCTCCGAACACCCTACCGCTAATGCCCCCATTTCTGCCCTCTGAAACTTGCTTTCCACTGGCTAATTCTACATCTGTACCCTCCCCCCCATTCCCTAGTTTAAAAGCCCCTCTAACTTTTTGGCCATCCTCGCACCCAGTACGGCTGCACCCACCCCATTTAGGTGCAATCCGTCCCTACCAAAGAGCCGGTGACCGACTGAGAAGACGGCCCAGTTCTCCAGGAACCCGAAACCCTCCTTACTACACCAGCTCCTCAGCCACTCGTTAACTTCCCTAATCTCCCGCTGCCTTTCTGGTGTGGCTCGAGGTACAGGTAGTATTTCGGAAAATACTACCTTGGAGGTCCTAGTCCTCAACTTAGCGCCTAAGTCCCTGAAATCGTTTAGGACTCTCCGTCTTCCTCTGCCTATGTCATTGGTACCCACGTGTACCATGACAGCTGGGTCTTCCCCAGCCCCACCCAATAATCTGTTCACCCGATCCGCGATGTGCCGGATAATAGGGTTTCCATCCGTCCAGATTTGACGGATCGGATGTCAGAGGACATCCGATGCCCCATAGAGATGCATGGGGCATCCGTTCAGATCTGCCTGAAAAACTGACAGGCGGATCTGAATGGTCCGCTAGTGTGAAAGGGGCCTTAGAGTGATGGTCCTTTATCACAGCATGCTGACTGGACACAGGCTTTTCTATTCAGGGAGCTGTTTTTTTTTTATTATTATTATTATAACAGTAAGACTTTTCACACCATTTTGTTGTAAAAACCCGGAATGTATTTAGCTAATTTACTGAAAGTTCAATCTGGCTTTCACATCTGATTGGAAATACCCACTGCTATAAGAGATTCAGCACCCCACATCTCTCTTCTACTTCTTGAACAATACAAACCAGACAGGGGTTTTAACCCTTCTTAGCCTGTCCCAAATAAAAAAAAAATATGGGGTTACTTTTGTAGCTTCTTTCATACAGCTTTTATTTCTAACCCTATGATCCTTTAAACAACTCAAACCATTCTTAATTTCCTTTTTTCTCTCTTGCCTGCCCTGCCAACTGTGATTACATTTTGAAGATCCATCATGAAATTAAGATAATTCAACAGCATCCATCACTGTGATGTTGGTAAGCTAATTTCAGGCGCAGATTTCACATTATAGTAAAAAATGAACACCACTAAATCAAGCAAGACTCGTGGATGAAGTTTTTAAAGGTTAATTTGTAGAGGCCTTTCTATCTGCTGGGCTATTCGTTTCATTGACATTAACTAAGTATTATGGGGAATAACACAGTTTGACCTCAGGCGAGCTGGCGTGAGACGTGAGACTATACTTGGGTGAATTTCCCCCTCTTAAATTCTTGATGAAATTCTCTCAGCAGGATGGTTGTTCAGCTGTAAAGAGATTTTAAATGTAATATCTAGTTGTTTTTTTTTACAAAGCAATCAAAACCCAGTTATTTTATCAAGGTTCTCTCAGACATTTGTTCAAATGCAACATATTGTGATAGTACGTTGACTCAAAGACTAGCTTTAGTGCAGTGATAATTTTTCACCAAAGCAACATAATATTAAATGCTTAATTATTCATTACTAATGCTTGTCACTGTGAAATATAGGCCCAACTCCTTCTGAAACTACTGGGCCTAGCTTCTGTTCCTTGAAGGTTAATGGCTGAGCTCAGGATGTCATTAGCTTTCCCAGACACAGTGCACCTCATGTGTCAACACATTTTTCTTTGAGACTTACAATTCATCAGTTAGTAGAATATGCCAAGAAGTCCTGTAGGTGGGTATATGTGTTATATAAACTCATATTTTGATTAATAAAAATGGCTGCATGGTTATCCCTGGAAGAATGGTAAATATGTACATTTTCCAGTTAAATATTTTTTTCCTTTGTGGGTGGCTGTGCCAACAGAAGTCCTCGCATACCGAATACCCAGTGCTGCTTGGTATTCAGGAAAGTCTCTTAGTGTAATAGAATACTTTCCTTCAGTCTAATCTAAATTATAGTAATGCTCTTGCACATTTTTAAGAGAATGACCCTTTAAAATAACCCGTGAGGATGAAAATATGGGAGCTGTTATTGGTGTAGTTCAAAGACTATTATAAAATGCTCTAAGAGGAAAGGAACATTTACTGTTATGGATTGAGTACTGCACCATAAACAGACAGCTAATGGTAGCAACTGATGATACAGTAATTACTAAAAATGACATAAAAGTGTACCTTTAGGTTTTTTAGGTTCACATGAATACATTCCTGATATGCCAGAATAAAAAGAGTAGAATTTATTTAAAAAGGTGCACATTTGTATCTTTAAAAAGTGGTCCTTAAGCTCCAGTCAAGTGGCTCTGCCTAGGCTGAGTTCCTTTTAACCACTTCAGCTCTCCTATCTTTATACCCCTTAGGGACAACAGCATTGTTTGCATTACCTCTGTAGGCCTGCCTAATCTGCATTTACTTTGTTATTATTTAAGATTAGAGATGGGCCGAAAACCCCCCTGTTCCATTCGCAGCACAATTCCCGAACAAGGGAAAAATTCTAACCCAAATGGCGAACCCCATTAAAGTCTATAAGAGCCGAACAGGAGAAATAAAAAGTGCCCATTTTGAAGGCTTATATGCAAGTAATTGGTCATAAAAGCGGTATAGGGTACTGCCCTGGGGGACATGTATCAATGAAAATGTGTTTTTAAAAATGATCGTTTTTCAGGAGCAGTGGTTTTAATGATGCTTAAAGTGCATAAATAAAAATGAAAAATTCCTTTAAATATAGTGCCTGGGGGGTCTCCATAGTATGCCTGTAAAGTGGCGCATCTGTATAATGAATAGAACATGCTGCAGCAAAAATTACATTTCTAAAGAAAAAAAACGAGTCAAATCACATTTAAATTGTCTCGCTGGTTGCAATTTCTGGCACCTGGGTATTGAAAAAAAAAGAGAAAGAAAAAAACGGCATGGAGTCCCCCCAGTCCATTCCAGACCCAAAAGGAGTTTTAAGGGGAACCCCATGCCAAAATGTAGAAAAAAACCAGAATGGAGTCTCCCCCAAAATCCATACCAGACCCCTACCCGAGCACGCAGCCTGATAAGTCAGAAAAGGGGGGGGGGTGGGGTGCACACGCAAGCAAGCCCCCCTTGAACCACACAAGTGGGGGAAAAAATATTTGACCCCTGCTTATTTGTACACTTGCCCACTGACAAAGAAATGATCAGTCTTAAATTTTAATGGTAGGTTTATTTTAACAGTGAAAGATAGAATAACAACAAAAAAATCCAGAAAAAAAAAATGCATTTCAAAAACGTTTTAAATTGATTTGCATTTTAATGAGTGAAATAAATATTCAACCCCTTCGCAAAACATAACTGGTGGCAAAACCCTTGGTGACAATAACAGAGGTCAGATGTTTCTTGTAGTTGGCCACCAGGTTTGCACACATCCCATGATGGATTTTGTCCCACTTCTCTTTGCAGAGCCTCTCCAAGTCATTAACCACTTAAGCCCCAGCCCTATTTCGGACACTTTTTGTTTACAAGTTAAAATCAGTATTTTTTCCAAGAAAACTACTTAGAACCCCCAAACATTATATATATTTTTTTAGCAAAGACTCTGGAGAAGAAAATGTCGGTCATTGCAATATTTTTTGTCACGCGGTATTTGCGCAGCGGTCTTTAAAACGCAATTTTTTTGGAAAATTTTTGAAAAATCACATTTCACTGCATTTAAAAAATACTAAACAGTAAAGTTAGCCCATTTTTTTGTATATTGTGAAAGATTATGTCACGCCGAGTATATAGATACCCAACATGTTATGGTTTAAAACCGCACACCCGTGGGATGGCGACAAACTACGGTCGATAGAGATCTCAATAGGCGACGCTTTACATTTTTTTAACGGTTACCAGTTTAGAGTTAGAGTGTAGCTCTTTTTTTTAATTATTGCTCACGCTCTGGCGATCGTGGCGATACCTCACATGTGTGGTTTGAACAACGATTTCATTCACGGCTCGACTTCCGTATACGTTTTTTTTTGTGCGCGAGCTAACGGTGACGGGCGGCTAAAAAATGTTTTTTTACCTATTTATTTTATTTTTTTTTTAACTTTATTACAGTTTTAAAAAAAAAAAATCTGATCACTTTCATTGCTGTCACAAGCAATGTAAACATCCCTTGTGACACCAATATGCAGTGACAGGTACTCTTTATGGAGGGATCGAGGGTCTAAAAGACCCTCGACCCCTCCACTACACTTTCATGTATGCAAAACGCTGAAAACGGCGTTTTTGCATACAGACGTTTTTTAAATCTGCCGCCTTTTGCAGCAGAGTAACCCGGGAGTGACGTCATGGACGCCGCCTCCGGGTTACGTCATCGGAGACCCCATCAAATCCATTTCCGGATTTGATCGGGACTCCATCCAGCCGGCGGACGCGCCCACCAGGAGCCCCGAGCAAAGTCTCGGAAGACGGCGGGAGGGGGGGGGACGCTCACCCGGGTAACGATCGAGCGGCTCCCGAGCTGCATCAGTGGTTACCGACGGAAAGTCGACCGTCGGCTGTTAACCACGGTACCGGGATGGTGCCTCTAGCTAGAGGCATCAGCCCGGTATACCCCCGCAAAGTCTGCCGACGTAGATCTATGTTACTTTGCGGTAAGTGGTTACGATTTTGAGACTGATGTTTGGTAACTCGAACCTTCAGCTGCATCCACATATTTTCTATGGGAATAAGGTTTGGAGACTGGCTAGGCCACTCCAGGACCTTAATGTTCCTCTTTTTGAGCCACTCCTTTGTTGCCTTGGGCGTGTGTTTTGGGTCATTGTCATGCTGGAATACATATCCACGACCCATATTCGATGCCCTGGCTGAAGGACGTAGGTTCTCACCCAAGATTCAATAGTATGGCCCGTCCACCATCCCTTTGATGCGGTGAAGTTGTCCTGTCCCCTTAGTAGAAAAACAGCCCCCAAGCATAATGTTTCCACCTTCATGTTTGATGGTGGGGATGGTGTTCCTGGGGTCATAGGCAACATTCCTTCTTCTCCAAACATGGTGAGTTGAGTTGATGCCAAAGAGCTTGATTTTGGTCCCATCTGACCATAACACTTTCACCCAGTTCTCTTCTAAATCATTCAGATGTTCATTAGCGAACTTCAGACGGGCCTGTATATGTGCTTTCTTGAGCAGGGGGATCTTGTGAACACTACAGGATTTCAGTCCTTCACAGTGTAGTGTGTTACCAATTGTTTTCTTGGTGTCCCAACTGCCTTGAGATCTTTGACAAGATTCTCCCCTGTAGTTCTGGGCTGATTCCTTACTGTTCTCATGATCAGTGAAACTCTGGGAGATGAGATCTTGCATGGAGCCCCAGACCGAGGGAGATTGACAGTTATTTTGTGTTTCTTCCATTTGCAAATACTCACACCAACTGTTGTCACCCTCTCACCAAGCTGCTTGGCGCTGGTCTTGTAGCCCATTACAGCCTTGTGTAGGTCTAGAATCTTGTCCCTGGCATCCTTGGACAGCTCTTTGGTCTTTGCCATGGTGGAGAGATTGGAATCTGATTGATTGATTGCTTCTGTGGACAGGGGGCTTTTATACAGGTAACAAGCTGAGTTTAGGAGCACTCCATTTAAGGGAACACTCCTAATCTCAGCTCAATACCTGTATAGAAGACACCTGTGAGCCAGAAATCTTACTGATTTAGAGGGGATCAAATACTTGTCTCACTCATTTAAAAGCAAACCTATTTAACTTTGAAACTCGTTTTTCTGGATTTTTTTTTCATTTTTATTCTTTCTCTCACTGTTAAAATAAACCTACTAAATTATAGACTGGTCCTTTCTTTGTCAGTGAGCAAACATACAAGATCAGGAGTGGATATTGGATGAAAGGCTTATTGGAATTTGGAAGATCCCCCCCCCGACCGTGTGAATGAGTATAGGAAACTCAGAGACAGTTTTTCACAAATCCTTGGGGGAGGGACCCCACGCCGTTTTTTGTTTTTTTGCTATTTTTTTTACCAGCAAGTGTTGTCAGTGGGGAAGCCCATTGACAGCTGATGACTTATTGGTTGTTGTTACCCACTTGCCGACCGTCCACAGTAATATTACTACGGCAAAGCGGCTACCCTGGGTCCAGTCACGTAGTACTACTAGTACTTGTGATTCCCATAGTTAGTAGACGCAATAACTTTTGCGCAAACCAATCAAAATACTCTTATTTTTTTCACAATTGTCGCTCTTTTTTTGCTTATAGCGCAAAAAATAAAAATCACACAGGTAATCACCCGTGTGTAAAATACCACCAAAAGAAAGCTCTATTTGTGGAAAAAAAGGACGTAAATTTCGTTTGGGTACAGCATCACATGACCGCGCAATTATCCATTAAAGTAATGCAGTGCTGAATCGCAAAATAGGGCCTGGTCAGGAAGGGGGTAAAAACCTTCCGGAGCTGAAGTGGTTAAAGATGTTCAGCCCCGCTCCCTAACAACCAGCTTTTACTGTGCCCTGACTGGGAAAAGCTTTGTCCAACTAGGGTGTGCAGTGCATTGCAGGGCGTTCAGCTGGGCGAAAACCTGCTGAACACCCTGCAAATTCAGGTGTTCCCTGAACGGGGCGAACAGCAAATGTTCTGCCCGAGTTCATGCTCAGGTCGAACAGTTCGCCTAACACTATTTAAGGTGACTAAATAATACATACATTCATTTTATGGACACACTAGGCTTTACTTTGAAAGCATTTTTTTTTGCAAAAGAATTTTGTCTGTAGACAAATAATGTAAAAACATTTTTTAAAAGTGTGTTTTGCTCAATTTTTGCCAGTTTTAGTTTATAAAAAAAAGTGTTTTTACTGTATATATACATTTTAATTTAAAGTATAATTTGACCCATGTAAAATTACACTAAAGTTATGTTTCTGGTAAAAAAAAAAAAATTGCAAAGTTACTTGCAAGTGAAAACAGGCGATTTTTCTTCAGTTTTGCACTTACACAATACAAATGAAAAAAAAAAGATAAAAAAAGTGGAAAAAAATAGAGATAAAAAAATCATCAGAAAAATTATAAGGATAGAGTGGAGGCCTTTTGGCCTGATTAGGAATAGTAATGCATTTATTTTGTTTTTTTATTTGTTCCTTTTAATATTTTATTTTTTATTGGATGTGTTTTAGTTCAAATAATCTTTATTGGAGTTTCAAACAAAAAACAAGGTAGAATAGACAAAGCTCACGGGCGCAGCCGTGGAGCCAACAGCAATTCTGGCAAACAGGTATAGTCAGAAGAAAATACAAACAATAGAATTGCAAACATGTGCAAAATGGTCATGGCATACAGGACATCATCAAATGTGGGAATTAGTGAATCATCAACAGGGGTAAGACAACGTTAGTACCACTAAAGTAGGGAACGGGCGAGTTAGCCCGACTTGACTGTCTGAGGACTGGGAAGGGGGGATGAGAGGGACACAGGGGAGTAGGAGGAGTTCTCTGCTTGCTAAATAGAGGGCAGTGAAGCCCTGAGGGGAGTGGGGCCTGGATCTTGTGGAGAGACCCTAGGGGGAAGCGGCCGGAAGGTCGAACCCTCGTACCACTCCGCCATGGGTCCCAATTGGATTCAAAGGATGTGTAGGAGGTGGTCCTTAGGACCAAGAGACTCTCATAGTGATAATTTAATTGGACCTGAGTGACCACTTCAGAGGGGTTGGGGAGGAAGGGGTGCGCCAGTGTCTCGCTATAGCCAAGGTAGAGGCCAGTAAGACGTGTGAGAGCAATGTGCGTAAAGCCGGTGGAAATGTGTCTATGCCCAGGAGTAGTAAGGCTAGAGAGGGGTCAGGAGATAAAATTGTGCCAGTCATTTGGGAGAGTATAGCAAATATCTGTTTCCAGTAGCTGGTGAGCGATTTACAAGACCAGAAGAGATGAAGGATAGTCCCCTTTTGTCCACACTCTCTCCAGCAAAGCAGAGATAGGGGGGGGTAAAATTTGGCAAGTAGTTGAGGGGTCCTATACCATCTAGTCAGCAGCTTCTTAAAAGTCTCCCAATGGTTAATGCAGTGGGAGGAAGAGTACGCGCATGCCAGCGAGTGCGACCATTGGGTGAGGGAAAATTCCTTAGCTAGGTCTGTTTCCCAGGTGAGCATTTGGGGAGTTTTACGTAGCTGGGACTTCTGGTGGAGCAATGAGTAGAAAAGGGATATGCCTCTGGTGAGTGTGTTAGGTTTAGTAAAGTGATTCCATGCTTGGAAGTCAACGTGTAAGGTTGGTGGTGGGTGCTTGAGTAAGAAGGACATTATGCGAGTGTAGGAGAAGCGGGCCTTAGCCGGAAGGTCGTATGTAGTAGATAGCACATCAAATGTGAGCAGGTGTGTGCCTTGGTATATTTGATCAACCCAGAGGATGTCTGCTTCGGTGAGATGTCTGAGGGAGAGGTGGGGGATCAGGACCTCTAAAGTCTGAAGAGGGAGTATGATCTTCATGGTGTTAGGGTTTTGGTGGGAGTGGGAGAGGAGTGATCTCCATGCCAGAATGGTAGTTTTTGTTGAGGGGGGGGGGTAGGTTGGAGAGGTTAAGTGGGATCCAGGAGTCTGCCAAGAGCAGCAGGGAAAGATTGGGGGTGGAGGAGCAGGTGGCCTCGAGAGAAGTCCAACAAGAGTCTCCTTGTCCCGCAAACCAATGTGGCACTTGGGCAAGAACAGAGGCCGTGTAGTAATCACCGATATCCGGCAGGCCGAGACCCCCTGCTCTCCTGTGCAGAGTAAGGTATTTCGTAGCACATCTGGCCCTCTTCCCCTGCCACAAGAAGCGTCTCATACAGGTGGATAGTTTATTGAGTTGAAGGGCAGAAAAGGGGATCGGGAGGGTGCGGAAAAGGTAAAGGATTTTGGGTAACAGGAGCATTTTAAAGGAGGCTACTCTGCCTACCCAAGAAATCTCATGTTTGGCTAAGGAATCAACATCTTTGTTGAGCTGGGCCAACAGGGCATTTAGGTTCAAAGAGGACATTTGGGATACTGATGGGGCAAGGGAAATTCCCAAGTACGGTATGCTTTGACTAGTCCAAAGGTAAGGGAGTGAGGTGGCGAGGTGTGATTTAGCAGAGGCACTGACACCAAGGTCAAGAATTATGGATTTAGTAAAGTTCACCTTATAAAAGGAGAGAGTACTAAATTTTTGAAGGAGTTCGTGGGCGAAAGGGAGGGATATCGTAGGGTTTGTAAGAGAGAGAATAATGTCGTCCGCGAAGAGGTTGATGATGTGGGACCGTCGATTGAGTTTGAGCCCTGTAATATGAGGGTAGGAGTGGACTGCTTCGGCTAGCGGTTCTATGGCCAAATTAAATATGGCTGGCGATAAGGGGCATCCCTGGCGGGTACCATTTGTGATAGGAAAGATTTTCGAAAGCATGCCATTCGTGAGTACTTTAGCTGAGGGACAGGAGTAGAGCGCCAGGATCGAAGAGAGGATCAGTCCTTGAAACCCAAATTTGATCAGAGTGGCCTTGAGGTAACCCCAATGGACCCTGTCGAACGCCTTCTCTGCATCTATAGACAGAAGAAGAGAAGGCGTCCGACTAGCCCCTGCATGGTGGATGAGGTTAAGCATCCGACGGGTAGTGTCCGATGGTTGGCGGCCTAACATGAAGCCTGACTGATCCGAGGAGATCAATGAGGGGAGGACAGTCTGAATTCTGAAGGCTAAAAGCTTGGCGTAGATTTTTACATCCACATTTAGAAGGGATATAGGGCGGAAAATGGAAGGGGTGTAAGGGGATTTACCGGGTTTAGGGATGGTGACCACTTGGGCCATCAGCATTTCCTTGGGGAAGGAGCCGCCATTGACTGCAGTTTGGAAGGATAGGAGGAGGTGGGGGGACAGAGTGGGGAGGAAAGATTTGAAGTACTCTGAGGAGATACCGTCAGGGCCCAAAGTCTCCTCTTCTTTTAAAGGTTGGTTGAGCGATTCCAATTGGGCAGAGGACAGGGAGGGAAGGTTCAAATTGGAGAGAAAGTCCGCTATATTAGGATCCGTAGGTTGTGGGGTAGAGGGGCTGGACTCTAGGTTATACAGGGAGGAATAGTAGTCCGCAAACGCATCAGCTATGGCCTGAGGATTAGTAAGGAGAGTGCGGGTGGGTGAGAGAAGGGATCTTGGTTTTGCGTTTGCGGGCTTTGAGGCGGTTTGCAAGGAGCTTGCCCGCCCTGTTGTTGTTGGCATAATAGTTAAGTTTCAACGAACTCATGTGGTCATGTTGTGAAGTTAGGTGTTTTCTAAGGGAATGGCGTAGGTTAGCAATTTTATCAGCCAAGGTAGGGGAGGGGGAGGATTGATTTTGCAGGTCTAGGGTTCGGATATCCTTGAGGAGGGAGTCTAGCTTGGAGCTGAAGGACTTCCTAAGTTGGGAGTTTAGTTTAAGGAGCATGCCTCGGATGAAGGCCTTGTGAGCGCACCAGTTAGTGAAGGGGTTGGTATCTGAGGGGGAGTTAAAAGCAAAGAACTGTTGTAGATGCTGGGAAATCGTGGCGTGGGTGGTGGGGTTCTGAAAGAGGGAGGCATTACATCTCCACACCTTCGCTGGAGAGGAGGAAATGCCGTCCTCCAGTAGGAGGGATATCGGGGCATGATCCGACCACACGATACTATGGATGGAAGACTGGGAAACTCTTTGGAGTAAAAACTTGTCCACCAGGAAGTAGTCTAAGCGGGAATTGGAGTTATGACTAGAGGAATAGTAGGTATAGGATCTATCTGTAGAGTTCAGACAGCGCCAGGCTTCAAACAAATCCTCGGACTCAAGCAGGTCCGCCAGGGCAGGGGGTCTCCGACTGTGAGACGAGGATGTGTCGAGATCTGGGTTAACAGGGGCATTAAGGTCGCCACACACAACCAAATTACCGTACTTGGAGAGGGAAACTTTTTTCAACAGAGTGCGAAGAAATTTCTTTTGACGCACATTGGGTGCGTAAACAGACACTAAAGTGAGAGGCATATTATTCACATCACATTTTAAGATAAGATACCGACCGTTGGGATCCAGCACTGAGTCTCTGAGGGTAAATGTAACAGAATCTCTGATCGCTATGAGGACACCTCTCTTCTTCTCCTCGGCAGAGGCGCGGAAGATATGAGGGAAAGCCGGATGGGAACAGTTCGGGGAAGCATGAACGTTGAAGTGTGTTTCCTGGGCTGTGAGGACATCTGCATTCAGTTGAAGGGCTTCCTGCCAGAGGGATCTTCTCTTTGCCAGGTGATTGAGGCCCCAGGCGTTAACTGAAACAATCTTTACCCCCATAGTAAGGCATCAAGAGGAGGTGCAGACCCCGACCCTGGAGGGAGGGGGACAGAGGCAGTCAGCCCAGAGTCCAGTGGAACAGTAGGGCATCGGGTGAGGGTCCAACCGGGCATGGAGAGAGCGGAAGTCCAATGGCAATGAAGGAAGGGCAGCAATTCAGTCCACACTGCCAAGCAGAGAGGCAACAGACAGTCAGTAGAGACTCGGGTGGTACCGAGAGGTTGATGGGCAGGATGTGGTGGAAGGAAAAAATAGAAGCCATAGTGACCATGAATGGGAGAGCTGTAGCAAACAAAAGAAAACAAAAAAGGTAAAAAAACTGCCTCGGGGAGGCCAGAGCAGTTAACACTGCCGGTAGCGGGGGGCAACGGGTACATCATCCAGTACCCGCAGCACACTCAGGAATCATGTCGGAGGTGAGAAGATGAGAGCATTCCTGGTTCCTTTATTCTGCTTGGAGGTCTTCTTATAGGACACCGTGTGCCAGTCCTGGCGGATGTGGGCAGGGGGTGAAGGAGCAGACTTGCCATGGTGAACCTGTTCCTCTGGGAGGATATTTCAGGATCTGAGTAGGCGGATGCCCCCTTTCAGGGAGGAGATGTGATGTTTGGAGCCATCGTGCGTGATCTCTAGTTTGGCCGGATATTTCCAACGGTATACAAGTTGGTGGTTTCGCAAGGCCTTTGTGATGGAGGATAAGTTGCGGCGTCTCTGCAGGGTGTATTGGGATAGATCCGGTAACACTTGCAAGTTGGCAGCTTGGGGGGGCAGATCTGTGCGCTTGCGGAAAGCTGCTAGAAGGTGTTCCTTCACTTGAAAAAAATGTACGCGCAGCAGTACATCCCGGGGGGTTTCAGTGGGTAGGAAGGAGGGCTTGGGGACCCTATGGATCCGATCGATCGTGAGATCCGCAGAGGACAGTGATGGGAGGACAGCAAGAAATAAGTCTTTTGCGTAGTGTGGTAGTTGATGTGGCAGGATGGATTCAGGGACTCCACGGATTTTGAGGTTATTTCTGCGGGACCTGTCTTCGAGGTCCGCGATCTTAGCTTGCATTGAAGATATGGCATCATGGTGAGAGGAGTGGGAGTCTACTAGGGAGTTAAAGGAAGAGGTGAATTCCCCTATTTGATCTTCCACATGATTGACTCTGTCCCCCAGGTGTGAGATATCTGCCTTGCATTCCCTGATGCAGGAGTGCATGTCTTGTTGGATGGATGAGCGCAGGGTCCACAGCATGTCCAACATGAGGGTCACTGACAGAGGCTGATCCGATGGAGTAAAGTTTAAAAAGGGATCAGGCGAGGGGGCCGCAATAGTGTCCATGGGGAGTGAGTAGGCCTCATGGAGGGGATGATCGAACCTCGGCCTAGATTTAACTGGGCTCCTGGAGGTGGGGGAGGATGGCTCGGAAGAGGGGGAGGAAGAGGATGGCATAAAACTCGCCTGTGAGGGTTGGTGCGTCTGCTCCCGAACCGGTCCGTCCGTGGATGGATGCTGCAGAGCGGTCGGAGGTGGATGCAGAGGTCCGGCCGCGGCACCATCTTGTGCAGAGGTCCGGCCGCGGCGCCATCTTGGCGGCTTCCACGCTGCATTGGGGAGAAGAAGGTAGAAAGCTTATTGATCTGCGGTGGATCGTTGCGGCGTCTCCGCATAGCCAGGGCCAGCAGATTGTGGGGGATGTCTGGCGGCGTGTAGCGATGTCGTTAGCGGGACCAGGAAGCTCAATGGTAGTGGATGTATGCCTGAGTGGAGCGGAGCTCAGAGTCTATGCGGCCATGTTCCTCGGCGGTCGCCACGCCCCCCCTATTTGTTCCTTTTAATGATGGTTTCTTTTAATGATGTCATATGGAGATCAAAGGTCACACCTTTGATCTGCATGTGAATGAAATTGCAACTACAATGTAACAATACATTCTTATGCTGTATCATTCAATGACACTTGATCACTATTTACAAGTTTTGTTTTACACAGGCATGACTGCATTTTGACAAAGTTGGTAGGTGCTGGTAATAGTGGCAAAAGGAGCAGCGGCAGGGGGATAGGTGTAGGAAAACTTTATTGAAGTCTTTTAGAATGTATTTTCTATGTTAAAAAAAATGTATCACTTTTGTTGTGAAATTTCAGTATATGTACTGTATACATTTTTTAAGAAACAGGGAAAGGGTTAGATCCTCTAAGCGGTGATGGCAAAACTTAGCACCCCAGATGTTTTGGAACTACATTTCCCATGATGCTCATGCACTCTGCAGTGTAGGTGAGCATCATGGGAAATGTAGTTCCAAAACATCTGGGGTACCAAGGTTCGCCATTACTGCTCTATAGGATTGCATTGCTGTTTGTGTGCCCTTATTCAAAATATTTTCCTGTCAAATCTCTCAAATGTGGGCACAGATAACAAACTCACAATGTTTCTAATCATTTCATACTCCAACTAAAATGTAAAAAAAAAATAGAGCTGAACCCAGGCGTATAACAAACAACACATACAGATAGACAATAAAACAAATAGATTTTATTTTAAATACAATTAGAAAGAATAGCTGAATGTGACTTGATATTAGCCTCTTATATAACCCCTTACAGTAGCACTACAACTGGGAAAGTATGTTTTAGCACTGGGAGCAAATCTGGCCCTGCATGTGCCAACAAGGAAAATGCTGACAGGAGGAGATATCAGAGAGATGACCTCACTAGTTTGTTGCTGTGCTTCTGTAGAACCCTCCTAAGTAGTTGCTAGGAAAACACATTTGGTGGCTCTGTTCTGCTTATCAGGAGAGCCAGATCTGTTAGTTTAGCCTGTCCCATGTTTCCAGGTGGGATTTTTGGGTCTAAGGGAATCTCCCCACTGTATCCAATAAGGGAGCTTGTTGGACAGTGGAGGAAACCTAACCTAGTGCACCAGAGTTTATGGCTGTCCAAGTGGGTGGGCATTGCTGCAATGCATCCTGGGATTGGTCTTCAATGTGGAGGGAGCATTGACAGGGCGAAGTCCCAGGAGGAGGCAGGTGGCTGGTCTCTCATCCTGCAGGTGAGGAAGGTGGTTCAGGCAGTCGGCCTAGTGAACCAGGTGTGGAGCTGAGCTGCAGAGGATCCAGAGTGCTGACAGTGGAGCTGCTGGCAGAATCATCTTTGGGAAAAACAGTATTGTGAGTACCAGGAGATCTGCCTAAGGGTCTTCCAAGGAAAGGGGACCACTCCAGAGAAGTCAGGGGATCAAGGAGCTAGCTCACACAGGGAGTGATCAGTGAAAGGGGGTGCTGTGTAGTTGACCCTGAATATTAGGAACAAAGGGGTTGCTAGGAAGGGCCCTGAAGTTGTTCTGCAGTACAGTACAGTTTACCTCAGGATACAGTTTTCCTCAGAAAGTTCATTCAGTCCTGCGTCACAGCTTGTGACAGACTGAAGCAATGGCCTAGCCGTGACTAGCGTTACTCAGCAAGTCATCCCAACCTATTGTGCATAGTGTATAAAGTTTGAGTATCCCACTCATTCCTATCCAAGTTCCAAATAAAAACCACAAAAACCAAAGCTACTGGACTGTTTCCTGACTGAGCTAACACACTTGGGAGAATGTCAATCTGCCACCTTGTTGCTAATGGTAACCCAGGGTAACTCGTAACCAGCAGACCCCAAGGGAGTAGTGCTACACTTCTTCTGTGCCCATTCAGAGGTTGGGTGCAAAAAGGCGAACAGGTTTTGTTTGCTAACTACAGCAGAGAAAAGCCAGTTCACTAACCTAGCTCTGCTGTCTGGTAGCACTGTGAAAATCGCATAACTGGATGAAGAGAAAAACAAATCCTTTGGCAAGTAACTGTTTCTTTACCTGTTTTTCTGCCAATCAGCAATAAAACCATGTAGCTGAATTAAATTTAAATTACAAAGACTATATATATGTATCATGGCAGTCCCTTGCTTTTAGACTCTTCTCTTCATGTTCTCTCTAGCTTGTGCTTATTGTTGATTTTTTACTTTTACAAGCCATCTTGTTTATATATGCATAACCAGTTTTTTTCTTTCTTTTAAATGGTTTTTATTGAAGGCAAAAGAAACATGGTACAGTAACATGCAGTAGAAAGCTTAGGTACATGCCGTGATATAACAAGTCACAGTAAATATAGAACTACAGCATATAACATTCAAGGAATAGGTAACAATGTGATACGCATAAGAGATCGACCTGGCATCCCGACTGAGAAGCAGTAATGGCACGTACAAATTGAAGGTGTGGCCGAGGTCACAATGCGTAGATGGGCCCCCTCATAGAAGGGGTCTCAACCAAAACAAAGGTATAACACTTAATGAGATATGCCAGGGGCCGAGTGGGGAGAGGGGGCTGGGAAGGCAGGGTTGGGATGAAACCAGGGTAGGTAGGAGAGGGTTATGGGGGGGAGGTAACAGCTGGTAACCGGAGGGAGCCTCGAACCCCCCAGGGGCCCAAGTGGGGAAAGAGGGTCGGCAAGGAGGACTTCCCAATCAGGTGAGTACAAGGCTGTCGTCAAGGCCTGGTGGTAGGCAATGGTCAATCCAAGGCCGCCAGAGCCGTTCATAGGGGGTCAGTTTATCCAATAAAATTGCTTCTGTTTTAGCATGTAGCATGGCTTGGGTAACTCTGTGTTGCACAGCCAGATGACAGAGCGTGGGGGTTTTCCATGCTTTCGCGATGGTTTGCTTTCCAGCCGTCGTGACGTATAGGTAAAGTTTGAATTGACGGTGTGTAAGGTTAGGTGGCTTGCGATTCAGGAGAGCTGATGCCGGGTCAGGGGCAAGAGAGGTGCCAAACATGGTAGACAGGGTATTGTGTACTTTGGACCAGAAGGCTCGCACCACAGGCCATTCCCACCAGATATGTGCGTGGGTACCTGGGGGGTCGCATCCCCGGAAGCAACGGGGGGAGTACTGAGGTACATATTTAGAGATCCTAGTGGGAACCAAATACCATCTGGTAAGGACCTTGTAATTGGTTTCGAGTGCTACAATATTCGGGGATGCCGATTTGGTAGCCTGCCAAATTTGCATCCAGTCTTCATCGTCAAGCGTAATATGTAGGTCTCGTTCCCATTTGGCTGTGTATGTGGGCGGGGTGGTCTCCTGAGCTGACAGGAGGTGGGCATAGAGGTCAGAGAGGAGCCCTCGTCTGTGAGGGTCAGTATTGCATGCGCGTTCAAATGTCGAGAAGGTGGTGGTGTTCTCTTTAACCGGAGTAGCTTGTGTAAAGAAATGTTTGAGTTGTAGGTAGCGGAATATTTCCCCAGATGGGAGATTGTGAGTTTCTCGCAGGGTAGGGAATGGGTAGAAGGTGCGCGGAGTGAAGAATTGATGGGCCCGTATCAGACCAGCACTAGTCCAGGCGAAGAAGGAGGTCTGAGAGGACCAGGCCGGGTAGAAGGATGGATTGCGGAGAAAAGAGAGTAGGGGGTTATGAGGAGATTGCAGGTGGAAGCGTCGGCTAAGTCTATCCCAGATAGTCAAGCTATGTTTCGTGATTGGGTTAGTAATACTCCTCCGTTGCGAGGGCAGCAGCCAGAGCAGGTTGGCCACAGATAATGGATCACTTTCCACTGCTTCAAGGGAAACCCACAGCGGAATTTCCCTTGTGACATGGTATTTAGGGAGCTGAGCCAGTTGTGCTGCGTAATAATATTTGGCGAAATGTGGTACCCCCAACCCGCCGCGAATACGTGGGCGGTATAGCGTCTGTCTCGGTAGACGAGGCTTAGAGTTGCTCCAAATGAAGTCCAAGGCCCGTTTCTGTAAGATGCGTAAGTAGTAGGCCGGCACCTGTATGGGGAGTACCCGAAAGAGGTACAAGATTTTGGGTAAAATGGACATCTTAAGCACTGTGATTTTCCCCATCCAAGATAGAGGCAGGGAGGACCATTTAGACATGAGGTTTGATAGTGTAGACAGCATGTGGGGGTAATTAGCGGAATAGAGTCCAGCAGGGTCTGCTGTGAGTTTAACTCCCAGATAAGGGATATACGAAGTCGCCCAAGGGAACGGGAGTGAGGACCTAAGGTGGTCGTGGACATCGGTTGGGAGAGATACATTTAAAGCTAGTGATTTTCGAGGGTTAACTACCAGGCCTGAGACTGAGCCAAAGTTCGCTAGGGTGCATAGGAGGCTAGGAACCGACAATAGGGGGGCAGTGAGAAAAACGAGGACATCGTCCGCAAAGAGGCAGAGTTTATGGTGACGCCCGCCCAGCTCAAGTCCCTTAATATTGGGATCAGCGCGAATAAGCATAGCTAGGGGTTCAATAGCTAGGGCAAAAAGAAGGGGGGAGAGGGGGCAGCCTTGTCGCGTGCCCCTTTCAATGGGGAAGGAGTCCGATCGAAAGCCTGAATAGTGAACATATGCTCTAGGGCAGTGGTTCTCAATTCCGGTCCTCGGGACCCACTAACAGGCCAGATTTTAAGTATTACCTTGGGGGATGCAGACTAGAATACTGCAATCACTGAGCAGCAAATGAGATCACCTGTGATGTAATTTAGTTATCTTGCAAACCTGGCCTGTTGGTGGGTCCCGAGGACCGGAATTGAGAACCACTGCTCTAGGGTTCCGATATAGGGCATTTACCCATTGCATAAAATGCGAGCCGAATCCCCAACGACCGAGGATCGAGGTGAGGTAAGGCCAGGATAAGGAGTCGAAGGCTTTGCAAATGTCGAGGGAGAGGAAGCAGGACGGAATGCGGCGTTGTCTAGCGATGTGGGCTAGAAGAGTAGCTCGTCTGACATTATCACCAGCTTGGCGAGACGGAATGAAGCCCGTTTGGTCAGCGTGAACTAAAGTTCCAATAACAGTATTGAGACGGGTAGAAAGGGCTTTGGCTAGTAGCTTAATGTCTATATTCAGTATGGAGATGGGTCTAAAGTTAGACCAGGAAGTGTGGTCGGAGTTGGGTTTAGGAATCATGGATATCGCAGCCGTAAGTGACTACTCTCGGAAGGGGTGCCCATCGAGCAAGGAATTGAGCGCTCCTACCAGAGGGGGGATCAGAATGGGTGCAAAGCGTTTATTATAAGTAGCGGAGAAGCTGTCTGGGCCTGGGCGCTTACGAGGTTTCAAAGACTTTATAGCCTGATGCAGTTCTTCAGCTGTGAGGTGCTGTTCCAGCATTTCTCTATGGGCGGATGATAGGGAAGGGAGTTGGACGGAAGACAGGAGAGCGTCCAGCTGTGATTGATCGAACCCAGAGGGATTCTTGTAGAGTGTTGAGAGTTTGTCGCAAAATTTGCGTAGGATTTTAAGGGGATTGCTGGAGTAGGTGTCCTTGGATAATTTAAGACGTATGGGTTTCGGAGTGTAGTCAGCCTTACGCAGTGTCAGAGCCAGGAACGTATCAGGTTTATTCGCTTTCATATAAAGAGTGTGTTTAGATTTTCGGAGCGTTTGTTCCGCCGATTCCGACAGGAGGAGGTCTAATTCCAGACGTGCTTTGTCAAGAGCCTGTTTAGTGGAAGGCTTGGGTGTCTCCTGAAAGTCCGCTGAGGCCTTGTAAAAGGCTGCTTCAAGCTTGTGGAGCAGAACACGCTTTTCCTTGCGTATGTAGGAGGCTCTGCTAATGCAAACCCCTCTAATAACGGGTTTGTGGGCTTCCCACAAGGTCAATGGGGATGTGTCTGGTTGCGAGTTTGTAGTCAGGTAGTCGGTGATGGCTCGCTCAATTTCCTGGCGGTGAGTAGGGTTGGCCAGCATGCTGTCATTGATTTGCCAAGTGCGAAGGTTAGGTTTCGGCACCATGGAAGAGAAGGAGGTGATCACCGCATCATGATCAGACCAAGAGCACGGTATAATGGTAGAAGCGGTGATGAGTGGAGACGTGCCCACGTGGGTAAGAATGTGGTCAATTCAGGAAAATACTTTATGTGGATGAGAGTAGTGAGTGTATTGCCACCGCATGGGGTTGTGCTCGCGCCATGTGTCTAAGAGAGAGTGTTGGTTCAGGAGCTGTTGAAAAGAGAGTCGTTGTGGAGTCGTTGGGGTAGGGGATTTGTCGAGCAGGGGATAGAGCGTTTGGTTTGAGTCCCCGCAGAGCAATAGCGTACCGCTCTTGTGCGTGTCAGTGACGGTCAATAGATGGGAAAGAAAGGCCTGGGGATTTTTGTTAGGGGCATAGTAAGATACGACCGTGACCTCAGAGTCAAGAAGTTGACCAACCAGGAGGAGGTACCGACCCTCTGGGTCTTTAATCTCTTTCCGAGGCGTGAAAGGAGTAGTTCTATGAAACGCTATCAGTACCCCGCGTTGCTTCGTGGGGGCAGAGGCCGTATAGACCTGTGGATACTGGTGACCAAAGTGTTTGGGAGTAGATTGCGATGAGAAATGCGTCTCCTGTAGGCAAGCCACATGAATGGATAGTGAAGAAAATGACCGGAAAGCTTTCACTCGTTTAGAAGGGGAATTGAAGCCTTGTACATTTAAGGTAAGCACATTCAAGGTTGACATGGTGAAGATTGGAAGTCGTGAGAGGGACGAAAGAGTCGGGTTCCAGGGGTAGGAGGCTCCCCCCGGTGGGGGGGGGAGGAGGACGGGAAGGGAAGGTAGACCGGAAGGAGAGGGGGGGTAGGGAAGCTTAGGGAGCGTTTAAATGTTAAGTAAACCTACAGGGGTCCTCCGGAAGGAACTGTGGTTCCCGCCGGTAGGAATCAAAGGGTCCTATAGATGCCAATCCAGACAAGGCTGGCTCTAGTGGACAAAAAGTGGGATGCAGTGAGCAGTCCCTAGAACTAGGACAGCCTAAGAAAACTTATAACGTAATGATGTAAATAATTCGAGTCATTTATACAGTAAACTCTGAACAGTAAAACTAATAGGGTGGACAATATACCCAACTATATCAACATAAGTAGGCAACCAGGGTATCTAGCCCCGAGTGCCTACAGCATACCAATGCACTCAGAACAGGCAGTGATGGTGTTGGGGGAAGAGAAGATGGCATGGCCGACTGTTAGTAAGCTTGCTTAGCAGGCATAGCGAGAATCACTACAACCTATCTGTGGGTAATGTACGACCAGTATAGGGGGGGGGGTCAATGCGGGGGCAAGTAATCAACCATAAGTGCCTGGTATGAGTGCACCGAGCAGCATAACTGGCTGCGTAGTGTGAGGAAAAAAAAAAAAAGGGGGGGGTCATAATTACTGTGTCTAGGGGACACCAGAACCGTGGTACCCAAAGGGGTCGGCAGAGCTGCAAAGCACTTGCCGAGGCATTGGAACGCTGGTGAACGGCACGGTGTCCCATCAGTCCATGGAGTCTTCTGGAGCTTGAGCAGGACGTGGAGTTGGTGAAGAATAGCGGCCTCTCTTGTGGATTCCTGGTTGGGCGACTTGACCAGCGTAGGCTTGCGATTTCTGTGGTGAGGAGGATGTAGCTCGGCGTTTAGAGCCTTCTGGCGAATGTTCTGGGGGTGTCAAGTGGAGTTCCCGGAAAACGTGTTGCAGGTCTTCTGATGTTTTACATTGGTAGGAGGTACCTTTGTAAGAAAAACGTACCGCAAAGGGAAAGATCCAGCGGTAGATGATCTTATGGTGTTGCAGGGTTAGCAAGTGAGGTTTCATAGCTTTGCGCTTAGCAAGGGTGGCTTGTGATAGGTCTTGAAAAAACTGGTAGCGATGACCTTGAAAGATTAAGGCTTTCCGGTTGCGGGCTGCAGCCATGAGTTGTTCCTTGGAGCAGAAATAATGAAGTTTCACTATTATGTCCCTCGGGGGTCCTTCGTCTGAGCGAGGGGCTAGGGATCTATGAATCCTGTCCATTTCCAAGCGTTCAATTGGTATAGAGGGGGCTAGTTCCTGAAAAAGCGCTGTTATGGTGGATTGAAGGTCCTCAATTGATTCCGGGATACCCCTGATCCGTATATTGGATCTCCTGGCCCTGTTTTCAAAGTCCTCCAAGCGGGATTGCAGGGTCAGGTTCTCCTCTCTGAGAGTCTCAAGCTCCTCAGCATGGTTACCTGTCGCTACCTCTAGCTCATCAGTACGCTGTTCCAGTACAGTCGTGCGGTGGCCCACTTCTCGGATTTCATGTGTGAGCCTGTCAGTTATGGTATCTGAGGTAGTTTTCAGGGCCCGGGTGAGCATCCGCTCTAATTGCTGGAGGAGGTCAGTTTGTGAGGCGTCGCTCCTAAGCATAAGTGGGGTCAGTCCAAAGTCAGGGTCAAGGTCTCCCTCCTGTGGATGGGCAGAGGAATGCGCACCGGAGGGAGTGTGAGGTGACCTGGAAGATGACGGGCCCGCCATCTTGGAAGATGATTTGATTAGCACGTCCCGGATGGATTTAGTCTTTATTTTTGACTTGGTGCCTCCGTATACCATCGCAGGTAGGTCAGACAGTTGGTTCTGTTAGTGGTAAGGTAGGTATCGATGACTCGAAGCGGCTTGGCTGTCCTATCCCCAGAGATGCGAAGCTCTAGGCTGTCATGTCTTGCCTAGAAGGCTCCGCGCATGCCGCCACAGGAATGGTGGAGTTGATAGCTGAGGGGGATATGATACTTTGAGCGCGGAAAGAGCTGTATAGGACCAAAAAGTAAACATCCTGAGACAGAGAGTTAGAGCTGGGATGAAGGGCTATTGTCGTGACTCCTTAAGCAGCCAAGATGGCGGGTGGCTCCCTAAGAACCTGATCAGCTGTTTTCCATACACTTGTATATTGGCTGCCACTGAACAATATTATTCTGTGCTGTGATAGTGTTTTGTGCCTGTCTCTGGCACCAACACAATGCAATAGGGGTTGTACAGGCTGCAAGAGCTTCATAGGGGTGATCAATTCATTAGGGCACAGAGTTAACACATAGGATGCAGCTGCTTGAGGAAGTTTTTAGTGATGGTAGGTTTGGTGAGGTGTGCGGCCTAGGCCAAGATGGCGGCCGGCCGCGCTAGGCCCGAGTCCCTGGATTATTAAAAAAAGGCTGCAGACAGCTAGTTTGGAGGTGGCAGGGAGAAACAAAGGCCTCAGGGGGCAGATATTGTCTTTCTTGGGGATGGATGGAGGTGGATGGCTTACCCAGTCCTCTGTAGTCCGGAGGATGAGATGGCGGCTGTATGAGGTAGGCCGCAGGTCCCGGTATGCAGCAATCCGGCTTGCAGGGCGGACAATACTGGTCTCCCCAGGTACCCAGAGGGACTAGCAGTCATTTGGGGGTGAAAGCAACAGTAATCTGTGCTCTAGGTGTGCAGATGGATGTGGATGTTTAGATGGCAAGATGGAGGCGTTATGAGGTAGGCCACGGGTCCTGGTGTGCTGCAATCTGACTTGCAGGGTGTACAATACAGGTCCCCCCAGGTGCCCAGAGGGACTGGCAGTCTTTTAGGGGTGAAAAAGGTAGGATTCTGGGCTCTAGGAGCGCCGATGGATGTGGCTTGTAATCCTGTGCTCCGGAGCTCTGTGTAAATGCTGTTTTCTCTTTCAGTCTCCTCTTCTCTCACTCCCCCCCATCCACTCTGAGGGGATAGGTAACAAGGGCTCTAGGTACCTCAGCTATGGTGCAGGCGGCGGGCCCGATGTAACCGCGATCGCGCGGCGCCGGCGGGCGGAAGGGATCCAAAATTTAGTCCGCGGCTTCAGCCGGCGGAGGGCCTCGAGTAGGCCGCAAATCCCCGGGCTCAAGGTGTTGGTCCGAAATTGAAAATGGAGGTACCTCTGGATAGAGGGCCTCTGTGGGAATGCTGTAGAGGTGTTTTTCCGGCCGAGGAGGAGAATGCAGAGCAGATGCAAGCGGATTACTTTATTTGGCTGCAGGAGCTCCCTAAAAGACGTCCAGCGCCATCGACTTCCGGCCACGCCCCGCATAACCAGTTTTTTTCATATATATTTTTTTGTGTTTTCTCTCCTTTGATAGTAGCTTTAAATTCTTGATAGACTGAAGTTTAACTTTGTAAACATAACAACCCCCATAGTAATTCATAAAATTTGTACGTATAGTAAAAGGATTTCCAAGAAGTTTGTTAGACACTCCTTCATGTAGTTTAAAATAGGGGCTGAGGGGATGAGGATCCTAAAATGTGAGACTTGTGTAGGACAGCCCATATATGAAACTACATGAAGGAGTGTCCAACAAATTTTCTAGAAATACTTTTAATTTGGAGGGGGGTAACTATTATGGTGGCAGATGTTACAACTGCTTCTGGGTAGTGATTGACCGATATTGGTTTTTCATTGCTGATACTGATACCGATATTTTTGCCAATGCATATCAGTATCGGCCGATATTGGCCGATATTTTTGTACATTTAAAAATGTTTTATTTTTATTACTTGATAGGTACAATCAGTCACAAACACCTGATGGTAAATGCATAGTGGTGGAAAAAAAACTACACAGTCTATTGCATAAAATCAATAGAAGTTAAAAACACACACCGGTTGGATGTGTACTTGCCCCCACCACCGATGTACTGCTAGCTGGGTTTCTGGTCAGTGTCAACGTCCCTGGCAGGTGTCCGTGCCGTCATAAGGATGGATGGATGCATTTTTGATGTGACAGGGCTCTGATTGGACCAACGGTACACAGCCCGATACAGGAAACACTTGCGCCAGACAGCTAAAGCATTGGTGTCAGTGACCAAATAAAACTCCCAGCATTTGTGTCGGTCACCAAATAAAACCCCAGCATTGGTGTCAGTGACAGTACTAAAGCCCCAGCATTGACATCAGTATACAAATAAAGCCCTTCATCATTGGTGTAAGTGAGCAAATATTCCAGCATTGGTGTCCATGAGCTAAAGCGGTGGCGGCACGGGCGATGGCATCACTCCACCGTGCTGGCAAGCATCATGGTAACGGGACAGTTGGCTCTTCCTCCCTGTCTCTTGCCGGTGCGGTGGAGTGACGTCATCTCCTCCACCGCTTCAGCTGTCCAGCGCAAGTGTTTCCTGTATCGGTCTGTGTACCGTTGGTCCACCCAGAGCCCTGTCACATCAAACATGCATCCGTCCATCCTTGTGACAGCACGGACGCCTGCTGGCAATGATGATACTGGCTGGAAACCCAGCTAGCAGTACATCGGCGATGGGGGCAAGTACACATCCGACCACTGTGTGTTTTTAATTTATTTTGATTTTATGCAATTAACTGTGTTGTTTTTTCCACCAGTATGCCGTTTACCATCAGGTGTTTGTGACTGATTTCATTAATACAATTATTACCAGAAGCGCTCCCTAACTTCCAGCCTTCTCTCTCAATATTTGGAATATCGGCAATATCAGCAATTTCCGGGGCCGATACAGATATATTGGCCAAAGGCAATATCGGCCTTGTCGATAATCGGTAGATCTCTACTTCTGTGCCCCTGTGTCCCTCTCCTAATAATTTCTGTGTGTTAAGGCATGGCAGAGCATTTCTGGGTAATAAAATCTTCCCAATGAGGACATGCACAGCAGTCAAAAACAGAACTTCCAACCTTTCCATATTCAATTTATGTTAAAGTTCACTTTTTTAAGGTGACCATGTAGACAAAGGGCCCTAGTAGAGTAAAACAAACTGAACAGTTCTTAAAAATAAGGATTACTGTAGATGCCATTGCTGTAGGCCATCTTCTGTTCCCCTGAAGCCTGGCTGAAATACTCCCATCTTTGTTTCTACTCTTGTGTGTCTTTTGAAACAGCGAGGGGATCGCTTCTGTGATACAAGGGATGAGCATCCAACAGCTTCAGTGTCCCAGCAACAAGCCAGGATGTGAACAGAAGCAAAGACAGGATTATTTTTTAAGTCTGATTTCAGGAGGACAGACAATGGCCTACAGGTATGGCATCTATGGCAATCAATATTTTTTAAAGCTAATCAGTTTGTTGTAACCTACTCTGTCCTCTTGTTTACATGGTCACTTTATTGGAAAATGTGTAGCCAATAATTTTGGGCTTTAATTTTACTGCCATGTCTGCTTAGACATAAGTAAGTGTTGTGTAGGGGACAGGGCACATTCAGTTCTTACACTTCTAGCATTCTTTATCACAATGAAAAAATAACACAATGTTTTAGGGACACAAGTGGCTACTGATAATTTTGTATTCTCTATTTTATATCAAGCTTTCCAGCAGTGACAGTTTTATTTGCCACAAAATTAAAGCTTGTCCTGAAGAGAATGAGAATGTAGTGATTCTTCTATTCTTTCTTGTTGGGCTCCACACCATACATCTTTATTTGAGAAAGCAGCCTGGTACCAGTGGGGTCGTAACCTCAGACTGGATTGCTGGTTTCCAAGGCAGGGTCATAGAAAGATCACACCTATAACAAAAAACAATTGCACCATAAAGCAAATGTGAGCAGAAATGGGATTTGAACGTAAAGACTTTAAAAAGTAAGTGGTTTGTAAGGACCAAAAAAAAAGCTAGTTATAAAGGTCATTTCAAGGTTAGCACAGAAAACGGATGTTAAGTAGAGTTTATGTACCAAGAGAGCAAGCACTGTATCCAAAATGTAAAGGCAACTATTTGTTTCTGGTTCATCAAACCTATAGCAGTGTTTATTATTATTAACATAATATATATAGGCATATTTATCATGTCTTAAAGCGGAGTTCCACCCTAAATTTATACTTACCTCCATCTTCTCGCTCTGGGTCACCTGAAAAACAAATAGATAATCACAATTTTTTTTTTTTTTACTTACCTTGTAGAAAAAATATACTCACCTTACTTCCTTCTTCCTCCCCTCGGCGGCCGCAGTGATTCGTCACTTCCTGGCTTTTGCAATGATTCCTGGGAGCTGAACGTCATCGCTCCCAGGAATCATTGCGCCTTCACCGGCCCCGACGTCAGTTCCGGGGCGCGCGCGTCATTCCCTTCTAAACAGCTTCTGGGCATGCCCAGAAGCTGTGGAGGGATGACGCGCGCACACCGGAAGTGACATCGGGGCCGCTGCAGTGCATCGTGGGATCGAAGAAGAAGGAAGAGGACGCGGAAGAGGATCGCTCTGGCTTCAAGCTGCCCACACCTGAGATGGCAGCGCTGGACAAGACATTTTCAAGGTAAGTATTTCTCCCAAAAGGTAAGTGAAACCCGGGACAGATCAGAGGCTAGCCATTGTGGAATGTGCTAGCCCTGACTGTCCTGGGGGTATTTTTATTAAAAAATGTATAACCAGGGTGGAACTCCGCTTTAAAGTGAAGCTAAGCTTTACCTACGTAGGGGAAATTTACAGGTTCACTTTAAAGAGGAAACAAACTCTGGAAGCTGTGACCAAAGAAATAGGTAGGCAGAGGGCAAATTACTAGTTACTAGTAATGCCTTTGGTCTCCCTGTAACTGATCCTTCCTCGTTACTGATTTACCATACCTTGTTCTGCACCAAGTTTCTATTTGGAGGTGGCCATCTTGGTAGAGGCAGGGTTTTGCACCACCTTGTCAGGGCTTCCAGCAAGGAGAACAAGGGAAGCACAGTAATGACATTACCAAATCTTACTCCAAATATAAGAGATTTGCAGTCAGGGGCAAAATACTCCATGCCTGAAAAATAATGTTTGGTGGCTTGAAATGTTGCAGTTTATTGCCCTTTCACTTGATGTTGCCAGCTTGTTTTCTTGTTTTGCACTTTAATAGAAAACTATATGGATTGAGCATTCTACTTCTACTGTATTTTGGATCAAACAACTTTTTTTTTCACATATGCCATAGAAGTCAGTTGCAGGCACTTGCTTAAAGCTCTTGTCAATGCCTTTCTTTTTTCAGTTGCAGCCGCTGACAACACAACTATCTCAGGTCAATTCTGATTCTGGTATTACAGACATATCCGTGTGGGATTTTCCCTGTTCACCATCTAAAAACAGTAGCAGCCCTGAGGAAGGTAGATCCTTTTCCCCAAAATGTGCTGACTCGACCATCTTTTGCTACTTTTAAAAAACAACAAAAAATGACAACCTTTTTGCATTTCATTGAATATTGGGCGCTTCCTCCTCTTCTACCCATTTTCTTTTTTTCTATAGAATGAGTAAGATTCAGAGCTTCTATCAAGTTTTTTTTGTTATCTGCATTCTCACTGGGAAGACACACCATCATTTCCTGTCCCAATAACACCAGGATAAGAAATGCGAGATTGCTGGTGCCACTAGGACAGGAGCACAAAGAGAACACAGAAACAAATAAAAAACGTAAAAGATGTTCTATCCCCTACCCAATTCTACAAAAGATTTTTTATTTTTTTTGCCACTGTCTTCATCAGAGAGATATCCCTTCCTGTAAAATTCCCCTGTTTCTATAAATCTTGACAAATATTCTAAACCTTACAACTTCTGTAAAGGGTTAGCTCACCTTTCCAAAAAAAGTTACAATGCCTTAAATGCCCCCAAAAGATTAACCGCTTAAGGACTGGTCATTGTAATTGGACAGGCAGTCATTCCCTTGATAAAGTGGGTGGACATACCTTGTTTATTTACCCTCGTGCACGCAAAGCCACTGCTCTTATCATCACTGGACAGAAGAGATCATCAGCTGAAGGCACAGGGCCAATTGGAGAGACTCCGAAGTCCGAAACATGGGAACGCTGTGATGGTAAATAACAGTGAATACTATTGTAAAGAATGTACTACTGTTTACATTGAATAGCCCTCTCTTTTCATTTACAGTGGGAAGGAGGAGGATATAATGAATGCATTAATCCATTAATTCAATCATCCTGGCTGCAGCAGAAAAAGGAGCAATCGTAGGTTCAGGATAGTGGGGTGTTTAAAAGATCACTGACCACCAATACCCTGGGATCGTTTTGGGAAGTAGGGTTTTATAATTGCCACTGACCACTAATGGTTACAAGGTTTATGTAGGGGGGGGGGGGTGTTGCTTAACGTGCTTTGGGTTTATCCATAACATCTAGCAATTGCATACAATGCAATTGTAGTGCAATGCAATTTTATCCTCTGGGAACTTTCTTCCACTAATAACAAAAGACTTGCACTTGGGTTCACTGGGTGACTTTTAAAGCATAAGCACACTTAATTTATTTTATATTGCACACCTTATTGTTTTTGGGTGTAGGGTTCCCCCTAAAATACAGCATAAGGGTCTGGTATAGATTTTGGGGAGAACTATCCATAACTTTTTCTTTTTGTCTTATCTTTTTGCAACCAATGACTTGCAGCCTTCAGTGCCCTACCAACTAATAATGTCATTGGTTGCTAAGACATAGGTGGCTGTCCCTCACAGCATCCTGGATTGGTAGGGCATAGGTGGCCTTTAGAATCCTTGCAACAAAAGCAAGATAGCAGATACATGGCCTTGAGCGGCAAGCTGTCACATTTTTGTGATGGTAGTATTACCTACTACTACATTTATGACCTCCTGCAGCAACCAGAAGCAGATGGGCAGAGAGACTATTTAGTTTGCCTGTTCAGTGAAACAAAGAGCTAGAGTTCAAACTCAAATCTCATTCCTAGTGAGGAATAAAAAATGCTAGCATCTTCAAGTGCCTGCAGCAGGTTTTAGTGCCCCAGAACTAGGGATGATCGAACTTTTGAAAAGTTCGGTTCGGCCAGAACATCCGAACTTCCCGAAAGTTCGGCCCGGATTTCAGAACCCCATTGAAATCAATGGGACCCGAACTTCGGTAATCAAAAAACACAATTTTTAAGCCCTAAAACCCAATAAATGCCCCTAAAAAGTCCCTAGGGTTCTGGGTCATGCCCCATTAACTATTAATCACACAAAAAAAAGTTCTTAAAAATTGTAATTTTTGATAAAAAAAAGCCAATTATTGAAAAAAAAAAGAGAGATTTTTTGATTTTGACTTTGGATTTAGTATCTGGGGGGGGGGGGGGGGGTCTAAAAAGTGTACATGTGAAGTTTCAGCTCTGTAGCATGTCCAGAACCATGAAAAAAAAAAAAGATAATTTTTCAGTAGAACAGGGTTGTGGGACCCTCCTTTTACACCTACATGATCTTTTTTTCTGGTTATGGACATGCTACAGAGCTGAAACTTCACAGGTACACATTTTAGACCCCCCAGACACAAAATCACACAAAAAAAAGTTCTTAAAAATTGTCATTTTTGATAAAAAAAAGGCAATTATTGAAAAATTAAAAAAAAAAAAAAAAAGATTTTTTGATTTTTACTTTGGATTTCGTATCGGGGGGGGGGGGGGGTCTAAAAAGTGTACATGTGAAGTTTCAGCTCTGTAGCATGTCCAGAACCATAAAAAAAAGATTGTTTGTATTAGAACACTTTCAGCTCAGGGGGTTAGCTTCTCTTCTCAGTTTTCACACCTTTTTTTGGGGTTCTTTGCAGTCAGGAAAAACATCTGAACTTGTGTATAGTGGTACTGTGCACAAGTTCTGATGTTTTGCCTGCCTCCAAAAACCCCCAAAAAATGCCAGCAAAAACACACCTGGGCATTTTTTTTTTTTGACGCTAGCGTTTTTTTTGGCATTTTTTGGGGTTCTTTTGAGGCAGGCAAAACATCTGAACTTGTGTATAGTGGTGTATATATACACACATACATATATTTATATACACACCTAGACATATATAGGTGTGATAGTAGCAGAAATATATGCTTGCGCTAATGAAATCATTTACAGTAATATATTTCTGCTACTATCACACCTATATATGGCTAGGTGTCTATATACATATAATTATGTGTGTATATATACCACTATACACAAATTCAGATGTTTTGCCTGCCTCAAAAGAACCCCAAAAAATGCCCAAAAAAAATGCTAGCGTCCAAAAAAAAATGCCCAGGTGTGTTTTTGCTGGCATTTTTTGGGAGTTTTTGGAGGCAGGCAAAACATCAGAACTTGTGCACAGTACCACTATACACAAGTTCTGATGTTTTTCCTGACTACATGCTACAGAGCTGAAACTTCACAGGTACACCTTTTAGACCCCCCAGACACAAAATCACACAAAAAAAGTTCTTAAAAATTTTCATTTTTGATAAAAAAAGCCAATTATTGAAAAAATTAAAGAAAAAAAAGAGATTTTTTGATTTTTACTTTGGATTTCAGATCTGGGGGGTCTAAAAGTGTACATGTGAAGTTTCAGCTCTGTAGCATGTCCAGAACCATAAAGAAAAAGATCATTTGTATTAGAATACTTTCAGCTCAGGGGGTTAGCTTCTCTTCTCGGTTTTCACACCTTGCCGGTTTCAAAGCAGGCATTTTTTTGGGTTCTTTGCAGTCAGGAAAAACATCTGAACTTGTGTATAGTGGTACTGTGCACAAGTTCTGATGTTTTGCCTGCCTCCAAAAACTCCCAAAAAATGCCAGCAAAAACACACCTGGGCATTTTTTTTTTTGGACGCTAGCGTTTTTTTGGCATTTTTTGGGGTTCTTTTGAGGCAGGCAAAACATCTGAACTTGTGTATAGTGGTATATATACACAAATAATTATATGCATATAGACACCTAGCCATATATAGGTGTGATAGTAGCAGAAATATATTACTGTAAATGATTTCATTAGCGCAAGCATATATTTCTGCTACTATCACACCTATATATGTCTAGGTGTGTATATAAATATATGTATGTGTGTATATACACCACTATACACAAGTTCAGATGTTTTGCCTGCCTCAATGAACCCCAAAAAATGCCAAAAAAAACGCTAGCATCAAAATAAAAATGCCCAGGTGTGTTTTTGCTGGCATTTTTGGGGTTTTTTTGGAGGCAGGCAAAACATCAGAACTTGTGCACAGTACCACTATACACAAGTTCAGATGTTTTTCCTGACTGCAAAGAACCCAAAAAAATGCCTGCTTTGAAACCGGCAAGGTGTGAAAACCGAGAAGAGAAGTTAACCCCCTGAGCTGAAAGTATTCTAATACAAACAATCTTTTTTTTAGACCCCCCAGATACGAAATCCAAAGTAAAAATCAAAAAAATCTCTTTTTTTAAAACATTTTTTCAATAATTGGCTTTTTTATCAAAAATGACAATTTTTAAGAACTTTTTTTGTGTGATTTTGTGTCTGGGGGGTCTAAAAGGTGTACCTGTGAAGTTTCAGCTCTGTAGCATGTCCAGAACCATAAAAAAAAAGGATTGTTTGTATTAGAAAACTTTCAGCTCAGGGCGTTAGCTTCTCTCCTCGGTTTTCACACCTTGCGGGTTTCAAAGCAGGCATTTTTTGGGTTCTTTGCAGTCAGGAAAAACATCTGAACTTGTGTATAGTGGTACTGTGCACAAGTTCTGATGTTTTGCCTGCCTCCAAAAACTCCCAAAAAATGCCAGCAAAAACACACCTGGGCATTTTTTTTTTGACGCTAGCGTTTTTTTTGGCATTTTTTGGGGTTCTTTTGAGGCAGGCAAAACATCTGAACTTGTGTATAGTGGTATATATACACACATAATTATATGTATATAGACACCTAGCCATATATATGTGTGATAGTAGCAGAAATATATTACTATAAATGATTTCATTAGCGCAAGCATATATTTCTGCTACTATCACACCTATATATGTCTAGGTGTGTATATAAATATATGTATGTGTGTATATACACCACTATACACAAGTTCAGATGTTTTGCCTGCCTCAATGAACCCCAAAAAATGCCAAAAAAACGCTAGCATCAAAATAAAAATGCCCAGGTGTGTTTTTGCTGGCATTTTTGGGGGTTTTTTGGAGGCAGGCAAAACATCAGAACTTGTGCACAGTACCACTATACACAAGTTCAGATGTTTTTCCTGACTGCAAAGAACCCAAAAAAATGCCTGCTTTGAAACCGGCAAGGTGTGAAAACCGAGAAGAGAAGCTAACCCCCTGAGCTGAAAGTATTCTAATACAAACAATCTTTTTTTTAGACCCCCCAGATACGAAATCCAAAGTAAAAATCAAAAAAATCTCTTTTTTTAAAACATTTTTTCAATAATTGGCTTTTTTATCAAAAATGACAATTTTTAAGAACTTTTTTTGTGTGATTTTGTGTCTGGGGGGGTCTAAAAGGTGTACCTGTGAAGTTTCAGCTCTGTAGCATGTCCAGAACCATAAAAAAAAGGATTGTTTGTATTAGAAAACTTTCAGCTCAGGGGGTTAGCTTCTCTCCTCGGTTTTCACACCTTGCGGGTTTCAAAGCAGGCATTTTTTGGGTTCTTTGCAGTCAGGAAAAACATCTGAACTTGTGTATAGTGGTACTGTGCACAAGTTCTGATGTTTTGCCTGCCTCCAAAAACTCCCAAAAAATGCCAGCAAAAACACACCTGGGCATTTTTTTTTTGACGCTAGCGTTTTTTTTGGCATTTTTGGGGGTTCTTTTGAGGCAGGCAAAACATCTGAACTTGTGTATAGTGGTATATACACACACATAATTATATGTATATAGACACCTAGCCATATATATGTGTGATAGTAGCAGAAATATATTACTGTAAATGATTTCATTAGCGCAAGCATATATTTCTGCTACTATCACACCTATATATGTCTAGGTGTGTATATAAATATATGTATGTGTATATACACCACTATACACAAGTTCTGATGTTTTGCCTGCCTCCAAAAACCCCCAAAAAATGCCAGCAAAAAACACACCTGGGCATTTTTTTTTTGACGCTAGCGTTTTTTTTGGCATTTTTTGGGGTTCTTTTGAGGCAGGCAAAACATCTGAACTTGTGTATAGTGGTATATATACACACATAATTATATGTATATAGACACCTAGCCATATATAGGTGTGATAGTAGCAGAAATATATTACTGTAAATGATTTCATTAGCGCAAGCATATATTTCTGCTACTATCACACCTATATATGTCTAGGGGTATATATACAGACATATATGTGTATATATACCCCCTATACACATGTTCAGATGTCATGTCTGACATCAAACATGTCCTCAAAAAAGCACTGGCAGTGGCAGCCCCTGCAGCATGAAAAATGCTTGCTGGTGAGAAGCCATATTCCTGTCCCGAAGCAACTCAGAGAAATGATCATTTCTCTATAGCGGTCACCCTGCTATGGAAGGGTTTTGTCACCCTTCCATAGCAGTCACTGTCAGTTAACCCTACACTACACTACGGTCCCTTTACACTTAACACTTTCCCTACAGAAACTAAATTTTTGAAGCTAACTTAAGTGTAAAGGAGCACTCTAACTACACTAGATATCCCTTTCCTCACACTAAAAATAGCTAAATGACACTTTGTAACACATTAGAACAGAACAGCATTCCACTCTCTTCCATGTCCCGTACAAGAATGCTAGGAATTTGGCGGGGGCAATCTTATATACTGGGGGGCGTATTCACTAATGATTGGTCTAGGGACCCCCTAGTCACTCCAATCACATTCCTAGCATTCTCCTGCCTCCTCAATTGGCTTTTGCTAATGGTTCTGGTCCAATCACGGGCTTTTAAAGCCCATTTCCTGAAGCATTGCATTTTGGTCGGTTCTGGTTGCCGAATTCCGAACTTTTTGGGCAAAAAGTTCTAAATTCGGCCGAACCTCGAACACCCAATGTTCGGGCCGAACCGATGGTGGACCCGAACCGTTCGATCATCCCTACCCAGAACATGCTCACCCCTCCCACCCCCACAAATCCATATTAGCCCAACATTATGATGGCCATAATTAATGACCAATAGCAATGCACAGGAGGTAGGAAGGGAAGGGCAAGCTATCCCTGCTGCACTTATTATTTTTTATTTATTATTATATAAACTTTTGAAAACATTTTCTAAAGACTTAAATGTATATCTGTATTCTCTGTATTACCTGTGTTCTGCGCCAGAATGTGCATGATCATTTAAATCTAAACGGACCAACACCAACTGCGTTCAGCTAAATCCCCCTATGCTAGCCTTGGCTTGCTGGCAAAGAATGCAGGCAGGAAGTAGGCATGGTACTAGTACATTTATGTAAGGTGATACAAATGGAAATACTCAGAGAGAATTTACACCTGTTTACCTCTTTCTGGACTGGAAGGATTTACTCCCTTAATGACCAGGCCATTTTTTGCGATATGGCACTGCATTACTTTAACTGACAATTGTCTTGTGACGCTGTACCCAAATAAAATTGCTGAACTTTTTTTCCCATAAATAGAGCTTTCTTTTGGTGGTATTTGATCACCTCTGCGATTTTTATTTTTTTGTACTATAAACAAAAAATAGAGCAACAATTCTGAAAAAAACAATATTTTTTACTTTCTGCTATATAACATTCCCAATAAAAAAAAATAGTAAAATCAAATTTTTTCATCATTTTAGGCTAATTTGTATTTCTGCTACATATTTTTGGTAAAAAATCTTAGCCTGAAGAAAACTGATGCAGCCACTGCATCTAAGGATTGGTAAGCTGCAAAATATTACCTTTTTTTTTTGTTGGGTAAATAATTTTATTTTGTAAGAGCAGTGTTCATGCATATATTACAGAAATCCATGCAAACCAACCAAATGTTAATCTGCAGCAATCCTCGGAAAGCAGTCAGATTTTAGTTTACAGCAATCTATGAAAACAATCATACCTTAGTTTTTTGCAATCTAGGGAACTGATAGATTACGTTTACTCAATTTACTGATCTCACATCATTGAAGGTTGGATTATGACTGGTTGCTACGGGTTTTTGTACTTTGGCATTAATCTTTGTATTGCTTTATAGAATAAGACTGACTGTTCTTAGAAGTCCAGCTCTGCACATCCACAAAATAAATGACTAAAATGCTCCTTCAATGTATAATGGGTATTAGAGAAGTTAAAACACAGAATCCACTGTAATATAAATTATGTACATGCTCATTAGCATACATAAGATTAAAGTACAGACCACTCCGCTGGCTTCCCAGCCATCAAAAGGTTTCAGGGAGGCATTTCACTAATATAAATTCTTGTAAAGCCGGTGCCAGTGGAATATGTGGTAATGAAACAATTAATAATATTGGATGTTATCAGGCCACGCTGTTAATGGCTTAACACTGCTGAATTCTAATGTATATAATTAAAGCATGTCAGCTATTTAATGAACAAAATATTTCATATTAACTCATGATCTATACTATAAATATTTCTTGAATCACTTTTCAAGCCAGTGTGCATTTTTTTTTATATCAGATCAGTAAAACTAGATTTCCCCAGGGAATAATGTCAGAATGTATGTGCTGACAGTCAGAATATTGTTTTGCTTTTAATGTTTAGTTTTAGTTTTCTGTGACTTTTCTTCGGTAAGTAGTAGAGATTGAATAATGAAGTTGTATTGTCCAAAAATTACTTATGAGATAAGCATTGACTTGTCTATGAAATTCCTATACTATCAAATCAAGGAGAACTGTTTGGGTAAATCCACCCAAAAAAAAAAAATCATGCTGCAGACCTTGCAGACTCTAAGAAGCTCATACCAACACTGATCAGCAGCATTCTTCCATCAGCAGTGGTGCTCTCTGTTCCACAGCTAATAGACTATGTACTTGGAAATCCAGGAGAAGGAATCCCAACAAACTGACAGATTTCTCCAGTGCTGCAGAGCGGGAATGCTCCCAAAATGGTTGCAGTCTAGTGGTGGCAGTTCCCTTTTCTCTTTCCATCCCTAATACCTGATGACACAGACACCTCCTTTCCTGAAGATGCCCTTTCAGGGGAAATGCATCAAACGAAATGATCTTGTGACGTCATCACGCATGCTGAGTCTGCAGTGGTGCTTGGATCGGAATGCTGTTTGATTTATTGCTACTTTTGCTGGTGAATTTGCAAGTGCAATATCTCATTTTTAAGTTTTACTGGAGTTTACTACCCTATGAGGCTTCTCCTATTCAATATCTCAACTGGTGGATATAACCACAAATTACATATAAAACTGCAGTTTCTGGGTTGTCACTCTCATGAGGTGGATGGCGTTCTGAACTTGCCGGCAGAGCTGCTTACTCTTTACATTCACAAGCACATTTAGATCTCCTGTGTGTAAGATATTTACATTTGGTAAGCTGCTTTGCATGAGAGTAGAACCTTAGCGCTGAAGCACTTTAATTTTGCACTGTAAGCACTTTTTCACTTTGCTGCTGGAGTTGGCACCTTCCATAAAGTTTGGACTTATTTGTTGGACATTCATTTTTGGACCGAGTAGCATTTATTATTTATTTGCATGAATTATTATTTTTTGCATGAATTAATCTTTCTTTGGATTTGATTAGAAGCTTTAGACACATTTAATATTGTGTTTTATATTTTTTGTTTGTGAAATATTGTTTATTTATGGATTATTAAGTATTTGATTTCACGTGTAAATCTATCAATTGGTTTTGTATTTATGCACATGAGATATTGATCATGTAAAGGTACAAGCCACTATTTTCTTTCAAATCCCAGCAAACTGATGGATTTCTTCAGTGCTGCAGAGCAGGAGGACTCCCAAAATGGTTGCATTCTAGTGGTGGCAGCTCGCTTGTCTCTAGCCATTCCCAAGACACGATGACACAGAAGGGGTCATATGGAGAAGCAAATGCAGGAAGCAATTGTTAAAACACAATATGTAGTAAAACCAGAGCAAAATGAATAAAAACAAAAATAATAGAAAGCAGCTGAACACTCCAGGGAAGTTTACAACAACTCAGATATAAATGAAATACAAATATTGCAGCACTATAGAGATAAAAGTTCATCAATGATGAGCACACAAGATTCCTGAAACTGTGAAGATGAGGTAATGGACTTTGTGAAAAAAAAAAAAAAAAACATTGTGTAGTTTCCACCATGGACACACTTAGCCGCTAACCTCAGCAACAGGGCCCCTGAGTTAAAGCGGAGTTCCGGGCACAAAATTCAATTTCTAATAATTACTGCATTGTATTCCTTACTCTCCGCTGAGTCAGAATTGGATATTCCCATAGTTTTTTTTTTTTCACTTACCTGTTTACAGAGGTTTGTATACTCACCTTTCAAAGGACTTCCTCCCTCCTGTGCCTCGGCTCTCCTCGTCACTTCCTGCCGCAATGCGTCCTGGGAGCTCTTCCTCGGCCCTCCCATGATGCACTTTGCAGTCACATGGGCGGCCGACCACTGTTCTCATTTCTTGACTCACAGGCCTACGCCCACTGGAATCAGGAAGAAGGGAAGACATTTCCCCACAACGGACTCGGCAATCCACAACAAAGATGGCGCCGCACATCAGAAATTATATAAAGTAAGATTTTATTCTTGCAAACTCATTATTTCACCATTCTAACCAGGATTAGCGGATGTATCGATGTGTAAGGGTGATTGTTAGGGGGAGATTGAAAAAAAAAAAAAACGATTCTGTGCCCGGAACTCCGCTTTAACAGATGCGTCACATAGGCTTTCCCATAATGGGTATGTATCCACAAGTGCAGTCACGGAGATCCTCCTGGTGCTAATCATGCAATGCAGCAGAACATGTCCACACAGTGATATCTCACCAGGAAACTTTCTTTAAGGCTTGCCTACAGATGATTACCTCCTCTGCTCCAGGATGCAAGAATATCTCCTCCCAACCTCCTCCCAGCCTTCCTCTCATCCAGGACGTCCTGTCTTTGCTTTTGGAAGAGAGAAAGGCTTGAAGGAAGTTGGGGGAGATATTCTTGCATCTTTCAGCAGAGGTGACTATCTGTATGCAACACTTAAAAAAGTTTCCTAGTGAGGTATCCCCATGTGGAGGTTGTATGATTAGCACCAGGAGGATCCCTGTGACTGCACTTGTGGATGCATACCTGTTATGGGAAAGCCTATGTGACCCATCTGTTAACTCAGGGGTCCTGTTGTTGAGGTGAGCAGCTAAGTGTGTCTTTGGTGGACGCTACACACTGTTTATTTCATGAAGTCCATTACCTTAAATGCGCATCTTTACCGTTTCTGGAATCTTGTGTGCTCATCATTGATGAACTTTTATCTCTATAGCGCTGCACTATTTGTATTTCATAATAAGCTGGCGGATTCCCATAATGAACAGCTGAGTGATCTAAATCTATAAAAGATAAGATTTTGGACCTAAAGGTTGATCCACAGAAATAGCATACAAATACATGGAGTGCAAGATTCAGTAACACAAGCAGAACGGAATCATTGTCCTACTAGTTTGTTTAGGACCATACTACCCTAACAGTTCGGCTTGATTTTACCATGGATAGAGCACACACAATTCCCAACCCTAAACATCTTCCAGAGCTATGCCTGGTGATATTTTTTCCAAGGGTAAATCTGCATCATATTAAAGAACGACTCATGGCAACGGCGAGGAAAGTGGGAACACCTTCTGAGCTTCATTTACTTTGTTCGCTGACATTTCAGCTGCTATTGCACAGATGAGGAAAATGTTTACAGCAGTGACAGAAATAACCAGAGAACATCATGTTCCCCATAGTCACCTAACTTGTTTGGGAGTCATACAACTCGACTTTTGTCCCAGACCCTGTGAGAATGTGTGTTACATTATCTTATAGTAAACCTGAAAAAGGTTGTTGAAACTGTTACAGTATAATGGTAAAATATGTTTTTTTTAGTTCTTTGGTCCAGTGAATTATACTTTGTACAGGTGGTGGACCCTTTACATTTAATTCAACTAGATGATATCGCGGGCAGAATACCGGCGATTCTGCCCGCGATCCAAGAAGCCTATATGTGAATGGAGCCTTAGGCTCCATTCACACCTGAGCGCAGGGCTTGACAAATTTGCCTGAAATCTAGGAGCCAGCTAAAAAAGTTAGGAGCCAGTTTTTTTGTTTTTTTTTAAACTAACAACCAAGCTTTATTTAATAAAACGGATACTAAATTTAAACATAAATACGACTAGAACCCCACTCTCCTCTATAGCGCAATTGGATGGAAACAGACTGTCTGTCTCTTTCCATCCGATGCCATCTGATCTGATCCACGGGATGGATAGAAAATAGAACCACCATCCATCTGTTTTTGGAGGACAGGATCAGATGGCGGCAGATTACTGCTCCATAGAGGAGAATGAAGGGTCCGATCAGGTCTGTCTGAAAAACTGACAGGCGGACCTGATCAGACAGCCAGTGTGAAATTGGCCTTCGGCTGTGGCACGGCGATGAGGAAAAAAAAAAAAAAGAATCTCTCTCTCTCCCTCTCTCCCTCTCTCCCTCTCTCCCTCTCTCTCTCTCTCTCTCTCTCTCTCTCTCTCTCTCTCTCTCTCATATATATCTATATCTATATATATATATATATAATCTCTTTTTTTTTTTTTTTTTTAATGATAAGAATTGAAAAAAAAAAAAGATTTTTTATTTTTTTTAATAATTAAAAAAAAAGAAAAAAATATTATTTATTTTTTTTTTAATTTAAAAAATAAATTAATAATAATAACCACACTCCCTGTCCACTTACCTTTAAGCAAAGGTAACTGGACAGAGAGATGAAGCCTGCAAAAACTTCCCATCTCCTTCCAAAGAGCAGATGAGAGGGAAGGCATTGAGAACATGCATTACTCCCGGCCACCACAAGAGGGCGCCAGTTCCCCTAGCCTCTCATCTCACAGAAGAAGGCCGAAAAGCCGGGGCCTCAATTTATGGATGGCGTGGAAGTCTGTGTACTCGGGAAAGAAGGTGGGGGCGCAAAAGGGACAGGACACTTCCTGCAGGGCACCCCAGGCGCCAGGTCGCTAATTCTAGTCGCAAATGCGACCTGGCGCCCGGGGTTTGTCGAGGCCTGCCTGAGCGTATCGTTTTCAGGCATTTTTTTGGGCGTTTTTTGCAAGTGTTTGGAGGCAGGCATTGACATCTAACAAAAACGCTTGTAATCTGCCAAAAAAGAAGCTCATTTACTTTTTTGAGCTTCAGGCGTTTTGCTTCAGGCGATAAAAAACGCTCATATGTGAAAAGGGGCCATTGAAATTAATGGGGTTTTGCTTGTTGGACGTTTTGAGACTTCAGAGATGAGCGTTTTACGAGCTGAAAAACGCTCAGGTGTGAACAGGGCCTCAGGGGGGGGGGGGGGGGGAGGAAGACAGCAATAAAAACTGTCCCTCTCCACTCTATCCAAACAAACAAACAAACGAAAAAAACAAACAAAAAGTAAAACAAAACCTTTTTGCCTTTATATACACCTAAGGCCCCTTACACACGAATGATCCGATCAGATCCGCCTGTCAGTTTTTTAGGCGGATCTGATCGAATGCTCCATGCATCCCTATGGGGCAGCGGATGTCAGCGGAGACATGTCCGCTGACACCAGCTGCCATCCGCATCCGATCCTGTCTGTGAAATCCGGACGCATGGAAACCTTATTTTCCATCCGTCCTGGGGATCGGATCGGATTGGATGAGAATGGACAGGCGGTCGGCTCTCATCCGATTCCCCCATAGAGAGCAGCGGGGCTCTGACACCTCCCTCTCTGCACACAGTGCGGAGACGGAGCTGTAATCCGCTTGCTTAGAGGGGATCGGCGGATTGATCCCTGCTGAGCAGAGAACGGTCCGCACTGGACAGCGGACCGTGTGAAAGGAGCCTAAACTTTTTACCTGTTGCTCCTGTTATTGTTTTTCGACTTCCTTTAACAGACCAAGCTATCCAGCAAAAGAGACAAATAATTTAACACTGCCAGGAACGCTTACAATGGTTAGCTTTTTCATGTATGTAAAACGTTTATCTTAAAAGGGAAAAAAAATGTTTCTGTAACTGCTTAAAAAACGTTAGCTGGAGTTAGGCTTTAATTTGTTAGTTGCTAATATAAGTCCATTCAAATTTACTAGTCTATCCAACACTACCGCTCTAGACAGTGCATCTGTTTAAAAAAATAAAGAAAATAAAGAAAAAAAATAAAAACAGAAAATGAATCGCAGCCACCTTATCTCATGACTGGTAAACTGCAATAAAATAAATGTTGTTTTGGGTTTAGATATGCTTTAAGCCAAGCAAAAATATAACTGTAAAAATATCAATTGCGCATGCAAAATTGGAGATAACAGAATATGGTGTTGCTGAATCTGTCCATGAGAATTACACAATTTCTTAATGGCCTATGCAACAAAAGGCATTTTACAATCATGTAATCTAAAGGATTGGTGTTTTACCATGTTACCCTTAAAGTCGCATTAAAAGGTGGACCCTCTTTCCACTGTACAGTATTTAATTTTTTATTTGTTTTACATTAGTACATGCTTCCTATGGCACTGCTTAGCTCCCTTTGCAATTTTGTTGCTGATCTATAACCCTTGAAAGTTTCCAGAATTGATTTTCAAGGATCTCCTCCATAGATTTTATTAGGGTTTTATTTTAGGTTCACAATTTTTAGATGTTGATCATACCTTCATTAGCAATTAACTTTATTTAAAATGCAAATAATATCAATTTGAAGATTCAGAAATATAGGATTTTCACTCAATTTCTCCTTTAAAATGTGATCTTAGCTCCACTCTATTCTTGTCCTGAAACATTAAAGCAGAACTGATAGCTGCACTGATAGGCACATCTGAGGTTGCACTGATGGGCACTGATGAGCCTCCACTGATTTGCACTAATGAAGCTGCTCTGATGAACACTTAGGAGGCTGCACTGATGGGCATGGATGAAACTGCACTGATGTCCACTGATGAGGCTGCACTGATGTGCACTGATAAGCCTACACTGATGGGCACTGATGAGACTGCACTGATGAGGCTGCACTGATGGGCACTGATGAGGCTGCACTGATGAGGCTTCACTGACAGGCACTGATAAGCTGCACTGATTGGCACTGATGAGGAGGCATTGATGAGGCTGAACTGATGAGGTGGCACTGATGGGCACTGATAGGTGGCACTGATGAGCACTGATTATGCTTCACTGATGGGAACTGGTACTCTGCACTGATGGGCACTGATAAGCTGCACTGATTGTCACTGATGAGGCTGCACTGAGGATCAGTGCCCTAAATATTAGTGTAATCAATGAACTTACTGTGCCCTGTCACACTTGCTGGTTATTGGTTTTTCTTTCCTCACACAGAGACAGCATGTGAGGAAAGGAATGCTGATAACTGGCAAGTCTGTTTACATGTGACCAGCTATGATTGGGCACAGCTGATCACATGGTAAAGGCTCGCTATGATTGGCCCTTTATCCCAATTTGTAATCAGCTGTGTCCAAAGGACACAGCAGCAGCTGTCACAGAGCATGCTTGATGCATGCCCCAGGGGGTGTGCTGGAGGCACGCACATGGGAGGACATGCATGGATGTCCTTGCAGAACTGGAGGCCCACACTACAGCTGTCTTTCGGCTATAGCATGGGCGGGAACAGGTAAATCCTTATGATGTTGTTATTTGTAAATAGATAGGAAAGTATTTTAAACAGTTTTACATTTCTTCAGTTCCTTCCTGGTTTCCAGGCCTAGGCAAATGATATCATACATCACAGGAGTCTTCAGGAGGGGAGGAGGAGTTTTCTCATCTAAGCACAGCCTCCTGCCTGCATGCCTCATGCCTCAGCTAAGGGCAAATGGATTCCAGGAAGTAAATGCTGCCCTTATTCAGGATGACCATAGCCAGAAATGCTTGGAGAAGGGGGAGGGGGGGGATAAAAGTGAGATCTCGCAGCAAAGTAAAGCATGTAGACAAGCATGTAGACATGGATAGATGGATATTAAAAAAAGAATAGCGCAACCATGCAAAAGAAATGACTATCAAATATGGAGACCATCCATAAATAAAAATGGGGATTTAGTTCCACCATATGGCCATATCGTGTTCAAGCCATATGGTGGAACTAAATCCCCATTTTTATTTATGGATGGTCTCCATATTTGATAGTCATTTCTTTTGCATGGTTGCGCTATTCTTTTTTTAATATACATGTTCCTTGGTCCATAGCTGCACCGGCTTTAGATATACATGTTCAGGGTTTGCTCCCCCAATTTTTTGCTTGTTTATTATGGATAGATGGATGAATGGGTGAGTTTGCTTTAAAGATTAAAAATTAGTAAATAGCATTTTTGGTTTGTGGCACTCATATGCAGATTAGTTACATTTTAATTTGATGGGCAGCCTTGCTTTCCAATAAATAGGCTAAAAGTAATGTGCATCTATGTTGCAAATCATGCCAAGCTGACAGAAAATCAGCAGCACTTACTGTATCCTATTATCTACCCAGCATAACTTGATATACCAAGAATACAGTGTCTGCAGAAACATTTTTAGGAAAGAAGATTATATTTGTAGATTTCCATATGCTGGATAGATATGTTAAAGAAGATAATGTATTTTAAAAGTACACTTATGCTAAAGGTCTGCTGAACTCAAAGCATTCTCTAACTGTAGGTTGATAGAACAGGCTTGCATCACCCATCAACTTATTTTAGCTCTAGTAAACACGTTGTAGCTTAGCAGTGAGATCTCTGCAATGTGAATAATTTTTTGATATTTCGCAAACATAAGAAATGAGAGGAATGGGGGTCACTGGGGCAAGAAGGCCCTCATGGCAAAAGAATGAAAAAATATAGCTAAATGATATCTCCAATGCCTGCATGTGATGTTATCAATCACTAGAACTAGTGATTGATAAGGAATGAGAAGGACTAGTATCTAGTCCTTCTCACTCCTATTCAAAATCAAAATGGTTTTGGTGGAGTTCTGCTTTAATTGAAATATACTGAAATTATCACAATTTAAAAAAAAACATGTTAGGTAATTATTATTAAGTATGGCTTAACATTTAAAGCAAGTAAAGCATGTTTTCACACTAGACAAATCTATTCTGTTCATAGTTGAGTAAAAATGTTACGATAGAGAAGTATTGAAATTCATATACGTCAATCAAATTTCAGTTAACAGAAAGCAGATGAATAAAAGATGAATTCTGATTGGTTGCTGTGGGTTACCAGACTATGCTCTTTAGGTATAAATGTTTACTATATTTATTATACTTTCTGTTTCTTTAAATCAATAAAGCAATGCCATTTGTCCATGTGAAGGATCTCCATGCCTCACTGTCACCTGATAAATGGAGCATGCCAGCAGAAGGAGAAAATAAGATTGATGACTAGCTCTAGGACAATTGTCATGTATACTGAAAAGAAACCACTGATGATTAAAATGGACCACCAAGGTACTTGATTTAACACCCAGCAGAACTGAGATACCCATGTGGAACAGAATGCAGGTCATGAAAAATGTCAGATCTTCCACTCTGTCATACTTATTAGGGCAATGTGAAAAAAGCAGTTACCCAGTAGAACTTCTCCAGATTCATCAGTCAATGATCTAATAACTACAGGAAACTGAAATTGATTGGTCAGATTGATTAAAATTGTGTACATTTATTTAGAGTCACTTCTGTCCTTAGAGCAGAACTGAACTCCTATTTTAGGAATATCCTCTCTCTGGCCTCCTCCCCCCTCTTTCCTTTTTTGCGCCCAAAAGAATGTAAAAAGTAAAAATTATTTTTAATGTTTATTTATTTATTTATTTTTTCTTGCTAAGGGCCTGTTTGGGCTGCAGAGCTGTGTAGCAGGGGGCACTATGATGTGCATTTTATAACACCATACTGCTCCCTTCCTTTTAGTTAATAAACTTTATTGAAAGTGTAGAATGTGACACTTCTTACAAATCACTTCACAGAAGCGTCCTACAGTGCGATATTATGCAAACATGTTGTGTAACATCGCACTGCTCTGGAAACCAGTGTAACACTGTGTCATTGCAGTTACCTGTATTTTTCAATGTGGTAACTGCACCTAGTGTGAATGGGCCCTAAATCTGGCCTTAGCTAGAATGATGTTTAAGGGCCTCGTGCATGCACAGACATATTGCAGATCTCTTGAACATGTGCAAAATCTAAAATACTGCCTCATAGGATGTGTGAGGTAGACATTACATTGCCCTGTACCATGCTGTGTACCCTGCTGTGTGCATTTTACCCTGCTGTGTACCCTGTACCTTGCTGTGTGCCCAGTACCCTGCCCTGTGCCTCGTGATATGCCCTTCTGTGTGCCCCACGTTATGCTGTTTACCCCATGGTATGCCCCATGCCCTGCTTAGAGCCCTATGATGTGCCCCATATTCTGATTTGTGCTGCATGTTGTGCCCTATGCTGCTGAGTGCCCCATGACGTGCCCTATGTTCTGCTATGTGCCCTATGCCCTGCTGAGTGCCCCATGATGTGCCCCATGTTCTGTTATGTGACCTATACACTGCTGAGTGCCCCATGATGTGCCCCAATTCCTGCTGTGTGTCCTATGCCCTGCTGTATGCCCTATGATGTGCCCCAATTTCTGCTGTGTGTCCTATGCCCTTCTGTGTGCCCTATGATGTGCCCTATGTTCTGCTGTGTGCCCCATAATGTGCCCTGCTGATCCCCTGTATTGTGTCCTGCCCTCCTGCTCTCTGTCCTGCTGCCTCCTGTACACTGCTTATCTCAAGTTAAACCCAGAAATGAGCATCTGTGCAGAAGAAAAATAGCACACAATTTACAGAAAATAGATAGTTTTTAATATTTACCTCTATTATTTAATGCTATATCTTAAAATAATTGTTGTTATATCACGGCTCGCTAATCACACCAATGTTCAGGGAGCTTTAGTTCTGAATGCTATTTGAGGGGTTCCCTGAGATCTCAAACCTTTTTCCAGGGGTTCCTTGAAGGTAAAAAGGTTGAGAAACGCTGCTCTAAAGCATTGCATCAGTGATCAGCAGATCGCTGATGCCATGCAGGTCTCCTGCAGACTGTCTGTGTAAGCTTATAAAGTGGTTGGTGAGGAGACTGGTTTTTAGTCTATGTATGTGCCCGTGTTTATCTATGTGTATTAGGCTGGCTTAACCAAAAAAACAGCATATAAACAAAGTATTTCTGTATAGATTACAGAAAAGAGATTGGTTATTCAGTCAGCAAAAACATGACGGGCTCTAATGAAGTGAACATAGACATTTATTAGTAAAATTCTAAGGGTATAATTACAACCGTGTAATGTAAAGTAGGTAAGTACAATCAGTGCAGTGACAAGAAACAAGACAAACAAAACATATATAGACATACAGTGACAAAAAACCGGCCGGCAGATAAATTAAACTTCAAGTATTCAAAAGTTATATTCAATCGAATGCAATTGCAGTAATAATGTTCTTGAAGGGACTCCTTTTTGGGCAATCGGTCGCCACATAGTCTATTAGCGATATTGTGCCATTAGTGTTGCCTTGTGACCTCAATAAAGCCACTCAAGGTGGTGTTGTTAGGCTTACTGTATGTGGAGGGAGGGTTCAGGGGTATCCCCATCCGGGAGATAGTTACGTGAGACAGCCAATCTATTTTATAAGTGTTGCTGTATGATGATGTATCGATCGTGGGTTGGTGTGGCTTAACGGGGACTTATGCAGGGATGTGACAATTGTGTCTTGATCACTGACGGTGCATTGCCGTTACTTCACCCCTATTGGTGGCAAGGTGTTGCTCTTAGTTACGGACGGGGTGTTTAATGTTAGTAGTGTGGGGGTATGGGGTGCAAGTACTTGCTGCCTTACTAGTGATCCATGGAGCAAAAAACACCTTCCTTTCCGGGGACTATGCAGGGATCTGACAATGGTGTCTAGATCGCTGACGGCATCATACCGTTTCTTCACCCCTGCTTCTGGTAAGGTGTTGCTCGTGGTTACTGTAAGATGACTTGTATTTACCGTGTTGGGGTATAGGTTAATGCAGGGGACTTATGCAGAGCCTGCAGCAGTTAAATGTGTACCTTCGTTTCCCGCTGACCGCCAAGTGGGGTATGTCTGTTCAGTGATGTAAGGTAAATCTTTGTCCCGTGGGCTCCGACGGCATGAAGCCGTTTCTTCACCCCTGTTTAGCAAGTACTTTGTTACCTTGTCGGTGGTCCGATAGTCCGTAGAGCAGATGCACTTGCCTTTTCCGCCACCTGTCTTGTGCCATCTTCGGTTTGCGCTCTCCCTGGCAGTCCTGGCCGTCCGATGCTCGGTAGTAGTAATGGAGGGATGTGCCGCTGGGCTATGACGTCGACGCGTTTCGCTTCCTGTTGCGTAGCTTCGTCTGGACGTAATTGGAGTCAGTCGGCTGTTCCCTTTTATCTAGGTCTTCTCAGCTGATCTGACTCCGTGTTAATTGTGATGAGGGAGTTTCTTGATGTCAGATCTTCACACCGGTTATTGTGGGAGCATGGCTGGGAAAGGTAATTTGTGATCGGACCGTGGGATGTTAGTTGCCCGATTTTTGTTGGTCATGTATGGTGTTCTATAAAACATCGAGATTATTCTTAGGGTGCACATATCCACATATTAGTGGGTTAGGGTATGGATGCATTCTGTTTCCATATCTTACTCTCTTTGGTGAGTATGTATCTAAATATTCGGTTGCCAGTTCTACATAAGGAAATGACTGTATTTGACCCAAGCTTGTTATTACTGCAATTTTGATACTGACATTATTACTTTGAATTCGATGTGGGTGGAGCCTCTTTTGTAAACCACTATTTTTTGTCCGATTTTGGTCGATCATGTATTGGATACATGGATCTGAGATTTCATAGATTCGATATCTTTATGGTCACAAGTACCACTCACTTTATGGATTCTAGACAGTGGTGCATATTTGCCAGTTAAGGCAAGACCTACATTTATTATTACTGTTGTTTTAGTAGAATTATCTTAATGCATCTAATGTGGGTCGAATTACTTTCATGACCCTTTTTAATATTTAGTATAAGTACCCTTTCGCATAGTCCAGGGTTGTATACCTTCATATATATCTGTCTGTATAGTGTGTATATATTTAACCCTTTACACTATAGGTAATAATGTGCAGCTCCAAAATTGCAGTTTAGATATGCGTTCCATGGATATCATCTGAACATAATGACAACATGTAACAAGACAACTAGTTATAGAACCATGTGAACTGATTGTATTTACCATAATAACATTATTATGTCTATGTATGTTCAGTCCATTTGGCGTGTTAGTGTTGTCAGTATGTCGTTATATGCTGTGTTTTTAAATTGAAACAATGTTTTTTGACAGAGTAGGCCATATTTTTATAAATGGCCGGTGGGGATGAGAGGAAGGAATTGATGTCGTTATGGTTTAGTATAGGGGTCGGGGTATCAATGAATTGTTGTCAGTGGTTAGGTGGTGGGGGAGTGTTATTACTGATCTATCTATATTATTGTTGAAGAAAGACTTGAAAGTTCATTTCTGTGTTTAATCCCATTGGGATCAGACTGTCTAGGTTGTAAATCCACCACTTTTCTTTCTGTAATAAGATACGGTTGAAATCACCGCGTCTTGCAGATATTTTTAGTTCGTAGATTCCTTTGATCTTGGTATTTTTTATGTTGCCATTGTGGTATTGGGCAAAATGTCTTGATAAGGGTTTGTCTGGATTTTTTTCCCTTATTTCACGCATATGTTCGCCTATTCTGGTCTTCAGTTGGCGCTTAGTCTTTCAAATGTAGTATTTATTACATGGACACGTTATCATGTAGATGATCTTGGTGGAGGAACAGTTGATAAGGTTACGTATTTTAATTTTTTTTCCATTTATGTTGTTTTGGAACGTGTCGGTTCTATCTACATAGGGGCACATTTGACATCTTCCACATGGGAACATGCCCTTGCTTCTTGGCGTATCCATGAGCCAGGTGCTGTCATGGTCTTTTGTGTATTCTGATCGGGTATGTATATATTTAAGGTTCTTGGCACGTCTGGCTACCATGACTGGGTTAGTGCCGACTATGTCTTTTAATGATGGTGTATTCCTTAGTATACCCCAGTGTTTTTGAAGAACTTGCCGCACTGGTTCCCATTGGGACCCGTATTGGGTAATTATCCTTGTGGTTCCTATTGCGTCGGCTAAACAACAACCCATTCCCGAAACTAGTCAAGGAACTAAACTGGAAAATTAAGTTGGCCAAGGAAGAAGGCCTAATGACAAAACAGGAAGCAGAATATATAACAATACAGGAATACAACACTCCAACATTCTATATAATCCCAAAGGTACATAAATCCTTAACTGATCCCCCGGGGAGACCCATAGTATCAGCCATCAATGGCCCCCTCGAAAAAGTGGGCAAATACCTAGACGCCCTTCTGAAAGACATGGTTACCAAACTAAAGTCCTATGTACAGGACACAAGGGACGTGCTGGAGAAGATTAACAACTTACAGACAGAAGACGAAACATGGCTCGTGGGCATTGATGTGGAGCCACTCTACACCTCGATACCCCACAACTGGGGATTGAAAGCCATAGAAATGTTCCTTGACAGATACCACTTCAACTTAAGTCATCAGAACGAATTTATAGTTGACCTACTGGCATTCATTCTGAACAACAATAACTTTCAGTTCCTTACCCAGTATTACCAGCAGATACAGGGTACATCTATGGGAGCAGCATGGGCACCAGCCTATGCATGTCTTCACCTCGGCCTATGGAAAGAGGAGGAAGTATACCCCAATGAGCTGTATAAACAACACGTACACGCATGGCTGAGATATATAGACGATGTACTAATGATATGGAAAGGGGATATGCCAACACTTGAAACATTCATTAAAATCCTGAACACGAACGCGAGGAACATACACCTCACGTACACGTTTGATAAAAATGAAATATCGTTTCTGGATCTATGGATAAAAATGAATGACAATAGACTAACGACGAAAACATTTCGTAAAACAACAGCAGCAAACACCCTCCTAATGGCGGACAGCTTTCATCCAAAATGGCTAAAAAATGGTATCCCTACAGGACAATTCCTACGTATAAAACGAAACTGCTCAGAGAAAGGAGATTATCATCAGGAAAGCAAAGAACTCTATAACAGATTCCGGGAAAGAGGGTATTCTCACAGGCAACTACGGAAAGCTAAACTGAAAGCCAGTGAGAGAACAAGAGAAGACCTCCTCCAGCGAAAAATTAATCCAAAAGCCGACGCAATAGGAACCACAAGGATAATTACCCAATACGGGTCCCAATGGGAACCAGTGCGGCAAGTTCTTCAAAAACACTGGGGTATACTAAGGAATACACCATCATTAAAAGACATAGTCGGCACTAACCCAGTCATGGTAGCCAGACGTGCCAAGAACCTTAAAGATATACTTACCCGATCAGAATACACAAAAGACCATGACAGCACCTGGCTCATGGATACGCCAAGAAGCAAGGGCATGTTCCCATGTGGAAGATGCCAAATGTGCCCCTATGTAGATAGAACCGACACGTTCCAAAACAACATAAATGGAAAAAAATTTAAAATACGTAACCTTATCAACTGTTCCTCCACCAAGATCATCTACATGATAACGTGTCCATGTAATAAATACTACATTGGAAAGACTAAGCGCCAACTGAAGACCAGAATAGGCGAACATATGCGTGAAATAAGGGAAAAAAATCCAGACACACCCTTATCAAGACATTTTGCCCAATACCACAATGGCAACATAAAAAATACCAAGATCAAAGGAATCTACGAACTAAAAATATCTGCAAGACGCGGTGATTTCAACCGCATCTTATTACAGAAAGAAAAGTGGTGGATTTACAACCTAGACAGTCTGATCCCAATGGGATTAAACACCGAAATGAACTTTCAAGTCTTTCTTCAACAATAATATAGATAGATCAGTAATAACACTCCCCCACCACCTAACCACCGACAACAATTCATTGATACCCCGACCCCTATACTAAACCATAACAACATCAATTCCTTCCTCTCATCCCCACCGGCCATTTATAAAAACATGGCCTACTCTGTCAAAAAACATTGTTTCAATTTAAAAACACAGCATATAACGACATACTGACAACACTAACACGCCAAATGGACTGAACATAAATAGACATATTAATGTTATTATGGTAAATACAATCAGTTCACATGGTTCTATAACTAGTTGTCTTGTTACATGTTGTCATTATGTTCAGATGATATCCATGGAACGCATATCTAAACTGCAATTTTGGAGCTGCACATTATTACCTATAGTGTAAAGGGTTAAATATATACACACTATACAGACAGATATATATGAAGGTATACAACCCTGGACTATGCGAAAGGGTACTTATACTAAATATTAAAAAGGGTCATGAAAGTAATTCGACCCACATTAGATGCATTAAGATAATTCTACTAAAACATAGAAACATAGAAACATAGAATGTGTCGGCAGATAAGAACCATTTGGCCCATCTAGTCTGCCCAATATATCTGAATCCTATGAATAGTCCCTGGCCCTATCTTGGATGAAGGATAGCCTTATGCCTATCTCATGCATGCTTAAACTCCTTCACTGTATTTGCAGCTACCACTTCTGCAGGAAGGTTATTCCATGCATCCACTACTCTCTCAGTAAAGTAATACTTCCTCATATTACTTTTAAACCTTTGCCCCACTAATTTAAAACAGTGTCCTCTTGTGGTAGTTTTTCTTCTTTTAAATATGCTCTCCTCCTTTACAGAGTTGATTCCCTTTATGTATTTAAAAGTTTCTATCATATCCCCTCTGTCTCTTCTTTCTTCCAAGCTATACATGTTAAGGTCCTTTAACCTTTCCTGGTAAGTTTTTTCCTGCAATCCATGTACTAGTTTAGTAGCTCTTCTCTGGACTCTCTCTAGAGTATCTATATCCTTCTGGAGATATGGCCTCCAGTACTGCGCACAATACTCCAAGTGAGGTCTCACCAGTGTTCTGGACAGCGGCATAAGCACTTCTCTCTTTCTACTGCTTATACCTCAACAGTGATAATAAATGTAGGTCTTGCCTTAACTGGCAAATATGCACCACTGTCTAGAATCCATAAAGTGAGTGGTACTTGTGACCATAAAGATATCGAATCTATGAAATCTCAGATCCATGTATCCAATACATGATCGACCAAAATCGGACAAAAAATAGTGGTTTACAAAAGAGGCTCCACCCACATCGAATTCAAAGTAATAATGTCAGTATCAAAATTGCAGTAATAACAAGCTTGGGTCAAATACAGTCATTTCCTTATGTAGAACTGGCAACCGAATATTTAGATACATACTCACCAAAGAGAGTAAGATATGGAAACAGAATGCATCCATACCCTAACCCACTAATATGTGGATATGTGCACCCTAAGAATAATCTCGATGTTTTATAGAACACCATACATGACCAACAAAAATCGGGCAACTAACATCCCACGGTCCGATCACAAATTACCTTTCCCAGCCATGCTCCCACAATAACCGGTGTGAAGATCTGACATCAAGAAACTCCCTCATCACAATTAACACGGAGTCAGATCAGCTGAGAAGACCTAGATAAAAGGGAACAGCCGACTGACTCCAATTACGTCCAGACGAAGCTACGCAACAGGAAGCGAAACGCGTCGACGTCATAGCCCAGCGGCACATCCCTCCATTACTCCTACCGAGCATCGGACGGCCAGGACTGCCAGGGAGAGCGCAAACCGAAGATGGCACAAGACAGGTGGCGGAAAGGCAAGTGCATCTGCTCTACGGACTATCGGACCACCGACAAGGTAACAAAGTACTTGCTAAACAGGGGTGAAGAAACGGCTTCATGCCGTCGGAGCCCATGGGACAAAGATTTACCTTACCGCACTGAACAGACATACCCCACTTGGCGGTCAGCGGGATACGAAGGTACACATTTAACTGCTGCAGGCTCTGCATAAGTCCCCTGCATTAACCTATACCCCAACACGGTAAATACAAGTCATCTTACCAGTAACCACGAGCAACACCTTACCAGAAGCAGGGGTGAAGAAACTGTATGATGCCGTCAGCGATCTAGACACCATTGTCAGATCCCTGCATAGTCCCCGGAAAGGAAGGTGTTCTTTGCTCCATGGATCACTAGTAAGGCAGCAAGTACTTGCACCCCATACCCCCACACTACTAACATTAAACACCCCGTCCGTAACTAAGAGCAACACCTTGCCACCAATAGGGGTGAAGTAACTGCAATGCACCGTCAGCGATCAAGACACAATTGTCAGATCCCTGCATAAGTCCCCGTTAAGCCACACCAACCCACGATCGATACATCATCATACAGCAACACAGCAAAACAGCAAAATAGATTGGCTGTCTCACGTAACTATCTCCCGGATGGGGATACCCCCGAACCCTCCCTCCACATACAGTAAGCCTAACAACACCACCTTGAGTGGCTTTATTGAGGTCACAAGGCAACACTAATGGCACAATATCGCTAATAGACTATGTGGCGACCGATTGCCCAAAAAGGAGTCCCTTCAAGAACATTATTACTGCAATTGCATTCGATTGAATATAACTTTTGAATATTTGAAGTTTAATTTATCTGCCGGCCGGTTTTTTGTCACTGTATGTCTATATATGTTTTGTTTGTCTTGTTTCTTGTCAATGCACTGATTGTACTTACCTACTTTACATTGCACGGTTGTAATTATACCCTTAGAATTTTACTAATAAATGTCTATGTTCACTTCATTAGAGCCCGTCATGTTTTTGCTGACTGAATAACCAATCTCTTTTCTGTGATCTATACAGAAATATTTTGTTTATGTCTGTGTAAGCTGTCTGCCCATTCATTACACATCATATGACCAAGCAGTTGTACACTGACAGAAAGAATCAATGAATTGCCACAGCATTCAACAGAGCCATGGAAGTTCATTGAGAACTACAAGCCGTGAGAACATTGTGAGTGGCCAGGAGGGTTTTTTTAGATTGTGGCAGCAAGGGGGGATGGTGCGGGTGAAGATCCCCTGCTCACTGCCAAAACAGGGATTCAGGAGTGTTCAGGGGCTGGTACATTTATAAAATGTTACATGTTATACCCTGAATATGGGTGTAACATGTTACAAAAGGTGAACTTATCCTTTAAAGTGGTTATAAACCTAAGTCATGGAATCTGAGCAAAGCACATACAGTATATATGTAGTGTTTACTTATCTTTCTCCAAAGCTCTAAGTTTAGTTTCTCTCTGTTGCTTCGTTCCTGTTATCAGCATGAGTCACTTCTGAGAAGTTTTCCCAACACATGAGATAACATTTTCTCAGAACAGAGCTTTTACATTTAGAGAAAAGTTCTTCTGTTGTGTGGAGGGGAGTGTGTTCCTTTCCTCCAATCAGCTCTCACACACTGCAACTACAGCTCTCCGCCCCCTCCTCTGTGCATCTGACAGATGAAGAAAGGTTTTTAAGATGATCTGCACTTTTGAAGGGGTATAGAGAGAATACTGCAGATAATCAAGTAGAACTTATTTAGGAGGATTTGTTTCATCTTTGTGTTTTATTTGAGGCTCTTCACTTTACTGGTTATATGTAAGGGTTTAAAACCACAGTTTTTAGTAAAAAGTGTAAACTTTTTCTGTATGGACACTTGAAGCCTGATAGCACAGAGGCTGGTATCATTAAAACAAGAAGGAAAACCAAGCATGAGAAATGCCAGCTGTACTGATAAATGTCAATAAGACAACCAGCTTCAAGTTATGACTTTATTTTTTTAATTCTATACAGTAAATATGTCATAGTTTTCTGTAAAATGTATCTAAACCCCAAAACAAATTAATATTTAAAGCTTCCCAGTTATTAGATGTGGTGGATGCATTTGTTTTCTTTTTTTTTTATTCTTTTTTCTTTTTATGGTTCCCCAGTGATCCTGCCAGTAACACGCTTTCTGAATTAGGGTGACTATGATCACTCTATGTAAAGTATGGGGAGGTGCTACAGTGTCCCTCTAGTACAGTGAATGTTTTAGGACTATAGAAGATCTCCTCTTCTCTTCTCCATAACATAGGCAAGAGGTGTTCTGTAGCCCAAAGATAACATTTGGCAGAGGCAGATAGCGCAAGATGTTATCAGCTCACAAGATTTTGTCAGGATCAACAGGTATGTTTTGCACATGTCGAACAAATATTACAAAACACTTTTAATGGTATATTTAACAGACTAAAAATAGACCAAAAAGGAAAAATAATGTTGAGGGTTTACATACTCTTTAATGTGTTACTAAACCCACAAAAGTAAAGTCTTTCTGTAGATGCAGAATAGCATGCTTGTTATACTCACTGTGTAACTTAAGTGATTATTCCTCTGCATTGTGTAAAAAGGCTGTGTGATCCTGTATGCACAGATCCTCCCGCTCCTGCAAGTTCACTCTGGATAAGTCCAGATAAGCACAGTAAGTGTAGTTCAGCTGCACATGCTCAGTTTGGTATCTATTTCTAGATAGAACATTTACTGCTTTTAGTTGAGCTATTCATGTCACATGGTATTAAAGTCACACATTTGGGCATGTATACAGATCCTAAATGACAGCTTAGTCCCTCCCTCCTCCTCCATACCCAATAACTAAAAATGAACACAGTGGGTGGGATGTCACATCCTGATTGATGGATGATCTGCCTCCCATAAAAGCATGAGGACACAGGCTATAGTGGATTTCAAGAGGCAGTGATTCCAGAAAGGAGATAATACCACTGTACATGTTTTTGCAGTGTTTTTTTTTACTTCTCAACAGCATCAGTCACATCCTGCGGACGTGCATATTGAGGTCATAGATATTGCTAACCTTTTAAAAATACATTTGTTTCCCAACTTCTAAATTCATAAATAATATACATCGTGCTAAAAATGTGTTATTTTTTTTTCTTCATATTTGTGATCCTTATTTCTCTATTTCTATACTGTCTCTCCCCTGTCATTCTCATCCCACCTGGCAACTAAGACCCCACCCCCTGTCATCCTCATCTTCATCACACCTGGCATCCCACCAATACCTTAATAAAACCCCACCCCTTGTCATCCTCATCTTTATCACACCTGGTAACCCACTGATACCCTACTAACACCCCACCCCCTGTCATCCTCAGCTTCATCACACCTGGAACCCCACTGCAATCTTACTAACACCGCACCCCCCTGTAATCCACATCTTTATCACACCTGGAAACCCACTCATCCTTACTAACACCCCACCCCCTGTCATCCTCATGCTGCCCATCTCCCCCCTTTCCTGAGCTGCCAGGCTGCATGGTCGGATAAGGGTATGGATGTTAGGGGAGACCCCACGCTGTTTTTGTCTTACATTTTGGCATGGGGCCTGGTATGGACTGGGGGGCGGGGGCCCATATCTTTAGTAAAAATAACCCAAATAAGTATATCTTATTTGGTCTTTGTGAAGGTTATAGAGTCTTCAAGCTATGGTGCCAATCATTGAAAATTGATCCCAACTGATGTACCGACGGCCTATCTCATTTCTTGAGACCCTAACAAGCCAGTAAAGTACAAATACCCCCCAAATTACCCTTTTTTTGGAAAATAAACATTCCAAGGTATTTAGTAATAGGAATGGTGAGTTTTTTGAAGCTGTCATTTTTTTTTTCCACAATTCTTTGCAAAATTAAGATTTTTTTTCACAAAATGGTCATATTACAAAGTTATTTATCACACATTTTATTGGCATACTTGCAACTAAATCCAAAAATACATTTTGCTACTCCTCCTGAGTATGATGATACCACATTTGTGGGACTTTTTCACAGCCTGGCCACATTTAGAGGCCCGACATCCAAGTAGCACCTCCAGGTGTTCTAGGAGCAAAAATTACACATATAATTTCCTGACAACCTATAACATTTTCGAAGGCCCTGGAGCACCAAGACAATAGAAATGTCCACAAAATGACCCCATTTTGGAAAGCAAACACCCCAACACATAATCTAGGAAGCATAATGCATCTTTTGAACATGTCATTTTTTTCCACAAGTTTTTGGCAAATGTAAAAAGAAAATGAAAACTAATTTTCTTTACACAAAGTTGTCAATTTATAAGACATTTCTAACACATAGCATATACATAGCAAAAATTACACCCCAAAACACATTCTGCTACTCCTTCTGAGTATGGCAATATCACATGTGTGACACTTTTACACAGCTTAGCCACATACAGAGGCTCAACATGCAGGGAGCACCATCATTTCCTGACTTCCCATTACAATTTTGTGATACACTGTAGGGCACTGATGTGGCACGGATGAGCACTGATGTGGCATGGATGTGGAACAGATGAGTAATGATGTGCCATGGATGTGGCATGAATAAGCACTGATGTGGCACGGACGTGGCATGGATGAGCACTGATGTGGCATGGATGAGGCACGGATGAGCACTGATGTGGCACAGATGAGCACTGATGTGGCATGGATGTGGCATTGATAAGCAGTGACGTGGCATGGATGTAGCATGGATGAGCACTGATGTGGCATGGATGTGGCACGGATGAGCACTGACATGGCATGGATGTGGCACGGATGAGCACTGACATGGCATGGATGTGGCATGGATGAGCACTGATGTGGCATGGATGTGGCATGGATGAGCACTGATGTGGTATGGATGAGCACTGATGTGGCATATATGTAGCATTGATGTGGCACAGATGAGCACTGATGTGGCATGGATGAGCTCTGACGTGGCATGGATATGGCACGGATGAGCGCTGACATGTCATTGATGAGGAACAGATGACCACTGATGTGGCATGGATGTGGCACGAATAAGCACTGACGTGGCATGGATGAGGAACAGATGACCAGTGACGTGGCATGGATATGGCACCAATGACTACTTACATGGCATGGATTTGGCATGGATGAGAACTGACTTGGCATGGATGTGGCAGGGATGAGAACTGACGTGGCATGAATGAGGCACAGATGACCACTGATGTAGCATGGATGAGCACTGACGTGGCATGAATGTGGCACAGATGAGCACTGATGTGGCAATGGTGAGCACTGACATGGCATGGATGAGCACTGATGTGGCATGGATGTGGCACGGATCAGCACTGGCATAACATGTATGAGCACTGATGTGGCATGGATGAGCATGGATGTGGCATGGATGAGCCATGGATGAGCACTGTAATGGCAAGGGTGGGCACAGATGTGGCATGGATGTGGCATGGATGGGCATGGATGTGGCATGGATGTGGAATAGATGTGGCATGGATGAGGCATAGATGAGGCATGGGTGAGGCATGGATGAGGCATGGATGAGGCATGGATGAGGCGCGGATGAGGCATGGATGTGGCACAGATGAGGCATGGATGTGGCAAGGATGAGGCATGGATGAGGCATGGATGAGGCATGAATGGGCATGCTTGAGGTATGGAGGAGGCAGAGGATGGGTGCATCTGCAGTCTATCTCCTCTCCTCACACACTGTACCGATCATGGGGGGAGTGTGCGAGGAAAGGAGAGAAATTACCGGACATGTGCCGGTTTGTTGACGGAGCGATCACGTGGTAAAGGGCTGCTTTCATTGGCTCTTTACCACGATCCATGATGCGCCAGATCCCTGGGACCCAGCAAGCACGGACACTTCTGTGTGCGCGCCCCAGGGGGTACACGGGAAGCGCGATTCTGGGAGGGCGTTATAGTACGCCCTCCCAGAATAAGCCAACCGCGCTGTAGCCGTTATTCGGCAAGTGGTTAAAATTAGGACTTTTGAATTTTCATGTTCGTGTCCCATTAACTTTAATAGAGTTCGAATGTTCACAAGAACTTTTTCCCTGTTCTGCTGCAAACCGAACAGTAGGGTGTTCGGCCCATCCCTAGTACCTGTTTTTCTTCTTCAGAGTTACAGAGGTTTACTTTTGCTTTTCTTCCCAATAACAAGTCCTACGCTAGTTCGTGACTGTTGTTTTTGTCTTATTTTATTTTTTTAATTATTTCTCCCCTTCTAAAAAAACTATCCCATTGCAGTTCACACATTTAATGCAACCTTGGAGCCGGAGAATTTCTGTCAGTCAGAGCCTTTCACAGTTCAGTCACTAAATTTCCCTAAGCTGATGTTTTGTTCTGTACTAATAATAATGTGGGAGTAATTGTAACTGTATTAATTGTTTTAATTTAGCCTATTAAAAGCAGACAATATGTGCATGCTTATGTAAAAACTTAATTATTCTATATTTGTCCTAGATGAAGAAATCATTATTTTTATTGAGTGTAATTGTCTTATAATTAGAGACTCTTCAGCTAATTATTATCAGACAGTTTAAAATGTAAATATGCATTGCATTATCTTTGTTCACTTTTTATATGCCTGTCATTACTTAGTATGGAATTATTTATTAAGCAAAACTGCCCCATTGTAGCCGATATTTGAATTCACTTGTAAAAAAATAAAATATTCTTCACCATGGAGCCTTGTTTCATTGAATAGAAACATAGGGCCCTTTTGTATCCATTATTTTATGGTAACATTGTGCTGCTGCAATGTGGTGCCATTCATTCTGAATCGCATCTCAATGTACCTTCCGATGGACTTGAATTGCAGGCACCATTTTTGGAAATGTCCCACACCACAGTGCACTTTATTGTGTTGATGCATATTTCACTGTGTTACAATGCATGTCTGTCAGAAGGTCTATTGGGGTGCCATTCAGAATAAATGTCACCAAATCACACAATCACGTTCAGGAACAACATTTTGCACACATGCATGGGTAAATGTTGATGCACAGAAGCATCAATGATTACCTGAGTACAGGGGCATACAGGCATTCACTTCTATGGCTGACTGTAAGCCCCACCTGAGGCAGCTTGGGTGCAGGAAAATGCAGGGAATTTAATGCCAGGCATATTTCATGCCTGCAAATGCCCACATGCATGAGGCCTGATGCAAACAACTACCTCTTCCCAGACATCTGAGCTCCATGACATTGAAATGTAATGCTAAACCTATAGATGCCTATAGCAAGAACAAAAGTCAGATGTTTGGTTTATTACAAATACTGATGACTAGGAATTGACTGACTTCTACAGACAATTTCCTTTCCCTTTCCCCTTCCCTTTCCTTTCCTTTCCTTTCCTTTCCTTTCCTTTCCTTTCCTTTCCTTTCCTTTCCTTTCCTTTCCTTTCCTTTCCTTTCCTTTCCTTTCCTTTCCTTTCCTTTCCTTTCCTTTCCTTTCCTTTCCTTTCCTTTCCTTTCCTTTCCCTTTCCCTTTCCCTTTCCCTTTCCCTTTCCCTTTCCCTTTCCCCTTCCCCTTCCCCTTCCCTTTCCCTTTCCCTTTTCCCTTCCCTCCTTTCTCCATTCCCTTCCTTTATCCCTCCCTCTCTTCCTGCCTTTCTTTCAAGGTGCAAAATGAAAAGTTGGAAACACGATGGCACTCATTATTAAATTTAATGGTATGTCCCAGGGAACCATTCAACTACTTTTATTCTGCACGTTTCTGTATATGAATTATTGAGTTGTGCTAGGAATCATTTTGAGGTAAGTGACTGAGTCTTGGAAACAATCCCCACTGGTATTACCTGTGTGGAAACACTTCTCCTTATTTTACATTTTGATATTTGCTTGTATCACCAATTATACTCCCTAACGTGCAGGGAAAGATATGAGCTGAGTTTCTATTCCATATAACAAGAAACTGCAAAATTTCATTTACTACGTTTTTCAGGAAAGTTTAGAAAGCAGAGATGGCATGGGGCCAGGCGGCATCAAGTTAATTCCTCTGAGAAGCACAATCAAGGAACTAATTAATTGAATTCTATCAGTAATACATAACATATGCAAACCAGAGGCAGGTGAACCCAAGAGCTGTTGACTTTAATTCTTGGAACTTCATACAAATAGCAACCTTGACTAATATAAATGCAGTTCCCTGTGGATAGAAGGACTGCATTGATGATACATTACTGGAAGTCATTATGTAAATATATTGTTAGTTCTCTATATCTCCCTAATGCTCTGTAAAATGTGTTTGTTCCTTTGTGTTTTGTGTGGTCTATAACAGTTTTTTAGTATTCAGCAGTTTTATTTATTTATTTTTAATTTCTATATTCATTATTGGTTTTAGTAAGCAGAATAAAGGAACAGGGAGTACTGGTTAGCAAAAGAAAATTTGCCAACATATACGCACAGTGGTAGAAATACAGAAGAAACCAGTAATGCACAGTCTACTGTATTGATAAGGTTTGAATAATAAATCCAGTGTAGTATGGAAATATATTACTCTCAATATATATTTCAAAAGTTTGCAAATATCTCTATAAGCATAGTCAAGTAATGTAAAGAACAACAATAATAAGGTCACCAGAACCAGAAGGAATTGAACTAGGAGGATGGTGGGATAGAGGGATAAAATGGAATAGTCATTACTATTAAGGGTTTGTTTGCCCAACCAAAGATTTAGAAAGATATGTGGGGACAGTAAATTTAAGGGTATTTTTGTACCAGATTGTGAGTTGAGAAATCGGGGAGCCATACATCTCAATGATAGCAGAATTTATTCTGAGAGAGATGTATATAGGCTAGAAGTATCGGCATTGTGTGAAGCATTTGGAGAGATGCCTGTCTCCATTGACTGGTAATAGAGAGTCTGACAGCAAAGAGGAAATGAGATAGCATGGGTCTGTTATTTTGTGGGACTATCGTTATCCCTAACTTAGGCAGGGGTAGGTTCTAATAAGATATGTTAAATAAAGTGGTCCAAAATTGTTTAAGATCCCAGAACTCCAGAGAACATGGAATAAAGTGCTTAGTTTGCCACAGTTTCCCAAAGAGAAAGAGGAGTGGTTGGAAGAAAAATATGAAGTTTGGTAAGGTGTCCTATACTAACAAGAAAAATCATATTTTGAGAGCACTATAAATGTGTAGCTTATCTTGAGGATTTGTAATTGGATGGTTTTGCTTGTGTCCATTGGTAGTTAGAGAAAGAGATCTATTTGGATGAGGAAAAAAAGGTCTAGGTTTTCTCTGGACTTATGGTTTATAGGAAAGGTGTAGATTTACAGAAATGGATCAACTGAAAGAGTTTGCACCGAGTTTGCACCTGCCCACAAGAGAAAGATCTTTAGGCAGGTCAAAGATTAAGGCTGGCCATACATTATACAATTTTCTTGCTCCCATTGCCTTTAGATTTACCAAAACCATAATGAGGTCAAACCTAAACAATTTCCGTTTGCATGCAATCAGGAAGGCCCTTGCACTACATGGTTGAAGATAAATCTAAAGAAAATTGTATAATGTATGGCCAGCCTAAGGCAAAGCCTTTAGCAAGCTGTGTTCTATCTATTTTTGTGGGGAATGAGCTCATATGTTCCTGAGATGGACTTCTAATTTTGAGGGTAAATCATTTCCTTCCCTGGTTTCAACAGTCTTACGAGTGCTTTCAGCAAATTGTAAGGAAGAGAACTGGAGGACAATAGACATTATAGAATGATTTTAATTTTTCGTAGGTAAATCTGTCAGTGCCTGGTGGTTTGTTAGAGGGTAGATTTTAGATCACTTTTTAAATTTCCTGTTCTGTAAGTGGGGAGTTGAGTTGAGCTAAAAGGGGGTTTGTCAATTATAGGCAAAATGATCAAATTCTAGAATTTTGTAACCGATGCCCCTTTTGCCCTTTTCTCTTTATCTTGGCAGTGGGGTGTGTTAAGCTGGATACACACTATCCAACTTTTGTGGTTAGATTTCCTTCAGATTTACCTTTTCTATGTAGTGCAAGGGCCTGCCAGATTGCATACAAATTTAAAGTGTTTAGGTTTGACCTCATATTATATGGTTTTGGTAAGTCTAAAGGAAAAAGTCTTCAGAAAATCTTATAGTGTGTATGGCCCATTAGTGCTGTAATGTCCCAGAATAGCACTGCCCATTATGTGGCCTGAAAGCCGCCATTAAAATTGGCTGCTAGCTATGACCCTAGAAAGAGTTATCTCGGATAGTGAGTGACCCATAGTTGCCATCATCCCGTGTATCATTGAAAATAAACATTGTTTTTCTCCTCTTGAATTGGATTTTTGAGGCAATCAAGAGACAAAAGGTCTGTAATAAAATTTAAATATTTATTGAGAACTAGTTAAAAAAGAAATAATTGGTGCAAAAATCATGTAACCACATCAACCATATAAATCATGTTGTAGAGCAGTGGTTGCAACATTTCTAATCATATAAAACACATACAAATGCTTGATCAAATACCAAATTGTGACAGAGAGAGAGAAAGGGAATACATAACTCCCACCATGGGGAAAGAACCCCCGAGGGGGGAGGATCAAAGATCCGACGCGTTTCGAATTTGCGAACTTCAGATCTTCATCAGGGATATGTATATGTTGTAATCCCCTTTCTATAAAGAAAAAAAGAAACTACAAACAAAAAGGAAAAAAAAATATACATCACTAATTGACATAAAATGGCTTCATACTTGAATCCTCCATGAGGGAGCACATGAATAGTTACCCACCACATTCTTTGTCTTGACCATTAAAATAGGTAGTATAATTCGTCCATATTTTCTTCCAAAAGAAGTATTATCCAATCTCATAACCATGTCAGAGGAGGGAGGGGGAGGGAAAAGGAAAATACCAATCCACACCAAGTATGATGAGTGAGCCCTTAGTCTGAAAGCCGCCATTAAAATTGGCTGCTAGCTATGACCCTTTTTTTCATTTTTAATAACATTTTTAAATGTGAAGCCTTGCATGTTCTATATTTCAAACTCTTCCTTTCTTGGGTTAGATGGGGTGCCAAGAGAAGAAACTAATCATGTGGACATATATCACAAGGTCACTGTTGAAATTGCCCACCTCTCCAGTGGTAGCTCTTCCTTTGCCTTGCCAAAAACAGTTGTGAAATTCTGTGACATGGAATTTGTGTAAGTTGTATACTTTTTTTTTTTTTTACCCCCAAAATATTTTATTGAGGTATAAAAGTGTACAAACATCAGTAAAAAACAGGCGTAACAGAACACATATGCATACAGAAAATGGTGGAAAAACAAAGCTAACATAGGACAACTGTCCAGCTTGGAATATGTGGAGGTTCAGTGGGGACCTGAAGCGTACAAAAGGTGGCAGGAGAAAACACATTATTTTGTAAAAATAATCAGCATGATAACCAGCAAGCGTTTGAGAGCAGAGCCAAGCCAAAGGTTTCTACTAATCTGAGAAGAGAGACAGGGAAGGCTCAGAAGAGCGAAGAAACCCCAAATGGAGAACATCTAGGCGATTTGGGTAGGTCCTGGGTAGGGCCCATACCCTAGGAGCATAGCACCTGGGGACGGGAAAGAGGGAGTTGTCAGTACGGTAACTGCCAAGCTACTGATGTGTAGAGGGCATGAGTGGTGTTTGCCTATCGGGCCCGCTCGGAGGCAGATATGCACCCAGCAGGAACAGAGATGAAAAGGGACTAGGAGGATAAGGGCAAGTAGGTGAGAAGGGGAAGGGGAAGGGAAGGGAGGAAGAGAGAAGGGGGAAGAAAGAAAAAAAAAAAGTGGGGGAGGGAATGGGGGAGTGTTAGACAGGCCACATGGGATAGGAGAGGGCCGAGGCAGACCCTAGGAGAGGAGGTCGAATTGGATTGAAACATCCGTAGAATGAGAGAGTCCCAGGACAAAATACTTTTTTTAACTTTATGAGATATACAAAGTAGTTGTAAACCCTTACATATACCTGTGACGGATATGGGTATCAGATCCCTGCCCTTCTCGCTAGCACGTGACAAAGGACAAAGGGCTAATCTCCCACTGCGCTGTCACTTACGTAACAATGCCAGTCTCAGCTGCACCCTGCACAAAGGTTTTCCAGCTCACGGGACCACAATCTGGGTTCCAGAAGCCTGAGAGTGATTGTCACTGGGCTAATTAGGCAATTAACCCTATAACTGCCACCACCCCCGTTTCTGGACTGAGCAGGAGGAAGCTCGTACTTCTAGCAATACCAATTATGATTTTAGGATAATCGTCTATTACACACACTGTCTTCACAGACCGGTATGATCATAGGTCTTACCCTATACATTAGCACTCTTCAAGAGACAGGTTATTTTTTAGCTTGCATTAAGAGGGGACAAGGTTAACACTTTTGAAAATAAAGGTTTTAATAATGAAAAGGTCAAAGTTGTTGCAAATAAAATATTTATGGGAAAAAGGTGTTTCAAAGAAATAGGGACATAATTCAGCAATAGAGAAATAAAGTAAGATTAAGGAGGACGAATACTTGCAATCAATGTCCTGGGTGTTATCAGAGGTCAGTCGATGAGCCAGGTGTTATTAGTTCTCAAACTTGACAGATGTTCATGCTTTGATGGTACATGAGAACTCCCAACTGTTTAGGCATCTCCCTTTTTCTATGGTATCAAATGGGTGTTGACAAATTCCCCTGACCAATAAACTGGAGTGTCGATGGGCTGTCCTGAGTTTATGACAATATCAGGTCCCTCCCTTACAGACAGTTTTATACTAGTATTTATATCTTCCATTATGTACTGGTTGCATTCTTGAAACTGATAGATTATTGTTCAGCATTGAATTTCATGTCCAGGGATTCTAAACACAGGGTAGCTCAGATAAAGCTGTCACCGAGGAGGCATCTGACAGCTATCTTCCCTTCTGTATGGCTTAGTGTGGTCTTGTATGACCTAAATTCATTCGGACAACATTCCTCATTTCGATATATACTAACTATTAATGTGTCATGTTCCTGTCTGAGTTTATGAATCGTGTGTGGATTTGTTATATTTTGAATTGGGCAGAGCTCTCTGATTGCCTTTTAAGACCACCATTAGTTCTGGATATCCTTAATGGATTTGGTCATAGTTTTACAGTAGGCCTGGACAGCAGAACCAGACATCCTGCCAGGACTCAATTAGCTGTTTACAGCTCTTCACAGGCCTAAGCGCTGGTTTCTGATGTATCTGAGTTGAGATAACAGCTTTTTTGAAGTGTTAAACATATGCATTCCATGAATCAAATGAGGAGGGAGGGGGTAAAATCACTGCAGCTATGTGTAACTGTTCTGCAAGACTGTCATGGCTGACCTATGATAACTGAACAACATGGCCGCTATCTACAGCTTTTTGTGTGTCCAGTACGTGATATCATTACAATACCCAGTAAAGTGACTAGCCTCAGGTGATACACAAAGATTAAACAAATCCTTCTACATAAGTTGTACCTGTTTATCTGCATCAATCTCTTCTCTACATCCATTCAAATTCAGCAATTTATAAAGCTTATCTGAGATTTCAGAAAAGAGGACGTATAGAACTGAAGTTACACACTACAGAGCTTAGTGAAGAGAGCTCTGAGAGCAAATTGGAGGGAAGGGACACACCCCCTTCACACAGCACACAGGAACAGAGCTGAGGTAGTCAATCACAGGCTGTGTGCTGGAGGTCCCTCCCCTGTGAGCTATTTTCTCTTGGTATCAGGAAAACATGTCAGTGTTGTCAGTGATTCATGCTGATAGTAGAGGAACTAGACAGCAGAGAGAAATGACATTAGGTGCTCTTGATTGAAACAAGTAGACACTATAGCGAAAACAAAAGGGAAAACACAAGCACAACCTCTATAGTGTAGTAAACAAGATGAACAATATTTGTCATGGATTAAAAATGCACTCACAAAAGAGGAGAAAGTGGAAAAAGTCAAAACTGCTGCCTCTGGAGCATGGAGCTGCTGTGGAATCCCCCTTCTTCAGCCAAGAGCAGGAGGAGAAGAGCCCAGGCCACAGGGAGACAACCCGACCAGGGATAGAGGCCGGGGCCTGGATGGAGAGGATGTCTGACACTGCTGGGAGTGCACTGGAAGATAGTAATGTGTTTAAAAGCATACATTTTCTTCCTCAACCTATCTAAAAGGGGCTACCTGCCGAAAATAAATGCAGCACTATAGGGGCTGTAATACTGAAAAATGTTGGATGAAACCAAAGATAATGGCTGGGTACTATTGTCTGGAATTAAAACAAGTAACATATAACACATAATATAGTATATAAACAGAAACATTTCTGACCACCTGCATACACATATACACTATATTATCAAAAGTATTGAGATGCCTGCCTTTACACACACATGAACTTTAATGGCATCCCAGTCTTAGTCTGAAGGGTTCAATATTGAGTTGGCCCACATTTTGCAGCTATAACAGATTCAACTCTTCTGGGAAGGCTGTCTACAAGGTTTAGGAGTGCGTCTATGAGAATGTTTGACCATTCTTCCAGAAGCGCATTTGTGAGGTCAAGTACTGATAGTTACATAGTTACATAGTTAGTGAGGTTGAAAAAAGACATCAGTCCATCCAGTTCAACCTATGATGTGTGTTTGTGTTTGCTTTTAACCGTACATTGTATACCCCTGTATGTTGTGGTCTCTAAGGTGCCCATCTAATAGTTTCTTGAAACTATAAATGCTCCCTGCTGATACGACTGCTTGTGGAAGAGAATTCCACATCCTTACCGCTCTTACAGTGAAGAACCCCTTACGCATTTTAAGGTTAAACCGCCTTTCCTCTAGTTTTAGTGAGTGGCCACGTGTCTTATTGTATTCCCTTACTCTGAATAGTTTGTTCCTTATGCTAGGGTCGCCAGTACAGTATTTGTACATTGATATCATATCCCTTCTCAAGCGTCTCTTCTCCAGAGAGAATAGGTTCAGTGCTTGTAGTCTTTCCTCATAGCTGATGTCCTCCATTCCCCTTATTATTTTTGTTGCCCTTCTCTGGACTCTTTCCAATTATTATGGTGTGGGGTTGTTTCTCAGGGGTTGGGCTTGGACCCTTGGTTCCAGTGAAGGAAACTCTTAAGGCGTTAGCATACCAAGACATTTTTAACAAATTCATGCTCCCAACTTTGTGGGAACAGTTTGTGGTTGGCCCCTTCTTATTCCAACATGACTGCGCACAAGTGCACAAAGCAAGGTCCATAAAGACATGTATGAGTGAGTTTGGGGTGGATGAACTTGACTGGCCTGCACAGAGTCCTGACCTCAACCCAATAGAATACCTTTGGGATGAATTAGATTAGAGACTGCAAGCCGGGTCTTCTTGTCCAACATCAGTGCCTGACCTCACAAATGCTCTTCTGGAAGAATGGTCAAACATTCCCATAGACATACTCCTAAACCTGGTGGACAGCCTTCCCAGAAGAGCAAAAGAATTAAAGCTGTTATAGCTGCAAAGGGTTGGCCAGTAGTGTTGAGCGAACACGGACTGTATTATTCGTGTTCGTACTGAATAATTGGATTTTTGTTAACCGAACACGGACCCGAAAACTTTACTGTATGTTCGGGTAAAAATCCGTGTTCGGTCATTTTATTTCCGGGTTTGTATGTATTGGCACGCTTTTAATGGCGGGCTTTCAACAGCCAATCAACAAGCGTTTAACTGGTGTGCCTAAAGCCATCCCAGCCATGCCTACAAATGTATTAGTAGCTGTGATTGGCCATCTGAAGCATGTGACCAAGTCTTTATAAGTTCGAGACCGAGCGCCGCTGCGTCATTCTGCTGTAGTACAGGGACAGAGCACACATCATACGTGCTGGCTGCTGATTAGGGACAGACAGGCAAAAATCATATTGTGTCCGAAAAGAATTGAGGGACAGGTCGGAGTGCTGCAGGCGAGCTATTAGGGCATTTTAGGGAGAGGCTGGAGATAGGCAGGGTCAGTGTTCTACAATCGATTTTGCTGTGTGGGGGGGGGGGGGGTTTGCAGTGCCGGCAGTGACCGATCTTATTGATCCTTTTAGGGAGAGGCTGGAGATAGGCAGGGTCAGTGTTCTACAATCGATTTTGCTGTGTGGGGGGGGGGGGGGGTTTGCAGTGCCGGCAGTGACCGATCTGATCGATCCTTTTAGGGAGAGTCTGGAGATAGGCAGGGTCAGTGGTCCACATCGATTTTGCTGTGTGTGGGGTGGTGTGAACACAATCTTTTTGCCCGCTGAGGAGGAGGGAGAAAAAAGTATTTTTTATCAGTCAGGTGTGTGCAGCGTTTTTCCTTCAGTGCTGCTGTGCTGACTGTGATAATACACTGCTGTGTTCACATGTGCTATTATTGAGTGATTTCAAAAGTTATACACTTTTTTCTATTCCACTATTCAATATACACCCTTGGGTTAAAAAAATTAAATTGTGGCATAGTCTGTACTAATCTAGTTAAAAATTACGAACTTAAAAGGGGAATTTTCTTTTTTTTTTCCCTCCATAGCCTGCAGCAGAGCTGACTGATATAAGACACTGCTGTTCACATGTGCTATTGATAAATCACCAATTTTATACCATATTTTCTATTCCGCTATTCAATCTACACCCTTGGAGTAAAAACAATTAAATTGCGGGATAGTCTGTATCGGTACGTGTGAGATACACCTTTCCAATTTTTGGGGCGCATCTCATACTGCCGAGGATTTGAGGGTGCTTCAGTGTGCCTCCTGCCTGTTCCGAACTCCTCCTACTCCTCATCCTGCCTTTGGGGGTACAAAAAATAGTAATTTGGGCCTAGTCTGGGTCTCTACGTGTGAGATACATACACCTTTTGATATCATAATTTCTATTCCGCTATTCAATCTACACCTTTATGGTAAAAACAATTAAATTGCGGGATAGTCTGTATCGGTATGTGTGAGATACACCTTTCCAATTTTTGGGGCGCATATCACACTGCCGAGGATTGCAGGGTGCTTCAGTGTGCCTCCTGCCTGTTCCGAACTCCTCCTACTCCTCATCCTGCCTTCGGGGGTACAAAAAATAGTAATTTGGGCCTAGACTGGGTCTCTACGTGTGAGATACATACACCTTTTGATATCATATTTTCTATTCCGCTATTCAATCTACACCTTTGGGGTAAAAACAATTAAATTGCAGGATAGCCTGTATCGGTACGTGTGAGATACACCTTTCAAATTTTTGGGGCGCATCTTATACCGCCGAGGATTGCAGGGTGCTTCAGTGTGCCTCCTGCCTGTTCCGAACTCCTCCTACTCCTCATCCTGCCTTTGGGGGTACAAAAAATAGTAATCGGGGCCTAGTCTGGTTCTGTACGTGTGAGATACATACACCTTTTGATAATATTTTCTATTCCGCTATTTAATCTACACCTTTGGGGTAAAAACAATTAAATTGCGGGATAGTCTGTGTCGGTACGTGTGAGATACATACACCTTTTGATATCATATTTTCTATTCCGCTATTCAATCTACACCTTTGGAGTAAAAACAATCAAATTGCGGGATAGTCTGTGTCGGTACGTGTGAGATACACCTTTCCAATTTTTGGGGCGCATCTCATACCGCCGAGGATTGCAGGGTGCTTCAGTGTGCCTCCTGCCTGTTCCGAACTCCTCCTACTCCTCATCCTGCCTTTGGGGGTACAAAAAATAGTAATCGGGGCCTAGTCTGGTTCTGTACGTGTGAGATACATTCACCTTTTGATATCATATTTTCTATTCCGCTATTTAATCTACACCTTTGGGGTAAAAACAATTAAATTGCGGGATAGTCTGTATCGGTACGTGTGAGATACACCTTTCCAATTTTTGGGGCGCATCTCATACCGCCGAGGATTGCAGGGTGCTTCAGTCTGCCTCCTGCCTGTTCCCGAACTCCTCCTACTCCTCATCCTGCCTTTGGGGGTACAAAAAATAGTAATCGGGGCCTAGTCTGGGTTTGTACGTGTGAGATACACCACCGTTTTGTAAAATTTTTCCTATTCCGCTATTCAATATACACCCTGTTTGAGTGTAAAAAATTAAATTACGGCATGGTCTGTATCGGTACATGTGAGATACACCTTTTTAAATTTGTTTGGCGCATCTCCTTCCACCGCCGAGGATTGCAGGGCGCTTCAGTTTGCCTCCTGTTCCCAACTCCTCCTACTCCTCTTCCTCATCCTGCCTTTAGGGTACAAAAAATTGTAATCGGGGCCTAGTCTGTGTTTGTACGTGTGAGATACACCTTTTTTATCCTTTTTTCTATTCCGCTATTCAATATACACCCTTTTGGGGTAAAAAAATTAAATTGCGGCATAATTTGCATGTTTGACTGTGAGATACACCCGTGCGATACTGTTGTTGTTTTGTTCCGCTATTCAATAAACACCTTTCTAGGGCAAGATCATAAATTACAGAAATATGAGGAGACCGTCAAATAGGGGCCGTGGCCTGGGTCGTGGTGCTGCTGGTAGAGCTCCTGTTGCAAGGAGAGGACGTGGTCGATCTGTGCCAGCTACACGCACAAGTGAAACACCTTCCTCAAGTGTGAGTAGGCGACAGAACCTGCAGCAGTATTTGGTAGGGCATAATGCGCCTCTAGAAGTGATGAGGCCAGAAGAAGTACAGGCAATAGTAGATTGGGTTGCTGACAGTGCCTCCAGTTCCTTCACATTGTCTCCCACCCAGTCTACTGCAGAAAGGTCAGAGTTGGCACCTGCAGCCAATGTCCAACCGTCTTTCACCTCACCCCCTTGCAAATCAGGCAAGCAGTCTGAGCCCCAAGTCATACAGCAGTCTCTTCTTCTTTTTGAGGACTCGGTCAGCAGGGTTTCCCAGGGCCATCCACCTAGCCCTGCCCCAGAAGTGGAAGAGATTGAGTGCAGCGATGCCCAACCACTTATTTCTCAAGATGAGTACATGGAAGGACCATCGCAGCATGTCTCCGATGATGACGAAACGCAGGTGCCAACTGCTGCGGCATTCAGAATTGTGGAGACCGACAAGGAGGGCAGGGGTGAAGACTGGGTGGAAGATGATGTGGAGGACGATAAGGTCCTCGACCCCACATGGAATGAACGTCATGCAGGTGACCTGAGTAGTTTGGAGGAAGAGGCGGTGGTCGCACAGAGCCACCAGCACAGCAGAAGAGGGAGCGGCTGTGCCCTAGACACTACGCCTGCTACTGCCCAACGCAGCAAGGGAACAAGCGCACCAAAGCCAGCTCAAAGGAGTTCTCTAGCGTGGAAGTTCTTCAGAAAATGTGCTGATGACAGGACACGAGTGGTTTGCACCCTGTGCAATCAGAGCCTGAAGCGAGGCATAAACCTTCTCAACCTGAGCACAACCTGCATGATCAGGCATCTAAGTGCAAAGCACGAGCTGCAGTGGAGTAGACACCTTCAAAACCAAGAAAGGTCTATGGCTCCTCCTGCTTCCTCTTCTGCTGCAGTCTCGGCCTCTCCATCCACATCTGTAGTGATACCAGCACCTGACACCCCGCAAACAGACGATCTGTCATCAACACCACCCCCTGGGTCACCAACCATCTCCACAATGTCCCGTGGAAGCGTTCAGCTTTCCATCTCCCAAACACTTGAGAGGAAGAGGAAGTACCCCCCTACCCACCCATGATCCCTGGCCCTGAATGCCAGCATTTCAAAATTCTTGGCCTTTGAAATGCTGTCATTCCGTCTGGTGGAGACGCACAGTTTTAAAAACCTTATGTCGGTGGCTGTCCCACAGTACGTCGTGCCCAGCCGCCACTACTTTTCCAGGCAAGCCATCCCTTCCATGCACAACCAAGTGGGGGGAAAAATTAGGTGTGAACTGCGCAACGCCATCTGTGGCAAGGTCCACCTAACTACCGATACGTGGACCAGTAAGCACGGTCAGGGGCGTTATATCTCCCTAACGGCACACTGGGTAAAAGCAGTGGCAGATGGGCCTGAGGCAGATAGCAATTTGGTGCATGTCCTTCCACCACCGAGGATTGCAGGGCGCTTCAGTTTGCCTCCTGTTCCTAACTCCTCCTACTCCGCTTCCTCATCCTCTACCGCCTCCTCATCCGGTCAGCGTAACACCTTCACCACCAACTTCAGCACGGCCAGGGGTAAACGACAGCAGGCAGTTTTAAAACTTGCCTGTTTGGGGGAAAAACCACACACCACGCAGGAGTTGTGGAGGAGCATGGAACAGCAGACAAATGAGTGGTTGCTGCCAGCGAGCCTCAAGCCCGGCCTGGTGGTGTGTGATAACGGGCGAAATCTCATAGCAGCTCTGGGTCTAGCCGGTTTGACGCACATCCCTTGCCTGGCGCATGTGCTGAATTTGGTGGTGCAGAGGTTCCTTAAAAATGTGTGCAGATGAAGAACATTGCTTTATTTTTCTGTTTTTTTTTTTGTTGTTTTAAGTTATTTCCCTATCCACATTTGTTTGCAGAGCACTCGCCATGCTCTTAACTACGTTTTGCTGCCATTTGCAGCACTCTAGCCCTTTCTATTGGTGTTTTAGAACCATTTTAGTGCCTGAAAGTTCGGGTCCCCATTGACTTCAATGGGGTTAGGTGTCCGGATAAAGTTCGGAAAAAGTCCGGGACACGGACTCTGACTTTTTTTTCAAGTTCGGCCGAACCCGCCGAACACGGACATCCAGGTGTCCGCTCAACTCTATTGGCCAGCTCAATATTGAACCGTATGGACTAAGACTGTGATACCATTAAAGTTTATGTGCGTGTAAAGGCAGGTGTCCTGATACTTTTGACAATATACTGTATATACATACACACACACTCATATATATACATATATACAGTATACATATCCACACACATAGGGATATAAACATATTTACGTATATTTCTCTGCTTTCAAGATGGAATAAACAAATATGTGAAAACCATAGGTGACCATGTTCCTGTGTCATGGATGATAGTGGTATATCGGGTTCTCAGATAATCTCTAACTGCATGGTGTTAGTATTATCATGACAGGGACATTGTGTACAGACAGAAAATTATAAGCAGTAATGTCACCAAGAGCTGGGTGACAAATTGATGTATAAGGGACCAAGATAAATCAGACAGATGGCTTATGAAAGATAGATAGCCATATAGTGTATAAATAGGAAAATCAAGATAGAAAATTTAAAATGAAGACATGAATGTTATTTGTAAAATATTCTATATTATGTATGGTAGATGGGTGGAGTCTATAATGGCTCTGCAGGTGGCCCAGGGGGAGGTGAACAATGGATGATGGACCAAACACCATTCCTTATAATGGCTAAGGTGGGAGAGGGCCTCCAGAATAAAATAGCTTAGGGGCACAAGAGGATTATAAAATGGTTTTCGCATTGAGATCTTCGTTGAGGTCATTGGGAGACATAGTGTAGAGCCGAAATATCTAGTCTCCCTGGAGTACTGGGTCTTGAAACTTTCGCCCTCAGGGTAAGGACCCTGTGATGGATTCAATCACAAACCCTCTGAGTGTGCTGGGATGCTGCAAAAGACAATGTCTGAGTAAATTGAATTTAAATAGGCCTTTCTCCACATTTCTACGAAGCTCTCCAAATATAATATACTTGGATTTTGAAAAAGCGTTTGACATACATGCAGCTAATGTGTAAGGTAAAATATTTTAAGCTTAAAAAATTTCATTTGTAGATTTGTGGATGGATAGAAAACTGGCTAAAAGACCATTCAGAGAATAGTGATTCATAATTTGTACTCTGAATGGTTTAAGGTTACTAGTGGTCTATCCCAAAGTTCAGTGCTGGGACCCTTAGTTGTTAAGTGTTGGGACCCTTACACATATTTATAAATGATAATGGGCTCCATTCACAGAATGAACTCGCATGAGATATTTAGGTGTCAGGACACATTTTGCCTAAATATCGCAAGCGATCCTGAAACTGTCAATTCACTAGACCGTTTTCAGGTATTTACTGTGAAAGGTTAAAACACTCAGTAAATGCCACATGAAAAGGCATTTAAATCCATTCACAGAAGAAAATATATAATTAAATGGGTGTGGAAATTAGGTAGTGGTCCAGGCATGCGGTATATTTGTGGAATATGTACTGGTTGTTAAGGAGCAGACGGCAACAACATGGCTGCTATGGAGCGTGTGGCCATTGTGTCCTTAACATGGGGGGGTCTGGGATCTGCGTACCCCCTTGTTAAAAGGGGCTTCCAGATTCCAATAAGCTGCCCACCCACAGGCCCCCAACAACCAATGGTAAAGCCCCCTGCTTCAAAGCCCCCCCCAAGTTGAGGGCATATGGGCTGGCATGATTCTGGAGGTGGGCACTCCCTCATCTCCTCCCTTTCCTGACCTGCCGGGCTGCATGCACGGATTAGGGTCTAGTATGAATTTGGGGTGGGAACCCACACCTTTTTTTTTTTAAATCGTGGCATAGGGGTTCCCTTCAAAATCTATACCAGACCCGAAGAGCCTGGTATGAATTTGGGGGGGACCCCATGCAGTTTTTTCAGATTTTTTTAGTGCCCGCAATTCTTTTTTTAAATTCTGCTGTCGTTGGTTGTTAAGGACATGGGTGGCCGCCCGCTCCTTAACAATGCCTATTTATTAATGTAAATAATTATGCCGGCTAGTGCCAAGCGTTAAATTACTGCATGTTTTCACCACTAAAATACCGCAAGACTTCATAAAATAACTCATGCGTTATTTTAGTAGTGTTCTTTTGTGAATGCCCAAAAACTTTTTGAAAAATGCTTAGCGGAATTTTACCTCATTTTATAAGGGGAAAAATACCACTTTGTGAATGGAGCCCAATGAGTTTGGGAGGAATTATTAGCTGAATTCAAGAGGTGATGGGGGGAGGTTATGATCGTAATGTATAAACATATAGGTGGTCCATATAGTGAACTTAGTGTTGAATTTATAATATTCAGGGCCTTACAGTGAACATGGGGGAGAAGAAGAAATGTAACCTCTGCGTACAGAAGGCTTCTTCACAGTAATTTGTGAAAATATGAAATAGACTCCCTCAAGAACTAGTTCTAAACAGCTCAGTAGATTGTTTTAAAAAAGAGCTGGATGCATTTGTAAATTCAAATATCATAACTGGATATTAACATGTATAGGTAATAACACCAGGGATTCTTAATCCAGGGAATATCTGATTGCCAACAAACAAAATGACCCCTGCCCCCACCTATAACTGGCCTTCATAGCAAAGAGCACATGGAAGGGCAACACATGTGAGACAAAAACAGAAAAAATTCCCAGCTCAATTCACCAACCAGTATGCTTACCAACCGAATTAACCTGTCTAACATTGCATATGTAAGCTGCAGGGCCACTACACGGCACCCTGTATCACCTGCAGTCCTAACTCCTGTAAATTTATGAGAGTCTCCACAGTGGAAACACATGCACTCTAATGGATTGATAGGGGCAGGTGACCCTGGAGGTAGCCCAACCCTCTTTAAAAGCACTTGGGGGCACAATGGACGTCCAGCTCACATCACAATGGCAGCAAAGGCATCAATCGTGACCCCCACCTTTAACTGGCCACTGTGGATATTCTCATAAATCTACAGGAGCTAGGACTGCAGGTAATACAGGGTGCCGTGAAGTGTGCCTGCAACTTACAATTGCATTTGCAAATGTGTGCTAACTAAACCCCTGTTTTTAACGCATACTGTTAGACAAGTTAATTCGGTTGGTAAACAAACTGGTTGGTGAATTGAGCTGGGAATTTTTTTCTGTTTTTGTCTCACATGCGGTGCCCTTCCATGTGCTCTTTGCTATGAAGGCCAGTTATAGGTGGGGGCAGGGGCCATTTTGTTTGTTGTTGATGTTTACTGGTGAGTGGACACTCCGGATGCCTTTGCTGCCATTGTGCTGTGAGCTGGGTGTCCACTGTGCCCCCAAGTGCCTTTAAGGATGGTTGGGCTACCTCCAGGCTCACCTGCTCCCTATCTATTCATTAGAGTGCATGTGCTTCCACTGTGGAGACTCTCATAAATTTACAGGAGTTACGACTGCAGGTAATACAGGGTGTCGTGAAGTGGCCCTTCAGCTTACACATGCATTTGCAAATGTGTGCTAACTAAACCCCTGTTTTTATTGCATACTGTTAGACAGGTTAATTTGGTTGGTAAGCAAACTGGTTGGTGAATTGAGCAGAGAATTTTATCTGTTTTTGTCCCAATATCTGATTGCCTCCTGGAAAATAAGGAAGGATTTTTTACCACAATATTGAATCATGCCTTACTGTTTTTTTTTCCTTTCTCTAGAAAAAATGTGGGTATAGGGTTGTGTACACGGACATTTTCTTTATGTTTTTTTTTTTCTATTGTTGAACTAGATTGACTTTTCTTTCAACCTGGCTTACTACATAACTTACAAAACTTTCAAAATGTAAATCTGAGACATTTTAAATGCCTGAATGCTCCCAAAATCTACAACAATGCGGCTGCATTTTCAAAAACCACACTTCTTTATGTTAAAAGTTCCCATTTTGGAGTCATCTTAAAACCAGGACTATCCTGACATTGTCTGATCATTAGACCTCTATGAGCTTGTTGGACATCCTATTTCAAAACCCTTGGCAGAAATATGGAATTTTCGCCTCCAGTCTTCTGTGCAGCTTCCTCCACTCTCCTTGGAAGGTTTTACACAAGATTTTGGATTATGTCTGTGGGAATGTGTGCCCATTCAGGCAAAATAGCATTAGTGTAATTATCTATGGCTAGTCACAGATGGCATCATCTAATATATTAAGGTGTTCAAAATATCCATAAAAGTCAATTGAATGTCCCAAACGGTCCTGGAATAAAATCAGAGAATCAAAATTGTTGCTAAGAGCAACTATGGGCAAAAAGAACAGTTTCTAGAGACCTAGTAGGACTTACTTTATAACTGCTGTATGTCTTAACGTGTAAGTGCATATGAATATGGCAACTAGATCCAACTTTTTTCTTTAATATTGGAAACCTCCAAACCCCTGTAGGTTATGGTTTCCTTGTTATCACAATAAAATAGGAGTTGGTCCTGTCATATAAAAAACAGCTCATCTAGAACCTTTATACAGTATACAACACTCTTTGTTATTGATGCCTCTATGATTGAGTGATGCAGTTATTAAAGTGAGTGAAAATAAATTGCTTTTCACAGTCTTAGTCAATATATGTCACTTGATTATTTCCGATATGCATGTTAAATTTTCTCATTCACTTGCAAGTATCCAAAGTCTATGAATATATTATGTACGCAATAAACAAATAATTCTGCCTAAAAAAATTAATAATAGAAAATAAGCATGAAATGAAACCAGTAGACCACCGATGAAGAACTAATTAGAGTATTTATAGGTGTATTCACCATCATTATAATTACAGGAAAAAAAAATCACTGCCAGCTAAGGAACACTGATTAGCCATTTTTTGCTAAGCGAGTAAGTTAGTCCAAACGAATGAGCAAAGAACCACTTTTCATGGTTGTGTGATGGATATGACTAAAGTAGGTATTATGGGATGTTTTTGTTTTTTTATTTATAGTAAACTATAAAAAATATAGAAACTTTGGTATACAACTGTGTGAGGGTATGCATCCTGTTAGTCTTTTTGTTTGGTTCTGTTGGGAGACATAGATTTTTGTGTGACCCATAACAATGGGTTTATACCTTAAGACCCACATTTGGAAATGTTTATACTTGTGGTGCCCTCTGAAAAGCAAACTGCAATGTATTGCAGTGAAGAGGAGGCAATGGGGTTGATTTACTAAAGGCAAAAAGACGCTGTACTTTGGAAGTGCAGTTGCTTAGTAAATGTGCTGAAAAATTTGATGATTACTATCATCCAATCAAGTGTAAGCAAAAATGCAGCTTTTTTTTGTTCCTTGCACCTGATTAGGCATTCTTTACAAAGTGAAGCTTCATCACATTTACTAAGTTCTGGGGAAAATTAGGAAGATGATTGGCTAGACACCAACGATACTGGCCTTATCTCGTGGAACACATAACGTTTGGATGAACAACTCCAACCTAACCAACTAACTATTCTCAAAGGAATTTTCAGCCAGGGCTGCCTGCTACTTACCAAAAAAGCATGAAAAATAGAATGGCAGCGATTTCATCAAATATTTGTGGGTACAGTTAGCCATATCTAATTTATCATAAAGAAAAAGCTGTACTTTATATGAATAATAATATGATTTTTAATACAATGTTTTCCTTCCATGGAGTTTACATTTAATTTATTAAGCTCTTTCCTTTAATCAAACCTGAGATTATCTGGAGTAGTACTCTTCAAAGGGCAGCATTGAAATGGTGTGATGTTAATGTGATTTACTTTTCCTTCTAATGAACAAGTTCTTCCTACTGGTATTTTAGAAGAGGCACTGCAGCATAACAGCATATCATAAATATTGATTAGATTCAATTTACCTGGCTTGTCTGCTTCATACCAGACCCCATACTGTTTTACCAACTTCAACAACATTTATGGATCACACAGCTAATTTGTAATCACTCATCATATCTCCTTATCAAACAGACACTAAATAGGTAAGTAGATAATGTATTATGTTTTAGTCTATGTCAAGTGAAAAGACATATCTATTAAGAAAATTTTTATTATTCCATTTGTAGCATTCACAATGTGATATGTTAAGGACCACTTTTAGGCAACAAATAAAATTGTTTAGTAAACTGCCAATGCTTTTCAAGAAACATTATCATTTAACTACAGCTTGAAAACCCTAATCATTTTACTTTGAACGTAGGAGTTTAAAAATGTTTTGCTGCCCCATTAGTTGGCTTCTTACACCACTTCTTGGAGGAGCCCAATGTTTTTTTCTTTATTACAAGGTAACATGCTGTGCAATCTACCTTTCACGCTTTCACAAAATGTATAATTCTGTTCAGCCAGTTTGGTGTCCCTTTCATATAGCACAGCCTTTCTCAACCTTTTCAACAAAGAGAAACCCTTGAAATAAATTTCTGGTCTCGGGAACCCCTGTTAAATATTAGAAATGTACAACTCATGACACATTAGTGTGACAGTTAGTAGGAAGAATGCTCCTTACTCTTGTCATCATTGGGAAGAATTACCCCCTTTCAAATAGCTAAAAGGAACAATGGTGTCATTGGGAACTTATCAGAGAGGCAGAAATTGCCCATTGCTCAAGGAACCCCTAGCAACCTCAGGAGGAACCCTAGGGTTCCACGGAACCCTGGTTGAGAAACCCTGAAATAGCATAACCAGGTCAGTGACCTCCCCTTTTTCACTACTGCTTAAAGAAGGAGCTTGATCAGCACCAATCCCAGCTGGTTGATTGGAATATATTGGAACAGAATCACACTGATGGGTTGATGTTAGATTAACAATATTATGCAATTCAGTAGAACTTAACTGACTCGCAGTACTGTTCTTCCCTCCAGTTCCTACTCTGTAGGTATTACAGTAAATAAATATAAAGAGGGATTCATGCATTTAAACTAGCTGTATACAGAAATGCATTGAAATATTTGTTACAAATTAATATTTGCACTGAAATGGGTTTTAATATATTCCTGAAGTACGGCTTTAAAGAAGACCTCCAGCTATAAATTTTAAGTTTTAGGTTATTGTAAGGCAATTGTCCAACAAACAAAGCTCCTTCTTTCCTCTATTGCATGCTGTTTCTCACAGAAACTCCAGCAATATACAGTATACGCACTCACCCATGTTCACATTTTAATACACGAAAAAGTAAGATTGCTTCACCCTGTTTTGGAAAAAACTCACCAGATGTAGAGACCTTAAATATCACAGAAGTCAACGCTCTTGTGATCCCTTCAGTGGATCTCTCGTCAGCTAGATCTGTGAGCTCTCTCCTGTCAAGCATCCGGAAAGTGGCACCCGAGTATTCTCTGGATACCTGGATACAGTTGGAAACCCCAACTGTATTATATCATAAGAAGGATAACTTAAATGGCACTATGCAACCATGATTTATTTATAAAAAAAAAGTTTAAAAACAGGTATAATAACCTCACATTAAAAGATGGTCTGTCATCACTACTGCTATGCATTTCTGCCACTTAATTGAATATGTTTTACATCATAGACCCTATGTTTCAAAAAAGAGCTTGTATACCTGTAAATGACAATATACAAAAGGCTTTTTATTTCAAGACAATGAGAAGTAAAGTTCTTGCAGCTTCTCTACTGCCATTAAATTTTAATTTCTAAGGACTACATATCCCATAATATCTTGCTGCCTATAAGCAGTGTTTCCTGTACTGACTCCAGCTCCTGAAACATCTCCTCCCAGCACCTCTGTAGTTCATAAGGCCAGCTCTGTGAATTCTGTGACAAAGCAGTGCCTACTCACAGGACATACAGGCTACAGAATACAAGAAACTAAATGTATGGGGATGTTCTCAAAGTAAGTTTACAAACCTCAAGATCATTCAGATTAATAGGAGCAGGCTAGAAGTAATAGAAATACAATGTGGAAATGCAAATAATTTTTTTACATTTCAAACCATTAATACTTCTTAAAGGATAAGTTAACTTTTTGGAAAAAAATAATAAATGCACATTTTTTGCAGGTAAAAAAATGTGCATTTATTTTTTATTTGTTTGGAGCCTGGAAAGCATTGCGCCAGGGATCAGCAGATCCCTGGTGCCTTGCAGGTCTCTAGCAGATCTGCCAGTTTATATGCTTGCCCTTACATCCTATATGGGTAATCAGATACAATCTGACAGGAAGCACGAATAAACAACTACGGTGCTCCACAGCGCCATTGTGGTTCACTGAAAATGACCAGCCAACAGCCGCAAAGGCTGCCGGACATTGTAGTTTTCCATTCACAGAGCCCTGTCAATCAGTGCAGTGGGGAGGTCGGAGGAGCCCGCATGGCCATGTTTTTTTTTTAAATTGAGACAGCTAGCAGGGAGGGAGAAGAACCCCCGCTAGCTGTCATAGTGGGGATCGGAAGTTGCTGGGGCTGGTCCGTTCGTAACATGCTACATGTTACACACTGAACATGGGTGTAACATGTTACAAAAGGTGAACTTATCCTTTAAGAATATCTGATCTCTGAAAAAACAGAAAATCCTGATTGCCTGGAGTAAAAAAAAAAAAAAAGAAAAAGAATCACAAAACAGCAATGGCTGCTTCTTTAAAAAGAATGTAGTTCACTAATTCTATTAATAATGTCATGTGGTATTTAACTTCAAATTATGTCCCTAAAATATAATAATCAACAAATATTGTTATTGATAGCTACTGCATGAACAATTAAATTCTTTGCATTGTGCAGTGTCATCAGATTTAGCCAATAGTTCTCAGTTGTTTACAGTTCCCAGCACGCTTGCACATTCATTGGCTAACATTTGTCTTGATTACTTTCTTGTGAAGATAAGCAAAGTTGCTTTGGTTTTTTGCTGAACAAATGACTATCTGGTAGGCTATTGATTATAGTGAAAGTTCAACAGCTGAATGAATAAACATTATTAATTGGTAATTATTAATGGCCTGAAACAATACAGCTGCTGTTATGTCTCATGGGAAATTTGAAAATTGCACAGCTCTTTGCAGTTGTAACTTCTGAGACCATTTTAGCGAACAGAGTATATACAGATATAGGAAGACTGACAAAAGGTATTGATAAAAAAATCTGAGAGTATATACAATATTGAGGCATGCAGACTTTTACTTATTAAGGGAAAAGCTGGATGCAGTAACATTTTGTGAACAATTGGTATAATGGTTTAAATTTTATGAATTTATTAAACTGCTAAAAAATTATGATTTTCTGTAACTCTTTACCCCCATTGGTAAAAGCCACAAAGATTATAGGTGGATTTGGATATTGATTCTAAAATTTTAATTAAACAGACCTCTCATTGAGAAGTAGAAAACAAACACACACACACACACACATCCATTAAAGTAAACTCATATAGGGCAAAAAAAATAAAAAATGGTTCACTTTATAGCCCACACCCCTCACTATCCCTGAAATCCTCTTTCACGCACCAGAGCGAAGGCAGATATTAAATCCTTTAGGTTACAGGGGAACATGTGACTATCTTCATTTCCTGCCATATTGGAGTGTTTGGTTCTATAGGATAGGGATGGCCCAGCCCTTAGCTGTGTGACCTCTTCAAACCAGGTTAGCTTATAGCTTACTTTTCGTTTGCTACAGGAGATCAATGGGATGGAAGGCAAAAGCAAGTAAGTAAACTGCCATTGGTGAAAGTTTCATTATATGCATGTACCTTTAGTAATTAGCTAGCATTTTCATATAATAATATATCCAACTTGCAGGAATGCATATATCACATTTGATATTTGAGTGCCAGCCAAAGTTTTTTTTAAAGCAGTGTAACCAATTCAACACATTTAAGAATTATAAAAAAGAATCATCTTATTCAGTATTGCAGAAACCTGAAATCCAGTATGATGCATTATGCAAAATTCTAATTTTGTTCAGAAATTAGTGCATAGGCCCACCCCCTCTTGCCCCATATGAGTTTTTGAATAACCTTAATAAATATGTGTGGGTGTATGTTGGCTCATGACTATACAGTAGAATGGCTAGTATGATCCTAAACATACTCAGAAGCCGTTGTGTTGCAAATAGGCCTTTAGAGCTCATTCACACAGTGGCTGGTGTGTGGTGTGGTCCTGCCAAGATCGTAAGCATAGTGATTATGCAATGACCTTGGTGCATCGCACCGTTTCCTTTTTTTTTAATTATTAACAAACTCTATTGAGATGTCAAACAGACATCTCATAAGGTTAAATTGCTGGCAGCGAAGTTCAAAACAGTAAATTGCCTTGCACTGTGCTGCACTGAAAAAAAGGTACTGCATGCAGTACTTTTTTTTCACCCCTGGTCACACACCACCACAACACGGCTGTGTGAACTGGACAGAAAGGGTGGTAAGGCATTTTTCCTTGTCATTGGACTGGAATAGCTGCCCAGTGAAGTCCCATTGTATCTGTTGTGAACCTAGCTGCAGAGATACAGCAAAAGTTTAATCAAGAGAGTGTACAGTATCTCACAAAAGTGAGTACACCCGTCACATTTTTGTAAATATTTTATTATATCTTTTCATGTAGCAACACTGAAAAAAATGATACTTTGCTACAATGTAAAGTAGTGCATGTCCAGCTTGTATAACAGTGTAAATTTGCTCTCCCCTCAAAATAACTCAACACACAGCCAATAATGTCTAAACAACTGGCAACAAAAGTGAGTACACCCCTAAGTGAACATGTCCAAATTGGGCCCAATTAGCGATTTTCCCTCCCCGTTGTCATGTGACTTTTTAGTGTAAGTCTCAGGTGTGAATGGGGAGCAGGGGTGCTAAATTTGGTGTTATCACTCTCATACTGGTCACTGGAAGTTCAACATGGCACCTCTCTGAGGATCTAAAAAAAGAATTGTTTCTCTACATAAAAATGGCTTAGGCTATAAAAAGATTGCCAAGACCCAGAAACTGAGCTGCAGCACAATGGCCAAGCCCATACAGCGGTTTAACAGGACAGGTTCCACTCAGAACATGCCTCGCCATGGTCAACCAAAGAAGTTGCGTGCACATGCTTGGCATCATATCCTGAGGTTGACTTTGGGAAATAGACGTATGAGTGCTGCCAGCATTGCTGCAGAGGTTGAATGGGTGAGGGGGTCAGCCTGTCATTGCTCAGACCACACGCAACACACTGCATCAAATTGGTCTGCATGGTTGTCGTCCCTGAAGGAAGCCTCTTCTAAAGATGATGCACAAGAAAGCCCGCAAACAGTTTGCTGACGAAAAGCAGACTAAGGGCATGGATTACTGGAACCATGAACAGTGGTCTGATGAAACCAAAATAAACCTATTTGGTTCAGATGGTGTCAAGCGTGTGTGGTGGCAACCAGGTGAGGAGTACAAAGACAAGTGTGTCTTGCCTACAGTCAAACATGGTGGTGGGAGTGTCATGGTCTGGGGCTGCATGAGTGCTGCCGGCACTGAGGAATTACAGTTCATTGAGGGAACCATGAATGTCAATATGTACTGTGACAGAGCATGATCCCCTCCCTTCGGAGACTGGGCCACAGGGCAGACTTCCAACATAACGACCCCAAACACACCTCTAAAATGACCACTGCCTTGCTAAAGAAGCTGAGGGTAAAGGTGATGGACTGGCCAAGCATGTCTCCAGACCTAAACCCTATTGGGAATCTGTAGGGCATCCTGAAACGGAAGGTGGAGGAGCGCAAGATCTCTAAACATTTACAAGCTCTGTGATGTCGTCATGGAGGTGTAGAAGAGGACTCCAGTGGCAACCTGTGAAGCTCTGGTGAACTCCATGTCCAAGAGGGTTAAGGCAGTGCTTGAAAATAATGTTGTCCATACAAAATATTGACACTTTGGGCCCAATTTGGACATTTCTACTTAGGGGTGTACTCACTTTTGTTGCCAGGTGTTTCGACATTAAGGATTGTGTGTTGAGTTATTTTGAGGAGATAGCAAATTGACACTGTTATACAAGCTGTACACTGACTACTTTACATTGTAGCAATGTGCCATTTCTTCAGTGTTGTCACATGAAAAGATATAATAAAATATTTACAGAAATGTGAAGGGTGTACTCAAGGAAGCAGTTGTTCTAATTACTTTAAATCTATATTCATTTTTAATTGCTTTCTACATTTTTACTAGTGTGGTAGGTAAGAGTAGAATGAGTACAGAATTAAAAAAATTAAGTTATTTTATTAAAGCAGAGCAGAAAAGGGAGCAACAACAATCTACAGTTGTTCACACATGTTTGCATATTTACTTATAGGGGACTATACTTCTACAAATGTAACAGTTTTTGGACTAACCACAATAATCTGGTCCAAACTTCACCCATCCAGCATTAGCTTGTTTACTCTCAATTTGTATCAATTCTTTTTTTGTTTTATCCTGATCATCATTTACTATAGTGCAGAAATCATTTACATTGCCCTCATGAATATGCAAATAATATGTTTTTATTAATTGCTGTCAGAGCCATCTGCTCCTGAGCAATGTAGCAATGAACTCTTAAAAAAGTGACTGCATACTTTTAATTTGATTCTCAACTGTGTGAATCTACTGAACATACGGCACAAAAAATTAATAAAAATGAAATAGCGTAATAAAAAATGTAATGTGTTGGTTTGATTATTGATACTAATCAAGTTCTCAAACAAATTTTACTTTGTGTTATATGGATAATAAAGTAGTTTTATTTACAAGGATGTAACAGTGCTATTATTTTTACTATTGTTTGAACCAAAGCATAGAATTCCATAGCAAAATATACAACAAGGTGCCTCTGTTTTTGTGGCACCAACCTGTTAAAGTCTCAAGATTTTAAAACATGTAGAGATAACTAAATTGATCACTGAGGGTAATGTCATCTGGCTATGCAATCCCAAAAATACAAAAATGGCAAATATAAGTAGAAAAGGGTACACAAGGGGGCACCAACTAAGTGCAGCATCAATGGCTTTATTACAATTAAAAAGCCAAATGCAAACTCATAGAAATATATAATAAAAAAGCTTATCTAAAGGAATCTATCTATGTAAAGGAAATGCATTCATAAAAATGCATGTATAAAAACAAATGCATAAATAATCTGAATAAGTGCACTAATAAGATATATGTATATGTATATGTATGTATGTATGTATATATATATATATATATATATATATATATATATATATATATATTGGCAAGACTACTTAGCAGCTTATAGTAGTATTAATAAAAAAGAAGGATATATGGAAAGACAAGAATATATGATAGAAGTATGGTAAAGGGTCAGGGATGAATCCCAACCAAATTGAATACTCAAAGTGGAATATAGTCCTCAGCTAAGCGGGCAAATACAAAAAAGGAGGGATGGTTATAATATGGTAAATATAGGCAGATTTTTCTATATATATCAGAAGATGCTGATATTAGTGTATAAGAACAATCACATATATGAACATATATATATATATATACAGTATACAGTATCTATATATCCTTGATGGTACCTGGATAGATATGTGGAAGAGAGAATAAATATTACAGGATGGTATTAATCTCAATCTCCAAATTAAGGTCAGCTGGAGCAAGGGTATCCAACACATAAATCCAATAGGTTTCATGCTGGCACAACCAATGAAAACATTCAGCAGCAGAATAGGAGCTAGGGATGGATTCAATGACCCAGAATCTCAGATAGTCAGTCTTCTTGTCATAATATTGCGCAAAATGCCTGGGAACACTATGTTTTTCACTCACTTCCTCAATGAAGCGTTGGTGCTCCCCAAAGTGTTTCCTCAGTGTCTGTATGATCCTAGCAACATAAAGAAGACCGCACAGACAACCGAAGCAGTACACTACAAACTCTGAGGAGCAATTATGAAATGCCTTCATGTCATACACTTTGCCTTTGGCTAAAAATTGTTTCTGGCCATGTTGAATGTACTGGCAGGTTAAGCATAAGAGCTTCCTACATTGATACATCCCTTTGTGGGAAAAGAAAAAAGATAAAGATCTGAGCTGGCTGGGGGCAACCCTATTTTTTTTTATACTTGAAGCATTTCTGTACGTCATTCTAGGCCATTCGCCAATGATGGATTTAAGGTGGGGGTCCTCTAAAAGAATCTACAAAACTGACTTCTTGGTATATTATTGATCCAACGAGGATGATGGCAACTAGTGTAATAGAGGAAGGAGTTTCCAGATGTATGCTTAGTGTAATTTACTGCATGATTCTTCTCTCCTTCATGACAAAGCACAAGGTGCAGAAATTAAAGGGGATGGTTTAATCATAACCATCATGGTTATGATACACTGTAGCAACTAAAAGACCAAAAAGATTGGAATTACAATATGAAACAAAATTGTCAATGTTAGTATCAGTGCCTTCCCATATGATGATCACATCGTATATGTATCTCCGTAAAAGATGATATGGGCCATGAAAGTTTTAGTACATCATCTGTAATTGGTCTCCCAATAGCCCATCATTAGGTTGGCATAGCTGTGCCAGTGACCTGAAGATAGGGGTCTCCATCAAACAGAAAATAATTATGAGGTAGACAAAAATGGGTAGCGTCTAAGGTGAACTGGGCATGTGTATTGTTTAGTAGTGAGTCCTCTCCTCAGCTAAGAAGTGTTGGGCAGCCTGAAGACCTACCTGATGTGGTATGCTTGTGAATAAGGAGCATACATCAGGCGATACCCATTTGTATGTGGGCTCCCATGTATTCTAACCAAGCAAGTCAAGGAGGTATATGCCATCTCTGATGTAAGAGGGTAGAGATTGGACCAGGGGGCTGAAAAAAAATGGTCAATATGCATAGAAAAACAACTAGCGACACTTTCCATTGCTGTTACTATAGGCCATCCAGGTGGGTGGGAAGCAACCTTGTGGATCTTAGGTAGGTGGTAGAAAATGTAACTCTATAAAAATCTCTATGAAGGAATGCAGCTTCAGCTTTAGTGATGACACCATATTCCAAAGCACCCTCCACAAGAAGATTCGCCTCAGTAGTAAACTCAGATAATGGATCTTTAGAAAATTTGAGGTAAGTGTTACTGTGAGAGAGGAGGTGTGCAGCCTCTCTTAAATAGTCTGCTTGATTTTGAATAACTATCTTACAACCCTTATCTGCAGAGTAAATGATAATGTCTTGATTAGTAGCCAACTGATTCAGAGCCTCACATTCAGATGTGGTCAAATTGTGGTGGTTATGTTTGGAGGATCCCTTTTTACGCATAATTAATAGTTCAGTGTACACCACACGATAAAAGGCCTTGAAATATAGACCCTTAGCATGTGCTGGGTTGAATATTGATTTAGACTTGAGGGTGGTGTGTACAATAGGGAGTGAAGTGGGGGGATATTGGGTGAACAACAATAGGTCATCAGTATTCATATCAGTGTATAGTTCCTCCTGGTGACCTAATGCTAATAGGTCAATCTCAGCAAGCGGGATGTCTGGAACTGCACTAGGGGTAGTTCATCATCATTATCAGTAGTATGGGTCATTTTCAGGTTGTAATACTGCTTGAGAGTGAGATTCCTGAAAAATCTGTTTAGGCCTTGAATAAAGTAAATGGGTTTGATTGAACAGTGGGAGCAAAGTTATAACCCTGACTGAGAAGTGTTACTTCCTGTTGGGCAATGGAATAGGAAGACATGTTGAAAATCTTCACTGTGTCTGCTATTTTCCCTTTTGTTGTTTAAGTAGATAAAGGTACACGTGGGAGTGGTAATTCACTATAAGCATGAAGAACACTTTTTTACACTCAAAAGACAGCTAATAAAAAGATGTCAAATTTCTAGGGTCAAAAACTCAAAAGTGATATTTCAGTTTTGGATGGCATCTGCAAGTTGAGTTGACTATTATTCCATTGGGGTTGATTTGGGTAAAGAATATAGTCTGTGCACTTTGCAAGTGCAGTTTCATTCATTTTCCCCAAAGCTTAGTGAATGTGGTGAAGCTCTGCTGATTTTCATCATCCAATCAAGTGAAAGTAAAAATGCATTTTCAAAAATTTTTGATTGGCTGTTCTTTACAAAAGCGAAGCTTCACCACGTTCACTAAGCTCTGGGGGAAAAGGAGTGCAACTGCAACTTAACTTTAGTAAATTAGCCTTATCAATTCATACTCATGGAGACTCCATGGCAGGAATGCAAACCTGAGAATTCAGTCACAGGAATCTTGCAACTAAAGCAGTGATGGCAAACCTTATCACTCCAGATGTTTTGGAACTACATTTTCCATGAAGCTCATGCACTCTACAGTGTAGTTGAGCATCATGGGAAATGTAGTTCCAAAAAATCTGGGGTGCCAAGGTTCTCCATCACTGCACTAAAGTCTTGGAAAGACACATAGGGAACTATTAGGTGTTTTAAAGCTACCTCATTGTGACAATGGAAATATACACTCACCGGCCACTTTATTAGGTACACCTGTTCAATTGTTGGTAACACAAATTGCTAATCAGCCAATCACATGGCAGAAACTCAATGCATTTAGACATCTAGACACAGTGAAGATGACTTGCTGAAGTTCAAACTGAGTATCAGAATGGGGAACAAAGGTGATTTAAGACACTGAACTTTGCATGGTTGTTGGTGGCAGACGGGATGGTCTGAGTATTTCAATAACTGCTGATCTACTGGGGTTTTCACGCACAATAATCTCTAGGGTTTACAGAGAATGGTCCAAAAAAGAGAAAATATCAAGTGAGTGGCAGTTGTGTGGACACCAGAAGATTGGAAAAACATTGCTTGGTCTCATAAATCTAGATTTCAGCTGTGAAATTCAAATGGTAGGGTCAGAATTCGGTGTAAACAACATGAAAGCATGGATCCATCCTGCCTTGTAACCACTGTTCAGGTTGCTGGTGGTGTAATGGTGTGGGGGAAATTTTCTTGTCACACTTTGGGCCCCTTGGTACCAATTAGGCATCCTCTAAATGCCATGGCCTCCCTGAGTATTGTTGCTGACCATGCCCATCCCTTTATGACTACAATGTACCCATCTTCTGATGGCTACATCCAGCAGGATAATGCACAATGTCAACAAGCTCACATCATCTCAAACTGGTTTCCTGAACATGACAATGAGTTCACTGTACTCCAATAGCCCTCACAGTCACCAGATCTCAACCCAATAGAGCACCTTTGGGATATGGTGGAATAGGAGATTTGTATCATGGATGTGCAGCCGACAAATCTGCAGCAACGGAGTGATGCTATCATATCAATATGGACAAAAATAACTGAGGAATGTTTCCATGCCATGAAACATTAGAGCAGTTCTAAAAGCAAAATGGGATCCAACCCGCTACCAGCAAGGTGTACCTAATAAAATGGCCAATGAGTGTAAGTTTTGGACTAAAGAAATTTGGCAACCATTTGCACACAGGATGCAGACTCACAGTGACTAAAACTAAAGCAGGTAAAGCAAGATGGCTTCAGCTCTGCTCTCCACCCGCAGGAGAGGTCCCTCAGATGCGTTTTCCCCCTAATGGACTTAATCACTAAGACAGTGAGTCAGCGTCCTGTTTATGATCGGTTGCCATTTTTCTGTAGCATATTGTAGCCTGATAAGCTGTTTTATATGACCTGTACCAGTTCAATACTTGGCATGTTGGCTGATATAAGTGATAGGAGCATTAGAGTGGTACTTTTTTTTTGTCTACATATGGCACTTTTCCACTGCAAGTACCGGCTCGGCTCTACTCGGCCCTGCTTGGCCCTGCTTGGCCCGGTTTGCTTTTCCACTGCTGGTACCACATGGTACGGTGTTGGAACAGTTTGGTACAGTACGGTATAGTTTGCTTTTCCACTAAAGTAGTACTAAAGTTAAGTGGGTGAGATAACAACGGGGTGGGTGTGATACTCTGACCAATCAGTAGCTAGTAGGGACTGTATGCAAAGGATTGTGGGATATGGTACCGGGTATGGTACCTCTTGGAACCACAATCAAGGTGGTACTGTTTTTGAGAGCCGTACCGTTCAGTTCCATGCAGTGGAAAAGCGCCGCGTACCGTACCGTACCGAACCGTTCCTACACCGTACCATGCGGTACCAGCAGTGGAAAAGCACAAAAGTGAGCCGAACCGTTCGGTTCCATGCAGTAGAAAAGCGCCTATACAGTATAAGTTTTGGACTCTTTTAAAATCAGTTTTTAATTTTTTTTTAATAAAATCAGAGGTCTCCATTGCACACATACGGATTGATATACTAAAGATTAATTTTCCCTTAGCTTAGTGAATGAGATGAAGATGTCCATCTGTGCAATCATGTACAAGCAAAAAAAAAAAAAAACGATTTTTTTTATTTCTCTGTAGATGATTGGTTATTCTTTGCAAAGGAATTTTTTACAACATTCAGTGAGATAAGAGAGAATTCATTTGCAAAGTAAACAGCTTATGAAGAAAATTACATTAAAATATATTGCTTTCTCCAGACAACATTTTAGTTGTGCAGTTGTACCTCTGTTGCACAGGCACTAAAAGATGTTCTCTTCAACACTTTTGCATGTGAAGGTCACTGTGTCATGACAGTTATACCACTGAATTTATTTGATTCACTTTTTTTAATTCAACTACAACTTCATGCTGATGAAAATTAACTATATCTTTCATCTTCTGATCTCTCTTTTGTCCTTGTGGCCCGTGTCACTGAATGCCTCACAGCCATAATTTCTTGGATGTGCTCCTGCATTCAAAGACTTACATAGCCAAACTGTGACTCCAAATTTAGGAAAACCTTGGTGCCAAGCACTGTAGGCTGCTATGAACCCAGGTATCACGATAACACTATTGTGTTGTGCCAATGGAGAAGGACCAGGAGCTTTTGCAGTTGGAAGGTATTTCTAAAAAAAAAAAGCAAGAGGCAGGGCAGGTAGACTTTTTAATCCACATAGGAAAAAAAGGTACAGTGAGCACCAGAGCAGTGCAGGCACACAAGAGTCTTCAGGATCAGGGTGCTTCTGCTGTCTGATTATGGTCCTGGACCTGTAAAACACTTTGTTGATCCTCTGCACATTGTGGCACTGCATGCTAAGAAGAGTGCCTACAGCAAGATTCTGAGCATTCCAGCAACATACAGTGGACATCAAGAGGCTGATGCCAGGTCATATTAAGTTACTTACACTGCATGCATAAAAAGTACCTTTAGACGTTATGATGGTTCCTACATGGGTAGCGCCCCTTTGGGGGTGTTTTCTTATGTTGTACTTTTGTATTTGCATTATTGTAAACTCTTTAATAAAAATATGTGGCTTTCTGTACTTTTCTATGTATTGCAGGTAGATTCTGGCAGGTGGGAGTGGATAGCAGAGTGTTATATAACTTCCTGAAAACATCACATGTTGTACCATGCTGCAGAGAGCTCCAGAGGGAGTAGGGCCTTCATATCCTGTAGGAGCTGGCTTGAGAGGGTTGCTCTATGTGTGGCCTGACCTCTCACCTAGCCTGCAGACCTTGACCTGCATTAATGGTGAGAGGCCTCTTGGCCACCTGTATTTGTACTAACTTTGCTGCCTAATGCTTAAAGATTTTTCTGCCATGTTGCATAGGATTGCATTAAATACAATATAAATGATTGTTTCAATTCTCATATCTAGTAGCAATTCATTCAGTGTTACAAAAACTTGTTATAGCTGTATTTGTCAATGGTATAACATAGCTCTCCTGTCTGTGGGGCTAGTTAGATTAGTTTAGATAGACCTTCTCCTCTGTGTTCCCTCAGTAAGCTGCTAGCCTTCACGGCAGGCAAAAGGCTGAAAAGATAATTGTCTCTTTAAAATAAAAGGGACTATTGAATGGCTCATGCACTGCACTCTAAAGGCCCGTACACACGTACCGATCGTCGGCATACAAACGTCGGTGGACGAAGGATCTGCCGATTGTACGCGTGTTAGTATGGTGCCTCCGACAGATGTCTGCGCACAATCCGCGGACAAAAGTCTTTCGTGCAAACATGAAAATATTTGTATGCCGACACCAGAACGGACGATTGTTCGCCTGTCAGTACACAATTCGGCCGACAGACCGCAGATTTGCAAGACTGGGCATGCTCAGAAAATAGAAAACACAGGGAAAGTTAACCATTACATGACATCACTTCTGCAGTCGGCGGACAAAATTCTTGTGCTGTCCTTGTGCTGTCTTTGCACTTTTCAGCAGACACCGACATCCCGGGGAGAAAAGAGGAACATTTGTATGCCGACCATCGGTACGTGTGTACGGGGCTTAAGAAGTAAAACTGTGTTGGATTTTACTCCCGTGTCTTATTGGAGAATTGAGCTGTCCCTGGAGAGTGCTTGTTCAGTAGATGACCATACCAGCCAGTTGGACCAAGGTCTAAAAGAGGTATGTCAATGCATAAAGCAGCATATAAAACAGAACAGCAGAACTAGAAATCAAGTCACCTCTACTATGTGGCAGAGGCATATAAATATCAGGACAGAGTGGACAGGAATACAATTATTTGGCAGGTAACACGGCTCCCTTGTATGTATATTGTTTGTTTGGAGTTCTGCTTTATTGTTATTGTTTATATCAACAATATTGCTAGTTGTATTAGCAATAATAGTAATGGTAGTAGTAGTATTAGTAGTGTGTATCCGTGACATGTATGAACTAGTTGGAATAAGCAGCTTTTTTAAAGAAAATACAAATAAACAAAGTCAGTATGCTAAAGCTTAAAGTGGTTGTTAAGCCACTCTGTTATCTTTACACAAACTTCCTTGTTTGCTGATGACAAGTATCCCAATGTCTGTAGTTTATAAATAAAATGCCATTCTTTACCTGATTTTCAGAGTGCCGCTCGGCGCTCACGTAACTGGCCAGCTCTCCCCTCACCCGATCTGCCAGCTACAGTGGGAGGGGTTGATAATCCTCCGCTGACTCAGTCGGGAGGGGAGAAGAAGATAGGCGGCAGGTCATGTGGTGCTCTGAAATCAGGTATAGAACAGCACATTATTTATAAAGCACAGACACTGGGACACTTGTCATTAGCAAACAGAGAATTTTGTGTGAAAATTTAGGAGTAATTTAAGTAGCAGGAGGAGAGGGGTGGGCACTTGTAAGAGCTGACCGGCAGGAAGAGGAGGGGAGATAGGACAGGGGAGAGCAGAAAGGAGAACTGCGGATGACGGAGGCACATAAACTGACCACGGTGTCAGGGTTCAACAGCCATAAAAAACCGTGGTCAGTTTACAGGGGGGAGGGCAGAGCCAGGCGGGATTAGCAAGGGGCCAAAGGACACAGCACAAGCACTGTGCTGTATAATATGCTTTAAAGGAACAGGATCAATATATAAATATATATATATATATATATATATATATATATATATATATATATTTTTTTTTTTTTTTTTTGTTTTTTTTTGTTTTTTTTGTTTAGGGTAACAAACACATCAGGACATCTACTATGCCTCTTTGTCCCCAAATAGATGTTCCATCCCTTGGCTGTAGACAGTGCTATTTGTAATACAGCTAGTACAGCCACAGGCAGTATAGTATGTTCATTAATTAAATGTTGGGTACATACACACATACGTGTCTTCATGTCCTACTTGAGTCAGCTGATTTAATTGTGGGTCAAATGAAAATTAGCTAGCAGAGCACGTAAGGTTTTTGCCAGAGAATATCTTTGACTGTTAGCTCTCAGGGTTCAATAAACCATATAAAGGCAGTTGTGCCGCTGCCCAAGGAAACTGGGGGCCAGCAACACAACTGGATTTCATATGCCTTGTGCACTTTAAGTCATTGCTTGGAAGAGTTCAGCAAACTCATGAGTCTTAGAAAATGTTGCCACTATCCTAATTCAACCACATGGCAGAAAAGGGGGGAGCAGAATATACTGTACATATTATCTTACAAATCATTTACTGGATAAAACAGCTCATGTCAATAAATTTCATTTGTGTGTTTATCTTGTGCCTATGTTTCATTCAAACCTCATTCCTTTGGCTTTGCATTGATCAAATCTTGAATGCAAATGAGACCTGGCAGTTCATTAAAAGGCACCTATGTCTGCAAACTTTTGCGTTCTTCATTTTCAGCAATTTTCAATTAAAAAAGCATAATTTCAGCCCTCAGTTATACCATCCCTTCCTTACATCAATGAGTTTGTTGCTAAATTGCCATTCATCCCTATCCATACATTTGAACTGTTACGCATTTTCAACCGTCAATACAACCACCGTTACGAAGAAATACTGACTTATGAGACAGCAGTCCTCCACTTACATTTATTGATTATATAAATGAAAGTTCTGCTCTGATTACAAATGAGAATGTTCAATATGTCAGTGATAGAAAAATACCTCAATTGGTAAATGGATCCAGTCAATGAGGCGGAAAGCTCATAATAATTGAGTCAGCAGTATACCCAATTGGAAAAATTCAGCCGGTAACTACTGCTGACTGGCTGCTAGCATTTGATAAATTCCATGTTATGTCCCTCCAGAGGTGTCTGAATGATGCTTGTTGATTGAGAATCTCACAAGAATTGAAAGTAAATATCTAACAGGAAAATGCACTATCCTCCAGGTTACTGCTATTTTATTTTATCCCAAGGACTCTAAGCGACAGACAAATGTAGCAATTTTAAAGGTTTTCAAATAGTTTAAAAAATATGCCCCAAGTGACAGGACAATGTACATGAAGTATGGCCCATCTCCACATTAGCGGCATCAATTTTATCTTCTAATCTAGCTTCTGAAAATGTGCACATCTTATAAAATGTATCCCTGAGAATGGATTATGAGAAACCTTTCTCTGTGTGATAAATAATAGCCACTATATTACTAAGAAGAACATGCTATTCATGCTATAATATCGTTACTTTTCTACTTAATTTGGAATAATTAGAGATAAACTAGCGAACATCAACCTGGCAATGCAAGCTGCCTGTGTGTTGCCTATCTTGAGATTGGAATTTAATTAATTTCTGAGTAACAATATGGATGGTTGAGGACTCAATAAATATAAAGGAAGGCTCTACTAACAAATTATTAAAGTTTTCCTGATCTCATTTCCTATTTATTTTGCCAAAGGGGAAATTGTTACATACAATATTTTACTGTAATATATATACAGTGCCTTGAAAAAGTATTCATAACCCTTGCAAATTTCCACATTTTGTCATGTTACAACCAAAAACGTAAATGTATTTTATTGGGATTTTATGTGATAGACCAACACAAAGTAGCACATAATTGTGAGGTGGAAGGAAAATCATAAATGGTTTTTAAAATGTTTTACAAATAATTATCTGAAAAGTGTGGCGTGCATTCATATTAACCCCCCCCCCCCCAGCTCCGGGTCAACACTTTGTAGAACCATCTTTCACTGCAATTACAGCTGCAAGTCTTTTTGGGCATGTCTTTACCAGCTTTGCACATCTAGCGAGTGAAATTTTTGCCCATTCTTCCTTGCAAAATAGCTCAAGCTCTGTCAGATTGGATGGAGAGTGTCTGTGAACAGCAGTTTTCAAGTCTTGCCACAGACTCTCAATGGGATTTAGGTCTGGACTTTGACTGGGCCATTCCAACACATGACTATGCTTTTATCTAAACCATTTAAATGTAGCTCTGGCTGTATGTTTAGGGCCATTGTCCTGCTGGAAGGTGACTCTTTGCCCCAAGTCTTTTGCAAACTCTAACAGATTTTCTTTTAAGATTGCCCTGTATCTGGCTCCATCCATCTTCCCATCAACTCTGACCAGCTTCCCTGTCCCTGCTGAAGAAAATCATCCCCACAAAATAATGCTGTCACCACCATGTTTCACGGTGGGGATGGTGTGTTTAGGGTGATGTGCAGTGTTAGTTTTCCACCACACATACCATTTTGCTTTTAGGCCAAAAAGTTAAATTTTGGTCTCATCTGACCAGAGCACCTTCTTCCACATGTTTGCTGTGTCCCCACATGGCTTCTCACAAACTGCAAAAAGGACTTATTATGGCTTTCTTTCAACAAGTGCTTTCTTCTTGCCACTCCTCCATAAAGTCCAGATTTGTGGAGTACACGACTAATAGTTGTCCTGTAGACAGATTCTCCCACCTGAGCTGTGGATCTCTGCAGCTCCTCCAGAGTTACCATGCGCTACTTGGCTGCTTCTCTGATTAAGGCTCTCCTTGCACGTCCTGTCAGTTTAGGTGGATGGCCATGTCTTGGTAGGTTTGCAGTTGTGCCATACTCTTTCCATTTTTGGATGATGGATTGAACAGTGTTTCATGAGATGTTCAAAGCTTGGGATATTTTTTTTTATAACCTAACCCTGCTTTAAACCTCTTTACAACTTTATCCCTGACCTGTCTGGTGTGTTCCCTGGCCTTCATGGTGCTGTTTGTTGACCGGTGAAATTCACTGGTATAAGCAATCACAATGTGGGAAAAAAAAACCTGATCGCTGCTCCAGAGTACTACAGTGTTCCTATGGTCACAGTGTGTTAAAAAAATAATAAACAAAAAAAAAATATTTTTTTTTTCTTTTACATACCATCACCACCACACATATTAACCACTTGAATTCCAGAAGATTTACCCTGTTCATGACCATGCTACTTTTTGCGATATGGCACTGCATTACTTTAACTGAAATGATGAGGTCATGCAATGCTGTACCCAAAATATATGTCATTTTTTCTCACAAATAGAGCTTTCATTTGACAGTAGTTGATCACCACCGCTTTTTTATTTTTTTATTTTGTGCCTTATATTTTTTACCTTCTGCTACAAAACATATCCAAGAAAAAAACTGAAAAAATAAAATTTAGGCCAATATGTATTCTGCTACATGTTTATGGTAAAAAAAAAAATCCCGATAAGTGTATATTGATTCACTTAAGTGAATGGTATAACGTCTACAAACTATGATATATATACTTATAGCGGAACTGCGATATTGTGGCGGTCAATCAGACACTAACTGACACTTTTGACACTTTGCAAGAACCAGTGACACTTACGCAGTGATAAGTCCTAAAAATATGCACTGTCTCTGTACTAATGATACTGCCTGGGAGGGGGGTTAAACATCCAAGGCGATCAAAAGGTTAACTGTGTGTCTAGCCAGTGTTTGTGTTTACTATATGTGTTGTTTTTACTAGGGGAAGAGATGGATTTGAGTCCCTGCTTTGCAGGAACACAAAATCCATCTCTTCCCCCCTATCAGAAGGGAACTCTGCCTTTTTTACATAGGCAGAGCTCCGTTCGGAGTCACTGCACAACGATTGGCGGGTGTAGGCAGACATTGAGTGCCCCACACCTGCAGATCAGCTTCCACTGTGAATATTCACAGTAGAAATGGTGCGCCGGCAGAGCGCATTCCCCCTTAACCTCCCTGGCGGTATGATTATGTCTGGAATTACATACCAAAAGCGGTACAATTCTTTTCATGGAAATTTGGCGTTATGTATTATAGGCCTACAATTCTTAGTAATTACTGACTTAAACCTGACCAAAACAAGACTCTAGTAGACATCCCAGATGTGATAAATTTGAAACACAAACGCATGAATTATAATCAAATCAATAATATTATTTTATTATTTAATATATAATATATATAATAAAATTATATTATTGATTAGATTATAATTCATGCATTATATATTATATACAGATATGTGTGTGTGTATATATATATATATATATATATATATATATATATATATATATATATATATACACACACATATATATATATAATATATAACGCATGAATTATAATTGAATCAATAATATAATTTTATATATATATATATATATATATATATATATATATATATATATATATATATATATGTGTGTGTGTGTGTGTGCATATTATATATATATATATATATATATATATATATATATATGCATATATATATATATATATATATATATATATATATATATATATATATATAAATATATATATATATGCATATATATATATAATATAATATAAAGTGTGTTTTGTGTAACGTTTTTTTTTTTTTTTTTGAATTTCCCTCCCTAGTTCCGCTCCCATGCAGCATTGCTGCTGCAGGGAATGGAACTAGGAAGTGATCGTACCGACGGAGGGACGGAGGAGCGGCGGGACTCTCGGCTGGCGGTCGCAGCAATGAGAGATCATCGCTGGATCGCCAGGATAAGGTAAGAGAAGCTCCGCTGCGCTCTCTGCAATCCACCCCGAGCGTGACTCGGGGTTACCGTTCCTGCAATGAAAAATCAACCCCGAGTCACGCTCGGGATTACCGCTAAGGCGGTTAAGCAGAAATGCAGGATCACGTGTCTACACATGATCCGGCGCACAGCAAGTGGTTAAAACATTTTTTTTAAATCACATAGGTGGATGTAGCAACCATTTGTCTGATGTTGCGTCTGTCCCTGCTGCTTCTAAGTCTGAGAACTGAGTGATAAAAGACAGCTGATTACTTGGTTTCAGTCATCAATGAGCGCCGGGCTGTGGAGGGGGCAGGAGCAGCTGGCTCACCCTCTAGCGGTCCACGTATCTGGGTGGATCCTGACTATAAAGTCGGGATCTTTCCACAGTCTCGACCGGCTGAGTGATGAATCACAGGACTGCAAGACGAACTGCACCCCTGTGATCCATAGGTGAAGAAAGGTCAAAAAAGCTTTGGCCATACTTCTCCTTTAAGTACATTTGTAAAGTACATTGCTGTGTCTTTTAAATTTGCAATTTATTTATTTATTTTTTATTTTTTACCATACGCTGCTAAATAACCTCACCAAGAGGAAACTTTCTGATTTTTAGCATAGCTGTATTTATTTTATAGCATTAGTAACTCAATTATTACTTTCACTTGTTGCCCGGAATTGTTCTTGTTGCATGTTAGGAAATCTCCTTACAGCATAAGCACTTTCATGTATTCCTTGATATGGTCCAATTTAATGAAGTTCTGTTCCTCTTGTGTGCAGTTTCTGTTTTGCTTTCCCAGTGTATATATAGTACCTCTAGAAGGGCATTTTTATGTACAGAATCGTATAAAAGACATTTGATGATTCAGATGCAAATTTATTTGGAATGCTTTTATTCAGAATCTGGATATAAAATGTGCTCTGACAATCTCCTACCTGATATGCTATCTGTCAATATGCCCCAAGGTAGGGCCTAATGTACCGAAACTTGGATATTTATTATTATTCATTATCCACTAAAAGCTAATGTTTGCAATTTCTACCTGTATACTTGTTCTTGGCTAACATGTTGCATTACGTTTTTTGCTTTCAATCAAAAAAAGATCTGAAATGGCATTTTGGGAGTTTTACTTTCAAGAATGATAAAGCATTTTTTGTGTTTAAGGATGACATGATGATTTACCTATCCAGGGAGCCAGAGGACTTTGAAAGAAGACACATTCTGACAGGTCGTCCTGGCTCTGAAATGTCATGTCTTCACTTCTTTCCATTTGCATGAAGGTACTAGGATAGAACAGAATAACAAAGATGTGCTTATGAAGAGTAAAGCTTCGGCGCTTGCTGAAAAATGCCAATAATTATTGAATCTTTAAAAGGAAATTTCAAAGGCCAGCACTAATTTCTTTAATGTGAGTAAAGGCATATGTATATTGACTCCTGTTTCAAGAAGTCACAGATGACGAGTTTAAAAATCCCAGTTCAGACAATTTCAGCAATATTATCCTCAAAGCTCCTGTATATAATTTCCTTTTGTATACTGATTTGAAATATGATTCAAAGCAGGACTATACATAACATATTTGGCACTGATGTCATTCGTAATGATAGAATGAAACACATAAACCTGTTCCTTTGGGTTTAAAATAAAAATGAGAATATACGCAAATCTGTGATAATATGATCATTTAGGGAGTACGGCCAGGTACACTATTCACTCTACCTTTGCAAAAAAAATAAAATACTTTGCCTAAAAGAAGTTTTCATTATTCTTTCTTAAATAACTAGTTTAAAAAAAGTCAAGCTTTAAAATTCTAATGCTATCACTCCTATAAGCAGAAAGTTGCATGAAATAAATAAACAAGGAATACATAAAATCAAGCTTTCTCAGTATTGTTACAGCTATTTTTACAATTAAAATTGTTGTGTTATTTTTGGAGCACTAGTTTAACCACTTACCGCCCGCCCGCCGTCATATGACGGCGGGACGGTGCGGCTATTATCCTGGGCGAATGTCATATGACGTCCGCCCATTCAAGCAGGGCAGGCGCGCCGCCGTGCACTGCCGGTGTCGGCGTGTCCCCGGGACACAGCCGGTCACCGGCAGGGGGGAAACAGCCAATAGGCATGGATGTTTCCCACATGATCGGCTATGTTGAAATGACATAGCCGATCACAACAGTAGATGCCGGGCAGAAGACCTCGCATGCGCGATCGGGAGCGCGCAGCGCGGTCATGTCGGTGGCTATGTGTTCCCTAGGAACACAGCTAGTCACCGACAGTGTAAAACAGCCAATGACAGTGGCTGATTACCATGTGATGGGCTGTGAAGCCATTCACAGCCCATCACAAATGTAAATACAGAGCAGTAACTGACTGTTACTAGCTCATCTTCCCTCACACACCGTTTCCAGTGTGAGGAGAGCTGAGCCAGAAACAGTGAGTTACTGATCTGTGTCTTTCAGTGTAAAAAAAGTGTCATCAGCCCCCCCCAATTTCACCTGTCACCCAACAGTCACCTGTCACCATCAGTGCCCAAAATCGCTACCTATAAAATGCACCTGTCACCAGAGACTGCCATCAGTATCGCCAGCGGTGCACCTGTCACCCCATCAATCACCGTCACCTGTCACCCACTCAGTCATCGTCACTTGTCACCCCATCAGTGATCGTCATCTGTCACCCCATCAATCAGCGTCACCTGTCACCCCATCAGTGATAGTCATCTGTCACCCCATCAGTGACCGTCACCTGCCACCTATCCATCACCTGCCACCTATCCGTCACCTGCCACCTATCCGTCACCTGCCTGCCACCTATCCTTCACCTGCCACTCATCAGTGATCATCCGCAGTCGCCCGTCGCACAGCCAAAATGTCCAAAAGGTTGTACAGCAGCGAGGAGGCGTTTGAGATCATCTCTATGGATAATGAGGGCACCGGGGAGCTCTCATCAGTATCCCAATCCAATTCCGAATCCGATTCGGAATTTGAAGTTGCTAACAGTAGCGGATCAGAGATGGACTCGGAGGAAGAATGGGTCCCTCCCAAAAGGGCACGGCGCTCTGGAAACCGGGCAGCCACAAGGGATACACCCCATGATCCTATGCCCAGCACCAGCACTGCCACCACCAGTACACCCCAGGATCCTATGCCCAGGCCCAGTACCCGCTCTGCCCCCAGCGAAACACCCCAGGAGCGAATGCCCAGGCGCAGCACCAGCGCTGCGGCATCACTCCCAATTTCGAATCCCCCTTCTACCAGCACTGGAGTGTCACATCCCCCAAGAGCCAGGGCCACTATCCACCTCCCAGATGCTCTTGCCAACCCAAGATGGCTGTAAAAGGCAAGGGTGACCAGCGCTATGGAGTATGAGGTAGAACAGTGTAAAACAAGTGAATAGGTGTAAGCAGCCAACAACCAAACCCCGAAGGGTTAAGGGTAAAGTGAGATGTGCAAAGGGGTTGAAACGGCGCTACCTGAAAAGTGATCGAGTGTTGATTATAGTGCAGTAGTGTACAAATACCTTTTGAAAAGGGGTGACACCGGCAAATAATAAATATGTGAATACTGATTTATATTTTCAAAGGGTAAAAAAACCACACAATCTCTGTCAGTAACCACAACCGATACGATCTATTAGTGTATGGTGAGTATTATCTGTAAATAATAATAGTGCCAACAAGTGAGCAAATATTATAGTGGGTTTATTCCAATAAGTGATACAGTGCAAAATAAAACAATATATAATATTAATCCCTGGTGGTGAAGTGATGGATATATGTAACCAAAGTGAATACTGAAGTGCTGTATTCCTTAGAGGTGTAGGTGCTGTATTACCCTTGATGACCACTAGGTGAGGTATATACGACCTGTTCACATGAAGTGGTCCCAAGAGGGGTAGATCGTGGGGTTCCTCTCTTTATCCAGCAAGGCACCAGCTGGTAATCTCACGAAAAGAAAGAAGAGGGGAGCCCCATCAGGTAGTTTGCAAAGATATGCCAATATAGAAAGTAGTATTAACTCACGGTGAAGCTGCCTGGGATCAGTGTAGAGCAACGCCGGGAAGCTTCCGCGTTCCACGGCTGCCAAGTCCGAGACCGGAAGTGACGCAATGACGCAATGGACCCGCCCTACGCGTTTCGTCAGAGGACGTCTGCTGGAGCGGCGTCACCATCACGTACTCCCGGAATCTTTATAGTCAGCCGATGTCATGGCAACCGTACGGCTACCCGCGGCCATCTTGGTGCTCCTTTTGAACTGCCGGACGTGCGCCATCTTGCTCACCCACTACACAAGATGATTCCGCGTGGCGTTCGGACATGTTATATGATTTACATGCGGCTGCTATATTTCACATCATATACAAAGCAGCTTTCACCGGATACCTACACAGATCTTGTCTGACTAGTGTGAAGCAAAAACGTTTTATTATAAAAAGAAAAAAGAAAAAGAAAAAAATATATATGTGGAAAATTTTAACTTTAATATTTTTCCGGAAATAAAAAATAAAAAAAGAGAATAAAAATCTTTATTTTCCGCATCTTGTGTTTTAATCACCCCGAAAGTGGACAATAATCACATTGCTCCTTCTGTTGTGTGAGAGCACACATAGTGTATATGGATATAATACCTCTGTTACGCATCTTGTGAGATATTATATTTATAGCGGGGAGGGAGTTTGCACAAGTAAAATTACGATAATAAAAATTATATATATAAATAATATATATATAAAAACTTCTAAAATTTATATTTAAAACAGAGGAATTCTATATTGAAAGAGGGATAAAAAGGAGGAATTCTTTAATGTTTATTGGTGAGAAGGATGTTGGACGAGAAGGTTCAGATGGGATCATGTTGTACAAAAGGGTCTGATAAATGAATAGTGGTTTGTTATGCATTCCAGAGAATAGGTGAGATCCAAGGAGGTCACTTGGATAAGATAATCAATAAATAGAGTATATTTTAAAATGCTGATACCAAAGTAAGGGATTAAAAAGGAATTGGAACGTACAATGGATAAAAATGAAGAACATGATAAAATAGGAAGGACGAAATAAATAGAATAATCAAATAATCATCCAAGAGGAGACCTATAGAAACTGTAAAATTACTGGAAGGAATAGAGATCCTTCCCAATATGTGGGAGGGGCTTACATGCTGTGCCAAATATGCAATATATTAAAAACGTGTGGAGGATATTCAAATATATTGCTATTTAAGGAGAAATTGGAAATAAAGGAGGAGATAAAAAGGAGGGGGGGGGTTGTCAAAAAGCCAACTGCAAGGAGCTACAAACATGAATCGCATGTTAAAAACTTATAAAAAATATATAAAAGCCAGAAATATATTGGGTGTGAGCATTAAATAGATCATAATGTTATACCCCTGTTAAAAAGGCTTATTCTGAAAAATTCTAAAAAATTAAAAAATATTAAAAAATTAAAAAATATATATATTTTTAAAAAATTAAAAACGGATTTTAAAATGCTGAGATAAAGGAGAAAAGTGGTTTTAAACATCTGTAATGAAACAGTTTAAATCAATGTCAGCGTTCAAACCATCAGGGCGCAAAGATTTCATTAAAAAGATCCATTTTGTTTCGTTTTTTGAGATCAGTCGTCTCTTGTTGCTGCCTCTCCAGTCCCCTTTTATTTTATCAATACCATAAAACGTAAAACCTGATGGGTCCTGGGAGTGCATTTCCTTAAAATGTCTGGATAGACTATGCTTCTCGAATCCCTTCTTTATGTTTTTTACATGTTCTCTAATTCTCACATATAGGGGAAGTGTAGTTCTCCCTATATATTGTAAGTGACAAGGGCACTCGATGACATATGTCACATGTGTGCTGGTACAAGTAATGGTATCTTTTATTTTGTATTCTACGCCTGTAGTATGTGATTTAAAATTCTTTATCTTTTTGGGTTGTCTCCTATTTGTTCTGCATAGTAGGCATTTTTGGCACCTAAACTGTTTCATTACAGATGTTTGAAACCACTTTTCTCCTTTATCTCAGCATTTTAAAATCCGTTGTTAATTTTTTAAAAATATATATATTTTTTAATTTTTTAATATTTTTTAATTTTTTAGAATTTTTCAGAATAAGGCTTTTTAACAGGGGTATAACATTATGATCTATTTAATGCTCACACCCAATATATATCTGGCTTTTATATATTTTTATAAGTTTTTAACATGCGATTCATGTTTGTAGCACCTTGCAGTTGGCTTTTTGATAACCCCCCCCCCCCTCCTTTTTATCTCCTCCTTTAATTCCAATTTCTCCTTAAATAGCAATATATTTGAATATCCTCCACACGTTTTTAATATATTGCATATTTGGCACAGCATGTAAGCCCCTCCCACATATTGGGAAGGATCTCTATTCCTTCCAGTAATTTTACAGTTTCTATAGGTCTCCTCTTGGATGATTATTTGATTATTCTATTTATTTCGTCCTTCCTATTTTATCATGTTCTTCATTTTTATCCATTGTACGTTCCAATTCCTTTTTAATCCCTTACTTGGGTATCAGCATTTTAAAATATACTCTATTTATTGATTATCTTATCCAAGTGACCTCCTTGGATCTCACCTATTCTCTGGAATGCATAACAAACCACTATTCATTTATCAGACCCTTTTGTACAACATGACCCCATCTGAACCTTCTCGTCCAACATCCTTCTCACCAATAAACATTAAAGAATTCCTCCTTTTTATCCCTCTTTCAATATAGAATTCCTCTGTTTTAAATATAAATTTTAGAAGTTTTTATATATATTATTTATATATATATAATTTTTATTATCGTAATTTTACTTGTGCAAACTCCCTCCCCGCTATAAATATAATATCTCACAAGATGCGTAACAGAGGTGATATATCCATATACACTATGTGTGCTCTCAAACAACAGAAGGAGCAATGTGATTATTGTCCACTTTCGGGGAGATTAAAACACAAGATGCGGAAAATAAAGATTTTTATTCTCTTTTTTTATTTTTTATTTCCGGAAAAATATTAAAGTTAAAATTTTCCACATATATATTTTTTTCTTTTTCTTTTTATAATAAAACGTTTTTGCTTCACACTAGTCAGACAAGATCTGTGTAGGTATCCGGTGAAAGCTGCTTTGTATATGATGTGAAATATAGCAGCCGCATGTAAATCATATAACATGTCCGAACGCCACGCGGAATCATCTTGTGTAGTGGGTGAGCAAGATGGCGCACGTCCGGCAGTTCAAAAGGAGCACCAAGATGGCTGCGGGTAGCCGTACGGTTGCCATGACATCGGCTGACTATAAAGATTCCGGGAGTACGTGATGGTGACGCCGCTCCAGCAGACGTCCTCTGACGAAACGCGTAGGGCGGGTCCATTGCGTCACTTCCGGTCTCGGACTTGGCAGCCATGGAACGCGGAAGCTTCCCGGCGTTGCTCTACACTGATCCGAGGCAGCTTCACCGTGAGTTAATACTACTTTCTATATTGGCATATCTTTGCAAACTACCTAATGGGGCTCCCCTCTTCTTTCTTTTCGTGAGATTACCAGCTGGTGCCTTGCTGGATAAAGAGAGGAACCCCACGATCTACCCCTCTTGGGACCACTTCATGTGAACAGGTCGTATATACCTCACCTAGTGGTCATCAAGGGTAATACAGCACCTACACCTCTAAGGAATACAGCACTTCAGTATTCACTTTGGTTACATATATCCATCACTTCACCACCAGGGATTAATATTATATATTGTTTTATTTTGCACTGTATCACTTATTGGAATAAACCCACTATAATATTTGCTCACTTGTTGGCACTATTATTATTTACAGATAATACTCACCATACACTAATAGATCGTATCGGTTGTGGTTACTGACAGAAATTGTGTGTTTTTTTTACCCTTTGAAAATATAAATCAGTATTCACATATTTATTATTTGCAGGTGACACCCCCTTTTCAAAAGGTATTTGTACACTACTGCACTATAATCAACACTCGATCACTTTTCAGGTAGCGCCGTTTCAACCCCTTTGCACATCTCACTTTAACCCAAGATGGCTGCCCTCCAACTCGGGATCAGCAAATATTCCCCCTTTTACCGCACAGCCAGGTGTGCAGGCCAATACAGAAAATTTTTCTTTTATTGATTTTCTCCATTTATTTTTGCCCAATGATCTTCTGCAATACATCGTGGACCAAACTAATCTGTATGCCCAGCAGTTTATTACTAACAAACCCCAATCTTCCTATTTCCCGTCCGTTTGAGTGGAGAGAGTTAACCTTGGAGGAATTCAAAATGTTTTTGGGCCTCACAATAAACATGGGGGTTACAAAAAAAAAATGAAGGACATGCCTATTGGTCCACCCACCCCATACACATTATGCCCATATATTCTGCCCTAATGTCCAGGTCCCGGTATGAAATTATCATGCGCTTCCTTCATTTTAGTGACAACAGCCAGTGCCCCCCCCAAAATCATCCAAATTTTGACAAGCTGTATAAAATTCGCCCCCTCATAAATTCTCTTTCCCAAAGTTTTGCAGAACTTTACGTCCCTGATCAAAACATTTGTGTAGATGAGTCCCTGCTACACTTCACAGGCCGGCTTGGAATAAAGCAATACATTCCGAGCAAAAGGTCCAAATATGGGGTCAAACTATACAAACTGTGCGACAGAGCTACGGGATATCTGTATGCGTTCCGCATATACGAAGGAAGAGATTCCCAGCTCAATCCCCCTGACTGCCCGGCCTACATGGGCACAAATGGAAAGGTTGTATGGGACCTGGCGTACCCACTGCTGAGGAAAGGCTACCACCTTTACCTGGATAATTTTTATACCAGCCTGCCCCTCTTCAGACATCTGTACCTTGAAGGAACCTTGGCCTGCGGAAGCACCAGGAAGAACAGGAAGGGCTTCCCACAGTCCTTGGTGAATAAAAGAATGAGGAAGGGGGAAATAGCAGCCCTGAGAAACAACGAGGTGCTGGCCTTGAGATGGAAGGATAACCGAAATGTGTACATGATGTCCACCATTCATGACGACACCACAGTGGAGGTTCAGAGAAGAAGAGGTCCCATCCAAAAACCATCATGTGTGCAGGATTAGAATCTTTACATGGGGGGGGGGGGGGTGGATTTTAACGACCAGATGATTCAGCCCTACTTGGCCACAAGGAAGTCCAGATTCTGGTATAAGAAGGTTGCAATTTATTTATTTCAATTGGCATTTTATAACTCTTATGCAATCTACTCAAAATCCACTGAAAGACCCATCGCCTTCCTAAAATACATTGAAGAAATTATCACGACCCTCATCTACCCACAAGGACTCCCCCAAGAAAACCTTCGCTCTGAGGCTGTTAGCCGACTTAGTGAGCGCCACTTCCCAGACTACCTTCCACCGTCTGAAGGAGGCCGAAGACGCCAAAAAAAATGCCGTGTGTGCAGCAGAAGGGGGTTTCGTAAAGACACCAGCTTCTATTGTCGGTACTGTCCCTCCCAACCTGGCCTGTGCATTGGAGAATGCTTCACACGGTACCATACATTCCTAAATTACTAGCCCATTTCCCCGTTTTCATCTGTGCTGACCAATTTTCCTCATGCCACTGCCTTCCACATAAACTGACCCTGGCCTGTTTTTCCCCTATGCCTCTGCCTACTGTTTGGACTGCTTTCACGTGAACTGACCCTGGCTTGTTTTACCGATTACGCTTCTTCTTACTGTTTGGATTGCTTCCCTGTGAAATGACCCTGGCCTGTTTTTCAACTACTCTTCTGCCTGCCGATTGGATTGCTTGCACGTGAACTGACCCTGGCTTGTTTTACCGACTATTCTTCTGCCTACCGCTTGAACTGATCTGTCGCCCCCTGCTACTGTAGTACACAGGGGTCTCACATATGTGAGGGGCTCCAGAGTTGTTTTTCCGGATAGAGAAAACCAATTTTTTTGGTTCTCTCTGGGTTCCATAAATTCCGGATTAGGGTCTGGAGTCCGGAGGCTTCAAAGAGATTTGGGTGGGAGAAGCCTCTACCCCTGTCCCCAGGTCTCACCTGACCAAGGCCCTCAGCTTACTACCATCATGCCTCTGCCTGCTGCATGATATTAGCTGGAGAGTGGTACAATGATTGTCTGCAGTGTACCGGGACCAATGTTATGGCTGTGCTGACCATGTCTCTGCCTGGAAAATTCATTTGGACAAATGCTGCGGCTGTGCTGACAATATCCCAGACTATAGACTATATTCCTGCCTGCTGCCTGGAAAATTGCTATTGTCGTCGCTAAGCATGTCCCTGCCTGCTGCCTGGACTAATGCACTCCTCTGTGGACAACTGCACTACTACAACCACAGGTAATAATTTTTTTTTACACTTTCTTTTATAGAATGTATTTTGTAATGTATTTATTGCTATGTACATGCTATGTGTTAAAAATGTGGGGGCCTTCAAAAATGATAGGTTGTCAGGAAATTAGATGTGCATTTTATGTAAAAGTCTCACACGTGTGGTATTGCCATAATTAGGAGCAGTAGCAGAATGTATTTTGGGGTACAATTTTTGCTATATACATGCAACCACTTACCGACCGCCTAACGACTATATACATCGGCCATTTAAAGCTAAATACTGGGGTTATGGCAGCAGATAGCTGCCATAACCCCGGTATTTTTTTAAACGGCGGACGGTCGGCTTTCAGATAAGGGTGGTCCCAGTGGCAGATTCGCCGCCGAATCCGCCGCAACGGTGCATGGGAAGAGGTGCCCCCCCCTCCCGCCGCGTCCTAGACGTTTTCTCAGCTTACCGGACCCGCCGGCAGCGGGGAAAACTATCCGGGCCCCGGACTCTATGGTCTTGGAGGACCGGAGCTACGTCAAAAGTCGTTGCCTAGCAACCGGTTTAAAGGGCCGTTTTTTTTTTCTTTTTCAACAATTTTTTTTTTTTTTTTTAGTGTAGTTGTGAGGTGTGAGGTCTTTTTGACCCCAGATCTCACAATAAAGAGGACCTGTCATGCCTATTTCTATTACAAGGGATGTTTACATTCCTTGTAATTGGAATAAAAATGATCAAAACATTTTTTTAAAAAAAACTTTTTAAAAATAAAAAATTATTAAATAAAATAAATAGGAAAAAAAAATTAAAGCGCCCTGTCCCCGTTAGCTCGCGCGCAGAAGCGTACGCAAGTCCCGCCCACATATGTAAATGGTGTTCAAACCACACATGTGAGGTATCGCTGCGATCGTTAGAGCGAGAGCAATCATTTGAGCCCTAGACCTCCTCTGTAAATCTAAGCTGGTAACCTGTAGAATTTTTTAAAATGTTGCCTATGGGGATTTTTAAGTACCAATGTTTGGCGCCATTCCGCGAGCGTGTGCAATTTTGAAGCATGACATGTTGGGTATCTAATTACTCGGCGTAACATTATCTTTCACATTATGGAAAAAAATTGGGCTAAATTTACTGGTTTCTTATTTTTTTATTCAAAAAAGTGAATTTTTTTCAAAAAAATTGCATTTGGAAGACTGCTGCGCAAATATGGTGTGATAAAAAATATTGCATTGATCTCCATTTTATTCTCTAGGGTCTCTGCTAAAAAAAAAATATATAATGTTTGGGGGTTCTAAGTAGTTTTCTAGCAAAAAAATTATTTTAGCTTATAAACACCAAGTGTCAAAAATAGGCCCAGTCTTAAAGTGGATAAATGGACAACTTTGTGTAAAGAGCTACTTGGATGTTAGGCCTCTGTATGTGGTCAGGCTGTGTAAAAGTATTACACATGTGGTATCGCCATACTCAGGAGGAATAGCAGAATGTATTTTGGGGTGAAATTTTTGCTATGTACATGCTATGTGTTAGAAATATTGCATAAATGGACAGCTTTGTGTAAAAAAAATGCATTTTCATTTTCATTCCACATTTTCCAAAAACTTGTGGAAACAAAATGACATGTTCAAAAGACTCATTATGCCTCAAAAATTATACGTTGAGGTGTTTTCTTTCCAAAATGGGGTCATTTTATGGGAGTTTCCATTGTCCTGGTGCTCCAGGGCCTTCAAAAGTGCGATAGGTTGTCAGGAAATTATATGTGTAATTTCTGCTTCTAGAATGCCGGACGGGGCTACTTGAATGTTGGGCCTCTGTATGTGGCCAGGCTGTGAAAAAGTCTCACACATGTGGTATCAGCATACTCAGGAGGAGTAGCAGAATGTATTTTGGGGTGCAATTTTTGCTATGTACATGCTATGTGTTATAAATATTGCATAAATTGACAACTTTGTGTAAAAAAAAATGCATTTTCATTTTCTTTCCACAGTTTCCAAAAGCTTGTGGAAAAAAATGACAGGTTCAAAAGACTCATTATGCCTCACAAATTATACGTTGGGGTGTTTTCTTTCCAAAATGGGGGTCATTTTATGGGAGTTTCCATTGTCCTGGTGCTCCAGGGCCTTCAAAAGTGCGATAGGTTGTCAGGAAATTATATGTGTCATTTCTGCTTCTAGAATGCCGGACGGGGCTACTTGAATGTTGGGCCTCTGTATGTGGCCAGGCTGTGAAAAAGTCTCACACATGTGGTATCAGCATACTCAGGAGGAGTAGCAGAATGTATTTTGGGGTGAAATTTTTGCTATCTACATGCTATGTGCTAGAAATATCTGATAAATTGACAACTTTGTGTAAAAAAAATGCATTTTCATTTTCTTTCCACAGTTTCCAACAGCTTGTGTAAAAAAAATGACACGTTCAAAAGACTCATTATTAGTGTTGAGCGAACACGGACTGTATTATTCGTGTTCGTACCGAATAATTGGATTTTTTGTACCCGAACACGGACACGGACACTTTACTGTATGTTCGGGTAAAAATCCGTGTTCGGTCGTTTTATTTCCGGGTTTTGCATGCTTTGGTGCTCTTTTCATGGCGGGCTTTCAACAGCCAATCAACAATCGTTTAACTGGTGTGCCTTAAGCCATCCCAGCCATGCCTGCAAATGTCTCAGTAGCTGTGATTGGCCGTCTGAAGCATGTGACCAAGTCTTTATAAGTTCCAGGCAGCCGCAGCGTCTTCATTCTGCTGCTTAGATCAGGGACAGAGCACACATCAACGTGCTGGCTGCTGATTAGGGAAAGACAGGCAGGAAAAAACCATTTGTGTCCGGATAGAATTGAGGGACAGGTCGGAGTGTTTAGGCAGGGCGAGTTGTAGGCATTTTAGGGATAGAGTCTGCTGAATTATAGGGTCAGTGTCTTCTACAAACTACAATCGATATTGCTGTGTGGGGGGTGGGGTCTGCACTCAATCCTGATCTACGATCTCTTCTCAATCCTGTTAGGGAGAGGCTGCTGCTGAATTTTAGGGTCAGAGTGTTCTACAAACTACAATCGATATTGCTGTGTGGGGTCTGCACTTAGTCCCGATCTACGATCTTTTCTCAATCCTGTTAGGGAGAGGCTGCTGCTGAATTTTAGGGAAACTGTGTTCTACAAACTACAATCGATATTGCTGTGTGGTGTGGGATAGGAGATAGGCAGGTGTCAGTGATCCACATCCATTTTTCTGTGTGTGAGCTGCAGTGAACACAATCTTTTTGGGCTGCAGTGAACACAATCTTTTTGGGGTGCAGTGAACAACGTCCTTTTTGGGGTGCAGTGAACAAAATCTTTTTGGGGTGCAGTGAACAAAATCCTTTTTGGGGTGCAGTGAACAACATCCTTTTTGGGGTGCAGTGAACACAATCTTTTTGGGGTGCAGTGAACAAAATCCTTTGTGGGGTGCAGTGAACACAATCTTTGTGGGGTGCAGTGAACACAATCTTTTTGGGGTGCAGTGAACAACATCCTTTTTGGGGTGCAGTGAACACAATCTTTGTGGGGTGCAGTGAACACAATCTTTTTGGGGTGCAGTGAACAAAATCCTTTTTGGGGTGCAGTGAACACAATCTTTGTGGGGTGCAGTGAACACAATCTTTTTGGGGTGGAGTGAACAAAATCCTTTTTGGGGTGCAGTGAACAACATCCTTTTTGGGGTGCAGTGAACAAAATCCTTTTTGGGGTGCAGTGAACACAATCTTTTTGGGGTGCAGTGAACAAAATCCTTTGTGGGGTGCAGTGAACACAATCTTTGGAGGGTACAGTGAACACAATCTTTTTGGGGTGCAGTGAACAAAATCCTTTGTGGGGTGCAGTGAACACAATCTTTGTGGGGTGCAGTGAACACAATCTTTTTGGGGTGCAGTGAACAAAATCCTTTTTGGGGTGCAGTGAACAACATCCTTTTTGGGGTGCAGTGAACACAATCTTTGTGGGGTGCAGTGAACACAATCTTTTTGGGGTGCAGTGAACAAAATCCTTTGTGGGGTGCAGTGAACACAATCTTTGGGGGGTACAGTGAACACAATCTTTTTGGGGTGCAGTGAACAAAATCCTTTGTGGGGTGCAGTGAACAACATCCTTTTTGGAGTGCAGTGAACACAATCTTTTTGGGGTGCAGTGAACAAAATCCTTTGTGGGGTGCAGTGAACACAAACTTTGTGGGGTACAGGGAACAGAATCTTTGTGGGGTGCAGTGAACACAATCTTTGGGGGGTACAGTGAACACAATCTTTGTGGGGTGCAGTGAACAAAATCCTTTTTGAGGTGCAGTGAACACAATCTTTGTGGGGTGCAGTGAACACAATCTTTGTGGGGTACAGTGAACACAATCTCATACTTCTGAAGATTTGAGGGTGCTGCCTGTTCCATACTCCTCCTCCTACTGCTCAACCATCCTTTTAGGGGTACAAACAATAGTAATTGGGGCCTAGTGTGGTGGTGTACGTGTGAGATACATACACTTTCTTTTTGATCATATTTTCTATTCCGCTATTCAATTAAAACCTTTGGGGATCAATTAAATTGCGTGATAGTCTGTGTCGGTATGTGTGAGATCCACCTTTCCAAGTTTTTGGGGTTCATCTCATACTTCTGAAGATTTGAGGGTGCTGCCTGTTCCATACTCCTCCTCCTACTGCTCAACCATCCTTTTAGGGGTACAAACAATAGTAATTGGGGCCTAGTGTGGTGGTGTACGTGTGAGATACATATACTTTCTTTTTGATCATATTTTCTATTCCGCTATTCAATTAAATCCTTTGGGGATCAATTAAATTGCATGATAGTCTGTGTCGGTACGTGTGAGATCCACCTTTCCAAGTTTTTGGGGTTCATCTCATACTTCTGAAGATTTGAGGGTGCTGCCTGTTCCATACTCCTCCTCCTACTGCTCAACCATCCTTTTAGGGGTACAAACAATAGTAATTGGGGCCTAGTGTGGTGGTGTACGTGTGAGATACATACACTTTCTTTTTGATCATATTTTCTATTCCGCTATTCAATTAAAACCTTTGGGGATCAATTCAATTGCGTGATAGTCTGTGTCGGTACGTGTGAGATCCACCTTTCCAAGTTTTTGGGGTTCATCTCATACTTCTGAAGATTTGAGGGTGCTGCCTGTTCCATACTCCTCCTCCTACTGCTCAACCATCCTTTTAGGGGTACAAACAATAGTAATTGGGGCCTAGTGTGGTGGTGTACGTGTGAGATACATACACTTTCTTTTTGATCATATTTTCTATTCCGCTATTCAATTAAATCCTTTGGGGATCAATTAAATTGCGTGATAGTCTGTGTCGGTACGTGTGAGATCCACCTTTCCAAGTTTTTGGGGTTCATCTCATACTTCTGAAGATTTGAGGGTGCTGCCTGTTCCATACTCCTCCTCCTACTGCTCAACCATCCTTTTAGGGGTACAAACAATAGTAATTGGGGCCTAGTGTGGTGGTGTACGTGTGAGATACATACACTTTCTTTTTGATCATATTTTCTATTCCGCTATTCAATTAAAACCTTTGGGGATCAATTAAATTGTGTGATAGTCTGTGTCGGTACGTGTGAGATCCACCTTTCCAAGTTTTTGGGGTTCATCTCATACTTCTGAAGATTTGAGGGTGCTGCCTGTTCCATACTCCTCCTCCTACTCCTCAACCATCCTTTTAGGGGTACAAACAATAGTAATTGGGGCCTAGTGTGGTGGTGTACGTGTGAGATACATACACTTTCTTTTTGATCATATTTTCTATTCCGCTATTCAATTAAAACCTTTGGGGATCAATTAAATTGCGTGATAGTCTGTGTCGGTACGTGTGAGATCCACCTTTCCAAGTTTTTGGGGTTCATCTCATACTTCTGAAGATTTGAGGGTGCTGCCTGTTCCATACTCCTCCTCCTACTCCTACACCATCCTTTTAGGGGTACAAACAATAGTAATTGGGGCCTAGTGTGGTGGTGTACGTGTGAGATACATACACTTTCTTTTTGATCATATTTTCTATTCCGCTATTCAATTAAAACCTTTGGGGATCAATTAAATTGCGTGATAGTCTGTGTCGGTACGTGTGAGATCCACCTTTCCAAGTTTTTGGGGTTCATCTCATACTTCTGAAGCTTTGAGGGTGCTGCCTGTTCCATACTCCTCCTCCTACTCCTTAACCATCCTTTTAGGGGTACAAACAATAGTAATTGGGGCCTAGTGTGGTGGTGTACGTGTGAGATACATACACTTTCTTTTTGATCATATTTTCTATTCCGCTATTCAATTAAAACCTTTGGGGATCAATTAAATTGCGTGATAGTCTGTGTCGGTACGTGTGAGATCCACCTTTCCAAGTTTTTGGGGTTCATCTCATACTTCTGAAGATTTGAGGGTGCTGCCTGTTCCATACTCCTCCTCCTACTCCTCAACCATCCTTTTAGGGGTACAAACAATAGTAATTGGGGCCTAGTGTGGTGGTGTATGTGTGAGATACATACACTTTCTTTTTGATCATATTTTCTATTCCGCTATTCAATTAAAACCTTTGGGGATCAATTAAATTGCGTGATAGTCTGTGTCGGTACGTGTGAGATCCACCTTTCCAAGTTTTTGGGGTTCATCTCATACTTCTGAAGATTTGAGGGTGCTGCCTGTTCCCTACTCCTCCTCCTACTCCTCAACCATCCTTTTAGGGGTACAAACAATAGTAATTGGGGTCTAGTGTGGTGGTGTACGTGTGAGATACATACACTTTCTTTTTGATCATATTTTCTATTCCGCTATTCAATTAAAACCTTTGGGGATCAATTAAATTGCGTGATAGTCTGTGTCGGTACGTGTGAGATCCACCTTTCCAAGTTTTTTGGGGTTCATCTCATACTTCTGAAGATTTGAAGGTGCTGCCTGTTCCATACTCCTCCTCCTACTGCTCAACCATCCTTTTAGGTGTACAAACAATAGTAATTGGGGCCTAGTGTGGTGGTGTACGTGTGAGATACATACACTTTCTTTTTGATCATGTTTTCTATTCCGCTATTCAATTAAAACCTTTGGGGATCAATTAAATTGCGTGATAGTCTGTGTCGGTACGTGTGAGATCCACCTTTCCAAGTTTTTGGGGTTCATCTCATACTTCTGAAGATTTGAGGGTGCTGCCTGTTCCATACTCCTCCTCCTACTCCTCAACCATCCTTTTAGGGGTACAAACAATAGTAATTGGGGCCTAGTGTGGTGGTGTACGTGTGAGATACATACACTTTCTTTTTGATCATATTTTCTATTCCGCTATTCAATTAAAACCTTTGGGAATCAATTAAATTGCGTGACAGTCTGTGTCGGTACGTGTGAGATCCACCTTTCCAAGTTTTTGGGGTTCATCTCATACTTCTGAAGATTTAAGGGTGCTGCCTGTTCCATACTCCTCCTCCTACTCCTCAACCATCCTTTTAGGGGTACAAACAATAGTAATTGGGGCCTAGTGTGGTGGTGTACGTGTGAGATACATACACTTTCTTTTTGATCATATTTTCTATTCCGCTATTCAATTAAAACCTTTGGGGATCAATTAAATTGTGTGATAGTCTGTGTCGGTACGTGTGAGATCCACCTTTCCAAGTTTTTGGGGTTCATCTCATACTTCTGAAGATTTGAGGGTGCTGCCTGTTCCATACTCCTCCTCCTACTGCTCAACCATCCTTTTAGGGGTACAAACAATAGTAATTGGGGCCTAGTGTGTTGGTGTACGTGCGAGATACATACACTTTTTTTGATCATATTTCCTATTCCGCTATTTAATAAAAACCTTTGAGGATCAATTGAATTGCGGGATAGTCTGTGTCGGTACGTGTGAGATCCACCTTTCCAAGTTTTTGAGGTTCATCTCATACTTCTGAAGATTTGAGGGTGCTGTCTGTTCCATACTCCTCCTACTCCTCATCCATCCTTTTAGGGGTAGAAACAATAGTAATTGGGGCCTAGTGTGGTTTTGTACGTGCGAGATACATACACTTTTTTTGATCATATTTCCTATTCCGCTATTCAATAAAAACCTTTCTAGGGCAAGATCTTAAATTACAGAAATATGAGGAGACCGTCAAATAAGGGCCGTGGCCTGGGTCGTGGTGCTGCTGGTAGAGCTCCTGTTGCAAGGAGAGGACATGGTCGATCTGTGCCAGCTACACGCACAAGTGAAACACCTTCCTCAAGTGTGAGTAGGCGACAGAACCTGCATCAGTATTTGGTAGGGCATCATACGCCCCTAGAAGTGATGAGGCCAGAACAAGTGGAGGCGATAGTAGATTGGATTGCTGCTGACAGTGCCTCCAGTTCCTTCACATTGTCTCCCACCCAGTCTACTGCAGAAAGGTCACAGTTGGCACCTGCAGCCGATGTCCAACCGTCTTTCACCTCACCCCCTTGCAAATCAGGCAAGCAGTCTGAGCCCCAAGCCATACAGCAGTCTCTTCTTCTTTTTGATGACTCTGTCAGCAGGGTTTCCCAGGGCCATCCACCTAGCCCTGCCCCAGAAGTGGAAGAGATTGAGTGCAGTGATGCCCAACCACTTATTTCTCAAGATGAGTACATGCAAGGATCATCGCAGCACGTCTCCGATGATGACGAAATGCAGGTGTCAACTGCTGCGGCGTTCAGCATTGTGGAGACCGACAAGGAGGGCAGGGGTGAAGACTGGGTGGAAGATGATGTGGAGGACGATGAGGTCCTCGACCCCACATGGAATGAACGTCATGCAGGTGACCTGAGTAGTTTGGAGGAAGAGGCGGTGGTCGCACAGAGCCACCAGCACAGCAGAAGAGGGAGCAGGGTGCAGAAGCGGAGCGGCCATGCCCTAGACACTACGCCCGCTACTGCCCAACGCAGCAAGGGAACGAGCGCACCAATGTCAGCTCAAAGGAGTTCTCTAGCGTGGAAGTTCTTTAGAAAATGTGCTGATGACAGGACACGAGTGGTTTGCACCCTGTGCAATCAGAGCTTGAAGCGAGGCATAAACCTTCTCAACCTGAGCACAACCTGCATGATCAGGCATCTAAGTGCAAAGCACGAGCTGCAGTGGAGTACACACCTTCAAAACCAAGAAACGTCTCTGGCTCATCCTGCTTCCTCTTCTGCTGCAGTCTCGGCCGCTCCAGCCACATCTGTAGTGATACCGGCACCTGCCACCCCGCAAACAGACGATCTGTCAGCAACACCACCACCTGGGTCACCAACAACCATCTCCACAATGTCCCGTGGAAGCGTTCAGCTTTCCATCTCCCAAACACTTGAGAGGAAGAGGAAGTACCCCCCTACCCACCCGCGATCCCTGGCCCTGAATGCCAGCATTTCAAAATTATTGGCCTTTGAAATGCTGTCATTCCGTCTGGTGGAGACGCATAGTTTTAAAAACCTTATGTCGGTGGCTGTCCCACAGTACGTCGTGCCCAGCTGCCACTACTTTTCCAGGCAAGCCATCCCTTCCCTGCACAACCAAGTGGGGGAAAAAATCAGGTGTGCACTGCGCAACGCCATCTGTGCCAAGGTCCACCTAACTACCGATACGTGGACCAGTAAGCACGGTCAGGGGCGTTATATCTCCCTAACGGCACACTGGGTAAATGCAGTGGCGGATGGGCCTGAGGCGGATAGCAATTTGGCGCATGTCCTTCCACCACCGAGGATTGCAGGGCGCTTCAGTTTGCCTCCTGTTCCTAACTCCTCCTACTCCGCTTCCTCATCCTCTACCGCCTCCTCATCCGGACAGCGTAACACCTTCACCACCAACTTCAGCACGGCCAGGGGTAAACGACAGCAGGCAGTTTTACAACTTGCCTGTTTGGGGGACAAACCACACACCGCGCAGGAGTTGTGGAGGAGCATGGAACAGCAGACAAATGAGTGGTTGCTGCCAGCGAGCCTCAAGCCCGGCCTGGTGGTGTGCGATAACGGGAGAAATCTCATAGCAGCTCTGGGCCTAGCCGGTTTGACGCACATCCCTTGCCTGGCGCATGTGCTGAATTTGGTGGTGCAGAGGTTCCTTAAAAACTACCCCGATATGTCAGAGCTGCTGCAGAAAGTGCGGGCCGTTTGTGCGCACTTTCGGCGTTCTCACCCTGCTGCTGCTCGCCTGGCAGCGCTGCAGCGTAACTTCGGCCTTCCCGCTCACCGCCTCATATGTGACGTGCCCACAAGGTGGAACTCCACCTTGCACATGCTGGAAAGACTGTGCGAGCAGCAGCAGGCCATAGTGGAGTTTCAGCTGCAGCACGCACGAGTCGCTCTGCGGAACAGCACCACTTCACCACCAATAACTGGGCCTCCATGCGAGACCTGTGTGCCTTGTTGCGCTGTTTTGAGTACTCCACCAACATGGCCAGTGGCAATGACGCCGTTCTCAGCTTAACTATCCCACTTCTATGCCTCCTTGAAAAAACAATTCGGGCGATGATGGAAGAGGATGTGGCACAGGATGAGGAGGAGGAGGAGGATGAAGAGGTAACATTTCCAAGGCTTTCAGGGCAGTCATTCGCAAGGGGCTCCGAGGGTGGGTTCCTGCACACACAAATGCCAGGGACACAATTGTCCAGCAGGGGCACAGTTCTGGAGGATGAGGAGGAGGAGGAGCTGGAGGAGGAGATGGAACCATGTTCACAGCAGGGTGGCACCCAGGCCAGCTCATGGCCATCACTGGTGCGTGGCTGGGGGGATACAGAGGACACGGACGATACACCTCCCACAGAGGACAGCCTTTCGTTGCCTCTGGGCAGCCTGGCACACATGAGCGATTACATGCTGCAGTGTCTCCACAACGACCGCCGAGTTGCCCACATTCTAACTTGTGCTGATTACTGGGTGGCCACGCTGCTGGATCCCCGTTACAAGGACAACGTACCGTCCTTAATTCACTCACTGGAGCGCGATTGCAAGATGCGCGAGTACAAGCGCACGCTGGTAGACGCCATGCTGCTGGCATTCCCATCTGACAGCGGGGCCGCAGTGGAAGCACAAGGCAGAGGAGGAGGAGGAGGAGGAGGTCGCCAACGCAACCAGGGCACCGCCAGCACCTCAGAAGGCAGGGTTAGCATGGCCGAAATGTGGAAAAGCTTTGTCAGCACGCCACAACAAACAGCAGCACCAGCAGCTCAGATGGAACGTCTTAGCAGGAGGCAGCATTTTACCAACATGGTGGAGCAGTATGTGTGCACACGCCTACATGTAGTGAATGAGGGGTCTGCCCCCTTCAACTTCTGGGTCTCCAAATTGGGCACATGGCCTGAGCTTGCCCTTTACGCCTTGGAGGTGCTGGCATGCCCTGCAGCCAGTGTATTATCTGAACGGGTATTTAGCACGGCTGGGGGCGTTATAACAGACAAGCGCAGCCGCCTGTCCAGAGACAATGTGGACAAGCTCACGTTCATTAAAATGAACCAGGCATGGATCCCACGGGACTTTTCCGTACCTTGTGCAGAATAGCAATGGATACCGACCTTACCCACCCATTGTTCCATTTTTGCTCATTCTCACTCTTTTGGGGTGTACCCTCATTTAAAATTTGTGAAAAGAAGCAGTGTTGGCTACCTCGTCCTCCTCCTCAGGGCCAGATTAACGTAGGGGCTATTGGAGCTGCAGCTCCAGGCCCCTACCTTTTATATAGGCCCCGGGTTGGCCATATTCACTGTTACCGCTCTTCTGTCACTTGTAAACACAGAAGTCTGGCTTCTATGCTCGCTTCCCCAGGCAGCACCCTCAGAACCTCCCCACACATCGCGAAGGCCGGACAAGGAGGGACAGTTGCCGATGCATGGATGTGTTTATGGGCTTCAGAGACAGCATCCCATGTTGAATTAGGCATGCATGGCTGCACCCTTCCTCCTCTGGGTGCATGGCAAGGCACGGCCCTTAAGGCCCTTTAAAATCCTCAGCACCAAGCCCATGATGCTCTTAATCCAGCCCTGGTCCTCCTCCACCGCCGCTTCCACCTACACCACCCATAGGTGTGCGCAGCCTAATGCATTAAGGTGTGCACCCCAAAGTTGAAATACACATGCATGTGTTTGCCAGCAGGGAGAGTAATGTATCGGGGCCATGTACCTGTAGGCAAAGAGAAATAGAGCAGAGCAGGTCCGAGGGAGATCTTTCCCATCTCCTCACTGGCAATGCTATGTGCCCTAGGTGATTAGGGTGTGCCCAGGCACACCCGGCACACCCTGTGCGCATGCCTATGTCACCGCCACATCCACCACCACCTCAACCTCCCTCCTACTCCATATGGGCCTCGTCCTTCAGAGATGAAGAAGAACATTGTTTTATTTTTCTGTTTTTTTTTGTTGTTTTAAATTATTTCCCTATCCACATTTGTTTGCAGAGCACTTGCCATGCTCTTAATTACGTTTTGCTGCCATTTGCAGCACTCTAGCCCTTTCCTTTGGTGTTTTAGAGCCATTTTAGTGCCTTAAAGTTCGGGTCCCCATTGACTTCATCTAGGTGTCCGCTCAACCCTACTCATTATGCCTCAAAGATTATACGTTGGGGTGTTTGCTTTCCAAAATGGGGTCATTTTATGGGAGTTTCCATTGTCCTGGTGCTCCAGGGCCTTCAAAAGTGCAATAGGTTGTCAGGAAATTATATGTGTAATTTCTGCTTCTAGAATGCCGGACGGGACTACTTGGATGTTAGGCCTCTGTATGTGGCCAGGCTGTGAAAAAGTCTCACACATGTGGTATCGCCATACTCAGGAGGAGTAGTAGAATGTGTTTTGGGGTGTAGTTGCAAGTATACATGTGCTGTGTGAGAGAAATAACCTGTTGATACGGCAATTTGTAAAAAAAAATAAATAAATCTTCATTTTGCAAAGCATTGTGGGAAAAAAATTACAACTTCAAAAAACTCACCATGCCCCTTATTAAATACCTTGGAATGTCTACTTTCCAAAAAGGGGTCATTTGGGGGGTATTTGTACTTTCCTGACTTTTTAGTGTCTCAAGAAATGAGATAGGCCTTCAGTACATCAGGTGTGATCAAGTGTGATCAATTTTCAATGATTCACACTATAGCTTGTGGACTCTATAAATTTCACAAAGACCAAATAATATACACTTACTTGGGTTATTTTTACCAAAGATAAGTAGCAGTATAAATTTTGGCCAAAATTTGTGAAGAAAAATTACTAATTTGCAAAATTTTATGACAGAAACAAAGAAAAATGTGTTTTTTCACGATATTTTCAGTCTTTTTTTATTTATAGCACAAAAAATAAAAAACCCAGTATTGATCAAATACAATCAAAAGAAAGCTCTATTTGTGTGAAAAAAAGGACGCAATTTTTGTATGGGTACAGTGTTGCATGACTGAGTAATTCTCAGTCAAAGTGTGAGAGCGCTGAAAGCTGAAAATCGGTCTGGGCAGGAAGGGGGTGAAAGTGCACTGTAGGCAAGTGGTTAAAGTAAGTCTAGAGTGGAAGAGCCACAAAATTAGGCCATTTTAGACAAAAATGTGAAAATTAGTTTCAGATATCACCACTGTTCAAATTAATGATGACCCAGCGCAATGTCTCCTGCATGCTGCCTCTATTTCTATGGCGGCGTACAAGAAAAGTGTATTTCCCCACTTACTTAACAGACACCTTCAAATGAGAACTGGATTAAAAAAGTTAATTCTGTTTATTCCCCAATCTATCTTTTTCTGGGCCTTCATACCTTTCTTCATAACAGCACTAAGATCCAGCCAGATCCTGCTGTGGCCCTCTTACTTCTGAACTCTGAATGGTGACCTCACCAATTTGCCCCTGGTATCACACACTGCATAATTGTCACCAGGAAGGTGATTTTTCATTTTTGCCCATTTGAAATACTAACTGCTTTCAACAGATTGCACTTATATTTTGTATTATTATGAATAAGCTGTCTTCTGGAGATACATTATACTTTGTATGAATTAATTTTTTTTCCAATAAAAAAAAAAAAAATAATCTATCAAGGATGCTGAAGCTATGTGTACTTGTCTGTTAGGATAGATATGATAGATTCTATAAAATATGGGCAACCTGGATACTTTTCATGTCCTCCAGTGGGAGCATATAATTAGTGAAGACTGTATATTGGTGTATGTAGAAATTTGAGAAAATTGCCTTCTTTTGTTAACTAAGTGAAGCTTAAGATTGTGCTTATTATTACTATGGATCACTATGCCCCTCCTCATCTGTCTTTTGCTTGTCAATCCTCTAACTCTCACCCCACTTTTACACCTTTTCCACCTCCCTATTCTATTTTTTTTATGTTTAATTTGTTGAGTTTAACCCAAAGGGGAATAAGAAGTATATATTTGAAGTACAATTTTGATTATCAAGAAATTCTGAAACATTTGACCTGTTCTTGTGAATGTATGGTTGTCATTCAACACACTCTTCCTACTATTGTAAAATGCTTTACAAAAGATAGGGTCTGAGTATAGCAAATTTGTGTTTTCAGTGGAACTGTAAAATTGTGAGTGTACTTTTCTGTATACCCTTTTGGGTTGCCTATATATTTTTTACCTTGTACAAGTGAAAACCTAAAAAAAAAAAAGATTTTATGAAAAAGTGATTCTAGAATAAAAGAAAAATAAAGCCACCTCTTGAAAGAAGAGAGTTCATATTAACCTCAACTCCACTTTACCCACTGCACTGCCCAGCCAACGATCTCTGCTCTCTTGCAGAGATTTCAAATGACTGATTACCATCTGCATTCAGTTTGTCCATCTACTGGTCCTTATATTACTTCTGTGCCCTGTAGTAATATTGAGGGCAGTGGAAGGATTCACAGGGTGCATAGGGTAACCAGGAATCTTACACTTTCCAAAGTATGTCAGATGCTAAAGGTTTTTCAAGCAGCTTTATCTCTGTGACATAGAGGTAAGCATGAACTAAATGAGTTGTGAGGAGAATGTTGCAGCATAGTTAATTAGACATGATATAGTGACAATGAAAATGGTAAAACAGAATACAATTTTCATTAACATTATATTAATAAAAATTAATTCTTCCATGGTAGCTCATAATAACGTATCAAAATTGCCGTTAGATTTTATGATGTTTCCCTTTTATATAGGAACTTAGTTGTGTTTCTGTTACAAAGCATGGTCAGTTATTTATCAAATGAAAAGTTTCCTTTTTAAATGTGTGCATTTTTGGTTCTATAAAAACAAATAAAAAAAATGGACAAAAGTTTGCATACAAACAGTAACAAAATAAAACCAGTAAAAACTGCTAAGGAAGGAAGGGTGGGAAAGAGTTGAGGTTACCTAATGGTTGATAAAGAAAGTTAAAAATTGTTTAAGCATTTTTTGATTTCCACTTAACTACTAATGAGAATTCTTTATAGAAACATAAAAGCAACATAGAAAGGTGACAGCTGAAAAAAAGACCAAGTCGGCAATTGTCTGCCCTTTTTTATATATGTATAAATCTATGTATGTCCCAAGAATGTTTGAATCTATTTACCATTGACTAACTTACTATCCCTGTCTATTCCAAACATCAATTACTCTTTTGGTAAAATAATATTATCTAATAATTATAATAATTTTTTTACACAATTTGTATGCCTGAAGTCTGAAATCAATGCTAAAAGTCAAAACACACTATAACTATATTGTTTTGATGTATTTATGAAAGAATCCTGCATTGGAAGCAAATGGTAAGAATTGCCACACAAGTATATGGAAAGTATTACAGGAAATTGAAAATGGGTCATTGTTTAAACATTGTTTTTTATTGTTTTTTCAGTCATGTGTTTAGTGTACACATGATAAAGCTTGTTATCATATATAGGTCTCTATATTCTTACCTTTCTTGGAAAAAGAACATTTAACCTATACCCGTAGGCTTATAACACAAAGAAGATATTGTTAAGTATTATCCATTTTGTTACATTCATTGAACCATGAAGCTATCTAGCTTAACAGTACTCTAAGCATGTACTCTGTTCCTTTCTTCCAACTTTCATTCATTCCTTTCCATGAAAATGCTTTCTTCTGTGTTTAGTAGTCACACTCTGCAGCTTGCCATAATAAAATTGTCAAACGCACAGTAAAAAAAAGTTGATTGACTTTGAAGTCAGGTGTAAAGAGAATTGGAAGAAAGAGGAGGCGCAAACACCTAGTGCATTACCCGTGGTCAATTTGCAAATAGTTTAATAAAAAATGCCAAATGCATACTCACAGACGTAAAGATAAAAACATGTTACAGGAATCCACCATGTGTGAACTGGGACACGTCCTTCAGTCAGGACCGCTAACGCATTTCGGGGGTCTGGCCCCCTTCCTCAGAGCTGGTCAGCGGAACGCGTTAGCGGTCCTGACTGAAGGACGTGTCCCAGTTCACACATGGTGGATTCCTGTAACATGTTTTTATCTTTACGTCTGTGAGTATGCATTTGGCATTTTTTATTAAACTATTTGCAAATTGACCACGGGTAATGCACTAGGTGTTTGCGCCTCCTCTTTCTTTCTTTTCTATGTACCCGTATTGGAGTTCCCTGCCTGAGGAGAGCAGCACGCCAGTCTTCCCATTCGGAGTGAGCGCTGGGCTGAATTTTTGTAAAGAGAATTGGGTTGTACCTGTAAAAATTGAAATTTGGCCAGGAAAAACATTTACACCTAACTATTTAATACATGGTTATATGTCTAACCATTTTGTTTTTCTGGAAGTATCTATACTAAAGGTGAAACCTTATTTCCAAACTTGTTTTTCTTTTTTTTCCAATACATTTTTATTAGACTTTTCAAAATAACAGTACAGTGTCGTGTACACAGAGCTGTAAAATGTAGTAGTAGTACAATATGCACATCAAGTGATGTTTAATGCAGTAAAGGATAACATTAAAAGAAACTCAACAACAGGAGAAATTGAACATAAACATTACTTGCTAAGTAATAAGATGCCTGGGGAGCAAATCAGTAAAAAGAGCAGGAATACGGTTGGATCAGATCAAATCTTAATTCGAGAAATCAAGAAGTGCGGATAAAATTACACTGAGATAGTAGACGTTGACAACCATGGTTGCCATGTTGTTTTGAAATTAGTATAAGTATTATTTCTAATTGCTATACACTTCTCATATTCACATGTGAGGTTAATAGTATAATCACATCAGAGATGTTCAGGGAGTTATCTGTCTTCCAGTTCCTGGTTATCATGAATTTGTCAGCTAGCAAAATGTGGGCAACAAGCACTCGAAATTGGTGTTGAAATTCTTCAATTTCTAGGTTTAGCAGTGCTAGTGCAGGGGAGGGGGTGGTCAGAATTCCTGTAGTGGATGAGATTAGTTCAAATTTTTTTTTCCAGAAACCTGTTATACTTTTACAGTTCCAGAAAATATGTAGTATGTTACCCGTTTACTCGCATTTCCACCAGCAAAGAGGTGAGTATGATGGGTAGAATTTTGATAATTCATACGGGGTAAGATACCAGCGTGATATTAATTTATGTGACAGCTCCCAATAGTTTGTGCATTTAGAAATACTGTATGAGTGTTTGAGCACACAAACTCACCACAGTGCACTGTATGAGTGTTTTGAGTGTCAGGGGAGAAGGATTTTTGTAAGTTAGATTCCCACTTGACCATAGGGTCTGTTTTGCGAAAAAGTTTTTTACTCTGTAAGGTGTTATAAAAAAGGGAAATTCCTTTCCTATTATGAGACTTGGGCATTAGGAAGGCGCGAATGGGGGTATGCATGCGAATCTGTGGTACAGGGTGGTCTCTAATAAACCTGGCTATACATATATGGGTATAGAATTCTGATTTAGGCAGGTTATAGTCTGCTTGTAGATCTGAGAAAGGTTTTATGGTTTTACCATTAGTAATATCTGCTAACCAATGAATGTCACGATTTTTCCAAGAGCTTAATGAGTGGTAGGGTATTAGGATCTCTAGCGTTTCTATCGGGATATTAAGTAGCACTGTATTAGGCGTTGCATCAGGACCATTCCTTAAAGTTCTCCATGCTTGGAGTGTGGCTTGGATTGTCAAAGGTAGTGAATTTAGAGACATTAGTTTCCAGCTGTCAGCTATAAGCAAGTTAGGCAGGTGGTTAACTTTCATGAAAGCAGCTTCTACGTGGACCCATTTAGTATCTGAGGACGTTTGGAACCATTGTTTGACATGGGTAAGTTGGGTAGCGACGTAGTAGTCAGACACATCCACCATGCCTAATCCACCTGCTGATTTGTGCATGATCATATGTGAGTGAGAGCATCTAGGGCGTTTACCTCCCCATATGTAGTTCTTAAGAGTGTGTTGGATAGCAGTAAGGTATGAGGGTACAATCGGGATAGGGAGAGCACGAAAGATATATAAGATTTGTGGGAGCACCATCATTTTGAGCGCTGCCAGTATGCCTAGCCACAAGATCTCCCTAAATGAGGGTTGTTGCAGCTGCTGGGTTATCTTTTTAAGTAGTGGTATAATGTTGGCCTCTGCTAGTGAAGACATTATTGGCATAAGGGTAATACAGAGATAAGGGATACCTTTTTTTGTTCCATATGTATGGGAAAGAGTCCTCCAAGTGTTTTCTTATAGTGGCATGTAGATTAAGTTGTAAAATAAGTGATTTAGTAAGGTTTACTTTGTAATAAGTTATCTTGCTAAATTCCATTAAAGTTTGGTGGGCAAATTGCAACAATATCAAGGGATTGGTTAAGGAGAGGATAACATCGTCGGCGAATAAGTTCGCCGTGTGAGTTTCCTTCCGCAGTTTAAATCCCAAAATATGGGGATGTGAACTTACAGTATCTTCTCGGCAAGGGGCTCTATGAGGAGGTTGAAAATAGTTGGGGATAGGGGACACCCTTGTCTAGTGCCATTTGTGATAGATAGTGGTTTGGAGAGTAAACCAGACGTGTGGACTTGTGCAGATGGGGTGGAGTACAATGACAGTATAGCATCATACATATATCCTTGAAAACCAAATTTTCTTAACATACAGGACACATATCCCCAATGGACCCTGTCGAACGCCTTCTCTGAATGCAGGGAAAGAAGCAGAGAAGGCGTTCTTGAGGTCTCAGCATAATGAATTAAGTCGATAATACGCCTAGTGGCATCAGATGTTTGTCTTTCAGACACAAAGCCCATCTGGTCCGAATTGATCAAAGATGGTAATATAATGGATATGCGTCTTGCTAGCAATTTGGCAAATATTTTTACGTCGGAGTTAAGCAGCGATATCGGGCGGAAATTTTACGGCATGTCCGGTGTCTTGCCTGGTTTGGGGAGCGTTGTTATGTGTGCTTTCAGCATGTCAGATGGGAATTCAGTCTGTATTGTCGCAGTATAAAAGAGTTTCAGGAGGTGTGGGGATAGTATATGTTTAAATAGTGTATAATATTCAATCGTATGTCCGTTGGGGGCCTGGAGATTTTTCATTGGGCAGAGTATCTATCATTTTGATAACTTCTTGCTCAGTGAAGGGGGAGTTCAAAAATAATAATTGAGAATCTGAGACGGAAGGGAGTTTAATTGTGTCCAAAAATTTGTGAATATCATCCGTGGTCGGTTGGTATGTAGTCGGGTCTTGTTTCAGATTATATAGGGATGCATAACAGTCCGCAAAGGCGTCCGCTATTGCTTGGGGGTTCGTCAATTTTGTGTTAGTAAAAGGGTGTACGAGGAAAGGTATTTTAGATCTGGTCCTACAGGCTTTCAATTTATTTGCTAGAAACTTGCCAGTTTTGTTGTGTTGTGAGTAGAAAGATATTTTAAGTGAACGCATATACTGTATCTGTCGTGATCTTGGACCATCTGTTCACAGAGGGATGTACGGAGCACCATAATAGCGGCGGAGGTTTGTGTTGTGGGATTGCTTTTGTTTTTAGTTTCAAGTGTATGTAGTTGCTGCAGAATGTTATCAACGATAGGATGCCTCTCATGTACGCTTTATGCACATTCCAAATAGTCATAGGTGATACGTCAGAGGTGTCGTTTTGGGTAAAGAAAACGTCCAGATGCTGTAGTAATTGGGCACGATTGCCAGGGGATTGTAGTACACTGTTATTACAACCCCAGATGGTTTGTTTAGGGGGACAGGTGTTCAGTCAGAGTGCAATGCTAATCCCTGCATGGTCCGACCATGTCATATCGTGAATATTAGCGGATATGGTCGCTTGTAGGAGCCATTTGTCAATGAGGAATAGATCCAATCATGAATAAGACCTGTATCTGGCAGAGAAAAATGTATAATCTTTCTCGTTGGCATGAAAGCAGCGCCATACATCATAAAGATCTTCCCTGTGTAGAAGGTTTTGCAGTGAAGGAGCTCTGATTCTTCGTGTGGAAGATGAATCCAACACAGGATCTGGCACTAAGTTAAAATCGCCACATATAATTAAATTGCCCTTTCGCACCTTGGAGATTAGTTTAAGTAGTTTATGAAAGAATCTCAAAGGGTGCAAATTGGGGGTGTATAGAGATACTAGTGTCAGAAGTCTGTTATTAACAGTACATATCAGTATTATATATCTACCATCCTCATCAAGTATCAAGTCCTGCAGGGTAAACGATACTGAGTCTCTGACAGCGATGAGGACCCCTCTCTTCTTTGCAGAAGCTGTGGAAAGAAAAATATGTGGAAAACTTTGATGGTAAAGTTTGGGGATATTCGTGTCTTGATAATGGGTTTCCTGTACAGTCAATATGTCCGCTTTGCAATGGAGTGCTTCCTTTCAAATGGACCGTCGTTTTGCTGGATGATTTAGACCATTAGCGTTCAACGAAAAAATGTTAAGTGCCATAAGCTTTGGGAAAGATGATGGATGATGTGGTTAATCCTATATGTGCTGGAACCCAATGGAAAGGGGACGTGAATATGCTCACCGGACATGTCACCCATTGAGAATGTTTTGGATGCTCTGGATCAGCGTATACAACAGCGTGTTCCACGTCCTGCCAATATCCAGCAACTTCTCACAGCCATTGAAGAGGAATGGACCAACATTCCACAGGCCATAATCAACAACCTGATCAACTCTATAGGAAGGAGATGTGTTGCACTGCATGAGGCAAATGGTGGTCACACCAGATACTGACTGATTTTCGGACCCCCCCGGACCCCCCAATACAGTAAAACTGCACATTTTGAAGTGACCTTTATTGTGGCCAGCCTAAAGCACACCTGTGTTATAATAATGCGGTCTAATCAGCATCTTGATATGCCACACCTGTGAGGAGGATGGGTTATCTCGGCAAAGGAGAAGTGCTCACTAACACAGATTTAGACAGATTTGTGAACAATATTTGTGAGAAATTAGGCGTTTTGTGTACATAGAAAAAGTCTTAGAGCTCATGAAAAATGGGGGCAAAAATAAAAGTGTTGCGTTTATAATTTTGTTCAGTGTAAATCATTCATAGTCCCCAAATGTCCACCATTTGGAGCAACTTCTTTGTGAACTAAACCTTTTGCCCAACCATAAAATGATTACATTTATTTTGAAAGAAAAAAAAAAAAGAATAAAGGAAAAGTGAGAAAAAAACTTTTGGATTTAACTAATCATTTTTTCACATTAATTCTCTATGCTGTAACTGGGGGTGTGGTAGTGTATGTGCTCTATGTCTACATAATTTGTGCTAAAAAGTATCCCCAATTCCCATCTCAGAAAACTACTTTTTTTCTTTTCATTAGTGTATTCCAAAACCAAGCACAAAAATAACTATAAAGCCGGCCATAGACAGTTTGAATCTCAAAAATCTGATTCAAATCATGTATGGGCAGGCTGAGTGTACCCAAGTTAATTGATCAATCAACTTGGGTACAACCAGCCTGCCTGATTTTACATGCGATTATTGCGAGCGGCTGTTATAGCTTATGTAACAACAGAACTTGTTATATTCGACCTGCATTCCAATCAGCAAAACCACTACTTTTATATCTCCACAGATAGTCCAGGTGTACTTGGTGTACTGGATATACTTCAACAACATTTCCATGTTTTCCTTTGTTTCTTTCATGTGTGCAGTACAGCTAGCAGGTATTGCAAATGGCAAAAACAGAATATTCCTATAAAACACTACATGATAAGTTAAATTACAAGTTTTGTGATTAGCAGCAAAAATCTAAAAGATACACCAAAAATTAATCAGGAAGAAAAATCTTCATTGTCACGTGTGGTCCAAGACAAATAGATATATGGCCCATCTTATACCTTCCATTAGCTTAATTTATTGAGCAACATATATTACAAAGTAATGAAAGCAATATGGCATAAAATTGAATTACCTTTTAAATTAGGAATAACTATAAAGAAAGTCCTGTGATTTATATATGGGGACATTGCATGCTGTTCCAGAGCTCCTATGATTAAGAGGATGAGAATATAGCCATTTAATGCACAAGTGTTGTGGTATTCAAGAAGGCTGAGCAGTTTATATCAGTGGGAGCAATTGTGCCCCATTGCTGTTTCTGTGGGATAAATAGTACCCCCATCATTGTTGTCAGTTAGAGGAATAGTGCCCCATTGTTGGTGTCAGTGGAAGGAATAGTGCCTCATCATTGGTGTCAGTGGGAGGAATAGTGCCACATTGTTGGTGTCAGTGGAAGGAATAGTGCTTCAGGGGCCAGATAAAGGCAAGCAAAGGGCCGCATCTGGTCCATGGGCCCGCTTTGGGGACCGCTGGTTTATATGATAATTTTTACGTTGCGAAGCAGGATAATTGGTTTTCAGCGCAGAAATATTAAAATGTTTGTAAAGCTTCAGCTTTTTTTTTAAATTTAAAAAACAAACATGTCATACTTACCTGCTCTGTGTAATGGTTTTCACAGAGCAGCCCCAATCCTCCCCTTCTCGGCTCCCTCGTAGCTGCTCCTGGCTCCTCCCTCCTCTTCAGCCAGTGCTGTCATAGGAAGTGAAGTCCCTCTGCCTGTGTACATAGACACAGACATAGACACAGACATAGACACAGATAGTGAAGCATAGTCCCGCCCTCCGCTCCCTCATCACAGAATTTGTTGAAAGCAGTGGGAGCCAATGGCTCCTGCTGTTATTGATCTGCCCTATCAGGACGGACAGAGGCGGGAGAGCTACTGATCTCATGCGCAGCTCTAGATTGTGATGGGGCATAGGCAGGTATAAGGGGGGGGGTCTTGGCTTGGGGAGCATCCCAAGCACAGAAGGTTTTTTACCTTACTGCATAGAATGGCTTTAGAACTATTTTAAGGTTTAAATAACATATACTTTACAATGTGATGAAAACAATATGGCATAAAGTGGAATTGCACTTTAAATTAGCAATGATTAGGAAGAAGTGCATGTTGTTTGAGTTGTGAACCATTTAAACCGAACATCTGGAGAGTCCCCAGCCTACCTTTTCATTCTAAACATTTGTATTTCTCAAATGCACAAGCTTAACTTTTTCTTCAGTGAACCTTATCTAGCATATGTTTTCTAAGTCCCCTGTACTGCCCAAAATTCTTGGAAGTTAATAAACATCCTGTCCCCAGCCCATTATTTTTTGTAATTAGGCAATCTTTTTTCTTCACTGATTTATCTTAATGAAAATTGACTAATTAACGGTTATGAGACTGCGTGCCTAGCCCCTCCAATAACAGTAATTACCCATAAGTGCTTTATTTATAGCAGAACCTTTATGTGTTTCTTTTGGCTATCAAGAGAGAGATGAAATAGCAAGATGAAGTTATGTGTTTAGAATATTCTTTAAGATCCAGGAAAAATCAGGTAAGTCTAAAAGTACAGTATAATAAGAAACTTTTTAGGGTGTTATTACTTTTTGTATGGGCAGATACTGTAATATGCTTGATTATGCAAATACAATATTATATTAACAAAAAGGTATTTGCAGCACCTTTTGCATGTCTACAAATGACAAGGCTAATAAGACATCTTCAAAAGCAGCAATGGAATGCAAAGTGGATTAATCTGGACCCAATTCAATTTATTGATAGTAGGATCAATAAAATATGAATTTTGATTGGTTGTGGAGGATTGCTGTATTTTCTGAATCTTAAAGTGGGCTTGAACTCAAAAAGTTAAAATTTGCTGTTATAGGGAACACCTAAAAATAATAATTGTGCCTAACCAGAACCCTGAAAGACTTAGCAGTGCACTTACTGATATGTAAGGGTGCCTAGACACTCTAGTGTCTACTGCCTCATTGCTGTATATCAGCGGTTTAAGATCGAAGGCATTGCTGCCCCTGAGTGCTAATCTAAAGATTTAACTACCTCCTACCCACCGTATAGACAAATGCTCCCTTGTTCTAGGGCAACATCATATTACGTCACTCCAGTTTCACAGGGCTCCTCTCCCACGATCTCGCTAAAGAACCAATGACGAGGTTCTTTACCCATGTGGTCAACTGTGTCAAATTACAGCTGATCACATGTAAATAAGGAAGTGCCGTTTATCGGCTCTCCTCGCCTCACACTGAGTGTGGGGAGAGCCAATCAGCGGCATTTTCTCACAGGTGAGACCTGTACAGGTAATCAGGGCACTGATGATCAGTGCCCTGATTATCAGCGCAGCCCCGATAGTGCCTAGCAGTGATGTAAGTCAGTGCCCCATCAGTGCTGCCTATCAGTGCCGCCTTTTAGTGCCCATCAGTGTTGCAGATTAGTGCCTCTTCATCAGTGCCCTTCAGTGCAGTCTATCAGTGCAGATCAGTGCCGCCTCATCAGCACACATCAGTGAAGGAAAAAGATGACTTATTTACAAAATTTCCTGACAGACACTAAGAAAATGTTTCTTTTTTCCAAAATTTAGCAAAAATAAAAAACCCAATGGTGATTAAATACCACCAAAAGAAAGCTCTATTTGTTTGAAAAAAAATAAAAAAATAAAATTTGGGTGCAGCGTGGCATGATCGTGCATTTGTCATTCAAAATGTGACAGCGCTGAAATCTGAAAATTGGCCTGGGCAGGAAGGAGATGAAAGTGCCCTGTATTGATGCAGTTAAAGTAAGATTTTGTGATGTCACTCCTGTGCTGTCCACTAGGGATGATCGAACGGTTCGGGTGGACCATGGGTTCGACTTGAACATTGACTGTTCGAAATTCGACCGAATTCCGAACTTTTTGCGGAAAAAGTTCGGAATTCAGCAACCAGAACCGACCAAAATGCAATGGGACAGGAACTGGGCTTTAAAAGCCCGTGATTGGACCAGAAACATCAGTAAAAGCCAATTGAGGGGGCAGGAGGATGCTAGGAATGCGATTGGAGTGACTAGGGGGTCCAGAGGCCAATCAGTAGTGAATACGCCCCCCAGTATATAACATAGCCCCACCAAATCTCTGTAATACAGGGGCTGTGGAAGAGAGTGGAAGCAGTTCTGTTACTCCTGCTTCAAAAGTGTCATTTAGCAATAATTAGTGTGAGGAAAGGGATATCTAGTGTAGTTACGGTACTATTTTCCACTATAGTTGGATTCAATAATCTAGTTTCTGTAGGGAAAGTGATAAGTGTCAGGGTGACCGTAGTGTAGTGTAGGGTGAACTGACTCTGACTGCTATGGCAGGGTGACCGCCATAGAAAAAAGATTGTTTGTCTTAGAATTGCAGTAGAGCAGGCATATGGCTCCGCTCCTTTCACACCTGGCCATTTTTGTTGCAGGCGTTTATTGGGCCTTTGTGTGGACGTTTTTGGAGGCAGGCATGACATCTGAACTTCTGTGTCGGGGTATATATACACACACATATATGTATATATACACATACACACATATAGGTGTGAAAGTAGCAGAACCCTATGCCTGCGCTAATGAAATTATTTGCAGGCATAGGGCTCCGCTCCTATCACACCTATATGTGTGTATGTGTATATATACATATATGTGTGTGTGTGTGTGTGTATATATACCCCTATACAGAAGTTCCACAAAAAAGCCCAATAAACACCTGCAACAAAAATGGCCAGGTGTGAAAATAGCGGAGCCATATCCCTGCTCTACTGCAAGACAAACAATCTTTTTTTTCTGGTTCTGGACATGCTACAGAGCTGAAACTTTTTAGACCCCCCAGACACTAAATCCAAGGAAATCTCTTTTTTTTTTCAATAATTTTTTCAATAATTGTCTCTCTATCAAAAACGACAATTTCTAAGAACTTTTTTTGTGTGATTAATAGTCCCTGGGGCATGACCCAGAACCCTAGGCACTTTTAGGGGCATTTATTGGGTTTTAGGGCTTCAAAATGGTGTTTTTTGATTACCGAAGATCGGGTCCCATTGATTTCAATGGGGTTCTGAAATCCGGACTTTCGGGAAGTTCGGGTGTTCTGGTCGAACCAAACTTTTTAAAAGTTCGATTATCCCTACTGTCCACTGTTCTCCTTGCTTGGGGCTCTGACATGAGAAAGCAAAGCCTTCCTTCAACCAAGATGGCCAAGCTACACAGAGATACAGTGCAGAACAAGGCATGGTAAATCATTAATAGATGAAAGATCAGCTGCAGGGAGATCACAGCCAATATGACTAGTCCGTTGCCCTCCAGCCATTTTTATTTTTTTTTGGCAGAGCTTCCAGAGTTCAGTTCTTCATTAAAGGATAAATGCACACTTTGAATTTTTCAAACTATATATTTTTTTTTTTTACCTTTTTCTTTCCTCTATAGCAGTAATGGTGTCATGCAGGGAACTTATTATTTTATACGTCCTTCACTTGTTCACGAATCGATATAGCCAATCGATAAATAGTTTGGGTCTTTTTTAAGAAGAAGGCATGCTCTTATTCCTTTAGAGTTTCTTGCTTCTAAGGCTAGCTCACTATTGTCTGTGAGTGACTGTATAATGATAGTAATGTGTTGTATCAAAACCTCAGTGTTTGGCTACTGATATTAAATCAGCTTTTTATGATGAGCAACTTAGCAACTCATGTAGGTATAGATATTAGATGATTGTCACCAGGCCTATAATAACAGTAGTGGGAGTTGATTGGGTACATGGATCCCTTCAGTACATGCTCTTCCCTGGCAGGGGGGTAATTACCAATAACAAGGTTTGGTTTTCATGATAAATTCTTTTGTATCAACATAAGAGCTGAGCAAAGGATGTGTGCTAGCCTATGCATGTTGATATTTCTGCTCATAATAATGACTGAAGTTTTAATTTCCAATTCTTACCTGCAAGTCACTATACTGAGAAATCCACAACCCAGTACAATCTTTAGTTTGAAAATACTTGCAGTAGATCACCAATTTAATATCTGTGAGCCCAAAGCTTTCCCTGAACACAAAGGTGCTAAAAAGTTTCTTATTAACTGTGCTCAAAAATAATCTATAGTGAGTAATTCTATTCTCTTGTGTAAAGTCACCAGCCTTTGCGAAGTATTAGCAGCCACTAGGGAAATAGGAATGTGCTCAGTACATCATTTGAGTTATAATAGAAGCATTTGCATGAAAGCAATTGTAATGAGTCTTTCAAATTTTTACACTTTTGTTTTTACTATATTCGCATTGAAGTATTTTAACCACTTAACCCCCGGAAGATTTTACCCCCTTCCTGACTAGGGCCTATTTTGCGATTCGGCACTGCGTGACTTTAACGGACAATTGCGCGGTCGTGCGACGCTGTACCTAAACCAATTTGACGTCCTTTTTTTCCCACAAACAGAGCTTTCTTTTGGTGCGATTTTTTGATCATGCGCTATAAACAAAAAAAGAGCGTCACTTTTGCAAAAATAACAATATTTTTCACATTTTTTTATATGAAATTCCCCCCCAAAAAATTTAAAAAATCAAATTTTTTTAACATTTTAGGCCAATTTGTTTTATGCTACATATGTTTGGTAAAAAAAAAATCGCAAAAAGCGTATTTTGATTGGTTTGCGCAAAAGTTATTGCGTTTACTAACTAAGGGAAAGATTTTTGTCATTTTTGTTGTTTTTTTTTTAACGAGTAATGGCGGCCATCTGCGTTTTTTTTGCGGGACTACGACATTGCGGCGGACAGATCGGACCCTTGACTGACATTTTTGACACTTTTGGGTTTACCAGTGACATTACTACAGTAATCAGTGCTATACATATGCACTGTTACTGTAAAAATGACACTGGCAGGGAAGGAGTTAACTTTTTTGAGAGGGAGGGGTTAAGTGTGTCCCTAGGGGCGTGCTTGTAACTGTGATTGGATGTGGCTACTGGTGTAAGAACAGAGATCAACGGCCCTACATAGCAGAACCGTGTGATCTCCATTCTTACACAGGGAAGAATGACAGGTGGCTTTGTTTACATTAGCCGCCTGCCTTTCTCCCGCTGTAACGGACATTCGTGAGTGCCCGGCGGAAATCGGGTCCACCGGGCACACGCGCGGGGGTGTCCGTGAGCGAGCGGGAGCGCGCCTCAGTCGGCGCGCGCTCGCTCGCTAGAGCCTCACAGGCTAGCGACGTAGTCCTACATCGATTTGCCTGTGAGGGGCTGACCGCCGCAGTAAATAGTCGTGCAGCGGTCGGCAAGTGGTTAAACAGATTCTACAAAATCTCCCACTAGTGGCTGTCTGTATGCCATTCAGTACCATTTGCGGTCACCTAAAATGAACAAGATAATCTACTAAGTTTGTAGTGAACCGAAGGAAACTGATTGGCTTTTAGAGAGGAAACGATTAAGAAAGATATATGTGATATTAACTTTTTCCTGTATATTAGCAATGATTTATCTACCTGCCCCCTTCTCAGAGGAATTCTAATGACTACTATTGAGGAACCTGCTGGCTAAATCTGACTTTCCCCTTCTTTTATTAAGCAACTTTAACCACTTTAAGACCGGAAGGATTTGCCCCCTTAATGACCAGGCCCTATTTTGCGATTCGGCACTGATTTACTTTAACGGACAATTGCGTGGTGGTGTGACGCTGTACCCAAATAAATTGATGTATTTTTTCCCCATAAATAGAGCTTTCTTTTGGTGGTATTTGATCACCTGTGCGATTTTTATTTTTTGCGCTATAAACAAAAAAAGCATGACAGCTTTGAAAAAAAAGCAATATTTTTCACATTCTGCTATATGACATTCTCAAAAATTTAAAAATCCAAATTTTTTAACATGTTTGGCCAATTTGTTTTCTGCTACATATTTTTGGTAAAAAAAATTGCAATAAGCGTATTTTGATTGGTTTGCGCAAAAGTTATCGCGTCTACTAACTATGGGAAAAATTTATATCTTTTTTATTTTTACTAGTAATGGTGGCGATCTGCAATTTTTTGCGGGACTGCGACATTGCGGCGGACAGATCGGATCCCTAACTGACATTTTTGACACTTTTGGGGGTACCAGTGACATTACTACAGTTATCAGTGCTAAAAATATGCACTATTACTATAATAATGACAATGGCAGGGAAGGGGTTAATCCTATGGGTGCATAATGGGTTAAATTTGAGCCTAGGGGAGTGATTCTAACTGTGGGGAGGGGGGGCGTGGCTTGTGAAATGACCATAGAAACATGTGATCCTATATAGAAGGATCACATGAGCTCTGTGATCATTTTAGGGAGAAGAACGGTCAGCTGTGTTTACAACACCCAACTGTCCTCTCTCAGCGGGGAGGGATCGCGGGTGTCAGGTGGCGATCTGAGCCGTCTGACCCATGCCTCAGCTTCCCCGCTGCCGAGTGGGGGGCCGCCAGCGGCGCGTACTCACCCCCTAGCTTCCCGCGCGCGACCGACCAAACATAAATCTGCGGTGGGTGGATGGGAAGTGGTTAACTATTACCTGAACCCATTGTGAGACAAACATTCTACCACCCCCAAAACATTAATAATTAGGTACACCATATTGTCCAGAGGGGGGGTTGATTGACGTATGGAGGAATCTGCAACCTAAGGAGGTTTTTAAAAAAAAAACATATATTGTTTCCAAAACTGATTTGTGTATATGGATCTTTCACCATGATACTGTTAGTACATAGAGTACATTATGCTTCTAGAGGAATTTCAGATAATTCCCCGCCTAGTGCCCTTAAAAAGACACCCTGGAAACGAAATGCCTTCTGACTATATCCCATTACATTGCCAAATTCTATTGAACAATAGAATTCCTTAGATTTCATGACACTTTTCACAATTTATTTACCTGTTGGGAAGTGCTGAAAGCCTTTTTGAAAGGCATATTTACCTCTGAAATAAATGGCATCAAAACATCAATAGTATTCAATTGGTTGTAAAGTCAGAAGGTTTTTTTTATCTTAATTCATTCTATGAATTAAGATAAAAAAAACCTTCTGTGTGCAACAGCCCTCCTTCAGCCCCCTCAGCCCCCCTCAGCCCCCCTAATTCTTACCCCATCTTGATACAGCGATGTGCATGAATGCTTCGGCCGTCTGGGACTCTCCCTCCTGATTGGCTGAGACACAGCAGCAGCGCCATCGGCTCCCGATACTTTCAATCAAAGTCAACTAGCCAAGGAGGAGAGAGGGTGCGGGGCCAAAACACAGTTCTGTGTCTGAATGGACACACAGAGCTGCGGCATGGCTCGGGTGCCCCATAGCAAGCAACTTGCTGGGGGGGCAATTGACAGGAGGGAGGGGCCAAGAGGGACCCGAGAAGAGAAGGATCTGGGCTGCTCTGTTGAAAACCACTGCACAGAGCAGGTAAGTATAACATGTTTGTTATTTTTAAAGAAAAAAAAAACACAAGACTTTAGTGCCACTTTTAGGCCCCTTTCACACTTGTGCGACTTGTCTTGTGACTTGGGACTGCAAAGTCGCATTATACGTCGTACCCCATGATTTCCAATGTGTACCACTCAAATCTGTGCGACTTCAAAGTAGTCCCTGCACTACTATGGTCTGACTTTGATGCGACTTGAGGTTCATAGACCTCAAGATTACACAGGCATTTCTTCAAGTCCAGTCAAAGTCGCATCAAAATTACGTCAAAGTCACTGCAAAATCACAGCAAAATCGTGCAACTTTTAGGTCATGAAAGGGGCCAAAGGTAACATTTGGTGAAACAACAGGTACATCCACTTAAGAAGGAAAATGTTTCTAATCCAATTACTTCTACATAGGATGCATGATTCTCAAGAATTGCAAAGCATTCTCTGATTGGGTGGGTTGGAGATCATGACAGCCCCGCCTCTCCACCTAATCGATTTAGGGAATTCCTTGAATTCACTGAGAAAACACAAAAAGTGCCAAGCGTAAACCTCTGTGTTCACTATGTAGGAGGGCAGTTGCCTGGCATGGGACGCACAGGACAGCAGTCATCACTCTAGTGCTTGGTCCAACCAGCGCTATTGTAACTATGAAAAAAAAAAAAAACTGGTATTTGGCTTTAAAGCATTATCCCACTGCTTCTGCAGAGATGAAAAGGTATACAGTATATTGAAGTGTCCTACTATAAGGAAGGGAAGAAGACGGGTTGTCTATTAGCTAAAGATGCCTAATCTCAACAATCCTCTAACTTCATTAGTGGTCTGGTTACCCAAGGGGGAAAATGGTTAACTAACTGGACATGGTTCTGTGGGAACTAGTCCCTTTTTACTCTGAGCTCTACATTCTAAAAGCCCCTCAGTATGAGGAATCTTTACACTAGTATGTACAAGACTTTACTCTTCTAATACTATCTAGAGAGTACCAAAATATTTAGATTGCCCAATTATTAGAAGAAATACAGGGCTCAATCTTTCCTTAATCATAAGATGCCAATTGATGATGGATTACATATAGAGATGTATAAACATTATGCAGAGCATATATTGCTAGACATGTGCAATTCATTTGGTTCTGAATATACTGTAAATCCGGACACTTTTTTGGTCATTCGGAGATTCTAATGTATCCAAATCTCCAAATGGCGGCGGTTCCCCATCTGGGGAGGACATCTATGACGGAATATAGCTCAACAGGTGTCTGCCACTTACAAGGCAGGTCTAATTATCCTTATCTAAACAAAGTATTCCGCAGGACCGATACAAACATACAGGAGCGTTTGTATTTACACTCCGTGTGAATATCGGCTCCCCAATTTATGAGCTCCATGACCGTCTCTTAGTCTTCCTCGTTATAGTACCAAAAGAGTTCAGAATATACAATGTACAGACAAAGCAATTATTAAGCTCCAGACGAAGCTTTCATCAAGAAGGCGAAACATGTTGAGCAAACTGTCACGAGTAATGTATACTATGTATCTACTGTAAACTTCAGCCGACCCTACTGACTGGCACCTTGAGCATCGAGGTGTCCGCCGGCAGGCTCTGTCTGCTTTGAAGTATATCACATTGGATGTATGCATAATACAACTTGTTCTGTACACAATTGTTCTCATACTATATGAAGGTCCAGTACCTCATGTAATATTATATCTCATACTGTCGACCGTTTTTGGTCTTATGTTCAATGTAGATTTTTTCATCTGCTTGTATTACTAGACGATTTTAAAGTGTTTGTTTAATAAAAAGCAATTTTATGAAAATTTAGTGCCCGAAATCCTTGTCTCCCAACCTTTCCATATCCAATGATTTAATGTAGGATAGGGGCATCTTCAGGTGATATATATAATGACCCAGACTGCTGCTGTCTGGTGAGTCATGTGTTTTTGGAAACAAATGAAATAGTAACTAATTTAGTTAAAATTTGTTTAGTCTCATACATTCATTTTGTAACGCATTTCAAATTTTCAGAACAATTTGAATTGGAATGAACCGATTCAAATTCTGTGTAAAGAAAAGCTTTACACAGAAGTCGGCCACCACGTTCTTAACAATCAATGACTCATCAGCTGTCAGCTGGCTTTCCCGCTAACAGCTGAATGTAAACAGAATTACCGGCAAATACAAATTTAGATTAAAAAACAGCGTGGGGCCCCCCCTATTCCATATCAGGCCCTACAGATCTAGTATGGATATTGAGGGGAACCCCACGCCTAAATAGTTTTAAATTGCGTGGCCCCCCTCTAAAATCCATAGCAGACACTTATCCAAGCAGGCAGCCTAGCAGGTCAGAAAAGGGAGGGGATGAGCTTAGTCCCCCCCCACCTGAACTATACCAGGCCACATGCCTTCAACATGCAGGGTGTTTTGGGGTCCATTTTGATGAGGACAAGGTCCTTTTCCACACAACCCTGGCCCAGTGATTGTGGGGGCTGACTTATCGCAATCTGGAAGCCCCCTTTAATAGGAGGTCCCCAGATCCCAGCCCCCCATATGAATGAGTATGGGGTACTATGCCTACTTATTCACCAAGAAATTGTAAAAGTGAGTAAAAACACAACAATTTTTGACAAATCCTTTTTAAAAATCAAATAAATAAATAAATAAATGTCCCCAGAAGTAGATCCAGTGTCAATCATGATGTCCGCTGATACTGCTGAGCTGGAGAAAAAAAGAGTTCTGCAATCTGCACCCGACAAAGGCTCCCACCGGCTGTCAGCTCTACCATTTAACAGTTCTTACTTAAATACCTAAGGGGCTGGGCCACCCAAGGATGTCCCTGGTAAACCTCACTCCTTGTGATGTCATCGACCTAGCATTCCCCTGGCTGATGATGTCACAAGGGGTGGGGTCACCAGTGATGTAATTGGGTGGCCCCACCCCATTGCCAAAAACTAGTGTTGTATTTTTATTAACTTTTACTTTTTTTCTGAATGAGAAGGTGTACTATTTACCCCATACAAAAAATTCAATGTAAAACAAATGTAAAAATATGCTGCTGACACTTAGGTGACCACCCTATAAGAAACTGTAAAAAACAAACTTATAGTGCAGTGCCACAAAATATGCAAATCAAATTATTTGTGCAAACATGCATAGGATGTGATCATAATAAAATCACAACAACACAGATAATGTGCATATACATAAGAAAATGTAAATATCAATACCCAGATATAAGCCCACTAAAGCATTCCACTTGTAGAGGAATTATAGCACCACAAAATATGCAAATCAAATAAATTGTGCAACCATGCATAGGATGTGATCATATTATAAGAAAGTGCCATAGTTCCTAATATAAACATCCAAATATACGTCCACTAAAGCATTCCAATTGTAGAATAATAAACGAATAAAGTCCTTATGTTTTACCAGCTTCTAACTAAAGGAGCTTCCACACAAAGAAAAGTACAAGGCTCAACTACAACATTTGGTGCAAGGCCTAGTACAGCTTGGCCAGGAGGTTAGAGACCTGGTGTACTCTACAATTTCCGTTTCACAAGGTCATTGAACCTTGGCTCAGGGTTGGAGTCCCAACATTTCCACCTGTCTAATAAGGCTTTTCCTATGTATAATAAGTTTGTTTTAGTATTGTTCTCATCATATGCTTCTTTTAATTTAGCAAAAATTGGATTGCATGAAAATATATGGTAATCTTTGAGCACAGGCAAGATGGTAATAATTATATGTGGCAGTATATTGCATAGACATAGAAAGAAAAAAAACACGCAAAGAAGCACTATAGTCCACTTGGATATAAAGAAACATTTTATGGCTTACTTACTCTTTCATTTATTGTCACTGAAGTTACCGTATATACTCGAGTATAAGCCGACCCGAGTATAAGCCAAGACCCCTACTTTTACCACAAAAAGATGGGAAAAATCATTGACACGAGTATAAGCCTAGGGTGAGAATGCAGGGCGGCGGGCATGGTACAGGAGAATGCAGGGTACTGGCATGGTGCAGGAGAATGCAGGGCGGCGGCCATGGTACAGGAGAATGCAGGGTGACTGGCATGGTGCAGGAGAATGCAGGGTACTGGCATCGTACAGGAGAATGCAGGGTGACTGGCATGGTGCAGGAGAATGCAGGGTGACTGGCATGGTGCAGGAGAATGCAGGGTACTGGCATGGTACAGGAGAATGCAGGGTACTGGCATGGTGCAGGAGAATGCAGGGTACTGGCATGGTGCAGGAGAATGCAGGGTACTGGCATGGTACAGGAGAATGCAGGGTACTGGCATGGTACAGAAGAATGCAGGGTACTGGCATGGTGCAGGAGATTGCAGGGTACTGGCATGGTGCAGGAGAATGCAGGGTACTGGCATGGTGCAGGAGAATGCAGGGTACTGGCATGGTGCAGGAGATTGCAGGGTACTGGCATGGTACAAGAGGATCCGGGGTTGTGGGCATACTACAGGAGATGCAGTGCTGTGGGCATGGTACATGTGGACCATGCCCGCAGCACTGCATCCCTCGTAGTGTGCCCGCAGCCCATGGCAGGTAGTGAAGCTGTTTCACCTACCTGTTCCAGAGGCGCCTTCATTTTAAAAATGGCGCCGCCCGGCGCCGACACGTCATTGCGCACGCGCCGCCGCCGCTCGTATACTTTTGGCTATTCCCGGCCTCTCCCGAGCGGCGCCGGGAATAGCCGAAATTACATGAGCGGCGGCGGCGCGTGCGCGGTGACATGTATGCGACGGGCGGCGCCATTTTTAAACCTTAAACCCGTCGGAGCGGACAGAAATTTTTTTTTTTTCCTTGACTCGAGTATAAGCCGAGGGGGACGTTTTCAGCACAAAAAAATGTGCTGAAAAACTCGGCTTATACTCGAGTATATACGGTAAAAGTACAGCCCTGGGGCCAGACTGAATATGAGGCAGGAGAGGCTAACTACCATAGCGGTGATCCCTCAACCACAGAACTTAAGGTGAGTGTCTCTACTGCCTCTTTGTCAGTCTGGCCCTTCTCTCCACTATCTAATGTTTATCATTAGAACATTATCATTTTGAATGTTCCTTAAAATAAAAGATTTCTTATTTGCTTATTTCAAATTTTCATAGTGAAGTCAAATGCAATAATGCCTCTCTTGCGATCCTGATTTAAACTTAGTTCAATTAGTAGTGGGGTTTGATGTTACATTCTATGGATGCATAAGAGACAGGACTCACTATATTTGCAGTATTGTGCCCCCCCTACTGATAGCCTTAGGTTTGGAGTATACATTAAGTGAGTCTATCACCCAGGCGCATCAGTCCTGAAAAATGGAACACATTTTGGCGGATGCTGGGTTTTTTTGTTTCTGCATCTAAGTGGTTAATCCTATATTCACCATACCAGTGACATCCCATATGCCTGCCGTGTCTCACATAGAGTATGCTTAATTATATAGTGTGTGGTAGTGGACCCTTATAGTGATAATGGTCACATACTAGCAGATGGTTAAATACTATAATTGAAGGTCACTGCAAACAAATTTTATTAGATGTACCTGCTTGGTTCTGCCTTGAATATTGTAGCAAACTTACAGATACCTGTAGTTATTTGACAACTCGTTGGGGGTGATTTACTAAAGCTGGAGAGTGCAAACTCTGGTGCAGTTGTACATGGTAGCCAATCAATTACTGTATTCGACTTGATCAACTAAAGTGGTTGTAACCTGCAACAGTTTGAAAAAAAAAAACACCTGTAGGGGATTGCATATGAGATACATACTAGCACATTAAAAAATACTTACCTTAGAAAGAAGCCCTCCAGGGCACGCTGTCACTGTTGAGAGGGCTGACATCTTCCCTTGGTCTTTCTTCTGCATTCGCACACTACAGCTGTGTGAGTGGCCAGAGCCGTTATGACGTCACTCCCTTACTTGGGGCCCTCAGTTACAGCACGGAAACTCTGAAGATCCGGCATGGTATGCCGGGCCTTCAGAGCGCATGCGCCAGTGACTTTAAGTGCTGCATCCAGGGCTAATATCTCCTAAATGGTGCACTTTTAGGAGATATTTATTTTACCTATCGGTAAGCTTTATTATAGGCTTACCAGTAGGTAAAAATAACAAAGCGGGCTTTACTACTGCTTTAAGTTTTGAGAAAAAAAACCTGGAAGCTAATTGGTTTCTATGCCAAGCTGCACCCGATTTTGCACTTTTAGATTTTAGTAAATTAACCTCATTGAGTTTATCCAACAATCCTTTAATATGTATGCTGTATATTTGATATCTGTCATTTATTTTAATTATGTCAAAATATAGGAGAGCAGAATATTGGGAGGTTTCCAAGTATCTTGACCAGGGTTTTCTGGTATATTGTTTTATATACTGTATATAATATGTCTGTAATCTTCTGTGATATTATATGTAAAAAAGGGATTGTTTGAGTACATAAATCAGGATTTCTCTTTCCTTGGTTGGTTTATATTTTGATAGTAACCAATAATATTAGCTTACTTAACAAAGGAATGCAGACAACAAAAAATGGGGGAGTAACCCAGGAAACCAATCAGATTTCAATTTATCATGTTAAAATTAGCAAAACTGTAATTCTGATTGGACACTTTGTCTATGCACATTGCACTATAATCTTACTAAACAAATTGTGCATCTTCTGATAATCCTTCTTTCTTCCTTGTCTGCCTATGCTTTTGAAGCAGCTAAATGTTAACCATTTTAAACATGGTTAATAATAATTTTAAATATTATAAAATCACATCACCTGTTGTGCCATCTCTGTGGAGATGTAACCTTTCCTGGAGACACAATCCTCCTACAAATGGTGTAATGACTTACATTAGGCATAATTCTCCCCTAAATAATCCTCAATAATCAGAACTGTGTGCTGGTCTCCACCTCAGGTAGACTGAAGTGAACTCTGAACTTAAAGAATACAAGTGAAATAAGCAATTAGAGCCTCTATTATATTCAGAACACTTAAATTCTTCAGACTGTTCAGCAGACTTTAATATCTTCGAAGTGAAAATTCTGAGTAGGTCACACAGTGTACTGGAATATCCAAATTAATCTTTCAGAAAGATCACAGTAGAAATTCTGACAGGAACAGATAAGTGCTAATGAATGACAATTTTACCAAGTGACTGTGATCTTTTCATTCCTGTTCTTATATATTACTTTTAATGGTGTTCATTTTCTGTGTAAAAGCTTCCTGCCCATTGCCCTTACAGACTGTGCAGATATGTAATGAAATTCTGATAACGGTGTAACCTTTTCTGCATCCTTGATATTGGTGTGTTATTAAAACCATGGAGATACGTATATTTATTATGATTAATATTTTCAGTTGTGACAAGGGGGTGCTTAAATGTGATTGGATCTTTATGGTTAAAGTAAGCATGTGCTCTGCCTGTACCGTTTTAAAGATATTCTGTCATGGGAAAAAAAATAAACTGATGAAGATATAAAGAGCAGGCACTGAGAGGAGCTGATACCTGCAGTAGGCTTTTACACTTTCCTAGCATGGCAGAAATTTTCTGGCAGGCAAAGCTCTGACACTTCCAGGTAAAATTGAAGCATTTCACTAAGGTTCCCCACTTTCCTTTGAAACATCACTATGATGAGAAGCTTTACTGCAGTGGTTCTCAACTCTGGTCCTCAGGACCCACTAACAGGCCAGGTTTGCTAGATAACTGAAATACATCACAGGTGATATAATTTGCTGCTCAGTGATTGCAGTACTCTAGTCTGCATCTCCCCAATACTTAAAATCTGGCCTGTTAGTGGGTCCTGGGGACTGGAGTTGAGAACCATTGCTTTACTGGATTAATCCATGTGATACCATGAGTCTTCAGTGGTTTCTTGCAACCTTAGTAGATGTTTATTCAAATAAGAAAAACATCGTTCACTGGCATGAGACAAAAGTCTTAACACATTTTGTACCTTTAGTGCTTATTCATGATGTCATATGGAAACCTTAGGAGAAAGTTCTAAAGTTGAAAAACCAATTTGAAAAAGGTCCTCCTTCGATGGTATTGGGTTCTGGCCCGCATTGCCATGTTGAATCCATCTTGTAGTTATAGATGCTTCTGAGGATGTGATCAGCGAGGAGATGAAATTCATATTTGGCAGTCCTGCCCCTGCCCGTGGGATTCTGGTCGAGGGTCTTCAGACTCTTGTTCACCCTTTTCCACGTACCTATCTGCAAGGATGCCAAACTAGCATTGCTCCATTGCCCGATTCCAGGCCTCTTCTCCTACCAGCAGAAACTGGCAACTTACCTATTTATTGCAGCTAAGTGCACAATTGCGAGGGCCTGGAAAAAGCCAGCTGTTTCATTTGCAGATCCTTACGATCCATGAAAAATTACAAGTATCCTCCATGATACTTATGCTAAATTTCTTTAAAATGTGGGCTCCATGGTGGTCTTTCTCTGTTCCAGCCTTGCACCCCGACTAGCCTAGGCCTTTCCTATTAATCTCCCTCGATCCCCAACCTGGGGGATCTTCCCTCCCTTACACCCCCTTTGCTCTTCGCCTATGCCCCTCTTTCTTCTACTACCCTCTATCTCTCTCTTCCCTTGGCCCTTTGCCTGTCACTTTGTCCCTCCTTCCCTCCTCTCACTCCCTGCCTTAATTTAAAAAAAAATATGTTTTTCTCTTTTTTTTTCTTTCTCCCCCTTTGTATTCAGTTTGGTTTTGTTTACTCAAAGTCCACTCCCTTTCCCCACTGCAGCCCCTGAGTTCTGAGGCTCAGCCACCATGTGTTGACTCCTGACCTGAGTCAGAGGGTCATTGTCCATTATTAGTTTACACCGCATGGCACATCTTTTCTGTGTTATCACGTGAAATCTTGCATAGTGTCTAATGTTCATATCCCCTACATGGGGATTTTGCATCTGTTCTCTATATTTCAATAAAAACTATTGTACCAGAAAAACCCATTTGAATAAACATCTACAAATATACTAGACACCACGGAGAATGTGCTATATCAGATGGTTTTCCAGTAATGGGACAAGGCAAGGTGCAGAGACCAGTAGTGTCTGCTGCATGACAGTAAGATTGCAGCTGGGTCTTTTTGCTGAAGCAGAAGAGTATTCTATGTACTTTTGGGAACTAGCATCAGTGGATAATAGAAATGTACAAGAGACAGGAAAGGTCAGACACACTTCAGCACTATAAGGAAATGCCAAAGCTCTGCATGTCAGAACAACCTGGAATTTTGTATATCAGAAAGATTTGAACGCCTGCTGCAGGAACATGCCAGCACCTATAGGTACTTATACTTTATACTTGCAGTAGTGTAAGTTCTGTCCTCTGTGATACAGTTTTAACCTTTTTTAGTCTTATTGGCTCTAACAACTCTAATATTGAGGTTCCTGAGATATTTTTTTCATAGTAGGTGACCATGATTCACTGATTGGAATGCGAGACTCCAATTGTCAAAATCATGTAAATATTTTTTTTTTTTTTTTACCCATCAACTACTATGATTGTTTAACTAAACAATAAAAAATGACAATGTAAAATATGTTGTAAAAAGAAAACTGTGAAGGTTTTGGTCTATTTGATTTACTCTTTTATTATTTACAGGTCACACCCCTCTCAGGAAGTCCCTACAAAGAAGAAATTCCTCAGAGTTCTGTCGACTGACATGTCCCTGCCAAGCATGAAGTGAGCTTGATAGATCTGATGGATATAAAAAGACTCCTTTGCAGAGGACGTCATTTGTTATAGCCTGGTGGGAATCCTCGCTGGATAATGAATAGAACTGGATGGTCCTGATGTTTTAAGCTGCAATGTCAACAGAAAAAGTCTGATGAGAACCCATCCTGGATCAATTGGGAGATAACCTCTTCAATTCCAATGAGTTTACGTATGGCCACTGGAGGCAGTTTGAGTTGGGGGATTATTGTGTATTATTATGTGTGTTACAGTGGTATCAGAATTTCTGTTCTTGATTAGCTCCATTGGAGGAGCTCATTTTTCAAACAATTTTGTTTTTGAAATTCATGTATGAACAGGTATATTTGAATACTTATGTTATCATCTTATATAGTGTGCATATAGAGTGCAAAGATTTACTTTATTTTTCTATGAAGTACTGTGACTGTTTAAAGCAGTAGTAAACTCTACTTTTAATCTTGTACCTACATGTAAGCCTACAATAAAACTTAGCTGTAGGTACAGTAAATATCTTCTAAAAGTACACCATTTAGGAGATATTCCAATATGTGATGTCAACAGCACATGCGCACTGTGCTCTCATGGATAGCACACCCAAGTATCCCAAGTATGCTGTCAACTGAGAGTGTTGTGCCACAACTGTTGCTCCTGCAAGCATGGGTGGGTGTGACATCATTGTGTCTGGGCCATTCAAACAGCCATAGCCTGTGAACCCGAATAAAAGACCGGGTAAAAATGGATACCCTGTCAGCAGTGACAGTGCACTGCTGGAGGAATCCATTTTATAGGTAAGTCTCACATAATGGAGTTTGTGAAAGATCCAACTGGGACAGGGGCTTTTGGAGGGGAATGCAGGGTAGCCTCTTGCCTACTGACTATGGGTCCTGTCTTTTGAGAGGGCGGGAGGTGTGTGATTGGGGGACTTTGTGAGGGGTATTGCTTCAGATTCAGGTCCATGTCTCCCTGATAACACACAGACTCTGGTAACCTAGGACCTGGATACATATTAAGGGCCTTTGTGCCCAAACCAGCATTGATTGCTCAAACCCTCCTTTTAGACTCAGAGATTCTAAGCAGAATATTTTAATCAGTTTAAAACAACCTGATTCTGGTATCTCCTGCTGTTATGTGTAATCTGTTTTTCTCTCATTGTATAATTCCCCATTGTGTCCTAGGTGTGAATCCCCATTGGTAATTAAGTCACCTATTAATTCTGTCTGTCTGCTAGTATTGTATCCAGTGCCCCTCGTTACCAAAGTATTGTTGGATGCTTATGTGTTTATGTGAGCTGTTCAAATGATGTACTGTTAGACATACTGATGGTATTACTGTTCAAAACGTGCATTGTTTAGTATAGTGATCAAGCTCTTATCTGATTTTGTGTGGTAGGTATTCTGTGTGAGTTTACAATAAAGTCAGTTTCAGTTTGGACCTAAGCTAGTGTCATATAGTTCTTGGGTGCAATGCTCATCTATAATACTTTTTCCTGGTTCCAGAGTGGAGGAAACTGTATCTTGGTGGAGGCACCCAAACTAGGTGCCAGGTGGTCCATCACAGAGTTGATTTACTAAAACTGGACCATGCAAATTCTTGTGCAGCTCTGCATGAAAACCAATCAGCTTCCAGTTTTTTTTTTGTCGTGGCCTAATTAAACAAGCTGAAGTTAGAACCTGATTAGCATCATCCACAGCTGCACCAGATTTTGCACTCTCCAGTTTTAGTAAATTAACCGCAGTGTGCAAGTATGCAGTACATATTAACACATTATGGCTTAAACCTACAGAAGGATACTTTTTTTTCTCATTTTAACAGTGTAACTATCCATTTAACCACATCCTGCCCTGCCTATAGCAGAATGACAGCCGGGCAGGGGATCAGTTATTCTGGGCTTCATATGACGTCCAGCAGAATAAGCTGCTCGCGCACACCCCCAAGAGTGCATATCGCTGCGATTGGTAGTGCGGTGTGTTGCTCTGACACACCGCATCTCCAATCTTGGTAAAGAGCTTATAACCTAGGTTCTTTACCATGTGATGAGCTGTTTTCAATCACAGATGACCACATCGTAACCAGGAAGTGCCATTTATCGTTTTTTCCTCTATTCGCGCTGACAAGGAGTAGCTCTCTTGGGTTTGCGCTGATAATCAATTATCAGTTCAGATCCACCAAGGATGCCCACTAGGGATGCCAACATGTGCCAACCAGGGATGTCTAACCCATGCCCCCCAGGGGTGTCAATCAGTGCCCATCAAGGATGCCAATCGTGCCCATTAGAGATGCTAATCAATGCCCATCAGTAATGCCTGTCTGTGCCTCCTCAACAGTGCTGCCATCTATCAGTGTCCATTAGGGATGATCGAACGGTTCGGGTCGACCATCGGTTCGACCCGAACATTGGCTGTTCGAGGTTCGGCCGAATTTAGAACTTTTTGCCCAAAAAGTTCGGAATTCGGCAACCAGAACCGACCAAAATGCAATGGGACAGGAAATGGGCTTTAAAAGTCCATGATTGGACCAGAACCATTAGCAAAAGCCAATTGAGGGGGCAGGAGAATGCTAGGAATGTGATTGGAGTGACTAGGGGGTCCATAGTCCAATCATTAGTGAATACGCCCCCCAGTATATAAGATAGCCCCCGCCAAATTCCTAGCATTCTTATACGGGACATGGAAGAGAGTTGAATGCTGTTCTGTTACTTCTGTTACAAAGTGTTACAAAGTGTCATTTAGCATTTATTAGTGTGAGGAAAGGGATATCTAGTGTAGTTAGAGTGCTCTTTTACACTTTAGTTAGTTTTAATTTATTCAGTTTCTGTAGGGAAAGTGTTAAGTGTAAGGGGACCGTCGTGTAGTGTAGGGTTAACTGACAGTGACTGCTATGGCAGGGTGACAAAACCCTTCCATAGCAGGGTGACCGCTATAGAGAAAAGCTAGTTTCTCTTGTGTCACTTTCGCTTCTGTAATATGGCTTCGCCGCCGCCAGCATTCTTTTTGGCTGCAGGCGTTGCTAGTGATTTTTTGAGCACATGTTTGGAGTCAGACATGACATCTGAACATGTGTATAGGGGGTATATATACACAACCATGTCTGTATATATACACCTAGACATATATAGGTGTGAAAGGAGCAGAAAAAACTACTTGCGCTAATGAAATAATTAACACCAATATAGTTACGCTCCTATCACACCTATATATGGCTAGGTGTGTATATACATATAAGTATGTGTGTGTATATATACCACTATACACAAGTTCAGATGTTTTGGCTGCCTCCAAAGAACCCAAAAAAATGCCCCAAAAAACGCCAGCGTCAAAAAACAAACAAACGCCCAGGTGTGTTGTTGCAGGCATTTTTTGGGGTTTTTTGGAGGCAGGCAAAACATCTGAACTTGTGTACAGTACCACTATACACCGGCAAGGTGTAAAAAGCGAGAAGCCATATTCCAGATCTATAATTGCACTAATACAAACAATCTTTTTTTTATGATTCTGGACATGCTACAGAGCTGAAACTTCACAGGTACACCTTTTAGACCCCCCAGATACTAAATCCAAAGTCAAAATCAAAAAATCTCTTTTTTTTTTCAATAATTGGCTTTTTTATCAAAAATGACAATTTTTAAGAACTTTTTTGTGTGATTAATAATCCCTGGGGCGTGACCCAGAACCCTAGGCACTTTTTAGGGGCATTTATTGGGTTTTAGGGCTTTAAAATGGTGTTTTTTGATTACCAAAGTTCGGGTCCCATTGATTTCAATGGGGTTCTGAAATCCGGGCCGAACTTTCGGGTAGTTCGGATGTTCTGGCCGAACCAAACTTTTCAAAAGTTCGATCATCCCTAGTGTCCATCAGTGCCCACCATTGCCCATCAGTGCCACCCATCAGTGCCACCTATCAGTGCCCATCAGTGCTGCATATCAGTACCACCTTTTAGTGCTGCATATTAGTGCCTCATCATTAGTGCCCATTAGTGCCACCTCATCAGTGCCACCTCATTAAAGCCAGTCAGTGCAGCCTCATCAGTGCCCATCAGTGAAGGGAAAAACGTACTTATTTACACAATTTTACAATAGACACAACGAAAAACATTTTTAGCAAAAAATAAAAAAACCCATTGGTAATCAAATACCACCAAAATAAAGCTCTATTTGTGGGAAAAAAATGATAACATTTTCATATGGATACAGTGTTGCATGACCACGCAATTGTCATTCAAAATGCGACAGCGCCGAAAGCTGAGAATTGGCCTGGGCAGGAAGGGGGTGAAAGTGCCCTGTATTGAAGTGGTTAACTATAAAAAATAAAAATATGTATTTTTTTTATTGTTTAAAAATTTATAAACTTACACTTAGGGTCCTTTCACAGGGCCGCTCCGTGTGTCCGCAAATCATCCCATCCGTTTGCGGATGATTTGCGGACATAATGTAAGTGAATGGCACTGCGGGTGTCAGCGGAATACCATCCGCTGACATCCGATTTTCCTCCTGTCAGTTCTGTTCCGTTTTTACGAATGGAACAGAACCCCATTTTTTCTTCCGTGTAAAAAACGGAAAGGAAGGAAAATCGGATGTCAGCGGTGTCATCCGCTGACATCCGCAGTGCCATATACTTACATTATGTCCGCATATCATCCGCAAACGGATGGGATGATATGCGGGCACACGGAGCGGATGACAGAAATGTCATCCGCTCCGCGGGGTGGAAAAAAAAAAAAAAAAGTCCCGCAGCGGACCTTTCACACGGAGCGGCCGTGTGAAAGGACCCGTAAAGTTTTTAATATGGAATTATAATTTCACACTCACATTTATCATCACATGCACTGTGATATGAACAAGCTTTTAGGTTATATGACGGACTCTGTTAATCCAAAAGATAACATATTTCTGTCTCCGTTAGCAGAGTGGATAAAAGGTTTGTTCCAGTTCTGATTTATTCTGCTCTGTGTTTAAATAATCATTAGAAATAATATGTTATACTTCATACATATCAGACTAAAAAGTAATACAAAGACTTCACATTATAGGGCAAGCACATACAGTACCATACACACATACTTACCTTCCCTGCTGCCTGCACTGTTGGACTCTGCTCTATGTAAAATTATCACCTTAACTGAACAGGGAAACCAAGATTTGCAGGAGTTTCAATCTCCTAGGTCCTCCTCAGCTCTCCCTGATTCTCCCTGTTGACCCCAATGACATTTGCTGCACAGAAAAATTACATAGAGGTCAGCGGTTGAAACCAGTGAGAACTGGCAGGGACCCAGGATTAGTGTTGAGCGAACACGGACTGTATTATTCGTGTTCGTACCGAATAATTGGATTTTTTGTACCCGAACACGGACACGGACACTTTACTGTATGTTCGGGTAAAAATCCGTGTTCGGTCGTTTTATTTCCGGGTTTTGCATGCTTTGGCGCTCTTTTCATGGCGGGCTTTCAACAGCCAATCAACAATCGTTTAACTGGTGTGCCTTAAGCCATCCCAGCCATGCCTGCAAATGTCTCAGTAGCTGTGATTGGCTGTCTGAAGCATGTGACCAAGTCTTTATAAGTTCCAGGCAGCCGCAGCGGCTTCATTCTGCTGCTTAGATCAGGGACAGAGCACACATACGTGCTGGCTGCTGATTAGGGAAAGACAGGCAGGGAAAACGAATTGGTGTCCGGATAGAATTGAGGGACAGGTCGGAGTGTTTAGGCAGGGCGAGTTGTAGGCATTTTAGGGATAGAGTCTGCTGAATTATAGGGTCAGTGTCTTCTACAAACTACAATCGATATTGCTGTGTGGGGGGTGGGGTCTGCACTCAATCCTGATCTACGATCTCTTCTCAATCCTGTTAGGGAGAGGCTGCTGCTGAATTTTAGGGAAACTGTGTTCTACAAACTACAATCGATATTGCTGTGTGGTGTGGGATAGGAGATAGGCAGGTGTCAGTGATCCACATCCATTTTTCTGTGTGTGAGCTGCAGTGAACACAATCTTTTTGGGCTGCAGTGAACACAATCTTTGTGGGGTGCAGTGAACAAAATCCTTTTTGGGGTGCAGTGAACAACATCCTTTTTGGGTTGCAGTGAACACAATCTTTTTGGGGTGCAGTGAACAAAATCCTTTGTGGGGTGCAGTGAACACAATCTTTGTGGGGTGCAGTGAACAAAATCCTTTTTGGGGTGCAGTGAACAACATCCTTTTTGGGGTGCAGTGAACACAATCTTTTTGGGGTGCAGTGAACAAAATCCTTTGTGGGGTGCAGTGAACACAATCTTTGTGGGGTGCAGTGAACACAATCTTTTTGGGGTGCAGTGAACAAAATCCTTTTTGGGGTGCAGTGAACAACATTCTTTTTGGGGTGCAGTGAACACAATCTTTTTGGGGTGCAGTGAACAAAATCCTTTGTGGGGTGCAGTGAACACAATCTTTGTGGGGTGCAGTGAACACAATCTTTTTGGGGTGCAGTGAACAAAATCCTTTTTGGGGTTCAGTGAACAACATCCTTTTTGGGGTGCAGTGAACACAATCTTTTTGGGGTGCAGTGAACAAAATCATTTGTGGGGTGCAGTGAACACAATCTTTTTGGGGTGCAGTGAACAAAATCCTTTTTGGGGTGCAGTGAACAACATCCTTTTTGGGGTGCAGTGAACACAATCTTTTAGGGGTGCAGTGAACAAAATCCTTTGTGGGGTGCAGTGAACACAATCTTTGTGGGGTGCAGTGAACACAATCTTTTTGGGGTGCAGCGAACAAAATCCTTTTTGGGGTGCAGTGAACAACATCCTTTTTGGGGTGTAGTGAACATCCTTTTTGGGGTGCAGTGAACACAATCTTTTTGGGGTGCAGTGAACAAAATCCTTTGTGGGGTGCAGTGAACACAATCTTTGTGGGGTGCAGTGAACACAATCTTTTTGGGGTGCAGTGAACAACATCCTTTTTGGGGTGCAGTGAACAACATCCTTTTAGGGTGCAGTGAACACAATCTTTGTGGGGTGCAGTGAACAACATCCTTTTAGGGTGCAGTGAACACAATCTTTGTGGGGTGCAGTGAACACAATCTTTTTGGGGTGAAGTGAACAAAATCCTTTTTGGGGTGCAGTGAACAACATCCTTTTTGGGGTGCAGTGAACACAATCTTTTAGGGGTGCAGTGAACAAAATCCTTTGTGGGGTGCAGTGAACACAATCTTTGTGGGGTGCAGTGAACACAATCTTTTTGGGGTGCAGTGAACAAAATCCTTTTTGGGGTGCAGTGAACAACATCCTTTTTGGGGTGCAGTGAACATCCTTTTTGGGGTGCAGTGAACACAATCTTTTTGGGGTGCAGTGAACAAAATCCTTTGTGGGGTGCAGTGAACACAATCTTTGTGGGGTGCAGTGAACACAATCTTTTTGGGGTGCAGTGTACAAAATCCTTTTTGGGGTACAGTGAACAATATCCTTTTTGGGGTGCAGTGAACATCCTTTTTGGGGTGCAGTGAACACAATATTTTTGGGGTGCAGTGAACAAAATCCTTTGTGGGGTGCAGTGAACACAATCTTTGTGGGGTGCAGTGAACACAATCTTTTTGGGGTGCAGTGAACAACATCCTTTTTGGGGTGCAGTGAACAACATCCTTTTAGGGTGCAGTGAACACAATCTTTGTGGGGTGCAGTGAACAACATCCTTTTTGGGGTGCAGTGAACAACATCCTTTGTGGGGTGCAGTGAACACAATCTTTGTGGGGTACAGTGAACACAATCTCATACTTCTGAAGATTTGAGGGTGCTGCCTGTTCCATACTCCTCCTCCTACTCCTCATCCATCCTTTTAGGGGTACAAACAATAGTAATTGGGGCCTAGTGTGGTGGTGTACGTGTGAGATACATACACTTTCTTTTTGATAATATTTTCTATTCCGCTATTCAATTAAAACCTTTGGGGATCAATTAAATTGCGTGATAGTCTGTGTCGGTACGTGTGAGATCCACCTTTCCAAGTTTTTGGGGTTCATCTCATACTTCTGAAGATTTGAGGGTGCTGCCTGTTCCATACTCCTCCTCCTACTCCTCATCCATCCTTTTAGGGGTACAAACAATAGTAATTGGGGCCTAGTGTGGTGGTGTACGTGTGAGATACATACACTTTCTTTTTGATCATATTTTCTATTCCGCTATTCAATTAAAACCTTTGGGGATCAATTAAATTGCGTGACAGTCTGTGTCGGTACGTGTGAGATCCACCTTTCCAAGTTTTTGGGGTTCATCTCATACTTCTGAAGATTTGAGGGTGCTGCCTGTTCCATACTCCTCCTCCTACTGCTCAACCATCCTTTTAGGGGTACAAACAATAGTAATTGGGGCCTAGTGTGGTGGTGTACGTGTGAGATACATACACTTTTTTTTTATCATATTTTCTATTCCGCTATTTAATTAAAACCTTTGGGTATAAACAATTAAATTGCGTGATAGTCTGTGTCGGTACGTGTGAGATCCACCTTTCCAAGTTTTTGAGGTTCATCTCATACTTCTGAAGATTTGAGGGTGCTGCCTGCTCCATACTCCTCCTACTCCTCCTACTCCTCATCCATCCTTTTAGGGGTACAAACAATAGTAATTGGGGCCTAGTGTGGTGGTGTACGTGCGAGATACATACACTTTTTTTGATCATATTTCCTATTCCGCTATTCAATAAAAACCTTTCGGGGAACAATTAAATTGCGTGATAGTCTGTGTCGGTACGTGTGAGATCCACCTTTCCAAGTTTTTGAGGTTCATCTCATACTTCTGAAGATTTGAGGGTGCTGCCTGTTCCATACTCCTCCTACTCCTCCTACTCCTCATCCATCCTTTTAGGGGTACAAACAATAGTAATTGGGGCCTAGTGTGGTGGTGTACGTGTGAGATACATACACTTTCTTTTTGATCATATTTTCTATTCCGCTATTCAATTAAAACCTTTGGGGATCAATTAAATTGCATGATAGTCTGTGTCGGTACGTGTGAGATCCACATTTCCAAGTTTTTGGGGTTCATCTCATACTTCTGAAGATTTGAGGGTGCTGCCTGTTCCATACTCCTCCTCCTACTGCTCAACAATCCTTTTAGGGGTACAAACAATAGTAATTGGGGCCTAGTGTGGTGGTGTACGTGTGAGATACATACACTTTCTTTTTGATCATATTTTCTATTCCGCTATTCAATTAAAACCTTTGGGGATCAATTAAATTGCGTGATAGTCTGTGTCGGTACGTGTGAGATCCACCTTTCCAAGTTTTTGGGGTTCATCTCATACTTCTGAAGATTTGAGGGTGCTGCCTGTTCCATACTCCTCCTCCTACTCCTCATCCATCCTTTTAGGGGTACAAACAATAGTAATTGGGGCCTAGTGTGGTGGTGTACGTGTGAGATACATACACTTTTTTTTGATCATATTTCCTATTCCGCTATTCAATAAAAACCTTTGAGGATCAATTGAATTGCGGGATAGTCTGTGTCGGTACGTGTGAGATCCACCTTTCCAAGTTTTTGAGGTTCATCTCATACTTCTGAAGATTTGAGGGTGCTGTCTGTTCCATACTCCTCCTACTCCTCATCCATCCTTTTAGGGGTAGAAACAATAGTAATTGGGGCCTAGTGTGGTTGTGTACGTGTGAGATACATACACTTTTTTGGATCATATTTCCTATTCCGCAATTCAATAAAAACCTTTCTAGGGCAAGATCTTAAATTACAGAAATATGAGGAGACCGTCAAATAAGGGCCGTGGCCTGGGTCGTGGTGCTGCTGGTAGAGCTCCTGTTGCAAGGAGAGGACGTGGTCGATCTGTGCCAGCTACACGCACAAGTGAAACACCTTCCTCAAGTGTGAGTAGACGACAGAACCTGCATCAGTATTTGGTAGAGCATCATACGCCTCTAGAAGTGATGAGGCCAGAACAAGTGGAGGCGATAGTAGATTGGTTTGCTGCTGACAGTGCCTCCAGTTCCTTCACATTGTCTCCCACCCAGTCTACTGCAGAAAGGTCACAGTTGGCACCTGCAGCCGATGTCCAACCGTCTTTCACCTCACCCCCTTGCAAATCAGGCAAGCAGTCTGAGCCCCAAGCCATACAGCAGTCTCTTCTTCTTTTTGATGACTCTGTCAGCAGGGTTTCCCAGGGCCATCCACCTAGCCCTGCCCCAGAAGTGGAAGAGATTGAGTGCAGCGATGCCCAACCACTTATTTCTCAAGATGAGTATATGCAAGGACCATCGCAGCACGTCTCCGATGATGACGAAACGCAGGTGCCAACTGCTGCGGCGTTCAGCATTGTGGAGACCGACAAGGAGGGCAGGGGTGAAGACTGGGTGGAAGATGATGTGGAGGACGATGAGGTCCTCGACCCCACATGGAATGAAGGTCATGCAGGTGACCTGAGTAGTTTGGAGGAAGAGGCGGTGGTCGCACAGAGCCACCAGCACAGCAGAAGAGGGAGCAGGGTGCAGAAGCGGAGCGGCCGTGCCCGAGACACTACGCCCGCTACTGCCCAACGCAGCAAGGGAACGAGCGCACCAAAGTCAGCTCAAAGGAGTTCTCTAGCGTGGAAGTTCTTTAGAAAATGTGCTGATGACAGGACACGAGTGGTTTGCACCCTGTGCAATCAGAGCTTGAAGCGAGGCATAAACCTTCTCAACCTGAGCACAACCTGCATGATCAGGCATCTAAGTGCAAAGCACGAGCTGCAGTGGAGTACACACCTTCAAAACCAAGAAACGTCTCTGGCTCATCCTGCTTCCTCTTCTGCTGCAGTCTCGGCCGCTCCAGCCACATCTGTAGTGATACCGGCACCTGCCACCCCGCAAACAGACGATCTGTCAGCAACACCACCACCTGGGTCACCAACAACCATCTCCACAATGTCCCGTGGAAGCGTTCAGCTTTCCATCTCCCAAACACTTGAGAGGAAGAGGAAGTACCCCCTACCCACCCGCGATCCCTGGCCCTGAATGCCAGCATTTCAAAATTATTGGCCTTTGAAATGCTGTCATTCCGTCTGGTGGAGACGCACAGTTTTAAAAACCTTATGTCGGTGGCTGTCCCACAGTACGTCGTGCCCAGCCGCCACTACTTTTCCAGGCAAGCCATCCCTTCCCTGCACAACCAAGTGGGGGAAAAAAATCAGGTGTGCACTGCGCAACGCCATCTGTGCCAAGGTCCACCTAACTACCGATACGTGGACCAGTAAGCACGGTCAGGGGCGTTTTATCTCCCTAACGGCGCACTGGGTAAATACAGTGGCGGATGGGCCTGAGGTGGATAGCAATTTGGCGCATGTCCTTCCACCACCGAGGATTGCAGGGCGCTTCAGTTTGCCTCCTGTTCCTAACTCCTCCTACTCCGCTTCCTCATCCTCTACCGCCTCCTCATCCGGACAGCGTAACACCTTCACCACCAACTTCAGCACGGCCAGGGGTAAACGACAGCAGGCAGTTTTACAACTTGCCTGTTTGAGGGACAAACCACACACCGCGCAGGAGTTGTGGAGGAGCATGGAACAGCAGACAAATGAGTGGTTGCTGCCAGCGAGCCTCAAGGCCGGCCTGGGCGAAATCTCATAGCAGCTCTGGGCCTAGCCGGTTTGACGCACATCCCTTGCCTGGCGCATGTGCTGAATTTGGTGGTGCAGAGGTTCCTTAAAAACTACCCCGATATGTCAGAGCTGCTGCAGAAAGTGCGGGCCGTTTGTGCGCACTTTCGGCGTTCTCCCCCTGCTGCTGCTCGCCTGGCAGCGCTGCAGCGTAACTTCGGCCTTCCCGCTCACCACCTCATATGTGACGTGCCCACAAGTTGGAACTCCACCTTGCACATGCTGGAAAGACTGTGCGAGCAGCAGCAGGCCATAGTGGAGTTTCAGCTGCAGCACGCACGCGTGAGTCGCTCTGCGGAACAGCACCACTTTACCACCAATAACTGGGCCTCCATGCGAGACCTGTGTGCCTTGTTGTGCTGTTTTGAGTACTCCACCAACATGGCCAGTGGCAATGACGCCGTTCTCAGCTTAACTATCCCACTTCTATGCCTCCTTGAAAAAACAATTCGGGCGATGATGGAAGAGGATGTGGCACAGGATGAGGAGGAGGATGAAGAGGTAACATTTCCAAGGCTTTCAGGGCAGTCATTTGCAAGGGGCTCCGAGGGTGGGTTCCTGCACACACAAACGCCAGGGACACAATTGTCCAGCAGGGGCACAGTTCTGGAGGATGAGGAGGATGAGGAAGAGCTGGAGGAGGAGATGGAACCATGTTCACAGCAGGGTGGCACCCAGGCCAGCTCATGGCCATCACTGGTGCGTGGCTGGGGGGATACAGAGGACACGGACGATACACCTCCCACAGAGGACAGCCTTTCGTTGCCTCTGGGCAGCCTGGCACACATGAGCGATTACATGCTGCAGTGTCTCCACAACGACCGCCGAGTTGCCCACATTCTAACTTGTGCTGATTACTGGGTGGCCACGCTGCTGGATCCCCGTTACAAGGACAACGTACCGTCCTTAATTCACTCACTGGAGCGCGATCGCAAGATGCGCGAGTACAAGCGCACGCTGGTAGACGCCATGCTGCTGGCATTCCCATCTGACAGCGGGGCCGCAGTGGAAGCACAAGGCAGAGGAGGAGGAGGAGGAGGTCGCCAATGCAACCAGGGCACCGCCAGCACCTCAGAAGGCAGGGTTAGCATGGCCGAAATGTGGAAAAGCTTTGTCAGCACGCCACAACAAACAGCAGCACCAGCAGCTCAGATGGAACATCTTAGCAGGAGGCAGCATTTTACCAACATGGTGGAGCAGTATGTGTGCACACGCCTACATGTAGTGAATGACGGGTCTGCCCCCTTCAACTTCTGGGTCTCCAAATTGGACACATGGCCTGAGCTTGCCCTTTACGCCTTGGAGGTGCTGGCGTGCCCTGCAGCCAGTGTATTATCTGAACGGGTATTTAGCACGGCTGGGGGCGTTATAACAGACAAGCGCAGCCGCCTGTCCAGAGACAATGTGGACAAGCTCACGTTCATTAAAATGAACCAGGCATGGATCCCACGGGACTTTTCCGTACCTTATGCAGAATAGCAATGGATACCGACCTTACCCAGCCATTGTTCCATTTTTGCTCTTTCTCACTCTTTTGGGGTGTACCCTCATTTAAAATTTGTAAAAAGAAGCAGTGTTGGCTACCTCGTCCTCCTCCTCAGGGCCAGATTAACGTAGGGGCTATTGGAGCTGCAGCTCCAGGCCCCTACCTTTTATATAGGCCCCGGGTTGGCCATATTCACTGTTACCGCTCTTCTGTCACTTGTAAACACAGAAGTCTGGCTTCTATGCTCGCTTCCCCAGGCAGCACCCTCAGAACCTCCCCACACAGCGCGAAGGCCAGACAAGGAGGGACAGTTGCCGATGCATGGATGTGTTTATGGGCTTCAGAGACAGCATCCCATGTTGAATTAGGCATGCATGGCTGCACCCTTCCTCCTCTGGGTGCATGCCAAGGCACGGCCCTTAAGGCCCTTCAAAATCCTCAGCACCAAGCCCATGATGCTCTTAATCCGGCCCTGGTCCTCCTCCACCGCCGCTTCCACCTACACCGCCCATAGGTGTGCGCAGCCTATTGCATTAAGGTGTGCACCCCAAAGTTGAAATACACATGCATGTGTTTGCCTACAGGTACATGGCCCCGATACATTACTCTCCCTGCTGGCAAAGAGAAATAGAGCAGAGCAGGTCCAAGGGAGATCTTTCCCATCTCCTCACTGGCAAACAGAGCGATAATGCTAATGTGCCCTAGGTGATTAGGGTGTGCCCAGGCACACCCGTCACACCCTGTGCGCACGCCTATGACACCGCCACATCCACCACCACCTCAACCTCCCTCCTACTCCATATGGGCCTCGTCCTTCAGAGATGAAGAAGAACATTGTTATATTTTTCTGTTTTTTTTTTTGTTGTTTTAAGTTATTTCCCTATCCACATTTGTTTGCAGAGCACTTGCCATGCTCTTAATTACGTTTTACTGCCATTTGCAGCACTCTAGCCCTTTCCTTTGGTGTTTTAGAGCCATTTTAGTGCCTTAAAGTTCGGGTCCCCATTGACTTTAATGGGGTTCGGTGTCCGGGAAAAGTTCGGTAAAAGTCCGGGACACGGACCCGGACTTTTTTTTAAAGTTCGGCCGAACCCGTCGAACACGGACATCTAGGTGTCCGCTCAACCCTACCCAGGATGATTATTTTACATAGAGCAGAGTCCAGCAGTGCAGGCAGCAGGAGAGGTAAGTATGTAGGTGTAGCACTACTCCCTTGGGAGCTGCTGGCTACAGGTTCCCCTGGGTTACCTATAGCAACAACAGGACAGTTTAGCATATTTAACCACTTTACCACCGGAGGATTTTGCGCGGTCATGCAACGTCATACCCAAACGAAATTTACGTCCTTTTTTTCCCACAAACAGAGCTTTATTTTGGAGGTATTTGATCACCTCTGCGATTTTCATTTTTTGCGATATTAATAAAAAAATGCGACAATTTTGAAAAAATAACAATATTTTTCTACTTTGACAGTTAAAAAATATCCAATATATTCAATTTTTGCCATATATTTAGGCCAAAATGTATTTAGCTACATGTCTTTGGCAAAAAAATTCACAATGAGCGTATTTTTAACCGCTTTAAGACCGGAAGATTTTACCCCCTTCCTGACCAGGCAATATTTTGCGATTCGGCACTGTGTTACTTTAATGGACAATTGCGCGGTCGTGCGATGCTGTACCCAAATTAAATTTATGTCCTTTTTTCCCCCACAAATAGAGATTTCTTTTGGTGGTATTTGATCACCTGTGCGATTTTTACTTTTTGCGCTATATTTTTGTAAAGCAACAATTTTGAAAAAATAACAACATTTTTCAAATTTTTTTATATAAAATTCCACCAAAAAAATGTAAAAAATCAAAATTTTTTTACTTTTTTTTCCAATTTGTTTTCTGCTACATATTTTTGGTAAAAAAAATTGCAATAAGCGTATTTTGATTGGTTTGCGCAAAAGTTATCGCAGCTACTAACTACGGGAAATTTATATAATTTTTATTGTTTTTTTTTAACTAGTAATGGCGGCGATCTGGCGTCGATCTGCGATTTTTTTGCGGGACTGCGACATTGCGGCGGACAGATCGGACCCTTGACTGACATTTTTGACACTTTTGGGGGTACCAGTTACATTACTACAGTAATCAGTGCTATAAATATGCACTGTTACTGTAAAAATGACACTGGCAGGGAAGGGGTTAATTTTTATTGGTGATCAAGGGGTTAATGTATGCCTGGTGCTTACTGACGTGTGTGGGGGGAGGGGACTATGTGACACAGGGACAGATCTCAGGTTCAGCTATGCTGAATCCTGCAATCTGACCCTGCCTGTCACTTAGGAGATCCGCCCGCTTTGTTTACACAAGCGGGCGGATCTCCACACTAGATCCCCGACGATCGTGGAAGAGCAGCAGGGGAGGAGTCCAGCGACGTAGGTCTACATCGCTGGACGATAACGAGCCACATTGCCGCAGTAGCAGTAATGTGAGCGGTCGTAAAGTGGTTAAAGTGCTTGGCTCAGTCAAGAAACAGTCTAGGTGTTTTGTTTTTTTTGTAGTTTTATTTGAGAACTTGGATAGGAGAAGGAATGATTGGGATACTCCAACCTGAATGAACTATGCACAAGTTGCTTGGACATCTCGATATAGCTGAGTGTGGCAAGGCCACTTCTTCACCTTGTCACTAGCAGTAAAGAAGAATTTAATGAACTTGTATTGCTCTGTGAATCGCTCTTCAGGGCCCAACTAGGCACCCTCTTTATCCCTATTCTTCAGGGTTCTACACGTCACCCCCTTTACTGTCTCTCTCTCTCTCTCTCCGTGAGCTAGCTCCTTGATCCCCTGACTTCACTGGAGTGGTCTCCCTTCCTGGGCAGATCCTTTGGCAAGGCCCTTAGTACTCATGGACACTGTTTTTCCCGAGAGACTCTGCCAGCAGCTCCACCGTCAGCTACACTGGATCCTCTGCAGCTCAGCTCCACACCTGGTTCACTAGGCAGACTGCCCAAGACCAGCTTCCTCACACACAGCAGGAGGAGAGACAGTCGTCTGCCTCCTCCTGGGACTCTGCTTCCCACCAAAGACACCCTGTCACATGTCCCCTCAGCTTTTATTAGCAATCCCAGGATGCATTGCAAGAATGCCCTCCCAATGGGGCTCCCATAAAAGCTAATGTGTCACTGGTTGGGTTTCCTCCACTGTCCAACAAGCTACCTCATTGGATGCAGTGGGGATACTCCCTCAGACCCAGTGAATCACACCTGGAAACATGTAACAGGCAACCTAATAGATCAGGCTCCCCTAAAAGCAGAAGGAGCAATCAATGCATTTACCTAGCACCTACCTACCTAGGAGGGTGCTACATAGGTATGGTACTATATGTGCTTGCCTTATAATGTACAGTCTTTGTAGGGTTTTGTTGCTTTTTAATCAGATACGTATGCGGGTTGGTACATTATCATATGTTGTGATATGACTTATGTTTTGCAGCAAATTACTGCAATGCAATGGTGTCACACTTTACTTCCAGTTTTAATGACTAATATACGAATGGAGATGAATGTGTAAAAAGAACAATGATCAACAGATCTGCTCATATCTATAAAATAAAATATAATCAGCGCAAATGTAAACTAAAAAATATGTCCAAATATCTCACAATACTTCTTATTTGCCTAATAGTGAGGCACGGATTGCTGCTAACACCTTTCAGAGTGTGTTCCCCAGTCTCTCTTCATACCGTAAAGTGCAAGTAATAAGTGCATCACTACCACTCATATATTATAACTGAGTAAATAATAAACAAAACAAAATTACTACAATTAATATATTTGATGCAATATATCAGTGTCAAAAAAGCCCAACTGCAAATATATGCTCTACCGCTGTGTCAACTCAAAGTGATAGTTCATATGATAATATCCAATGTGTTCAGTAACCACCACTTCCAGACAGATTTCCTGCTCACCTCCAGTCTATGACCCCCCACTACAGAGTCATAATTGCCCTAATGTACTCCATTCAGGATGGTGCTGGAATGCTCCTGCAAGGATCTTCCCAATAATCCCAATCATAATACCAAAAAGTAGAAATGGAAAAACTATAGAGCTCTCTGCTTCAAATGATTTATTAAAATACTCACATAGGTATGTGTAAAGCAAGCATATAGTCAGCTCACCACACTGATACACAAGTAGTGACGTCATGGACAACAGCCCCTCCCACCAGTATGCACTACGCCCTTCTATTGGGCTTCTTCATACCTACGTGAGTGTTTTTAATCCAAATTTATGTCATTTTTTTTCCCCACAAATATAGCTTTGTTTTGGTGGTATTTGATCATCGCAAGGTTTTTTCTTTTTTGCTAAACAAATAAAAAAAGACCGAAAAGTTTGAGAAAAAAAAAAGTTTTTTTGTTTATGTTATGCAATTTTGTAAATAGATATGTTTTTTCCTGCACTGATGAGCACTGATGAGGGCACATTGACAGGCACTGATGAGGAGGCACTGACGGGGTGGCACTGATGGGGTGGCACTAATATGTGGCACTGATAGGCAGTACTGATAGGCAGCACTGATGGGCACTGATATGTGGCACAGATAGGTAGCACTGATATGCATCATTGGTGGGCACTGATCGGCAGCACTGCTGGGAACTGATAGTTGGCTTTGATGGGAACTGATAGGTGGCACTGATGGGCACTGATAGGCCGCACTGATGGGCACTGATAGGTGGCACTGATGGGCACTGATAGGCAGGACTTGTCGGCACTGATGGGCGGCACTGATGGGCACTAATGGGCACTGATAGGCAGCACTGGTGGGCAATAATGGGCACTGGTGGGCGGCACTAATAGATGGCAATGATGGGCACTGGTGGGCAGCACTGATGGGGAGGGCACTGGTGGGCAGCACTGATGGGGAGGGCACTGGTGGGCTCCCTGAGCCCTGATTGCCATCCCTGGTGTAGCAGCCAAATAGATATGAGAGCACAGAGACCGCTCTGGTGTTGAAATGTCCTCACAATCAGAAGGGTGCAGGTTAGGTCCGTAGTCCCGACAGCTGTACAATTAGAAGGAGGCAACCGCACACCAACTTGAGAGTGATAGTAGATGATAAAAACCTTTTATTGAAAATCCATAAAATCCAAAACAACAAACCAGGGACAGGAGAGTGAAAAACAGTTGACGCGTTTCACGAAACTATGTTTGCTTAGTCATAACCGGTTATGACTAAGCGAACATAGTTTCGTGAAACGCGTCAACTGTTTTTCACTCTCCTGTCCCTGGTTTGTCGTTTTGGATTTTATGGATTTTCAATAAAAGGTTTTTATCATCTACTATCACTCTCAAGTTGGTGTGCGGTTGCCTCCTTATAATTGTACTGCCATCCCTGGGGTCATGGGTGGGCATTCCTGGTGGTTCTAGTGGCACCCCCCCAAGGGTCTGCACTGGTAATCAATGCTCTGACCCCCCCTGTCAGGAGAGCCGCAGATCGGCTCTCCTCTACTCGTGCCTGTTAGGCATGAACTTAGGAAAGCCGATCAACGGCACTTCCTATTTACTATGCTACCAGCTGTGTCTAATCACACAAGAGTAGGCTCTTTACCGAGATCGGAGATGTGGTGTGTCAGAGTGACACGCCGCATCACCGATTGCCACTCTGCGCGCCCACCCCGCCTATAGGGCGGCCGGGAAGTAGTTAAAGGAGTTGTAAAGTCAGAAGGTTTTTTATCTTAATGACTTCTATGCAGCAGCCTCCTCAGCACCCCCTAATACATACCTGAGCCCCATCTCTGTCCAGCGATGTCCATGAGTCCCTCCGCCATTCGGGACTCTCCCTCCTGATTGGCTGAGACATGGCCCCAGCGTCATTGGCTCCCATGGCTGTCAATCAAAGTCAGTTAGCCAATCAGGAGAGAGATGGGGCCAACCCACAGCTCCGTATCTGAATGGACACACGGAGTTGCAACTCAGCTCAGGTGCCCCCATAGCAAGCTGCTTGCTGTGGGGGCACTCAACAGGAGGGAGGGGCCAGGAGCAGTTAATAGGGACCTGAGAAGAGGAGGATCTGGGCTGCCCTGTGCAAAACCACTGCACAGGGCAGGTAAGTATGTTTGTTAGTTAAAAAAAAAAAACAAGACTTTACTATCACTTTAAGGCAATTATGACTCTGTAGTGGAGTCTTATAGACTAGAGGTGAGCAGGAAATCTGCCCAACCGCCACAGATTTACTGCGGAAGGCTGGCTCGGCTGCGCGAAATGAGGTAGCCCTACGTTGGTCGCGCGCCTGCTGCTGCTAACCCCTTCCCTGCCAATGTTATTATTACAGTAACAGTGCATATTTTTAGCACTGATTACTGTAGTAATGTCACTGGTCCCCCCAAAAGTGTCAAGAATGTTAGTTAGGGGTCTGATCTGTCCGCCGCAATGTCATAGTCCCGCTAAAAATTGCAGATCGCCGCCGTTACAAAAATATAAATAAATAAATTACACAAATCTTTCCCCTAGTTTGTAGATGCGATAACTTTTGCGCAAACCAATCAAAATACGCTTATTGCGGGGGTTTTTTTGTTTTTTTTTACCAAAAATATGTAGCAGAATACAAATTGGCCCTTAAATGATGAAAAACTTTGATTTTTACATTCTTTTTTTTGGGAATGTTATATAGCAGAATGTGAAAAATATTGTTTTTTTTTTCCAGAATTTGCGCTCTTTTTTGTTTATAGCGCAAAAAATAAAAATCGCAGAGGTAATCAAATACTACCAAAAGAAAGCTCTATTTGTGGGAAAAAAAGGGACATCAATTTTATTTCGATGCAGTGCCGCACGACCGCGCAATTTTCCGTTAGATAACGCAGTGCCGAATCCCAAAAATTGGCCTGGTCATTAAGGGGGCAAATTCTTCCATTCCAAAACTGGTTAAGATATGAATTGTCACTTTGAGTTAATACAGCAGTGGAGCATATATTTGCAGTTGGGTTGGGACTTTTTTGACACTGATATAATGCATCAACTATATTAGTTGTAGTAGTTTTGTTTGGTTTATTTTTTACTCAGTTATAATATATGAGCGGTTGCATTGCACTTAATATTTTCACTTTAAGATGTGCTCATATGAAAATAAAGTCCTTAGAAATGTATCTGTCTGTCTGTCTGTCTTGCTCTATCATTCGCTCAAACTTTTTAAAGTAAATGTCTGGCACATTCTGTATTAGGTAAGTTGGCTGTGCAGCAAGCTTTGTTCTAAAGAGAAAAAAATGATTATTAGTATTACTTTTTCAGAAGGTAAACTAAGGATAGCAGGAATATTTTTGCTGGCCAAGTAATTGTCCTTCAAAGGTTAATAAAAATAACTGTAACATGAAAAGAAAAAAATGGTTTAACATAGGCAAATGTTGCATTGCCAGCTGTCCCAAAGCCCTATATTAAGTTCTCTCTTTTCTGTTTAAGTTAACGTCCAAGATTTTCTTTTGTCTTTCAACGCATGGCAATTTGTGCTTCTAACTTACTCCGTCTCTGCATTTGCAAATTGATATCATGGGACAGTCTAGAAGACTTTAATAGAGGCTATGCTTTTTACAGAGAATACATGACTGTAATTAAAGCTTAATATAGGGGAATTTTCCCAGCTTATCTGTTACAAAAATACATATTGTAAATCACATATAAAATACTTGTAAATAAGTGAACAGCATAAGTTGTAAATGTATCCTAGGGTCTCCAAGTGGAGAACTGACAGATAGAAAGCATATTGGAGGATACATTATAACATATTACATTTTTCTTGGCAAAGATATAGAAGTGATGGAAGAATATTTAAACCTTGTAAAAAAGGATCTGTTGAAACATACAATAGGGATAAACTTGTACTTTATACAGATATATGACTTATTTGCTATGTTTAGCTGTAGTGATGAGTGGTTTAGGTAAATGTAGGAGACAGCTAGACTTGTTATCAGAAAATAAGCATTAGATTATTACTGTATGAGAGATATTGGGATCATCGAGCTCAGTGGTCTCCAAACTGTGACCCGGGGGTAGATGTGGCCCTTTATCTGGCCCTTGGGACACTATTCCCCCAACTGACACCAGTGATGGGGCACCATTCCCCCTACTGGGATGTGAGAAGGTGGAAGCGCTTACACACCTGTATTAATTCCCCCTACTGACACTACCACTGGGGCTCTATTCTTCCCATTAAAACCAATGATGGGGCACTGATGCTGGGGCATTTTCTACTCCCAATGACCACTGTCCGGCCCCCTAAAGCCTGAAGAACAGTAAACCAGCCCTTTGCTTTGAAAGTTTGAAGACCCCTGATCTAGGTTGTAACATAATAAAGGAAAAGGAGCTGGGGAATAGTAACACACTGTTCCACAAATGAATATGTTGTTAAGTAACAACCTGAGCGTAGGATGGGGTAGTAAGTTAAAAAAGTAATCATATGTGCTGTGTATTGTGGAGCAGAATAATCCCAACTGGTATGAATTTACAATCGGCTGTCAAATAGCTAGGAAGGTAAAGTGGCACGAGTGAGCACAATTGTGTAAAAAGATTTTACTAGCAACATTTCTGGTACAGCATTAATTAAAGCTGCTTTGTAATCATTTATACATCAGTAAATGTATTTTTTTTTTTAATGTAAGCAGTGTTAGTACCTGGATTTTACCTGGTGTTAGCATTTTGTTGTCCCCGTAAAGCAGAACTAGAGTATGAGAGGAAGAAACAGTACCAGGAGCCAATCAATGAATGTGCTGACAAAAAGCATGTTGATAGGAGGAGAAAGTAGAGTGACAGAGAGATGAGCTCATCTTTGTACTGCTGCTTTCTTCACTGTCTGCTGCAGGAAATCAAAAGCACTAGGATGCAACAAAGGCCGAAGAATGATGAAAAAAAGTGTTTTATTTAAGTAAATGACAATTGTTTTGATACACACTGCTTTAGCAAATTAAGGTCATTCAATTAGGGTATTCTCTTACTGTATTTTCTGGCGTATAAGACTACTTTTGAACCTCAAAAAAAATCCCCCAAAAATGGGAGGTCGTCTTATACACCAAGTATAATATCTCCAAGGTAACCTAAGTATAAGTATTGCCGGTAGATCATGTAATAGGGGGGTCGTCTTATACGCCCAGTCATCTTATACGCCGGAAAATACGGTACTTTGCAGCACTTCAGATACATAACACACCAAATGAAAAAATACTGAAATAGGTATGGGCCCTTATGTGGTCATTTTATAATTAGTTTCATTGGTCTTTGAGGTGTGTAATAAGTATGTGTATGGGTATGTTTGATTAGACTCTAAACACTCAGACTTGGGCAGGATTGTGTGGCTCAACAGAAAGTTAAAAATGAGAAGGATGAACAGGAAGCATACCAAAACCCTGGTGGAAGTAAATTTTTAATGTTTTGCAGTGAAATGCAATTTACAAAAAAAAATGAAAACTAAAGCCCAACTGAACCTTCAGTTTAAATTGTTTAAATGCAACGGCAGTGCATCAAAGCAAAAGAAAAGCATGTCCCTAGGTTTCTGAGAAACAAAATAATAACAAGGCCCTGGCATTCATGGAGTACCACCAGGTAAGTATACATCCAAATGGATATCATAAAAACAAAATGTATTTACACATCCTTCAAAATACCATTCTAGTTCTAGTTCTGTCTCAGAAAGGGCATGTTAGACCATTTTAAAGAGACCAAGTTTGCAGTTATAGGCCTTATTGTAAAGGATAGATATATAAACAAATTAACAACATAAGCACTCACTGGTTACCTGGGGGTCCTTAATCTGAAAAAGTTACAGAAAAATAAAATATTAATGCGGGCCTGGACTTCACGGATTACCACCAGGTAAGTATATATCCAAATGGATTTCATAGAAACAAAGTTTATTTACACATGCTTAAAAATAGCATGTTCTCACAAAATAGCATAATAACATTAAAATGGTCTCTAAAACAGTTGTCCTAATTGGTCTGTGCAGTTCACGGCTGATCTGTTCCTTCGGGACTATTCTTAGGACATTCGTATTTCACATGATTCATTCTCTCAATAATCAAAAAAGATTATACAATTGACATAGATCAAAAATTATGAAATTGTTTATGGGAAGAAAGAGGAGGAAAAAAAAAAGGACACAAATCATACATACCACTGACCAACTTGCAGAGAGGCTTTCAGGAGAACAACAATGGGGGAGAGGGGAGGCCCAGAATGGCCTGAGGTCTCAGGTGGTGAACTCTGCATTACACAAGAAGGGAGAAGAATTCTTAATATGTTACCCAAATACACTTGCAAGAGAGGGACTCAGGTAAACTATAGCTATCCCTTGTCATACTTACTTATACACAAATATCCATTAGTATTCAACCATTTCCTTTTGTTCCACCCAGGTACAGTGCCTTGCGAAAGTATTCGGCCCCCTTGAACTTTGCGACCTTTTACCACATTTCAGGCTTCAAACATAAAGATATAAAACTGTAATTTTTTGTGAAGAATCAACAACAAGTGGGACACAATTATGAAGTGGAACGAAATTTATTGGATATTTCAAACTTTGTTAACAAATAAAAAACAGAAAAATTGGGCGTGCAAAATTATTCAGCCCCTTTACTTTCAGTGCAGCAAACTCTCTCCAGAAGTTCAGTGAGGATCTCTGAATGATCCAATGTTGACCTAAATGACTAATGATGATAAATAGAATCCACCTGTGTGTAATCAAGTCTCCGTATAAATGCACCTGCACTGTGATAGTCTCAGAGGTCTGTTTAAAGTGCAGAGAGCATCATGAAGAACAAGGAACACACCAGGCAGGTCAGAGATACTGTTGTGGAGAAGTTTAAAGCTGAATTTGGATACAAAAAGATTTCCCAAGCTTTAAACATCCCAAGGAGCACCGTGCATGCGATAATATTGAAATGGAAGGAGTATCAGACCACTGCAAATATACGACCTGGCCGTCCCTGTAAAATTTCAGTTCATACAAGGAGAAGACTGATCAGAGATGCAGCCAAGAGGCCCATGATCACTCTGGATGAACTGCAGAGATCTACAGCTGAGGTGGGAGACTCTGTCCATAGGACAACAATCAGTAGTATACTGCAGAAATCTGGCCTTTATGAAAGAGTGGCAAGAAGAAAGCCATTTCTTAAAGATATCCATAAAAAGTGTTGTTTAAAGTTTGCCACAAGCCACCTGGGAGACACACCAAACATGTGGAAGAAGGTGCTCTGGTCAGATGAAACCAAAATTGAACTTTTTGGCAACAATGCAAAACGTTATGTTTGGCGTAAAAGCATCACAGCTCATCAGCCTGAATACACCATCCCCACTGTCAAACATGGTGGTGGCAGCATCATGGTTTGGGCCTGCTTTTCTTCAGCAGGGACAGGGAAGTTACCCAAATATTGATGGGAAGATGGATGGAACCAAATGCAGCACCATTCTGGAAGAAAACATGATAAAGTCTGCACAAGACCTGAGACTGGGACAGAGATTTGTCTTCCAACAAGACAATGATCCAAAACATGAAGCAAAATCTACAATGGAAAGGTTCACAAATAAACATATCCAGGTGTTAGAATTGCAAAGTCAAAGTCCAGACCTGAATCCAATCGAGAATCTGTGGAAAGAACTGAAAGCTGCTGTTCACAAACGCTCTCCATCCAACCTCACTGAGCTCGAGCTGTTTTGCAAGGAGGAATGGGCAAAAAATGCAGTCTCTCAATGTGCAAAACTGATAGAGACATACCCCAAGCGACTTACAGCTGTCATCGCAGCAAAAGGTGACGCTACAAAGTATTAACTTAAGGGGGCTGAATAATTTTGCACGCCCAATTTTTCAGTTTTTTATTTGTTAAAAAATTTTGAAATATCCAATAAATTTCGTTCCACTTCATGATTGTGTCCCACTTGTTGTTGATTCTTCACAAAAAATTACAGTTTTATATCTTTATGTTTGAAGCCTGAAATGTGGCAAAAGGTCACAAAGTTCAAGGGGGCCGAAAACTTTTGCAAGGCACTGTATATAAGCAGAGGGGTTTTATTGACTACAAGAAACACTGATAAAATAAACACCTTAGGCTAATCCTTTAGAACTGATTCTTTCAAATACATACCAACAAACAATAAAATATACTGACGATTATGAAATCCACTAGCTTTTTAGGGTAGAGGTGTTTACCCCAAATTTTAAGACAGCATAAAGGTGAGTACATTCATGGGGAGCTCACCCACAAAACTGAATTAAGATTGCATAAAGGACCACCTGAAATTTTTTTAGATTTCAAAACCAGAAAGTCAAACTTTCTCCAAAAAGAAAGAATAGCCATTGGCATTGTTGAGACCAGAGAGATGTGTAGCACGCATTTTAAAGATTCACCACTCAGCCTGCAGATTCTTACGATCAAAATCCCCCTCACGTATATGTGGAAAATCTGAGGCCACTTCTGGCGTGGCACCCATCTTGTTTCCGGCATGGCCTGCTGTGAGCTGGATGACCAAGCAGGTGACACATTTGACATCACTTCCAGTCGGGTGTTGCAACACTTCCTGTAGCACCCCCCGGCTGGATCGCCAACATTTTGCTTTTGAGGAGGATGCTACTGTTGTTGGGAGAATCTCAGCAGCCTAATTATGGTATCTTCCTGGTGGGAAGGGGACCTCCCCTTTCATGGAGGAAGAGAGGGCGTCAGGCTTGTCATTGTTGTTCATCGCCCATGTAACTTTCTTAGGGGTGGTTTTCTGGTAGGCCCAGGGGGTACAAATTAAAGGGGAGGCCTTGGTTTTCAGTGTGCAGCAGATTGAGTATGGTATGTAGTCCTGAGGTACGGCATTTTCTTTGCTGATAATTCTTTGCCAGGTATGTCTGGGCTGACTTATTTTAACCCTCTTTGTGGACATGTATGTGGGTATTTATGTACAAACATGTGGGGACTTTTGTTTATGTCCTTTTCAGATGGTCATTTATGCTGTCTTAATTCAGTTTTGTGGGTGTGCTTCCCTTGAATGTACTCATCTCTACTCCAAAAAGATAGTGGCTTTCACTATGGTCAGTATATTTAATTGTTTGGTGGCATGTATTTGAAAGAGTCAGTTTCAAGGATTTAGCCTAAGGTGTTTTTTTTTTATTGTCTCTTGTAGTCAATAGTACCTCTCCTGCTAAACTGGAGTGGAACAAAAGAAAAATGGTTTAATACTGATGGACATTTGTGTATAAGTAAGTATGAAAAGGAATAGCTATAGTTTACTTCATTCCCTCTTTTGAAAGTGTATATGGGTAACATCTTAACCCCCCCCCCCTCTTTTATATTACAAAGATAACTGCATTAACCGCTTGCCAAACGCCGCACGACTATTTACTGCGGCGGTCAGCCCCTCACAGGCAAAGCGACGTAGGACTACGTCGGTAGCCTGTGAGGCTCTAGGGAGCGAGCGCGCGCCGCCGGGGGCGCGCTCCCGCTCAGTCACGGACCCCCCGCGCGCGTATGCCCGGCGGACCCGATGTCCGCCGGGCACTCGCGATCGTCCGTTACACCGGAAGAAAGGCAGGCGGCTAATGTAAACAAAGCCGCCTGTCATTCTTCCCTGTGTAAGAATGGAGATCACACGGTTCTACTATGTAGGACCGTTGATCTCTGTTCTTACACTAGTAGCCACAGCCAATCACAGTTATAAACACGCCCCTAGGGACACACTTAACCCCTCCCTCTCCAATAAAGTTAACTCCTTCACTGCCAGTGTCATTTTTACAGTAACAGTGCATATGTATAGCACTGATTACTGCAGTAATGTCACTGGTAACCCCAAAAGTGTCAAAAATGTCAGTCAAGGGTCTGATCTGTCCGCCGCAATGTCGCAGTCCCGCAGAAAAAATTGCAGATCGCCGCCATTACTTGTTAACAAAAAAAACAACAAAAATGACAAAAATCTTTCCCTTAGTTAGTAAACGCAATAACTTTTGCGCAAACCAATCAAAATACGCTTTTTGCAATTTTTTTTTACCAAACATAGGTAGCATAAAAGAAAGAGGTGAATTAAAGGGTGAATTATATACACTTGGCACTTTGACACAACAGCTACCTCATTGTTAATTTACATATTGGGTTTATACATGTTACACGTGACTAGTTATAGCACTAGTAACAAACCCCCCTTTTTTTTTGGACCACCAGACAGCGCCACCCCCTACCTCTTTCTTTTACGCCATAAAGTCTTCGGACTATATTATAGGGAGGCAGCAGTCTTTACTATATATCCAATTAGGCCCGAAGCGCGGAGTTTCCCAACTCATAGGTAGCATAAAACAAATTGGCCTAAAATGTTAAAAAATTCAGATTTTTACATTTTTTTGGGGGAATTTCATATAAAAAAATGTGAAAAACATTGTTATTTTTGCAAAATTGACGCTCTTTTTTTGTTTATAACGCATGATCAAAAAATCGCACAGGTGATCAAATACCACCAAAAGAAAGCTCTGTGGGAAAAAAGGACGTCAAATTCGTTTAGCTACAGCGTTGCACGACCGCGCAATTGTCCATTGCCGAATCGCAAAATAGGCCCTGGTCAGGAAGGGGGTAAAATCTTCCGGGGCTTAAGTGGTTAATACTAAGCCACATTAATACTTTGTTTATCTTCAACATTTTACATCAGTGAGTGCCTATGTTGCTTTTATTTTTTCATATATCTAGCCTTTACAATTAGGCCTATAACTGGAAACTTGGTCTCTTTGAAATGGTCTGGAATGCCCCTTCTGAGACAGAGCTAGCACTTTTCAATCAGCAAGCAGCATGAGCTTTGCTGATTGGATAGTTTTAGCTCTGTTTCAGCAGGGTGTATGTCCAACCACTGCAGGGACATCATTTCTTCCATACAGAGAGCAATGGACCTTCTCTGCAGCATGCTGGCATCTTCATAGGGCTTCCTAAAGAAACCTAACTATAGGATTTTGCACACCTTTTGTTTTTGTGCATCTGCAACTATCCATTGGGCTTTAGGACAGGCTGCATGTAAGGCCCTGTACACACCTGAGCATTTTTAGCTCGTAAAAGGCTTATCTTTAACTACCTCAATACTGGGCACTTAAACCCCCTTCCTTCCCAGACCAATTTTCAGCTTTTAGCGCTGTTGCATTTTGAATGACAATTGCGCGGTCATGCAACACTGTACCTAAACCAAATTTATGTCATTTTTTCCCCACAAATAGAGCTTTCTTTTGGTGGTATTTGATCACCGCCAGGTTTTTTTTTTTTTTTGTGCACAAAAAAAAAAAGACCGAAAAGTTTGAAAAAAAAAAAAGTTTTTTTGTTTAGGTTATAAAATTTTGTAAATAGATACGTTTTTTCCTGCACTGATGAGCACTGATGACGCCGCACTGACAGGCACTGATGAGGAGACACTGATGGGGTGGCACTGATGGGGTGGCACTGATATGCAGCACTGATGGGCACTGATATGTGGCACTGATAGATAGCACTAATATGCAGCATTGGTGGGCACTGATAGGCAGCGCTGATGGGCACTGATGGGCGGCACTGATGGGCACTGATGGGCACTGATAGGCGGCACTGATGGGCACTGATGGGTGGCACTGATGGGCGGCACTGATCGGCACTGATGGGGGGCACTGATCGGCACTGATGGGGGGCACTGATGGGCACTGATAGGCAGCACTGGTGGGCAATAATGGGCACTGGTGGGCGGCACTGATAGATGGCAATAACGGGCACTGGTGGGCAGCACTGATAGATGGCATTGGTGGGCAGCACTGATAGGGGGGCACCACTGGCAGGCTCTCTGAGCCCTGTTTGCCATCCCTGGTGGTCATCCCTGGTGGTCATGGGTGGGCATCCCTGGTGGCTCTAGTGGCATCCCCTCCCCCCAGGGCTGCACTGGTAATCAATCATCTGATTACCAGCACAGACCCCCCCTGTGATCAGTGAGTAATTAGAAATACTCACTGATCACCCCGGCTGCAGAATCGATCCTCTGATCTTCTCCTCACTGACAGGATCTGTCAGGAGGAGAAGAGATCGAAGCCCTTACAACGGCTGTATTGACATTACATGACGGCTGTGATTGGTCACAGCCGTCATGTGATCAGGAGGGCCAATCACAGGGCCCTCCTGCCGAGTCTTGTTGCTCTGTGTCCTAGGGACACAGGCACATCGAGATCGCGCCGCTGCGCGTGCCCGCAGCGGCGCGATCTCTCTCCTTCTGAAGGACGTTCCGGAACGTCCATTCAGAAGGACGAGACTCCCGCCCGGCCGTATATGTGCTATGGCCGGGTGGGAGGTGGTTAAAGTCTCAAAATGCTCAACAAGCAAAATCCTATTAATTTCAATGGCCCTTGTTCACATATGAGCATTTTGTCACCTGAAGCAAAACGCCTGAAGCTCAAAAAAGTACATGAGCTTCTTTTTTGGCAGATTACAAACATTTTTGTTAGATGTCAATGCCTGCCTCCAAACACCTGCAAAAAATGCCTGAAAAATGCCAGAAAAAAAGCCCAAAAAAGCCTGAAAAAAACATCTGAAAAAAGCCCCAAAAAACGCCTGAACACAATATGCTCAGGTGTGAATGGAGGCTTATCTAATTGCTGAAAGACACACAGCAGTTTATGTACTATGGGTACTATGGGTTGGCCTCTGCATGACTTTTATTTATGGGCTGTTGTTTCTTTAACCACCTTAGCGGTAATCCCGAGCGTGACTCGGGGTTGATTTTTCATATCAGGATCGGTAACCCCGAGTCTCGCTCGGGGTGGATTGCAGAGAGTGCAGCGGAGCTTCTCTTACCTTATCCTGGCGATCCAGCGATGATCTCTCATTGCTGCGACCGCCAGCCGAGAGTCCCGCCGCTCCTCCGTCCCTCCGTCGGTACGATCACTTCCTAGTTCCGTTCCCTGCAGCAGCAATGCTGCATGGGAGCGGAACTAGGGAGGGAAATTCAAAAAAAAAAACGTTGCACAAAACACAAAACACACTTTATATTATATATATATATATATGCATATATATATATATATATATATATATATATATATATATATATACACATGCATATGTATATATATATATATATATATATATATATATATATATGCATATATATATATATATATATATATATATATATATATATATATATATATATATATATATATATATGCATATATATATATATATATATATATATATATATATATATATATATATATATATATATATATATATAATATGCACACACACACACACATATATATATATATAAAATTATATTATTGATTCAATTATAATTCATGCGTTATATATTATATATATATATATATGTGTGTGTATATATATATATATATATATATATATATATATATATATATATATATATATATATATATATATATATATATATATGTATATACATATATATATATATATATATATATATATATATGTATATATATATATATATATATATATATATATATATATATACACACACACACACATATATCTATATATAATATATAATGCATGAATTATAATCTAATCAATAATATAATTTTATTATATATATTATATATTAAATAATAAAATAATATTATTGATTCGATTATAATTCATGCGTTTGTGTTTCAAATTTATCACATCTGGGATGTCTACTAGAGTCTTGTTTTGGTCAGGTTTAAGTCAGTAATTACTAAGAATTGTAAGCCTATAATACATAACGCCAAATTTCCATGAAAAGAATTGTACCGCTTTTGGTATGTAATTCCAGACATAATCATACCGCCAGGGAGGTTAACAACAACCTGTTCCTTCATCTACATTTAAGTAATGGTGTTATGTAATAGCAATCTTCTCCTAACATTGATTCGGGATCAATATACAGTGTGAGTGTGTGGTGGGTTAACATATTGGTGCTGATTTAATAAAGGAAAATAAATAGTTCACTTTGCAAGTGAAGTTGCTCTTTGCAAGGGAATTTTTCACAGAGCTCAGTAATCGTGGTGATATTTCACTTTGCAAATCATATCCAATCACAGGATGATGCATGTTAACAGAGTTTCACCACATTTTTTTGGCTCTGGAGAAAATTCCATTGCAATGTGAACAATCTATTTGCCTTTAGTAAATCAACCGTCTTGTCTCCAAAATATTGCACTTCGCATCCCATTTTACATTTATTTAAAAATGAGAGCTTAGCTGCTTCAGCTCCAAAATTCACAGGTATGAGGAGCTTATTCTAAATTACTTTCAGCATATGTAAACATTATTTCACTATTCTTCCAAGGCTAAAAGCATCAAACAGGAACAGTGAGCTCCATTCACAAAGAGATATGTATCCTCCTAAAAAATGCAGTAAAATACCGCTCAGCAGTTTCCAAAAATATTTTTGGCATTCACAAAAAAATACTACTAAAATACTTAGTTCAAAGTGGAAGGATTGGGAAGACAAGGATTTCGGGCACACTATATCTATAAAATCAATTTTTATTTAAGATTCAATTCAAATCAAAAAGTCATACATACAGACATGTGTTGGATAAGAAAAAGGACCTATAAAGGGTCCATAAGGTAATGTATATACGGTTCACAGTAGATGAGATCACAATTTTCATACAGAGTGATATATAGAATATGTTGACAGTTTGAACACTCAAAAATACTTCACATCAGGAGATTCCTGCTGCCGGATACCCGAAGACATGAGGTGCCGACCAACCGGGTCAACTGATGTCGTATTCAAATATTCACCATAATATGTTTAGTATTTTGCTCAACATGTTTCGCTTTGCTTCAGAAAGCTTCGTCTGGAGCTATTACTAGACTTTTCTCTATATTGTATGATGAGACACAAGTCTCAACATCCTTGATACGTAACAAGGAGGATTGTTGTGGGTTTACAGGAGACTCATATAATGGTATATAATCGTTTGCAAAATGATAAAGGTGATCTGATTCTAATCAGTATCAATAGCCGCCATAGAGCTGAGTGCCTGCTGTGTTTTAGGTCACAGCCAATAGAGCCCAGTAGCATATATTCCCACGTAGAGCTCCTGTTCACATCCACATACTTCCTCCCCCGGATGGGGAACCGCCGCCATGACAATCTTGTCTTCCCAATCCTTCCACTTTGAATAATCAATTAAGGATAGGGGCACCACCCATAATACAGTATATGTGCCCAGATTGCTGCTGTCTGAAGGCATATTGTTTCAATAATTCTAAAATACTTCGTTATTTTTTAAAGTCTTATGGTACTTTAGTAGTGAAAACATGTGTTCTTTTTAATGCCTGACACTAGCCAACATATTTTTATCATTAATAAATAGGTGTTGTTAAGAAACTGGCAGCCATCTATGTCTTTAACTGTCTCAATACTGGGCACTTAAACCCCCTTCCTTCCCAGACCAATTTTCAGCTTTTAGCGCTGTTGCATTTTGAATGACAATTGCACGGTCATGCAACACTGTACCTAAACCAAATTTGTGTCATTTTTTCCCCACAAATAGAGCTTTCTTTTGGGAGTATTTGATCACCACCAGGTTTTTTCTTTTTTGGTGCACAAATAAAAAAAGACCGAAAAGTTTGAAAAAAAAAAAGTTTTTTTGTTTAGGTTATAAAATTTTGTAAATAGATACGTTTTTTCCTGCACTGATGAGCACTGATGACGCCGCACTGACAGGCACTGATGAGAAGACACTGATGGGGTGGCACTGATGGGGTGGCACTGATGGGGTGGCAATGATATGCAGCACTGATGGGCAGCACTGATATGCAGCACTGATGGGCACTGATATGTGGCACTGATAGATAGCACTGATATGCAGCATTGGTGGGCACTGATAGGCAACGCTGATGGGCACTGATAGGCAGCACTGATGGGGACTGATCAGCGGCACTGATGGGCACTGATGGGCACTGATGGGCACTGATAGGTGGCACTGATGGGCGGCACTGATCGGCACTGATGGGGGGCACTGATGGGCACTGATAGGCAGCACTGGTGGGCAATAATTGGCACTGGTGGGTGGCACTGATAGATGGCAATAACGGGCACTGGTGGGCAGCACTAATAGATGGCATTGGTGGGCAGCACTGATAGGGGGGCACCACTGGCAGGCTCTCTGAGCCCTGTTTGCCATCCCTGGTGGCCATGGTGGGCATCCCTGGTGGTCATGGGTGGGCATCCCTGGTGGCTCTAGTGGCACCCCCTCCCCCCCAGGGCTGCACTGGTAATCAATCATCTGATTACCAGCACAGACCCCCCCTGTGATCAGTGAGTAATTAGAAATACTCACTGATCCCCCTGGCTGCAGCACCGATCCTCTCCTCTTCTCCTCACTGACAGGATCTGTCAGGAGGAGAAGAGATCGAAGCCGTTACAATGGCTGTATTGACATTACATGACGGCTGTGATTGGACACAGCCGTCATGTGATCAAGAGGGCCAATCACAGGGCCCTCCTGCCGCATCTTGTTGCTCTGTGTCCTAGGGACACAGGCACATTGAGATCGCGCCGCTGCGCGTGCCCACGGTGGCGCGATCTCTCTCCTTCTGAAGGACGTTCAGAACGTCCGATCAGAAGGACGAGACTCCCACCCGGCCGTATATGTACAATGGCCCGGGTGGGAGGTGGTTAACAACCAGTAAACAACATGGTTGTTAAAGAGTGTCCTTAACAACTGATGAGTCCTCGGCTGTCTGGTGGGCAATGCACACATGTACAGTGCAGCAATGTCTTTAGGAAATAATGGTGACTAGGTATGCCTCATTGAAACCAAGAGCACACCATAAGTGTCCTAACACCTGTGGAGTTAGCTAGTATTGCACTCAATGTACCACTGGCAACTTGGCCTTAAGAGCCTTTAGCTGGTAAAGGTGATTGGTTGGCCACACATTTCTGTTTCCTGATTAGACATAATTAATTTTTTTTTAAAGCCCGTGGCGTGTGAAACACACTCAAAAGAGTTATACCCGGTGCATAAAAAAGTGCACACACGCAAACGTGGAAACACAAAAAGTGCACAGGGTGTGCGAAAATGGTCTTCCCTCCAAAGAGGTAGGACCCTACGTCGATCCCCCGGGGCGCAAGACTCCTGACAGGGATTTAAGGTACTTCCTATGATCTGTCTGGCCGAAACCAGACAGACCCCGTTCTCCAGGGGGTCTGCCGAAACAGCCCACCCCAAGTACTAGGTGGGGCTCCCCCGAAGGGAGACCCCATGAGAGAGGGCGAACTAAGCCAGAAGGCTGCTCGTGCCCACGGTGGCGCGATCTCTCTCCTTCTGAAGGACGAGACTCCCACCCGGCCGTATATGTACAATGGCCCGGGTGGGAGGTGGTTAACAACCAGTAAACAACATGGTTGTTAAAGAGTGTCCTTAACAACTGATGAGTCCTCGGCTGTCTGGTGGGCAATGCACACATGTACAGTGCAGCAATGTCTTTAGGAAATAATGGTGACTAGGTATGCCTCATTGAAACCAAGAGCACACCATAAGTGTCCTAACACCTGTGGAGTTAGCTAGTATTGCACTCAATGTACCACTGGCAACTTGGCCTTAAGAGCCTTTAGCTGGTAAAGGTGATTGGTTGGCCACACATTTCTGTTTCCTGATTAGACATAATTAATTTTTTTTTAAAGCCCGTGGCGTATGAAACACACTCAAAAGAGTTATACCCGGTGCATAAAAAAGTGCACACACGCAAACGTGGAAACACAAAAAGTGCACAGGGTGTGCGAAAATGGTCTTCCCTCCGAAGAGGTAGGACCCTAACCTCGATCCCCTGGGGCGCAAGACTCCTGACAGGGATTTAAGGTACTTCCTATGATCTGTCTGGCCGAAACCAGACAGACCCCGTTCTCCAGGGGGTCTGCCGAAACAGCCCACCCCAAGTACTAGGTGGGGCTCCCCCGAAGGGAGACCCCATGAGAGAGGGCGAACTAAGCCAGAAGGCCATATCCACCCCCTCCCAAGACTCAAGGCTGGGCCCGAGGACCCACACCCTACAAGTCGTGCAAGGAAAAAGGGTGATAGTGAAGTGACAAAACTACAAAGAAAAAGCACACACAAACAAAAGGTGGGGAAGGGGAAGTGGAGAAGTGAATTAGTGCCAATGTGAAAATACAAAGGCAGGCCTTCCGGCCAGAATAAGAATTCCTCTGGTCTAAGCCAAAAGGCCTGGCCCAAGAGGCAGGTGCGGAAAAAGTGTGTGTGGTGCAGTGACCAAGGTGCCGAAAAACTCAAGGTGTGCTGCCCCTCACCAGTGAGAATTAAGGCACCCCTGGGCTGCCACCCCAGGGGCACGTACACCACAGGCTTTTTCAGTCTCGGCCCAAGGCCAGACCCAGTGTAGCCCTATCCCATCAGGAGGCATCAGAACTTTAGACAGCTTAGGGAGAACCTGCCTTCAACTGGGGACAAGCCTTTTGCAAGGCCAGATTCAACCCAGGAGGAAAGGCTCTCCCACCGCTATCCGCGTTCCTTACCAATCACATCCAGGAGCAGTACTAACCAGTCGGACAAGCTGGTTTTCTCTCTCCCTTCAAACTGATAGGGGCGGACCCATTCAAATCAGAAGGCAATGGACCCATCCGGCTTTCTCTGACATGGCTTACTTCCCGGTCCTCCAGTTACGCCCCGGTTCCTTTCAGCCCCTGCCGATACTAACCAACTGATAAGAACAGATACTACACTTGATCTTAGCCAAAAGGCCGAGAAGCGATTCATTAATGACTTGTGAGAAGGTAAGGCGAAGAAGAGAAATGAGAAGGAAACCTTTACTGTTGGTTGGTATGAGGCTGAAAATAGATAGCAGATAAGTTACTGAGTACCACCACCATATTCATTGTTTCTTCTGTTTCTGTGCATTGTTACTGGAGCCGATGACAGAATGTTTTTGGGTATAATTGGACAGGCCACTGTGGGCAACTGGAAGTGGTAATTAGGATGGTTTCTAGTGTGTAGGCAGGCAGCAGCCAGGTAATGGGCAGAAGGAGAATGAAATGGCAAATCTTGGTGTAAGTGGTCTATGTGCTCCCCAGAACTGCATGGTAGATCCTATATGAAAACTCCAAATTATTGTGCAGCCTATGCTTGATTCTTTCAAAATGGCCGATACATTTTTTTTTCTGCTTTGCACTGAAGCTTATGAGTTATTTGTTTACAATTACTTCTATAGTGATACTTGACTTTTGCCTTAACTCCCACAATCGCTACTGAAATTTCAGCACTGGACGATGGGACTTTATTAGAAAGAATTACAAATATTTACACATAAAACTACATTTTTTGTTTTAATTACTAATGAAATCAGTTTTATGATTGCCTTGGGAACTACAGTTTTTCATCATTTATTTTGGAATAGGACAAAATAGTTAATGAAGGCATTTTTAACAATAAAAAATGAACTATTTAATGAGCTTCATGTCTTTTTTTTTTTAATTTGTTTAAATATGTATGAAGCATTCATGAATAATGACTGTAAATAAACCTTACCAGTCATGCATCCAATGAACTACACAACATATGGAATTGTACTGTAGTAATTTATTTTATATCCATTGGCACCTATTAAATTAAGAGCAGTCTGCAGAATTGTGAACTATCCAGGAGCCTTTGTTACAAATCAAAGGGTAACTTAACAGATGGTATGTGTTCAGCACCTCCATGTAATCTGGATGCCCTACAATGTTCGTATATTTGCACTATCCCAAAGGATGCATCAGAATTTAAATCAAAGTCCAGGTTGTATGGGATGCCTGAAATATCATATCCCAATAGGTTTTAAGCCTGTCATTTGTGGTGCAAGGAAGAAACATATGGCATTTCAGTTTTACCTATAATAGTTGCTTCACTGTACTTATAAATGCCCTTTATCATACAATGTTTGTGGAATGCCAGGAGCAGAAGTTAATATTTCCTTATTGATGATTCATTTTTTAAACTAAATTGTTGGAGGAAAATAAAGCATTACACCAGAAAATAAAGACATTTAATGTATTGTTTTATGATGAGTGAGAAATAAAGACATTTAATATTTGATGATTAGTGATGATAGAAGAAGTAGAAAAGGTTCCATAAGTATGAACAAGAAATGTAAAAAGATGCAAATTTGCTCTGTACTTCATATGCTGGGACAAAAATGTTGAATTATTTCCTGTAGACATTGGAAAGCTAGCACAGGGAATGGCTTGCAGCAGCAGACATAAAAGAGAAAGAAAGACGATTTACAAGCCAAGCAGCATTTATAATAGACTGCGGCTACTTTGTTTGGTGGATGCCTGTAGTGGACAGTTTTACAGATGTCATGGATTGATGTACAGTAGTTATGACATGCACCAGTATTTTTATTTTTGCCTCATGTTTTACCATTTATAGACAACACCATCATAGGCACAAGGGTATGTTGAAGGTAAAATATGAGAAATAAAGGGCTGAGCATACAGGGATAGAGACAGGAACAGATAGCAGGAGAAATAAACCTCTGGGTACTACCCAGGCACTGATGAGAGTTGAGAAATAGTATCTACAGAACAGGATAATGGGAAGATTTCTGCATTGAATCTTGTCTGTGAACAAAGCAGATCATGTAGAAACCATCATAAATAACACATTACGAGGCATAACCTGCTTAAGGGTTTTTTTTTTTTTATGCTATTGAGGATTAAGTAGACATATGTTGGAAAATGTCATCACTCACAATATTGTCTTGATAAACATAGTTTTGTCACAACAATAAGGCTGCATTCACATGTCAGCGTTTGGATCGCGGGCAGAACCGCCGCGGTTCCGCCCGCGATCCGGAGATTATTGCAAATCGTGGGACGCCTAGCGTTGCCCGTTGATTTGCAATAGCCCCCCAAACGCAGAGCGATGTTGCCGCGATTTCCGCCTGCCGAATCGCGGCAACATCGCGCAAACAAAATCGCGGGACGCAATACGCTCCAAAGAAGTGCAATAATCTCCGGATCGCGGGTGGAACCGCGGCGGTTCTGCCCGCGATCCAAACGCTGACATGTGAATGCAGCCTAAGATCTAATGTGGCTTTGTATATAAACAAAGCCAATTAGCCTCTTATTAGTTAATTAAAAATAGAGGCTAACTTTGACAAAAATTTGGTGAAAGCAACGTTGCTGTTTTTGTGGCAAAATCAAACTTGGTGAAATCACTCATTTATTTACATCAAGAAGTAGAGGGGAGAGACACTGCAATGGGTTTAAGGGAAGAAACATCTGAATACAGAGCAGGGATGGCATGCTATGTAATGAGATCAGCTAAAGTAACAAGACACTACTGCCATAAGAAGTACTGAACTTTAGCAGGCAAAATAGTTAACACTGGTTGCATGTAACCATAAACAGCTTTGGCAAGTAGGTTTTCAGATATCTCACTCCCATTGCAGCCACTACCAGTGGCAAGGACTGGTTAAGCTGATTGAGACTTTGATTAACATGAAACTACAGAACTGCCTAAATGAAAAAGTATTTGCAATTAAAGTGTATCCATAGATTGGGTAGAATGGGGAAAGGGTAAAACCTCTGTCAGGTTTTACTGCTATCCTTAGTTTCGTTAGAGACCATTTTCCTCACTTTCTGTTCTGGGGACAACCTTTTACCAAACAGCAAGTGAGGGAAAGTCACAGACAATAAAAAGCTGATAGGGATTCTACTCTTCCCCAACTCAACTTTATGTTTCAATGTTTTTATTGAAGTTTTTTTTTTTGGAAAGAAAGCGTTAACAGTGCACTAGGAGCCAACATGGCTCAAATACTTCGTATGTATACAGTAAATATCTCAGAAAACAAGACATACATTAGTGCCAATGCAGAAAAACACAAAAGCAAAATGGGTAGTCAATAAGACTGTAACCTAAAATGTAAACTTAAGTTAGGTATCCAACCAACAGTGCGAAAGCATAGCGGCACCCAGACAGACAGCGCCCCCGCTATTACACCCTACAGGACCGACGGTCCGGGCCCGACCCCTCAATGGCGCCCCTACGGGAACTCACTGCGCCCTTCCAGAGGGGACGAACCCCAACCCCGACCCCTATAGCAAACCCTCCACTAGTGGGGGGCACAGCCTGTCGTCCGTGCACCGTCAGAAAAATATCAGAAATTAAGAAAAAAGAGAAAAAATAGATAGAGGGAAAGGGACCAGACTGGGGGAAAAGGAGGAAACTGCAGAAGAGGGCAGCAGAAATGGAAGAGGGGGAGAGAAGAAAGAGACATCAGCGGCTATGGAGAAAATAGAAGGCCGAGGGTCGACACCCAGGCCCCGCCCGCCCCGCCGGGGGAAATCCCCCCCACAACAACCCATCCAATGCTACCAAGGCACCCGAGCACCCCTATGAGGGGCCCGCCAGGTACCTTATCCAGGGGTCCCAAGTTTTATCAAACATGCGCATCCTATCATTCAATATTGCCACCATTCGTTCATTTAACATGATCCAGGTCAGTTTGGCTTTCAAGAGCTCAAATGGCACCACGGGGGTGCGCCACGAGCGGGCTATGGCTATTTTAGCGGCCGTGAACACAAAGGCAATGAGGCGCTTAGCGGGCTTAGTTGCTCCCTCCACTGGTTTACCCAGAAGGGCATTTTGGGGGTCTTTCGCCAAATTGACTTGAGTCAAGGAGTAAACAAAATTGTAGACTCGGATCCAGAATCGGCGGACTTTCGGGCAAGTCCACCACGTGTGGAGCACCGTGCCCACCTGGCCACATCCCCGAAAACAATTGGGGGATGCAGTGCTCACCGCCGCTGCCAACCTGACCGGAACCATGTACCAACGCAAAAACACCTTAAAGTTTGCTTCTATCAAAGAAGTATTAAGTATGGATCTGGAGTTAAACTGTGCTAAAGCACTCCATTCCGCCCTGTCCAGAGACTCTCCCAGATCCTCCTCCCAGCGTAACATGTATGGCAGTTTATTGTCATCTCCGTGGAGTATATTATAAATCGTAGATATGTAGCTTTTTTGCTTGTCTAGTGTGCGGCAAAGATACTCCATTGGTGTGGAGGTAGTGATATCGCTTTTTCGCCTAAGGGAGGCTGCGAAATGGGAGATCTGGGCGTAGCGAAAGTACTCCCCCTCAGGGAGGGAATACTTCTCCTGCAGTTCGGATCTGGTAAATAGTCCTCGGTGGTCGCATAAATCCGCCAACCTGAGAAGCTCCCTGTTTGTCCACCAGTCAAACATTGCCGGGGTGAGACCCGGTGGAAACAAAGGGTTGCCCAGTAGGGGCGCCAGCGGAGCATGGAGGGACTTAAAGGAGTGCCTGCCCGACAGCCTATCCCAAACCCCCAGGGAGTGGGAGAGGGCAGGACAGAGCACCCCCGGTCTGTCCCTAGCTCTTAACCACAGCGCGTGGTGGACCGGAATCCCCAAGTGGGCCGCCTCCATGCGCATCCAGATCGGGAGAGGGTCCCGGGAGTGGAAGCGTACCAGTTGGGCCAACTGAGCGGCATGGTAATATTTGCTCAGTTCCGGGACCCCCAGTCCCCCTCTGAGTTTAGGGGTATAAAGAGTCCGTCTATTGACTCTGGGCCTCTTGTCCCCCCATATAAACCGGATGACCGACCCCTGAAAATCCTTAATATCAGTCATATTAAGCATTATGGGTAGAGTGCGAAACAGATACAACAATCTAGGCAATATGTTCATTTTCACCGAATTCAACCTACCGAACCATGACGGGGGGCTAGCAGACCAAGTAGCAAGATCTTCCCGTAGTTTTTTATATAAAGGTGGGTAGTTACAGGCATAAAGGGTGGTTATTGAGGCCGTGAGATGAATTCCAAGGTATGGCAGTGACCTTTCTTGCCATGCAAAGGGAAAGTTGTCCCTGAGGGCAGATAGGGTAGTATTATCCAGTGTTAGGTTCAGAGCCCGAGATTTGGAGGGGTTTATTTGGAGACCTGAGATGGACGCAAACTCCGCCATGTCCTTAAGTAAATTGGGGATAGAAATCAGTGGGGCCGAAAGGTACATCAAGATGTCGTCCGCAAATAGGGCGCACTTATGCTCCACCCCCCCACATTGTAAGCCCTTAATGTCCGGGTTGGATCGCAATTTAATGGCCAATGGTTCCAGGGCTAAGATAAATAAGAGCGGGGATAAAGGACACCCCTGTCTAGTGCCCCTCCTAATGTGCAGGAAAGGGGATCCGTAACCCTTAATAGACAGTTTCGCAACTGGGTCACTATATAACGTGCTTACTAGAGATAAAAAGTGTTGTCCAAAGCCAAAGCGCTCCAGTGTCTGGAAAAGATATTCCCAGGACAGGGAATCAAAGGCCTTGTGAAGATCGAGGGACAATAGCATGCCCTTTCTGGGGCCTACGTTATCCCAGTTAGATTGGAGGGCTGAAATCACGTCTATTGCACGCCGGGTCTGGTCAGGCGCCTGTCGGCCCTGCACAAAGCCGGCCTGATCAGGATGGATATATTCCGCCAAAAAAGTGTTGAGCCTAGTCGCCAGCACCTTCGCCATAATTTTAAGGTCAACGTTGATGAGCGATATCGGCCTGTAGTTGAGACAGTCCCCATGGTCCTTGCCCGGTTTCGGCAGCACATGGATATACGCATTATTTTCATATGTCGGGATGGGGGTCCCTGCTCTAATAGAATTAAAGTAGGAGCAGAGATGGGGGGTCAGGGTCTCGTGAAACTTCTTATAATAATGGCCAGAGAAACCGTCCGGTCCCGGCGCTTTATTAGGGTTGATGGATTTGATTGCTACCAATATTTCTGTGGTAGAGAACTCCCTGTCCATAATCTCCACATGGGGGGCGGAAAGGCTAGGGAGGGAGATATCCCGAAAAAAGGCCTCTACCGCGGACTGTCTAAGCGGCTGCGGTTGGGAATAGAGCTTTGTGTAAAAGTGATAAAATTCGTTGACCACTAATTTGGGGTCCTGTGACCGGAGACCAGACCTAAGCCTCAATTTTGGTAGTGCTGGGGAATAGAGTCTCGGGGCCAGTTTGCGAGCCAAAAGTGTGTGCGGTTTATCGCCCAGTGTGTAATAGCGATTCCTCGACCAGCGAATGGACTTTTCCGCTTTAGTGGTCAAGCTAAAATTAAGGGCCACCCGTGCCGCGTCAATTTCGTGTCTGATGTCCACCCCCGGATGTCTCTTCTGCTCCCTTAGGAGGTCCCTCAGCTCCGCATCCTGACGCAGTATCTCCCCGTCGCGTTCCCTTTTTTTCCGGGAGGCAATCTGGATAAGCTTGCCTCTAATCGTCGCTTTATGCGCCGCCCATACCATGGCCGGGGATGTATCAGTCGATGGGTTGTCCAGAAAATATTGATGTAAGCAAGCGGTCACTTCCTTAAGTATAAGGGGGTCATTCAGTAAGGAGGCGTTGAGCCTCCAGGCTGAAAATTTAGGTTTAGTCCACAAGTCAGAGACGGTCATCACTACGGGGGAGTGGTCAGACCACGGGGTGGGAATGATTTGCGCCTTTAGTACAAACGGAAGGAGAGCCGACAATGCAAAGAGGTGGTCTATACGGGCATACGTCTTATGCGCATGAGAGTAGTGGGTGAAATCGCGCGTCGTGGGATGATCATTCCTCCACACATCCACCAATCCTGTGGAGTGCAATAATCTAGCCAATTTAACCCCCAGACGCGGGGCATGTTTCAGAGAGGCACGCAAGGCGTCCGACCTATCCATGACCTGGTCCAAGGGGACATTACTGTCACCCCCAAACACTACATGTCCCATCGCACGCGGCATCACCACGCTCAGCATTTCCTGGAAGAATTGAATTTGCCCCACGTTCGGAGCATAGTAGGAGACAAAGGTTACGTCGTGCTCATTTATCCTGCCCTGGACCATTAGGTACCTTCGCTCCCTGTCTCTGATCACCTCTTTAGGTGTGAACGGGACCCTCTTGGCTATACAGACCGCCACCCCCCGTTTCTTATCTTCGCTATTGGACATGTAACAGATGGGAAATTTGGCGCTAAGTTTTTTGGGTGCTGAAGTGCGAGGGAAGTGGGTCTCCTGTAATAGGAGGACACCGATTCCCTGTTTATGGTAGAACTGAAAAGCCTTTGTTCGCTTCACCGGTGCGTTAAGGCCCTGGACATTATGTGTCAGAATTTTAAAGTTACTTGGCAAGGGGTTCGTCATTGTGGTTCGGTAGGTTGTACTCGCCTGAATGTCATGATGGATGAGCCGCCTCTCCTCCCCACCTCCGGGAACGAGCCATCGGGGCCCGGATGTCGAGTAGTCGCCATGTCAGAAGGGAAAAAGAAAAGGGGGTTAGAAGAAAGATAGTAAAGTAAAAAAAAGAACACAAAAGAACAAAAGGTCCCCCGCCTTCCCCCCCACCGCCCATATGGCGGGAGGGGGGGGGGCGTAGGGTATGCTAGTAGTACCAACAATTTACACAGTGTAAGCTGGTTGTGGGGTCCAGCACCCCATGTATATTCGCGAGGTCGTTCACTGCACATAGCAGCGAGCAAGGTCGCGGAAAGTGGCATGCGGAAGCAACCCGACTCGCTTCAATCCATGCCATAGAACCATGTCACTGTAAGAGGAAAAACATAGTGAAACCATAACTTCCCAAATCTCCAGTTAAACTAATGGGAGTCCCGTAGATCCCCTGATAACCCCCCGCCACCGACCAACCACAGCATGGCCGACCGGCAGCCAGAGGGAAATTTAAAAAAAAAAAAAAAAAACCCCAACATTCCCATCCCAACAGGTACTGCAACCCTATATTCCCCGTGGTGGGGAGGCAACAGCGTCCGTGTCTCAACAGCAGAGTCCAGAGACCCCTGAAATGCGATCAACAAGAGACAGCATAATAAACCTGGAACGGCTGTCATAAACAAAAAGAACCCTCGAGTTCTGGAATCCAAGTTCTCAGCGAAGGCTTGCATCAAAAAAAAATAAAAAAAAAAAATAAAAAAAAAAAAAATTTCCCCTTCTTTTTGTCTTTTCTTGGTGTAGTGGTAGCCGGCAGACCAGCACAGTCTACAGGTAGAGTTCAGTCAAAAAACAAAATGTAAAATAAAGATGAAGGCATGAACGAACAGAGCAGTTTGGCCCCTCGTCAAAAAAGAAGTAGAATGAAGTGGAGCAAATGAGCCGCAGCATCTCACGGCGGGGTGCGTTGTTTAGTGTTACCCCTCTTGGCCGGCTGTGACCACAAAGGTGACAGTGGTCGGGATGGCTCTTCCGGGGAGCCCCGCGGGGATCTGGCCGGGGGGGGGCTCTCGTGAAATAATTCCCAGCTCCAGAAGGACATCTTCGCCATCATGAAAATTGGAGAATGAGTAGGATCTACCCTTAAATGAGAAAGACAGTCTGAACGGGTAGGACCAGCGGTACTTGATCTGGCGATTTATCAGATGAGTCAGTAGTGGTTTCAGAGTACGCCTTTTTTGTATAGTCGCCTGGGATATGTCGGCGAATATCTGCACTGGGTGATCCAATAGGGTGACATCGTTGCGGTAGCGGGCAGCTGCCATGACCTTTTCCTTGATCCTGTAGAAATGAGGTTTCACAATGATATCTCGTGGTAACCCATCCGAGCGTGGTGCTGTCAGGGCCCGATGGAATCGATCAAGCTCTAAGTGGTGCGGGGAAATTTCGGGGATGAGGTCAGTCATTAGTGTATGGATAGCTGGTTCCAGATCAGTGACCGACTCAGGAAGTCCTCTAATTCGAAAGTTATATCTGCGAGATCTGTTTTCAAGATCCTCAATTTTAGCCTGGGCATCGACTAATTGGTCCTGGAGTGTGACTATTAGCCTGTGGTTTTGGTTGACTCTCTGAACTGTCCCATCCATTTTGGATTCGATTGAATCAAGTCTGCCCCCAATTTCTTGGAAGTCCCCCTTCATCCCTGCAGCAATGGTGGCACAGGCCTTAGAGAGTTCCTGCTGTAGCAAGGCCGAGAACCTGGCTATGAGCACAGAGTCCCCTGAGTATGAGGGCTGGGGAGGAGGGAAAGCTGCAGAGCTGCCTTGGCTGAGAGCTAATTCTGCTATGTCTGCCATTTGTCTGTCCATAGAGGATGATGGTGACACTGCCCCCTCCACTTCCCCATCAAGTAAGGCCTGATAGGGGGAGAAGCCATGGGACGCAGCCTGCGGGGACCGGGTGCTGGCCCCCTGGGACTGGGATGAGAAGGGATCTCCTACCTCCTCCGTCCTGGAGACTGCTGGCGAAGGGTGTCCTGTGCGGTGGGGGGATGAGGTGACCGTCCCCAATGTTGGCGAGGTTGGTGGTTTAGCAATGTGAGACTTGGCTGGAAGCGGGCCGCCTCGTGCCGCCGAGCCGCGGGTCGCGGCCATCTTGGATTGCTGTGGCAGGCAAGGAGAGGACAGGCGCTGCTTGTTGGAGGGCTGTGCCGGCGTGGAAGACTTTTTCTTGCCCGCTCCGGTGTTCCTCCTGTGCATCCTCCGCTCCCCCGTAAGCTGCTCCCGCTCTGCAGCTTTTCTCTCCGGTCTGATCGCCTAATTATAGCTATGAAGGCGGCGGGTTGTGCGGAGCGCGGTCAGTGCATGTCCTGATCCGGCGCCGCGCGCATGCGCACTCCCCAACTCAACTTTAAAACAACATTTTTAAGTTAGTCTCTTCTGCTGTTTGAGAGTTCTCCTCTCTTTCTGTCTGGAGAAAAGGCTGTCTCTGAGACAGTGAATAAGGGAAAATCTTTGTAACAGATTCCTGGACATATTGAAACCTAACAGGGGTTCTAATTCTTCTCCACTGTATCTAAGAGCCCATTCAGACTAGCGCGACACGACTTTGGGGGGCGACCTGTGAAGTCGCATGCACCGTTGTGCACCGCGACTTCGGCGCGACTTGCAGAGACTTCACATAATGGAAGTCTATGCAAGTCACTCCGAGCTCGCCCCAAAGTAGTACAGGACCCTTTTTCTAAGTCAGAGCGACTTGTGTCGCTCCTATTAGAACGGGTCCTGTGCTAATCAATGGACCGCGACATATCGCGACTTGTCAGGCTGACAAGTCGCCTGACAAGTCACGCTAATGTGAATGGGCTCTTAAGCTAAAAAAAGCTTGATTATAGATACACTTTAAACTTTGTGCTCCTTATTATCAGTTCTGTATCACTTTGCGATGTCACATAAACAAGAATACTATTCATCGGATAGAAAATTACAATTTAGATTATTTTTAAAATAGAGAATGTAGTTACTTCTCTTTAAGACCTTAATTCCAAACTTAGAGAATTCTCATAATGCTGCTCATGCGCAGGATTCCCTTCCCGTAAGCCAAATCCATGTTTCTATTATTACAATCCTATTTAGGGTGTAGCATGAAACACTGTCACATTCCACTGCCCCCGACCCTTTAACAACCTCCTCTTACATGAATTGTGGGGTTCTTCTTTCCTCTGCATTCTGTATTTTTTTGGTATGACTGTGTGTGGATCTGCCCGAATATCTGCTTTATCCAGTCACATGGATCTGTGAATGAAAGACTACAAGTGTCATCAGCAATTGCAGAAGGTGGATTCATAGATATCAGTGGAGCAGTAATGTAACCAAACAATTACTTCCTCCAGGCCCATAACCAAAGGTCTGTATAGCTGTATGAAGCTGGGGTGGGAGGAATAGTCTTCAAGAGCCATTGTAAAGCGCTGATCACAGTTGCAATGCTATGAGGGCTCCAATGCATGAATAAATAAATAAATACATAAATACATACACATTATTTATTTTTTCAATATGGGTGCATTTATTAGTTAGTGGATGCCTATATCGTTTTTAGGACAAACAAGGTTTTCTTTGGGGATTAATATAAATAGACAGCTGGCGAACAGGTGAATCAAATAATAGCCAGTAAAATTAATTAAAATACAATAGAAATGCAATAGAATTAAAATATAAATAAACCATGGATGGTTCAAGAAGTCAGTTGTAGACTGTAGAGTCAATGATCCACACTAGGGCTAGGCGTCTCCTCCAGATTGAAGCCAGCTCACAGGTCCATATGAAATAAAGAAAGAAATAGGAGAGCGCCGCTTAGTGTAGTATTTAATAATCCAAAGGACATAGCACATTAAAAACTCACATTGAAGTAGGAGGAATAAGGTGAAGTTCTTTGAGGATGAGACTGCTACAGCGGTGAGGAGATGACTGGCATTAGAGTTCTGTATTGTTAATATGTCTTCTGTCTCCGTACAGCATTATATCTTCAGCGGGGAGATAGGCTTCTTCCGGCTCTCAGCTGTGCAGTCCACTGGAGGAGGCATAGCACCCGCTGGCGTGTGACATCACCACAAAGCCAGGGAACACAACACATTGGCGCACAATAGCGCATGCTCGGAAATGAGTTGTGTTCCCTGGCTCTGTGGTGACGTCACACGCCAGCCGGCGCTGCGCCTCCACCAGTGGATCGAACAGCTGAGAGTCGGAAGCAGCCTATCTCCCTGCTGAAGATACCATGCTGTACGGAGATAGAAGACATATTACCAACACAGAACTAATGCCAGTCGTCTCCCCGCCGCTCTAACAGTCTCATCCGCAAAGAGCTTCACCTTATTCCTCCTACTTCAATGTGAGTTTTGAATGTGCTATGTCCTTTGGATTATTAAATACTACACTCAGAGGCGCTCTCCTATTTCTTTCTTCTTTGGGGATTCTATCTAGTAAAAATTATTTTATTTTTTATGCAATCCATATACTAAAAGATAACAAAGCCAACAAACCATATTTTGTCTAATTTAAAACTAAATCTGACATTAAAATTAAGGTTCTGGTACACAGCATGGCAAAGTTATTTACAAATAAAGTAAAGTCTTTTATTTTTCCTCAGCATTTTTTATGTGGCATAAAAAACAAACACAATGAATGAATAATAATGAAAAGCATTAAATATTAATGGTTAAAAAATCAGCAGGAAAATAATAGTAAAGGGAAGAAGAAGCTATTATGGTTGATTATGGTGAATTAAGGTTTGAAAAGGATCGATTTTTATTTGAAAAACTTGCAAGTTGCATGTTGCAAAGGAATTTACCCCAGAGATTAGTAAATTAGGTGATTCTCTGCTGATTTGCATCATCCAATCATATGCAAGAAAAATGCTATTGTTTTATTTTCCTTTTATGTGATTGGGTATTCTTTGCAGAGTATAATTTTACATTTACTAAGCTCTGGGGGAAATGTGGGCTTCACTTACACAGTAAATTAACACCATTGTGCTGGATTGTACATTTTTTACAAAGCTATTACAGTTGCTGTATTTACACAGCAAGTCCTGGGTGTCATTTTGACAGCTGGGAATTGCCATCAAGTGCAGGGGAAAGGGCTCACCGGCAGGGCAGAACAGGGTATACTGCACATGCCCTGTACACTTTTGATGAAGGTTTTTGAGCATGTCCAGTGTCTCCAACTGGTTAATAATCCAAGAGTAGACAAATTATTTTCAGCAGCACAATAACAATGTAAGTTTTTTGTCAGAATTACAATACAATTGCTATTTGTATTGTTTATCCCTCAGTCCCACATACATACTGTAGCGGCCCCTTTGGCATCGAATGAATAACGAGAGGAGAGCTTCTGACGGGTGCAGTACTTTTATTCTTTTGCATCAAAAGGTGTGCAGGAGGGTTGAACGTTTTTCTCTTTAACACCTTGAGCACCATAAACACCATAGCACCATTGCACCGTGAAAACTGTAAACGACATACAATACATTTGTTTACAGTGATCACCAAAAAGGGGGTTACAAGGTTAATTACAAATGTGAAATTACAAGGTGGATTACAGTTGTCTGCACACAAATCTAAATGACATTAAAACATCTTAGGAAACATGGCCAACATGCAGGATGCTTTGGATTATCTATAGCATATTTAAACTAACAGCATGGACACAATTTATGTTTAACAACATATATACTTCTATAGATATATATATATATATATATATATATGCACTTTCACTGTATACCTCGCTCCGCTTGCCAAGGGGTGCTAAAACTTTTAAGCCTTAGGAATTCTCTCAGCAGTCATCTTCCTGCTCTGTATATAAAATCTGAGTCATAGAAAACTTTTACCTCAGAGGGAGTAGGAGGAGTAGGAGGAGTGGTCTAGTGGTTCTGGTGATTAAACATTCCTTAGGGAACCAAAAGGAAGGCAGAAAGGTTCCACCTAGCAGTAAGTGCTGAACAAAGATTTACAGTGATAAGCGGACAGTTACACATACATTGATAACCGGTTGCCGACCGCCGCATATATACTGCGGCGGTCAGCCCCGGCCAGGCAGAGTGACGTATGGATACGTCACTCGCCTGTCACTGGCTTGAGAGCCAATTGCGGGTGGGCGCGCGCCCGCCGCGGCTCGTTCACTGACAAGTCAGTGCGTGTGACCGGCGGACCCGATGTCCGCCGGTCACACTACGATCGCTCCGGTGAAGGGAGAAAGGCGGAGCGGCTTATGTAAACAAGCCGCCCGTCATTCTCCCTGGTGTAAAAATGAAGATCAGACGGTTCTACTATATAGGACCGTTGATCTTTGTTTTTACACCAATAGCAATGTCCCTATACAGTTAGAATCACGCCCCTAGGACACAATTAACCCCTCCCTGTCCAATACAGTTAACCCCTTCCCTGCCAGTGTCATTTTTGCAGTAACAGTGCATATGTATAGCACTGATTACTGCAGTAATGTCACTGGTAACCCCAAAAGTGTCAAAAATGTCAGTCAAGGTTCCGATCTGTCCGCCGCAATGTCGCAGTACCGAAAAAGAAATCGCAGATCGCCGCCATTACGCGGTAAAAAAAAACCCACCAAAAATGACAAAAATCTTTCCCTTTGTTAGTAAACGCGATAACTTTTGCGCAAACCAATCAAAATACGCTTTTTGCGATTTTTTTTTACCAAACATATGTAGCATAAAACAAATTGGCCGAAAATGTTAAAAAATTTTGATTTTTACATTTTTTTGGGGGGGAATTTCATATAAAAAAATTTGAAAAATATTGTTATTTTTGCAAAATTGACGCTCTTTTTTTGTTTATAGCGCATGATCAAAAAATCGCACAGGTGATCAAATACCACCAAAAGAAAGCTCTGCTTGTGGGAAAAAAAGGACGTCAAATTCGTTTAGGTACAGCGTCGCACGACCGCGCAATTGTCCGTTAAAGTCACGCAGTAAAAAATCGCAAAAAACCGCCTGGTCTTTTAGCAGCCAAATCCTCCGGGGCTTAAGTGGTTAAAGAGGATGCTGGATGCAGTCTGTAGTTTGTGTAGTTTAGAGAGGTAAGGATTCTTGTAGGATGCAGTCGGATAATCCTTAATTTATCATATGATTCAACATATTCATCCAGTAGATAGTAATACCTAAATGTTCTTGCTAGAGCTCTGCCGTTATTATTGTCACAGAGTTGTGTCTTTGGAGCTGTGAATTTCCTTGGAGCCCTAGATAAGAGGTCACTCCATGCCCAGCAGCATATTCAGGTTGACAGGTTTAAACAGGACTACCTGTCACTCCCAAAGGCAATTGGTAGCTCACTACTGGTTCTTTATATAAAGATAGTCAGCCCTAGTTTATGGGGTTGCACATACACTTTCAGGTAATTAGGAATTTATAGCTATCTGGAAGAGATTTGTTATTGATGTCTTTTTCATCCAGAAGGTAACCCATCAAAAAGAGTGTTACTGAACTAATGAAATATAAATCTTAAAGGAGTTCTAAAGTCACATCTATTACACTAAGTATTGATATAGAGCATAAAAGTGTGGTTCCAGGATATAATTAACGAATCTTAAAACTGCACTCACCTTCTTGTAACACTGAATCTAATTACCCTGTGAAAGAAAGATGCATGTGCTTACCTATTCTCAGTCCACTCCAGTCTGTGATCTCCTCTGTGTTAGCCAATGCTGGCTACTGGGGAGAGGAAAGAGCGCACTGACAATGGCTGGAATGCCTGAGCAGTGACGTCAACCATAGGTTTACTATGGGCTATCTGTTGTCGGCACTCCCTCCTCATCCCCGAAGGCACTGCTAACTGACAGATGAAAACTGATCACATGAGAAAACTGGAGCAGATTGGAAATAGGTAAGTATATCCATCTTTCTTTCACAGGGTAGTTATCATAGGTTTTAGAAGGGAGATGGGAGTAGTTTTAAGACTAGTTAATTGTATCCTTGATTTCTACTTTAATTATTGACACAAAGGGTTATTTTAGTACTGTTAACATTTTTTTGTTGAAAATGTGTGCATATCGGGGGGCATGGCCTGGAGTCAGGAAGATGACCGCATAATAGAAGAGCTCGGAGAGCGCCTGCCAAGTCCTGCGCCACTTCAGCTACTGCAAAACGGCGATACCACTTCGCCCTGCTCTGTGAAACACCTGAGAAGCCTGCACGCCAGATGGGGAAGAAAAAGGCAGAGAGGGGCTCCGCAGTTTGACAGAGTTCTTCTCACCATCAGGGGCCTCCTCTCCTCAAAATGGCGCCGGATCCAACAGATCGCAGTTCAACAACCAGTGTGGGGAGAAACATTCCTCACCACAGGAGAGGAGCAGCTCCTTCCTGAGGCTGAACGGAGCCCCATCGAGGGGACTCCCCATCTGTAGTCCTCAGAAATCAAGGCAGTGCTACACCTCAGGAGATTATGTGGCTGACAATATTAATGACTCCCTCTCTGGGGACATTACCAGGGAATTTACAGAGCAGCTAGAGGACTTTTGAACTTTAGACCTTCCTCTCAATGCGACAACTATTAAAGACATGCTGCTCTCCCTTAAAGGTTGCCTTCACAGGGGCATGCTTTCCTTTATGTCACAAGTTAAGGAGGATATGTCAGAATTAGGGGATAGAGTGAGCCATGTGGAGTCCAAAATGGGGGAATTTGTGACTGCACATAATGAGCTTGTTGATGCTCACAATGAGGCTGATGAAGATTTGCAAGCAATAATGTTGAAACTGGCCGATCTTGAAGATTGATCCCACAAGAATCGATCGAGACCGTACAAGGATCAGAAGAAGATATGTGCAACAAATGATTTTCTACAGTGACATCTCCTCCTCCATATGCTGACCTCACTTAACATATCCTGCTGGCGAGGTAGAAACTTGTGTCCCTAACAAAATTGCTACGCAATCATGACATCCCTTATTGGTGGGATTTCCCCGCCAAACTATTAGTCACTAGAGATCATCGAATGATTGCGATCCGCAGCGAGGAGGCAGGTCTCCAGCTGGCTAAAAAATGGGGTCTGTTTCCTAATGACAAGACATCTCTACCACCTGCATCTCCACCTAGCAGAGTCTCGTCAGAATGGGAACAAGTTCAAGGGCGACCACCTGCTCCTAATCTTTAGGGACATTTAGACCATAACTGAGAAGTGATTGCAGTAGTAGATTCATACTATCCTTTTACAATTATCCATAAGTGGGACTATGCTCCAGGCTCTCAGAGGATAACCCCCTAGTAAAGTTGTGGTGAAAGCCATTCGTTATTCCTTTTTTACCGTACCACTAAAAATGACACCACCATTCACAGGTGTTGTTGGTTTCTGACTTTTCTTTTTGTTTTTATGTTTTTTACACAACTCTCTGATCTCTGAGAGTTTCGAATATATTTAACGCTTCAACATCACATACAGGACTGTCTCCACAAGCTCCAGATGATCTCCAGAACTGTAAGTTTCTACTTTCTAATGTACACCTCAGTGACAATCACCACAAATCTCCCACTAGAGGGCTCCAACTTCCACCTCATGATAAGTCTGCAGTTAAAGCACATCTTGTTTGTTTCATTTCAAATCCATTGTGGTGGTGTATAGAGCCAAAAAGATTAGAACTGTGTCGATGTCCCAATATTTATGGACCTGACTGTATATATATATATATATATATATATATAAAAACAAAAAAATATATATATACATATATATATATACACATGTATACATTTTGTGTTTGAACGCAGACATATCTCTATTTCTATTTATTGCATATGCAGGTTAGTGGCTCAACCTCAATCTGTAGCTCTCTTCCAGCTGTGTCTCTTGTTTTTATGCAAAAGTTCACTAGAAGTATGTAAGTATAGCAGTGTGCAGAGGGTTATATACAGATTGATGTAGCTTTTTGGCACAGACATATCTCCATATACAAGAGGGTAGACATATTTTCTCATTAGATAAGTAAGCACTACCTCTTTCTTGCACTTTGGTGATTATCTGCCCTTACTTCAACTTTACCCAACAGGTACAGGCTAATTAAAACAATATTCTTCATATTCACTCTGGCTGTGTGAATCATGCAGAATACTTGTAGAAGTAAGGGAATGTTGTGTCAACCTTCCCTAGCATTTTCATTCCTGGCAAAAAAGAGGTACATTTTTAACATAAATAATGTGATTTTGAAAGGTAGGCAAGTACCCTATTCGTTTTTTATTGATTGTAAAATTTAATAAAATCTAATATTTAAGGTGCCAAGAATATCTCTTGAGACTTTCCATGAGGTGTGGAAGCGATCCTGAGAACAGGATTGTTATAAGGCCTAAAGCTTCCCGGCAGTGGGTTTAGCTTACTTTGCATTCACAGGCATAGTTCCTTTTCATGCTATTCCACTATCTTGTTAGCAAATACCTTGGTTATTTACTGACTGATATGGCAATATTTTTTCAGCCTGTGACATATAATGATAAGAGGCCTTTGAGAATGATTAGGATGGCTGAACCACAATGAAAGTGTACATCAAGACACCGACTCTTGTGAACAAGACCAGCTTAGAAATCAGGATGCAAATATCAATATCTGTCACTCTTGGGATAACATGTGACTGAAATATAATTAATACTAACCTTTCTCTGAATGCTTATTAACTTATTTTAGAATCTGTCAAAAAGCAACTCATTAGGCATAAAGATTCATCCCATCTGCATAATGAAAATGTTTATCCATGCAAAATCCAAAATGAGATAAAATGTAATTAACCCTCATAAAATTCTGTGTTAGTCTTTCTCCTATCTTATAGGTACTGGAATAGTTATAGGAATTTTAAATACGTTTAAATGTACATAAACAGTGCACTTTCTGCTGTAGTACAGATAAAATAGAATACATATTGTAAGAACTGCTATGTAATTGCACAGTATTACAAATATATAAAATATGCAATTTGGTCGATTTCAAAGGTTCATTTTTCATCACTCTTAAAACAATAATACACTGCACTTGTCAGCATGAAATGCACAGAGTAGTTGTTAAAAGTGTAAAATACCTCACAATGGGGTTGATTTACAAATTAAGTAGAGCATGTTCACTTTGGAAAGTACATTTTCACATTGCAAGGGAATTTTCACTAAGCTTAGTAAATATATTGTTTGAAAAACCACTTTGCACAGATACCCAACCACATGCAAGAAAACAAAAATTCTGCATGACCAATGTGCATTGCTTGCAGAACTAGTGTCACAATGACAGATACTAATTTAAAGCCTAAGTGCAGCTAAAATAAAAAAACACACAAATTAGGAACATAACTTACAGTCAGTAGGATGTGTAACAGAAGAGTTCCACTTCTGTTAGGTGAAATCCTCCTGCATCCATGCACCTGTCCGCACCATAATCCTAAAGTGTGATGAGGGTTAATAGAACTGAGGAGCTGTCACATGTTCTTATCAAGCAAGCCTGACTACACCCACCCTTTTCCGCTCATTTGCTGATCCTGTCTTCTCTGATCCTCTCTTCTTCCACTGCCCCCTAACCAAAGACAGAGCCTTTGGAGCCACTCTGCACATGCTCAGTTTGGTGTGTATTGCTAGAGACTTTTTTTTTTTTCTTTGGAGGGTGCATGTGATCAGCATAGGACCAATCAGCACTGTCCAGACAAGGAGTCAGGGTTCCTGCAGCCTCATAGGAGAGTCAGAGTAGGATGAAAACCTTATCCTACAAGCGTTAAGCAGACACCTATAGAAGTCACAAGACTGCTATATACTGCTCATAAGCAAAGGTATGGAGTATGTGTACTGTGGGAGATCAGATATAGTGAATGCTGGGTCCTGGGTTTAATAACACTTTAAGAGAGCCAATGCTAGATGCCAATCAGTCTCTGCTGCATGGAGATCTTCTGACCATACTCATGCTGACTAAAGGAGAAACCTGATCAAACAGTGTAATGGTCACTCATCACTCTGTTACTGCTGTTTTTCTAAACTGCACGTTGAGGTTGTACTCCTATGTACTTTCTATGTTGTTCTAAGCCAGGCTATGCTTTTTGGCAGGGTTTTCTGGATAAAAAAATGGTTTTGCTCTACTCTAATTTGAGCATGAGATCCTACTCACATTTCAGTTGCACTTTAGACAAACATGGGAGCAGTGGAGAAGCTTTCAGTATGAGCTGTTATTTCTCAAGATCATCAAAGTTTTGAAATTAGAACTGTATCAAAGATAATTATTATATTTAGCATAGGAAACTGACCAGTAAATGCCTAGGAAGCAGTGTAAAAGTGAGAGGCATCAAAGCACAAAACCGATAACCTCTGCTTGTGTGAAAGAATTTCTGGTTAGCCAAAGTAGTCCTTATCTGTTATACAGCTTATGTAATGTGTGGCCATGATTTCTCTCTTTGGATTCTTTCTTGGTGGACTTGGTAGAGGCTGATTTACTAAAGGATTACATTTACATAATAAATTGTTTAAATCTTCACTTTAATTATCTAATTATACAAATAATTATCCAATCATGTAAAAATGAAATTCATGTTTACTTATTTCACCTGTAAATAGTTGGATAATTGAAGTGAACGTTCACACAATTTATTGTGTTAAGATTCTCAACTCATTTAGAAACTCAGCTCAAAAGTCTTCATGAAAAGAGTATCATGCTGCACAAATGGCTTGGGAACATAGGGGCTTATTTACTAAAACTGAAGAGTAGAAAATCTGGTGCCGCTCTGTATAGAAACCATTGCAGCTTTCAGGTTTTTTTTTTTGTCAAAGCTAAATTGAACAAGCTGAAGTTAGAAGGTGATTGGCTGCCATGCACAGCTGCACCCGATTTTGCACTCTCTAGTTTTAGTAAATCAACCCAATGTTTTTATTTCTGACCTTATCTATGTATGCTAACAGACATTAGATAATTGCTCATGTCATTCATGTCTGTAAGTATCTTAAGTCTTAAATAGTACATAAACTCTAACAATAAACTCTATTTTCTCCCTTTAGGCCTGTGAAATATACCAGTTGGTTATATACATTTGATAAGTTTTCTGAAAGAAACCCAGTGAGCATGTACTTTCCTATGCATAATGCCTGTGCTGCACTGAAATATCAAGTGGTGTAATTGGCCTTGCATGTGTTTTACTAGCAGGATCAACAGGTAAAAAATCATAAAAAATGAATTTAAACAATGCATCTAAAGACTGCCTAAGCCACAATTTACTAATTTTTGTTAACACATTTTATGGGTACTCTCAGCAGGCAACTCATTTGACCATTACCAGAATATTTAATTACAAAAATATTAAATCAGTATATTTGGCTTCCTTAGATAAGGTTGGCCCTAGTAAAAAGATCCTTTAGCTGTCAAAATAAAGTAATGCCAGCAGAATTAAAGCGGAGTTCCGGGCACAGATCTCATTTTTTGATGAACATACCCCCGGGACAGTCAGGGCTAGCACATTCCACAATGGCTAGCCTCTGATCTGTCCCGGTTTGCACTTACCTGCAAGAAGAAATACTTACTTTGTAAATTTCTTCCACAGCGTTTCCATCTCTCTTGTGGGCAGCTGAAGCCGGCGCGGTCCTCTTCGGTGTCTTCTTCCGCGTCTTCTTCTCCCAGAATGCGCCGCACCGGCCCCTCTCGTCACTTCCGGTGCGGCATGCCCAGAAGCTGTTTAGCAGGGGAATGCGGCGTCGCCCAGAAGTGACGTGCGGGGCCGGTGCCGTCGCATTGATTCCTGGGAGCGATGACGTTCAGCTCCCAGGAATCATCGCGAGGCAGGAAGTGACGGGGTGAGCCGCGGCGCTGGAGGAGGAAGTACCCTGAGGTGAGTATTTACGATCTTCAATTACAAGGTGAGTGTACAAAAAAAAAAAATAACTATCCAATTCCTTTTCAGGTTATGTGTAGCTAGCGGAGGGGCACAAAAAAAAATACTGATTTTGTGCCCGGAACTCCGCTTTAAGCCCTATTGTTGTTTTAATGCAAAAAAAAGTTACTTCAGAGTTAAATTATGTGGCTTGCATAACCAAATTGTTAACAAAATAAACTCAAATAGTAACAGTCATTCTGGGCAGCAATCCCTCAAGAATGGCTTTAGAGTAGTGAGCATTCTTTAAATGCCAAGTAATGTTTGTTATGTAAAATATACCAAAAATAAGTATAGAAAGCCAGAGAGACAACTTAGAGATTGAAGAATGAAGAGGAAGAAAATTGAGATAATGGTTGCATGCTACAACACATACAATGAAACCATCCAGTGGTCTTAATGCTGATCTTTACATTATTAACAGCCATTCACATTGAATTAATTGCTTAATTCCACCAGGCAATGAAGCAATTATGCTTTTTAATGAGAACTTTCATTCTCAGAGTGTCCAAGTTGATCCCTCAACTTAAAATGAACTTACAAAATGCAAACATGATGACCTTGTACAAAAAAGGGGGGAAAGAACATCATTAGAATATTAATTATATGTCAACTTCTGCTGTGTGTCTTTGCATACATTATAAATATAAATACAACTAATGCTCAACCTAATCATAGCTAAGAAAACATTTGCTGAAGTTATTAGCACATTTACACTTATTAACATAAGACACGACATATGCAGGTAACTTGAAAATAAAAATGATAACGAAATAGCCTTGGCATAAGCAATGTCAACTAAATGGAGAAACAGATTGAAGTCAACTAATTCCTGGATTTAATTTCAACACAAAAAGACAACTGGGAAAAACAAGTTTATAAGCATGTTGAATAATCTAATATGGCAAAAACAACCCCAAAAAAATGATTTTCTGGAATAAACCAGTATTTATAATGTAGCTAGAAGTTCAATAAATAAAGGTGGTGGTGACTTTTCTAATAAAAAAAGCAGAACAGAGAGAAGGCAGAGATGCAGAACGGACCTGCCCCCCCCCCCCCCCCCACCACCCTGGTCTTCATCACATTGGCAGATGTTTATAGCCCAGTTGCTACCTCAATTTTAATGCACAGGTGAAGTTTTGGCAGAGGTTAATGGGCGAGTAATTTATCTAAAGACAGAGTTTTAATATATTGTCTTTGAAAAAAATGCTAAATGACACTATAAAATATAGGCCATGTGCCTGGAATTATGGAAATAAAGGAGTCAATTTGGTGGTAGGCTTAAGAATCTGCATATGTTTCCAACACTCCTGCACTAAACCTTCCAACTTTCTGTGATGAGAAACTTTTTAGGACAAGAAGTATGTAGGCATGGGACATACCTCTGCCATGCACTTACTTACATAAATCATGGCGAAATAAACAAACACAATAAGTTAAAGTTTGGATGAAAGCTTTCTGACATGTTGGTAATTAAATAATATAACTATTTATAAAAGTCTTTAAATAAGTGAACTCAAAAATGATGGCAATGAAATTACTGATCAGCTACACTGGTTCTCACTATCAGAAACTGGCTGAAATATCCTAAGCATGAAGTGCTTTACAGCACTTAGACACATAAAATTTCACTTCCATTCCATTTCACAATTTGTTTGCTGTTATATAAGTATATATGTTTATATGTTTATGCATTCACTGTATATGAATACACCCATAAAGTAATGACCTAAGATGCAGATTTTTTTATTTTGAACAATAATAGAACTGGTTTAGATTCATATAAAAAGGGGATGGAAGTGAAAGAAATGATCAATAATCTCTCCAATAGGAATACAGACTAAAAAATAAAATATATTTTCACTAGTTTTAAATATATATATATATATATATATATATATATATATATATATACTTTTTTATTGCTGTCTGAATCTCTTTGTTTTAGTGACAACCACATCACCTAGTAATTTGTTTGGGAGTTACAGGAAAGGAAGTGAAGGACAATCTTTGCAGAAAGGCCACAGATAGTTTACTCTATACATATATATCTAAAATATATTTGTATATTCTGTATAAAGCTTAAAAAAAAAAAAAAGTTTTGACAAGAGTTAGGTCTTGAAGAATGTACAGTTTTACTTTTAAGGCTCCTTTCACACACTTCATCCGTCGGACGGATTCCGTTTTTCTCAGCGGGGTATCGAGCCACCGATCCCCCGCTGAGCAGGAGGATGACAGCTGTGTCTCCGCACCGCGGAGACACAGCTGTCAGTTCCCCATGCATCTCTATTGGGGAAATCGGATGGGAAGGTACCGTCGGTCCGTTCTCATCTGATGCCATCCGATCCGATCTGCTGGACGGATGGAAAATAGGGTTTTCATCCATCCAGATTTGACGGATCGGATCGGGTCGGGTGTCAGCGGACATTTCTCCGCTGCCATCCGATGCCCCATAGGAATGCATGGGGGGACTGTTCAGATCCGCCAAAAAAACGAACAGGCGGATCTGAACGGTCCGCCTGTGTGAAAGGGGCCTAACAGGTTCCTGCCACCTGTATAGTCAAATGACAGCCAGGCAAACTGCTCTAGTTATGGGAGGACGTCATATGATGTCCTCACATTCTTGGCACACGGCGTTCAGTGGTGAGCTGTGTCCCTAGGACACAGCGCAACACCGATCGGGGTAAAGAGACGATGACAGAGGCTCTTTATCACTTGATTGGCTGTGTCCAATCTTGCAGTGTAAAAGGGGATATCTGTACTGATAATCAGGGTACTGATCATCAGTGTTCTGATTATCAGTGCAGCTCCACCAATGCCCATCAGTGCTTCCTATCAGTGCCAACCAGCGCTGCCAATCAGTGCCCATCAGTGACAATCACTGATGTCAATCAGTGCCCATCAGTGCTGCCACTAAGTGCACATCAGTGCTTCCAATCAGTGCCTCCTCATCCATGCCGCCTATCAGTGCCAATCAGTTTCACCTATCAGTGCCCATCAGTGCCACCTATTAGTGCCAATTAGTGCTGCTTATCAGTGCCCATTAGTGCTTTTTATCAGTGCAACCTCATCAGTGCCTCCTCATCAGTGCCCACCAGTGCCACCTCATCAGTGACCGTGAATGCTACATATCAGTGCCCATCAGTGCCACCTCATCAGTGCAGCCTATCAGTGCCCATCAGTGCAGCATCATCAGCATACATCAGTAAAGTAGAAAAATTACATGTTTGCAAAATTTTATAACAAAAACTAAGAAAACCTTTTTTTTCAAAATTTGTAGTCTTTTTTTCGTTTGTTTAGCAAAAAAAAAAAAACTGTGGTGATTTAATGCCACCAAAATAAAGCTCTCTTTGTGTGAAAAATAATGATAAAATTTTCATATACTGTAGGTGCAGTGTTGCATTAGTGTCATTTAAGCTGCGACAGCAATGAAAGCTTAAACCTGGCCTTGGCAGGAATGGGGTAAAAACATGCATATACTTATCTATTTTCAGCCCACTCTGATCTGGTCTACTGTGTCAGTCAGAGACAGCTGCAGAAGAAAGGCGAGAGAGCTCCACAATGACTGGTAAAGCCTGGAGTGGGGGTTTCAGCCATAGGCTCTTATGGCCCATCTGTTGTTGATGCTCCCTCCTCTCCCCTGCAGCCACTGCTGGCTGACATAGGGGCCATGTGGCTGGACCTGAGCATGGTAAGAATATGCATCTTTTTTACACTGGTTGTTCAGCATAGGTGGTAGGAGAGGGGAGGGAGCATTAAAGTGTTACTAAACCCACAACAGTAAAATCTGTCTGTATATGCAGAATAGAATAGCATGCTTGTTAAACTCACCATGGAACTTAAAGCAGAGTTTCACCCAAAAGTGGAACTTCCGCTTATCTGTTTGCTTCCCCCCTCCAGTGCCACAATTGGCACCTTTCGGTGTGCTGGGGGGGGATAGCAGGTGCCTGTTTTTGACAGGTACCCACCCGTTCCTACTGTTGGTGCACTCGGCCATGGCAAAGTACGTCACAAGCCCGGCCCCCTCCACCTTTGCCCACACCAAATAGAATGCACGGTGCGCTTCACACATGTGTAGTAGGGAAGCAGCTGTGAAGCCTCAAGGCTTCACTGCCGGGTTCCATTCCCGGCAATGGCGGTGGCAGCACCCGACAGCTGATAAAAACATCGGCTGGGTTGCTGACATCGCTGAATTTCAAGACAGGTAAGTGTTCTAATATTAAAAGTCAGCAGCTACAGTATGTGTAGCTGCTGACTTTTATTTTTTTTTCTGGGGCAGGACTCCTCTTTATGTAATTAATCCTCTGCATTGTGTAAAAAAGCTCTCTGATCCTGTATGCACAGATACTCCCACTCCTGCAATGCCACCATGGACAAGTCCAGATAAGACACAGTGAGTTTAGTCCAGCTGCACATGCTCAATTTGGTCTCTATTGCTGTGGAGAACATTTTCTGATTGAACTGAGCTAGATGGGTCACATGGTATTGACATCACACATTTAGGCGTGTATATGGATCCTAAATGACATACACACTATCCCCTGTCATTCTCATCTTCCTCCCACCAGGCATCCCACTGTAACCTTCCTAATACACTATCCCATGTCATCCTCATCCTCATCTTCATTGCACTTGGCACCCACTGCTGCCTTGTTAACACACTACCCCCTGTTATCCTCATCCTCATCTTTATCACATCTGGCAACCCACTGCAACCTTGCTAACACCCTACCCCTTGTAATCATCATGTTCATTACACTTGGCACTCCACTGCCACCTTGCTAACACCCTACCCCCTGTCATACTCATCCTTATCACACCTGGCACCCCACTGCAACCTTGCTAACACCTTACCCCCTATCATCCTCATCCTCATCACACCTGGCACCCCACTACAACCTTGCTAACACCCCACCCACTCTCATCCTCATCACACCTGGCATCCCACTGCAGCCTTGCTAACATCCTACACCCTGTCATTCTCATCCCCCTTATAACCCACTGCCAGCTTCCAAACACCTGCATTAAGAAAGCAACTTATTCCAATGTTGAGAGGACAAGGGTCTCTTCCCCACAAATGTGTTGTGGCGGGTAACGTGGTCTGTGGCTGGGGGCATATTGAAATATAGAAGACTATATTAACAATGAAGATGCCACCCCAGGTGAATGATGAAAGTGTTACTAAACCCACAGCAGTAAAATCAGTCTGTATATGCAGTAAAGCATGCTTGTTATACCCCCTTAGTTTGGATCCTAAGGGCTTAATCCTCTGCATTGTGTAAAAAGCTGTTTGATTCTGTCTTCTCTGATCATTTCCTTCTTCCACAGACTCCAAAAAATAACCTAATATTTACAGTCTATAGAGTTAGGCTGCTCAGTTTGGTGTGTATTGCTAGAGAGTTTTTTTTTCTTTTTCTTCAGAGGATACATGTGATCAGCACAGGGCAAATCAGCACTATTCAGACATGTCCAGACAGAGAATCAGGGGTCTTGAAGCCTGATAGGACAATTGTGCGAGAAATGAAAACTCCTCCTACAAGGCATCAGAACATACTGATACAAGTCACATGATTGCTCTAACTGTCATATACAGCTAATGAAAAAATATATTTATCAGTTTATATTTACTAAAACTATTGCATTTCCATGTTCTGTGTACTGTGGGAGACCAGATATAGGGATCTGGGTTTAGTAAAACTTAGGTTAGGTCTAAGCTGAAATGCCACTTTAAATTCTTTATAAGACCAGTTTTTATACATTGTGCCATCCAAAGTTATATTTACTAGCATTAAAGATTTTGCACATCCTAAAAAAGGAAAACAAAACAATAATACTTCTCTTCACGATTACATTCAGGTGTTCCATCAACATATGAAACACTTTTTTATTTACTATGTGTACCATTTTAACCGGTTGCCGACCGCCGCACGTCTATATACTGCGGCGGTCAGCCCCGGCCAGGCAGAGTGACGTATCGGTACGTCACTCGCCTGTCACTGACTTGTGAGCCAATTGCGGGCGGGCGCGCGCCCGCCGCGGCTCGTTCACTGACAAGTCAGTGCATGTGACCGGCGGACCCGATCGTCCGCCGGTCACTCACGATCGCTCCGATGAAGGGAGAAAGGCAGACGGCTTATGTAAACAAGCCGCCCGTCATTCTCCCTGGTGTAAAAATGAAGATCAGATCAGTTAGTAAACGCGATAACTTTTGCGCAAACCAATCAAAATACGCTTTTTGCGATTTTTTTTACCAAACATATGTAGCATAAAACAAATTGGCCGAAAATGTTAAAAAATTTTGATTTTTAGATTTTTTTGGGGGGGAATTTCATATAAAAAAATGTGAAAAATATTGTTATTTTTGCAAAATTGACGCTATTTTTTTGTTTATAGCGCATGATCAAAAAATCGCACAGGTGATCAAATACCACCAAAAGAAAGCTCTGTTTGTGGGAAAAAAAGGACGTCAAATTCGTTTAGGTACAGCGTCGCACGACCGCGCAATTGTCCGTTAAAATCACGCAGTAAAAAATCGCAAAAAAAACCCTGGTCTTTTAGCAGCCAAATCCTCCAGGGCTTAAGTGGTTAACACACATCTGCAGAAACCAGACTTTCAAATAGGCTTTAGGATGTCACTTTCGTGACAAGATAAAGTAGAATTCATTTTCTACATGCTGATAAAAAAAAAACAGAGCATGTGTACAATACATATCTTCCTTTGACAAATCATAAGTCATCCATCACTGTGATTTTCTGAAAACGTGTGACTCCCCTTTTACAATTTGCATACAAATATTGTCAATCTATATGCACTAAAATTTGTACATGTTAAAATTAGAATTGCAAATGTTTTTTCTCCCCTTTGGCATCCAGAGATCATTGTGTAGCACCTTCTGATTCATCAAAGTCCTATTTAGTTAAGATCTGCATAATGATATAGATTAAAATATGTAACTTTGCACCTGCATGTAGTGAAATGCATTACAGTAAAAGAGACCTAAAGAACACAGATCATAAGAACATTTTAAATAAAGTTACACAACAACTAGAGACACTATCATCTTGCCAATGCATCAAAATATATGGGTTCATGCATAAACAATACACACAATGGTGTTATTGGGCCCTAATAAATGTGGCATATTTATGAAGGCATTTAAAACAGTTTTTTTTTTTCTTTTAAAACACACATATAGAAAATGGTGACAGATTTTTTTTTATTAATTAATTTAATTATTCTAAATAGTGAAGGTGGGGCAGTGTATCTGTCAGACAATGCTCTGCTTTTGCATTGCTTCCCCATCCTTCCCCAACATTAAGTCTTCCTCGATCCTTTGAATGATAAATTCACAGTTATTTATTGGTTTATGTTATGCTTTTCTTCATCCTCTTTAAATTACAAAAATGGTGCACTGGGCCTTATTTATCACAGCTTGCAATTCATTGAATAGAGTTACTGTGTATAATGACTCTTTATACATAGAGGAATCTTAATGCTAATCTGGAGAATATATGCTCATAATTATATGAGGGTAAACAACTGTATGCATTTAGCAAATCAAATTTTTATTGCAAAAATTCAACCCTAAAGATTCCATTTCTCATAAACAGCTCTGTATTAACTCTATACGAGACACTGCTTGGTGATTAGAATAATTGTGTTCATAAAATTTCACCTGAAGTAATAAATGTGTAAAAGGGATCAGAACCTGGATGGTGCGATTATGCAAGAGACATTAAAGCTGCAGCCCTTGGGGCATGCAAATAAAAGTATAAACAGAGAAGTAATATTACATAATATAAGGGTTTTAAATTAAATATTTAAGCACACGATCTTTCACTTTACAGCTTCATGCTGGGTCAGCAGATTTTTATAATCACACTTTTCTCCATTAGGTAATACAACTAGGTAGAAAGTAGAAATAATTAATGCCAGTCCGGTCCATTTGTTTTTGGATGGATGTAGGCCCAGACCTCCATTCATTATAAAGTCTAAGACCTCCTATCGTGTTTTTGGAAATGTAAATTCAATAAGTAATCCATGGCAGGTGAACCTTCCTTCTCACAAAAATAGTTTGTGGAGCTGGGATCTTGGTTCCATAGATCTAGCCACTGGAGTCCTAAGAGATATAAATAGTTGAGAAGCAATTCAAGCAGCTGAAATATAAACTGAATTTACACTTAAAGGGTAACTCCACTTTCGTGGGGAAAAAAATAGCAAAGAAAGAAAAAATAATATTGTGTATACAATTGCGACACAAGTCATATTGTAATTGAATGTTTTATTAAAAATGACCTTTCCTTTTCAATTTGCAGCGCTGTATTTTCTGAAAATGCAATGCAATATGGCTACCTAGAGGTGTTCTGTGCACAAAATGTGTACTGATCACTCCCCAGAAACATAATTTCCTGCTTGTGTGATTGGCTCACCGATTTTCCCAGAAGTCTGCCAAAGATACAAGTCAGATGTCAGGCATCCCCTGGAACAACAATATCATTTTTGGTGATATACTCCCAATAGGAACACGTCTAAAGGGATGCAGGCCTAGCAGATTTCCTCATTAGTGCTCTGCAGCTGCACAGCTGATTGATAATTATAAAACCACTTCCATTAGACTCACCCAGTGACTTCTATTAGACTTAACCCAGGGGCACAGAGGAACAAACTGTGATTCTTCAGAACAACAAAAGGTAGGAATCTGCAACAAAGATTGTAAGAATCCTAGCAATGTACATATATCACCCAGAGGGGAATGTTTTTTTCTCAACAAAAGTGGAGTTACCCTTTAAAGTAGAACTAATCCTACTCACTAAAATCTTATAAAAATGTTAAAGTAGATCTAGAGAAAAACTTTTTTTACTCTTGGATATAGTAGGGAGTTTTGTAGCCATCCCATTGTGCAGATCTATCATCCTCTTCTGCAGACACAACAGTAGGAGAAAGGAAATCTTTACAAAACCGAGGGAAATCCTCCTTAACCTTCCTAGCGGTATTCCCGAGTGTGACTCGGGGTAAGATTTTAGTGCCAAAAGCGGTAACCCCGAGTCACACTCGGGGTAGCGCTAAGAAGATCGCTGGATGCTGGAGGAGGTTTTACTTACCTTTTCTCCGGGATCCAGCGAAGACTGCGAGCGGTGTGCGGCGGCGGAGCTCTCTCCCGATCGTCTGCGAGCCCCGGCTTCCGTCTCCGGCGACGTGACGTCCGCCGGGGGGTGGAACCGGCGGCAAATTCGAATGTAAAATGCACCAAACACACTGATATCGTTCAAAATAAAATAAAATCACATTACATTACCCCCCAGTGCCCTTTCCTGCAGTTTTACTGTACTTTTTATGTAAATATATGTATATATATATATATATACATATATATACAGTATATATATATATATACGTATATATATATATACACATATACATATATATATATATATATATATATATATATATATATATATATATATATATATATATATATATGTATGTATATGTATATATATATATATATATATATATATATATATATATATATATATATATATATATATATATATTATATATATATATGTATATATATATATATATATATATGTATATATATATATATATATATATATATATATATATATATATATATATATATATATATATATATATATATATATATACACACGTATATATATATATATATATATACACGTAATTCTTGTGAATGAGCAGCCCAAACCAACTGTATACATTATATATATATATATATATATATATATATACGTATATATATATATATATATATAATATATGTATACATAATATATGTATATATATATATATATATATATATATATATATATATAATATGTATAATAAATGTATACAGTTGGTTTGGGCTGCTCATTCACAAGAATTACATGCTTTCAGCACCTAAAATCCAAAAGAATCATACCGCCAGGGAGGTTAAAGCTTGCCAAAGATGGATCGAATATTGACTGGTTCAGCAGGGACCGGGCCGAGATTCGATCCATCTACAGGAAGGCTGATCGTACACAATTCGATAATTCAAAATGTTGTATTTCCCATCACTTTGGGGATGATTTGCTAAAAGTAAATCAGCTGATCATTTTACTTTTTCCCAGAGCTTAGCGAATAGGGTGAAATTTCACTTTGCAAAAAATACCCAATCACGTGCAAAGAAAAAAAAATCCAGCATTTGTGTTTGCACATGATTGAATGGTGGAAGTCAGCAGAGCTTCACATCATTCACTAGAATCTAGGAAAAATTCCCTTGAAATGTCCAATCAGCCTTGCAAAGTGGACAGCCTATTTGTAGACATGGGAGTAAAGCCCCGTACACACGTACCGATCGTCGGCATACAAACGTTCGTCTTTTCTCCCCGGGATGTCGGTGTCTGTTGAAAAGTGCAAAGACTGCCCAAGAATTTTGTCCGCCGACTACAGCCGACTGCAGAAGTGATGTCATGTAATGGTTAACTTTCCCTGTGTTTTTTCTTTTCTGAGCATGCCCAGTCTTGCAAATCTGCGGTCTGTCGGCAGAATTCTGTACTGACTGGCGAACAATCGTCCGTTCTGGTGTCGGCATACAAAAATTTTAATGTTTGCAAGAAAGACTCTTGTCCGCAGAATGTGCGCAGACAGCTGTCGGAGGCACCATACTAACAAGCGTACAATCGGCAGATCTTTCGTCCGCCGACGTTTGTATGCCGACGATCGGTACGTGTGTATGGGCCTTTAGTCACACATGTGCAAGTCACAAGCAAGTCTCAAGTCTTAACCTTCAAGTCTCAAGCAAGTCCCAAGTTACTGTGGTGAAAAGCAAGCAAGTCAAGTCGAGTCCCTGCTAGAAGTCAAGCAAGTCAAGTCAAGTCAAGTCAAGTCATTTATTTTGGTCAATCAAGTCAAAATACTGATCTACCCCAATTTTCACCTTTAAATCAGTCAAAAGTCAGTGGTCAGGAAAGGTTTTGTTTTATTTTCAACATTAACAAAACTGCTTAGTGCTTTTTTCTTGGCATATTAAAGAAACAATAAAGTAATATACTTGGAGTGTATATCCCTCGCGCCTAGGTAGGCTCTATTATTGTTAAATTATAAATAGGGTCAGAGAAGTAATAAATAATTAAATGGGAATGCAGCTTCTATAGAAAAATATAGGATAAAGAGGAAAATGGCCTCAATAGTTGGGGCCAGCTATAGCGCTTGCTGAGAGTAAACTGTTGCTGGATAATTGCTTAGCCTATGCAGCCAGTTTCAGTTATAACAGTGGTAAGTATTTAGATCATAGATGGTGCAATACCTTGGTAGAGTGCTAAGTGTTAATTACAACTTAGTGGTGATGAGATAGGTATGTTCAAATTAATCAGAAAATGATAAATGACAATAACCTTGGGATGAGACTTAAATTAATTGATGCAAATCTAAAAAGATTCAGTGCAGTAAATAAATAATGATGCAATGCAATATAAATACAATCAGTGTATCAAAAAAGAAAAAGGTAATGGGGGGTGCAGCCTCTGTAGTGATTCAATCAAGGGTCCTCAAGAATTATGAAAAAAAGTTCATAAATAAGAGTTCATAAGTGATTTTGGTGCAAAATTGCAAAAAAAAAATCCTTACCGCAGTGTGGATCTAAAATTAATAGGATATATCACTCACCAGGTGATGTGGGTCTTATATATCTTATGTTATTAGGACTTAATAGCGCTTGTTTGGTCTCCTAGACCAGAAGGGTACCGCTGGACCTTGTGGTGCCACAGGGCTCCGGATTGCCCTCTTTAATAGGTATCGGTAATATACAGGACATGAAAAAGTAAAAAAATATTAAACCGCCAGCTGAATATGGAGCTTGTGAGTGGAGAGCGGGGAATGCCGGCTTGCGTTCCACTCAGGCTCCCATGACATGGATGGCATGCATTCCTCCTTACGCGTGTTTCGTCAATGCGTTTACTTACTCATGTCCTGTATATTACCGATACCTATTAAAGAGTTTTTTAAATGGTAATACACTTATCTGGAGCATTTTTTCCATTTGCCCTAATCAGAACCCGCGGAAGAAGGACACCCAGGAGAGGGCAATCCTTAGCCCTGTGGCACCACAAGGTCCAGCGGTGCCCTTCTGGTCTAGGAGACCAAACAAGCGCTATTAGGTCTTAATATCATAAGATATATAAGACCCACATCATCTGGTGAGTGTGATATCCTATTAATCCTCACGGTGACACCAAGTAGCAGCAGTGGATCATTGGAGGATCCTACACAGAGCACCTGCACTTTATATCCACACTGCACTGAAGATTTATTTTGCAATTTTGCACAAAAGTCACTTATGAACTGTTATTTATGAACTATTTGCATCATTCTTGAGCACCCTTGATTGAATCACTACAGAGACCGCACCCGCCATTACCCTTTCCTTTTTTTTGATACACTGATTGTATTTATATTTTATTTACTGCAATGTATCTTTTTAGATTTGCATCAATTCATTTAAGTCTCATCCCAAGGTTATTGTCATTTATTATTTTCTGATTAATTTGAACATACCTATCTCATCACCACTAAGTTGTAATTAACACTTAGCAACCTACCAATGTATTGCACCATCTATGATCTAAATACTTACCTCTGTTATAACTGAAATTGGCTGCATAGGCTAAGCAATTATCCAGCAACAGTTTACTCTCAGAAAGCGCTATAGCTGGTCCCAACTATTGAGGCCATTTTCCTCTTTATATTAAAGAAACACTTTGAATGCCCAAACAGCTCAAAATCCTTCATCCGGTCATGTTTTAACACCGCAGTCACTAAAAACATGTTAAGTATTTCCATTGTTAAACAGCCAGTGTCCCAAAAATCAGAACACACTGAGGTGTTTTAAGTGACTGTGGTGTCAGAAACATAACAGGCACATTCATTTTGCTTTAACACATCTTGAGAAAATGCAAATATTTAATAACTTAAAAAAGTAAAGTCATTTCGAATCATATGTCTCAAGTCAAAGTCAAGTCTCAAGTCATGAATACCACGTCAAAGTCAAGTCAAGTATTTTATTAATTTTAGTCAAGCAAGTCTCAAATCCTCAAACTGGTGACTTAAGTCTGACTTAAGTCAAGTCATGTGACTCAAGTCCCCCACCTCTGCCTATTTGCCTTTAGTAAATCACCCCCTTTCAGTCTCAGTGACAATGGTACTTTTGATAAATAGGCATGTTGAATCTCCACAGAAAGGATGCAGATCACAAGAAAAATCTGAGAGTTGCTAACCCCTCCCTACTCTATCCAAAACTAAGAAAACATTACATTTTACATACACTTGTTAATGTACAGTAGTTTCACAAATTGTTTCAAGCTTTTCAAAACTACAGTTTTCATTAAAGCAATACCTGGTGATCCTGCCATGAAGGTCCTTGTTTCAATGCTTTCTGTAATGCGGTGACACCCGGCCCCAAGTGACCCTGATGGAGACTACAGGTGGACGTTCTGATGTATATTGTGCAGGCATTGTCCATTGTTTTCAGTATTAGAAGCAACGATGCACAGCTAATGCTGGAATTAGTGCATTTAGAGGTGAAAATATTTTTTATGAATGTAAAGAAAAAACAATAGGTGCGTCAACTATTACAAACAATTCAAGTGTATATGTTCGGAAATTCAAAACAGATATGATTCAATAACAGAAGGCATCATTAAAGAACAACCTAGACAGCGTTGTATCAAATGATTGGGAGCCATAAAGCCATATGTGGGCAGGGTAAAGAAACTTGTGGTACCAAACAAAGCTTTAGGCTAGCCCTCGTAAAGAGATGCGAAAGAGAATACAGGAAAAAATATGGAACGCTTCACGAATTTGCGTGTTATCCTTGCGCAGGGGCCATGCTGATCTTCTCTCTATCCTTCCAATTTTAGTATATGTACTGCCGAAGCGAGGACTGGAATTAGTGCATTTAGATTATAAATGTTAACCTCCCTGGCGGTATGATTATGTCAGGAATTACATACCAAAAGTACATTTGTTTTCATGGAAATTTGGCGTTATGTATTATAGGCCTACAATTCTTAGTAATTACTGACTTACACCTGACCAAAACAAGAGTCTAGTAGACATCCCAGATGTGATAAATTTGAAACACAAATGCGTGAATTATAATTGAATCAATAATATTATTTTATTATTTAATATATAATATATATAATAAAATTATATTATTGATTAGATTATAATTCATGCATTATATATTATATATAGATATATGTGTGTGTGTGTGTATATATATATATATATATATATATATATATACACACATAAATATATAATATATAACGCATGAATTATAATTGAATCAATAATATAATTTTATATGTATATATGTGTGTGTGTGCATGTATATATATATATATATATATATAATATAAAATGTGTTTTGTGCAACGTTTTTTTTTTTTTTTTTTTGAATTTCCCTCCCTAGTTCCGCTCCCATGCAGCATTGCTGCTGCAGGGAATGGAACTAGGAAGTGATCACACCGACGGAGGACGGAGGAGCGGCGGGACTCTCGGCTGGCGATCTCAGCAATGAGAGATCATCGCTGGATCGCCAGGATAAGGTAAGAGAACACCGCTGCGCTCTCTGCACATCTACCCCAAGCGTGACTCGGGGTTACCGCTCCTGCAATGAAAAATCCACCCCAAGTCACGCTCGGGATTACCGCCTAGGTGGTTAAAGAGGACCAGCAGCAGGGAGATGCAAAAATGGATGTAAAAATTGTAAAAACAGTATTTATGGAAAAAAAATGGCAAATTGTTTATGATACACATTGGGGTTGGTTTACTGAAATTAGAGAGTGCAACATTTGGTGCAGCTCTGCAGAGAAACCAGTCAGCTTCCAGGTATTTTGGCAAAGTTGAATTGAACAAGCTGAAGTTAGAAGCTGATTGGCTGCCATTCACAGCTGCTCCAGAACCTGCACTCTCCTATTTTAGTAAATCAACCCCATTGTGTCAATAAAATGTCACCCAAGAAGGGTTTAGATCTAATTTTAAAAAGCTTGAGGAGATAGGAGATATTTTAAATTGAAGAAAACCTTTGAAAATAATTCTATCCCAGCCTGTAAGTGTGGAAATCATGGAGGTCTGGGTAAAATTTTGATCTGCCGCAATCCATTTGTTCATCAATTCACACTACTATCTTTGAAATAAGAGATGTAAATGTGTAAAAGCTTTTCCAGGCAGGTGAACTTGATCTGTAAATTGTTACCTTTATCCAACAAACATTTTTCAGAGCATTCTTGGAGCCCTAAATAACGGGGTCCTTTAATGCAAATATTGAAAACGTCATGTGATCAATGGCTGTGGCTCTTACCTTCCTGCAGCTCACTACTGGTTGGTTTTGCCACCGTTAATAGTAAAGGACAGGATGGACCTGGTAATTGGTGCTCTCAGGCAGCACAGAATATTTATAAGTATTAAGTGTAATATTTGTGCTAGTATTTAAATAATATGTGAAATCCAACATAAATCTTTTTGCCCCAGTGACGATGTTCATTAGAATGAAACGTACGTCGGGCAGTAGTGGTAGAGGGGACATCTAATCGTCTGTAAGGATGTCAGACGCTGTGTGCAACTGATTTGCCTATAATATCCTTCTATCTTGTAAGTACATGTATATACCAATAAATCAGTTTTTTTGGATGTCTGCGCAATGAGTTGTTTCCTCCTTTTCATGTGTAACACAACAAGCAGGAGTGTGGAATACTAGAACAGCTAGATGTTAATGAGATGTGGTTTATTTATCCATGCTGAGAGCCTGAATTTGCTAGAAAAGTGTCATCCCATAGATGAGGTGCTCTTTGCTTACATTGAAAAAGCTGCAAAAAGGCTGTGTTAGAGCTTCAAAGGTCGATCCATCTAGTAAGATGCAAATCCTCTTTTGTGTGCAGTGGAGCATGGTGTATTTAAATAGGATCACAAATATATTCAAGAAGAATCACTTCTGAATGGTTGTTGGTAGAGATGGGCTTGATGTTCGAGTCGAACGTAAGTTCGACTTGAACATCAGGGGTCCGTGTGTTCGCTGACCACACAAACAACCGGGGCGCTCAGCGGGAAGTTCGCCCGCCGATGAGCGTCCCATAATGCACTGCGCGATTGCAGTGCATTAAGTGCTTGTGATTGGCCAAAGCATGCACCTGACCTGCATGCTTTGGCCAATCACAGAACAATGTCCTGTCAGAGCCATTATTGGCTAAAGACAGGCTGCCTTTAGCCAATCATGGCTCAGGGGCTAAGTCCACGCCTCACACTATATAAGGCTGCTGCTTACACGGCAGCCTTGTATAGTGTATGACAATAGAGATTAAGCAGGTAGTTAGTGGATAGTGTGTTGAGTTAGTTTAGTGCAGTCAGTGTAGTGTACAGGCATACCCCACTTTTAAAATGTATAGATATGTTGTAGTCCTGGGTCCCCTCTCAGTGCTCCCCAAGTTTTGTGTCCCTGTCACTTAAAGTTTGTTAGCAGTGCCATGTCAGGCAGACCAAGATTTTCCATAGATGCCAATGGTAAAGACATGGAGCAGTGCCATGCCAAGCTGGCCAAGAATTCTCATAGATGCCAATGTTAAAGACAGGGAGCAGTGCCATGCCAAGGTGACTAAGATTTTGCATAGATCCCAATGTCAAAGACAGGGAGCAGTGCCATGCCAAGCTGTCCAATGTTTTCTATAGATGCCAATGAGCGCTGAAAGCTGAAAATTGGTCTAGGCAGGAAGGGGGTGAAGGTGCCCTGTATTTAAGTGGTTAAGGGGAACCCAATGACAGAATTGAAAAAAAAAAACAACAGCATGGGGTCCCCCCTAAATCTATACCAGGCCCTTTGGGTCTGTTATGGATTTTAAGGGGAACGCCATGCCAAAATTTAAAAAAAAATTGGCGTGGGGTCCCCCCCAAATTCCGTACCACACCCTTATCCAAGCATGCAGCCTAGCAGGCCAGGATAAAGGGGGGGTGTGCGAATGCTTGTCCTCAACATGGGGAGGGTGCTTTGGGTGCCCCCCAAAGCACCTTGTCCCCATGTTGATGGGGACAAGGGCCTCTTCTCGACAACCCTGGGCCGTGGTTGTGGGGGTCTGCGGGTGGTGGGGCTTATCAGAATCTTAAAGCCCCCTTTCACAAAGGGAGCACCCAGATACCGCCCCCCCCCATGTGAATGGACACAACGTACCCCTACCCATTCACCAAAAAACTGTAAAAAAAGGAAAAAAACATAGAACACAGTTTTTGACAAGTCCTTTATTTACAAAGAAAAAAAAATAGTGTCCCTCAATGTAAATCCATCGTCAATCACAACACCCGCTGATCTGTGATGTCAGAAGGGGCAGTGCTACCGGGTGACATAACCAGGTGGCCCCGCCCCTTGCCTATAAAGCAGCTGTCAAAGCCGAAGCGCAGGATACAGCGGGCAGCCTCAGAAGAGGTGAAGCGGTTTTGAATTTTTTTCTATTTTTCGGGTCGGCGGGCGTCCTGATTGACGATGGATTTACATTGAGGGACACTATTTTTTTCTCTTCTTTTTAATAAAATACCCCAAAAGCACCCTTTACATGTTGAAGGCAAGCGGCCTGGTATGATTCAGGAGGGGCAGTCACTTGTCCCCCCCCTTCCTGGCCTGCCAGGCTGCATGCTCGGAAAAGGGTCTGGTATGGATTTTGGGGGGGACCCCACACCGGTTTTTATTTTTCATTTTGCCATGGGGTTCCCCTTAAAATCCATACCAGACTCGAAGGGCCTGACATGGACGGGGGGGGGATCCGATGCCATTTTTTTCATGTTTTTTTATCTGTATTGCGAGGAGATAACAATACATTACAGCTGCGAGCAAGTTTAAATTACATTTTTTCCTTTAGAAATGTCAGTATGGCTGCAGCAGGCTCCATACATTGTACAGATACGCCACTTTACAGGCACATTAAGGGGACCCCCCAGGCAGATATTTAAAGGAATTTTTCATTTTTATTGTTTCACTTTAAGCAATATTAAGATTCACAGCTCCTGTAAGAATGGTCATTAAAAAAAAATGTTTTTGCATTGATACATGTCCCCCAGGGCAGTACCCGGATCCCCACACAATTTTAATGGCAATAATTTGCACATAAGCCTTTAAAATTAGAACTTTTCATTTTTCATGTTCGTGTCCCATAGACTTTGATAGAGTTTGCATGTTCACTAGAAATTATTCCCTGTTAGAGATGTTCTAGTGCGAACCAAGCAGGGGGGTGTTCGACCCTTCACTAGTTTTTGGGGATCTATACCTGATCACACTATCTTGTACATGGGACTTTTTTTCATCTATTTATTTAACCATGGACTCACTTTTGGTTTAATTATTTCACTTTGTTTGCTTGTGAAAAGCAACCTTTTTTAATTGATAATTTATAATTGATTTTTGTGCCTCTTGGCACACTTGCATTAATATAGGTTTTTCGTTATTTTGTTGTGATTGGCTACACAACATAACTTCATGTTTATAAAAATTATCGCAATTGTACTCATAGTAACGTTGTTATAATTACAGAAATGTGAACCCTGACATGCAGCCCGGTATAATGGCATGGGATTTTGTCCCGGTGAAACATGAGACCATCCTTGGATTGAGTGCATTGGATTGCCTATGAAGTCCCAGAGGCGGGTATGCGATGTACAGAGTCACACGCCCCTTTGTTGACATGGACGGACCTAACACCACTAGCGCCGCTTCCACTCCACAGCGGATGCTGTGCTTCGGCGTTATTGGGTTGCTACGCGACCACTAGTGGGTGGGTCCGCCTATGTTATCTACAGCTGTGCAGTGCGTCTATCGACGCACATGCGCAGTTGTACATCGGACCCCGTGACGTCAATACGGCGCACGTCGCCCTTTACTGACGACGGGTTGACGACACACATTTAAGCGGCGGTACTGCACTGCTATGGTGCAGATGATGGAGGCTGGACACGCTGACCAGGAAAGGTAATGACGTTCATTACGCTGAACTTGTGCTGTTTTGGGACCCATGATATTTTTGCTATAGACTATGGACTTTTTTCCCACCCTTCCATATGTCTGAGCTTTTCTGGGTGGTCATGTGGGTTTGGACATGTTGCCGCGAGGGACTGTGGCCGGGTCCGTGTCAAGTACCTCTTTCATATTAATACCCATCTTATATATTCCTCCACAGATATCCAGGGGATCATTTGGAGACCCGAATGCAACAGGATATCTCCCCAGGGATATCATATTGACCCCTATGTTCACGTTGTTGCCCTCTCCATCGTCTGACCAGTGTGCTACTTTCCTGCCTATATTTTGGTAGGTATTGAGACATCTATATATTTTGACCACTCTCATTAACTACCATAAAGATTTTTTAATCAAAAATAATAGCATATGGGCTATTTATAGCCATTTTATGATGTGTGGATAAATATGTAATCTCATGCAGTTTATTTGACTAATATGTGGATTACTCAATAGTATCCACTAGTATTTGTTGCACAGACTTACTAGTACATAATATACCTTCTACCATTTTAGGCAAGGCTGCCTTTCTTTTGTGGTCGTCCATGCCTGCCCGGGGGACGTTAGTTGGCACCCAGCACTTATACCTTGGATGTTTGTGATACACCAGTCTCACTACCTGGGAACATCGCATATGCCTCGGTCTGTATGTCAGTGTAAATGAACTTTTTTGTTATTCATGTAAGTAATTGTGGTAATTTTGATCGAATACATGACGTGTTAGTGTCAGTAGGTGGAGGGGTCATGGCCCAAGACTCCATTCTTGACACATACTGATATTCGTAATAACATAACCATATGATGCCAAAGTATGAACTGTTTGATGTATGATGATAATTTTATATTTTCTTGTTATGTCTCTAGCTGGTCATTGTTAAGCTCTATCTCCAATACCCCTGAGGAAGCGGTAGATACCGCGAAACATGTCGGGTAGTGGAAGTTGGATACACTAGAGGTCTACATATCGGCTGGGGTCGTCCAAGCCGGTAGTAGCCTTTGAGGAGTCCACCCACCTAATCAAGGCTGTGACCATATGTTGACATTGTGATGCTTGCCATCATGGCACATTTTATATTTTTTTTTTTCCCAAACAGTTTATTAAGGTAAAAGGCATACATAGTACAAAAAAGAGCAAGGCAGTAATGGGCATTTGACAAAGCCCACAAAAATGAGCAAGTACAAAAGTGATATACAGGTAAGCAGTACAATGCACGTGAGGGACAATAAGAGAACACAGGCAAACCCATAAAGTGACACATAGCATCAAGGTGCAAAAATAGAGAGCTCGTGGGAGTGCCAACGGAATATGGGTCTATTGGAAGGGTTCGTTGGGTAGAGCACCCTCCCACCTGGTGGGAACCGGAATATGAGGGTTACTTGTAAGAAAGCCTAGTGGTTCCCCCAAACCCGACACCCCTTAAAGGGAGCTACCTGTGTCAGAGAGTGGGAGATCCACCGCAGAAGAATGGGGAATCCGGTATGGACATCTCTGAACATGGGCGCCACATCCGTCATCGGTGGAGCCAGAGCCACCGCAGAGTGCTAAATGGAGAACCCTGAGTGATTTAGTGAGAGGCCTAAGAGGGAGGGAGGGCATGAGTGAAGGGGATTGGGAAGGGATATAGGAAAGGGGCCAAGTGGGGCAAATGAGGAAAACACAAAGGGGAGGAGGGGGAGGGTAACACAGGGGGGGGGCATTGCACTCCGGCAGGAGACAAGCATCAAAAGAGTCATAATGAACTGAACATCGATGAAAGCATCCCAGAATAAGGGGCGTATCCTCAGTGCAAAACAAGAGGATTACAAATTAGCCAGCGATTTTCAAGTGCTCAAGGTTTGGAATTCTGGCAACGTTTGAAAGTGTGTCCAGGGTGCCCAGGTTGTGCGGTACTGATGGTGTGAGTCCTTGGCTTGGGCCACGATGTCCTCCATCTCCGCCACCCGCCGAACCCTGCGAAGCCATTCAGCAACCGACGGGGGTGTGGTGGACAGCCAATGGCACGGCACGCACATCCGGGCTGCATTGATCAGATGTAAGGTCAGGGACTTTTTGTAGCTGGCGTAGGAAAGTGAGGTGTGGTGCAGAAGATATTGTGCCGGCGAGTAGTCCGGCGTGTACGTGGTAATACGGCAGATTAAGGCTTGAACCTCTTTCCAGAACGGTTGCAGAACGGGACAGTCCCACCATACATGTAGTAGGGTTCCCTTGTGTTGCAGACACCTCCAGCACTGCGGAGAATTGGAGGAAGAAAATTTGTGCAGAAGATCTGGAGTCCTATACCACCTGGAGTAAAGTTTATACCCAGTTTCTTGGGTCAATACGTTCAGGGAACCCTTGTGCATGTGGAAAAGCACCCGAGACCAGTCTTCTTCCGAGAGGGCCACTCCCAGCTCCCGAGTCCATCGCGCCCGAAGAGCCTCTGTATGTGCGTGAGAGGAAGGAAACAGCATAGAATATAAGATCGAGACCATATGCCGGTGCGGACCAGGGGCATCACAGAGACGCTCCAAAGATGTCAGGGAACGGCCCCATTCCGATAGTTTCTGCGTGTGAGTCAGGAAGTGACGAATTTGGAGGTAGCAATAGAAAGGAATAGAGGCCTTCGGAAAACGCTGACAAAGATCCCGATATGACAGTAGTCCAGGGCCGTCAAGGAAGTGGCGAGCCTGAAAGGGTACGTCCGAGGAGGGGCCCTCGGCAGGCACAAACGGGAGACCAGGGGGGAAATCAGGGGTGGAATGTAAGGGAGTTAAAGGGCTGCGCCGCGGTGAGAGATCCAGCTGCTCACGAAGGGCGTGAAATACCCGTATAGTAGCTCCAGTCAGGGGGTTAGCTAAGGTGGAGCGCGGAATCTTGGACGGAGCCGACCAAGGTAAGTGGTGGGCGGGGAAGGACGCCAAGGCCCCCTCGAGAGACACCCAGTCCTTAGACCTCGCATGGGCATGCCAATCCACCACCCTGGATAGATGGCATGCCTGGTAATACTTGAGTAAATGAGGGAATCCCAATCCGCCCTCCAGTTTAGGACGGGTAAGCAGATCCCAACTAAGCCTGGGTTTCTTAGAGGCCCACAGAAATTTAGTGCACAGGAGCCTAAAAGATTTAAAGAAAGCAGGCGGTATACGTATGGGTAAGGCTTGAAGGATGTAGAGCAGGCGGGGGAGGATGTTCATCTTGACGATGGCGACCCTGCCAAACCAGGAAAAGCGACCCTGCGTCCAGGAGTGTAAGTCTCTTTCCACTGTGTTTAAGATCGCCAGGTGGTTCTTGGAATAAAGGTCGGAGAGGGAGCTAGGCAATTGAACGCCGAGGTATGTGATGGAGTGGGGGTCCCATTCAAATGGAAAATTGGATTGGCAAAGTTGTAAGAGAGAGGGAGGGAGGGAAATGTTGAGGGCCCGAGATTTGGAGTAATTGATTTTTAAATTGGAAAGATCTTGGAAACGTGCAAGAACGGATAAAAGGTTGGGGACCGAAAGCAGAGGATCAGTGAGGAAGAGCAAGACATCGTCAGCGTATGCCGCTAGTTTGTATGTCTTTCCCTTCAATGAAACCCCCTTGATGTCCGAACTAGCCTGAATCTGGCGCAAAAGGGGTTCCAGGGTGAGAATGTAAATCAGGGGAGATAGCGGGCAACCCTGTCTGGTACCGTTCGACACGGAGAAGGCGTCCGACAGGGATCCATTCACCTTGACCCTAGCAGAGGGGTTGGAGTAAAGGATAGAGACAAAGCGCAAGAACCTATCTCTTAAGCCAAGGGCCTCAAGCGCAGCGGACATGTAGTCCCAGGCCACCCTGTCGAACGCCTTCTCCGCATCGAGGGACAAAAAGAAGCCAGGCGTACGCGACGTGGACAACCAGTGGTGTAAATGAATCGCCTTGGTAGTGTTGTCCCGCGCCTCACGTCCGGGGACAAAACCAACCTGATCAAGTGATACCACCTCGGGAATGGAGGGAAGAAGGCGGTTAGCTAGTACTTTCGCAAACAATTTGATATCCACATTGAGTAGAGATATGGGACGGTAATTTGGCACCAACGTCGCGTCCTTCCCAGGCTTAGGGAGGACAGCGACATGGGCCTCCAAAAAGTCCGGTCCCAAGGTAGGCACATCGGAGAAGGCATTGAAGGCCCTCACCATGTGTGAAATCAGTTGATCCGCAAAAGTCTTGTAGTAACCAACCGTCAATCCGTCCGGACCAGGGGATTTCCCGGGCTTGGACTGCTTGAGGGCCGTCAAAACTTCCGTAGTTGATATAGGAGCATTGAGGGAGACCAACACCTCCTCCGAGAGCGGCGGAGGAGAGTGTTGGGACAAGAATTGGCGAATCTCATGCGCCCTAGATTGCAAAAGATCAGGCGAGTTCACTCGCGGCAAATTGTATAGGTCCGTGTAATAACGTACAAATTGAGCCGCTATATCGGGAGTAGAGGCGTGCGCCTTGCCCGAAGAGTCGGAAATGGAATGGATGGTGTTGGCCGCCCTACGCTTTTGGAGAGCTCTGGCAAGGAGCCTGCCCGACTTGTTGGAATGCTCGTAGAAAAAGCCATGAGAGAGGGCAAAGTTCCTGCGAACCGATCTACCAAGGTCCTCCAGCAACTCCTGACGGGTCTTAGTGAGCTCCTCTAGGGTATCAGATGCCAAAGATAATTTATGAGAGCGTTCCAACGAACTTATCTTGGACAGGAGCGCCTCTGTGTGAGCCACCCGTTCCTTCTTCCGTTTAGAGGCTAGAGCCATGAGTTCGCCACGGATCACACACTTGTGTGCTGCCCACAAAGTGACAGGACTGACTTCTGGGGACGCGTTCTCCGAAAAATACAGCGTTAGGCGGTCAGAGAGAGCCTTAACAAAAGTGGAATCAGTTAAGAGGGAGCTATCCAGGCGCCACGCTCCGGAACGATGCGGTAGAGCCGCGAAGGAGAGGGTAGCACTGATGGGGTGATGGTCAGACAAGAGCATTGGCTCGATAGTTGTAGAGGAAAGGGCCGGCAATAAATCCTGGGAGACAAAAATATAATCGATACGTGAGTATCGGTTGTGTGGTGAAGAGAAAAATGTAAAGTCCTTAACGCCGGGGTGGAGGGTACGCCATGAGTCGTGGAGAAGTAGAGTAGTGAGTGACTGCTTGATAGAGCGCAGGGCCGCGTACGGGATGGATGAAGAGCCCAAAGAAGTATCCAATAGAGGGGACATGGCTACATTAAAATCCCCGCCCAATATGATCTGGCCGGAGCAAAAGTCTGACAACCGCTGAAGAGTAGAACGAAAAAATGGGACTGTGTGTTTGTTAGGCGCATAAACATTAGCCAGCGTCAGCGCCCTGCCATGGATGGAGCCCTTAAGGAAGAGAAAGCGCCCATTCTCATCCGCCAAGGACTCAGATACCGCGAAGTGGCAACCCTTGGACAGGAGTATGGAGACCCCTTTGGATTTCGAATCCCCAGAGGTCGCATGATAAACCGTAGGATACTGTTTAGCATAAAGTTTTTGGATGGCACATTTTATATTTTATATACTGTTTGTTTGATATATGATCATGTACCCCATTGTCGGGAATATTTGTATACAATAAAGCTACATTTTTAGAAAAATCACACATTTCCTTGTGTTATATTGGTTGTTAAAACGGTACCTTCAAAATCCCAACCCTTGCCCCAATATTCGATATTTTTTGCACTAAAATCAGTGATGTGGTACCCTAGGATAAAATTTACTATCCCAACGAGCTAATTTTGCTAATATTTATGTATTTAGATATTGTATTTACATTTTGATGTATGATTTCATTAATGGTGAACACAACCATAGTATTTATATGTTTTAAAAGTGGTATTGAGATATATTTAACTTTTATTAGATATTGTCTATTTAATGACTTACATCTCCGGATGGCATTTGCAACACAGTGCGTTTTTGTTAGGAATGATTACCTGACGTATTCGAGATATTAAAGTTGCAGGAATTCAATTTATCTTGTTTTCTGGCCATACACAGTGAGATATGTGGTCGGTTATCGATTTGGATCGATGACCGATCCGGGCAGGCACTGTGGTTTGACTTGTCCTGGTATGATCCCAAATTATTAGAATCATGGCACCTGGTGCTAGATGACAATGGTGCCTTGTGTATCACTGCATAAACACATTAGTCAAGTTGCATTTGCAAATGGATGGGCAGAATGAATATGTAACTAAATGCCCAGCATAGGTATAGCACTGTCTCGGGAGATCGAGGCGGGGCTGTGCATTCCGGTCTGTTCGTATGGGAACCAATGAATGCGGAGGGGGAGTGCTCCAGCTGCATTCATAAGCCCAAGTGTTGCAACGTACCAGCATCCTCAGTAGAAGTCCACCTGACGAAACGCGTCAGAACGCACGTACGTTGCTGCCTTGGAGACCGAGGAGGATACTAGCTGGCGTTCCGGAACTTGCCGGAGCCGCGGTCTGTCACATCCAAACCCAGCGTGAGGAGGTGATTCAGCTCGTGGACGGCGAGCAGCGGTACACTCGGTCCCAATTGTGTTTTGAGCTACTTTACTTATTTGCGGATGTAAGCAGATTGATTGAGGGGGTTCGGGGAGATGTATATGTGATGCAATAAATTTGAAGCAATATTACACTATCCTCTGTCCCCTGTTGTCTGCTTGCATTTACTGATTGTTATACGGTTCCTGACCCTGGCTTTTGAGGAAGCTGATAAGGTGTCCTGGCTGGCAGAATCATTGAAGGTGGCTGGAGATCCGGGGGCAAGGTCTCATGCAGCTGATGCATAGAGACTCATATTGATGTGAGATGTGGGGAGTGTCCATTGCTAAGGGGAGCACGGAAGGTGTGCTGAAGGCTATTGAGCATCTGTTGAGGAACATGGTGACCTTTTAGCCTGGGAGACTGAGTTTCCATACTTTCTCCGTTAACACACTGGACATTCTGAATAATGGATATAATATATGGCTCATAATATGTGGACAGTTTATCAATATTATGGACTAAAATCATGCTATTTGATAGTTTGATTTAAGCGCCGCTGAATGTGATTTATGCTTTTATTGTGACTAGAACACTGCAAATTGCATTTTTTACATATTTCTACAGATTATCCTTTTACAGTGGCTGCTAGTGTACACACAGGTGTTATACACAATTTTAACCTGAAATCATTTGTTAATATTTATATATTTAAGATTAATTTTAATCTTAAGACCACTTTTAGTATTTATACATTTTAGACCGTCAACTCCGGGCGGGTGTATGTGGTTTTATCTTCAGACACCTTTTTTTACTTAAACAAAAAAAGAGCGACAACTTTGAAAAAAATATATATATATTCTACTTTCTGCTATAAAACATTCCCAGTAATGTTTTTTTTTTTTAAAAAGTCAACTTTGTTTTATCAGTTTAGGCCAATTTGTATTCTGCTACATATTTTTGGTAAAATAAATCCCAAAAATTATATTACACTAATTGGTTTGCACAAAATTTATAGCGTTTACAAACCATGGGATAGATTTTTGGAATTTTTTTTTGTTGTTGTTTTTATTAGTAATGGCAGCAATCAGCAATTTTTAATGGGACTGCGACATTGCGGCAGACAAATCTGACACTAAGTGACACTTTTTGGGGACCACTGACACCAATACAGTGATCAGTGCTAAATAATATGTACTATTACTGTATAAATGGCACTGGCAGGGAAGGGATTAATACTGGGAGTGATCAAGGGGTTAAGTGTGCTCCTAAATTCTGCATACCAACTGTGGGGGAAAGGCTTTGTGACAGGCACACAGAGATCGCGGTTTCAGCTTAGCTGAGACACACAATCTCATTGCGCCTGTCTGACAGGAGAGCCGCATGCCTTGTTTATATAGGCAGGCGGTTCCCCTGTCAGTTTCCCTGAAGATTGTGGGAGGCTGGCAGTGATTGCGCCCACTTCTCCCGTGGTCTGGCCCCAGCTGTGTCCACTCACAGCGGAATCGCGGCTCAGGCGGCGCGCATGCGTGGCACCAGCGGCGCGCAGGCGCCTCTGAGTCCACATGCACAGAATAACGTAGATCTACGTGATTATGCACAGCCGAGCTGCCTCGCCACAGTAAATCTGTGTGGGGCGGTTGGCAAGTGGTTAAAAGCAAAATTCAAGAATTTTTGTAGCTGGAATTTTTTTACTCTACCAAATTGAAATTTGTGGAAAGGACACCAAAATCAAAGTCATAATCTAAAAATCCTTAAAGATGTTCTAAAACTTCCTTAGTGTGGTAGAGAATGGGGTTGATTTACTAAAACTGGAGAGTGCAAAATTGGGTGCAGCTGTGCATGGTAGCCAATCAGCTTCTAACTTCAATGAAGCTTTGCCAAAAAACCTGGAAGCTGATTGGTTTCTAAGCAGAGCAGCACCAGATTTTGCACTTTCCAGTTTTAGTAAATCAACACCAATGTGTTTTCATTGCTGACTTATTTGCTATCTATCTTGTTGCCATCAGTAAGCCCTCTTGCACACTGCAGCTTAAAAAAGCTCAGTACAGCTTTTTTTTAGTGAGCTAAAATTCAACCCATTCATTGTAATGTGCCTATGCACACAGGCACGTAAATGAGTGCCGTGCATTCTTCAGTAAGAGCAAAATAGAAAAATCTGCATTTTTGGACAGTAATTTACTCCTAATGCACGCAAATGTGTGCAAACGCGCGCAATTGCAAACAAATGAACGCGTGCAAATATACTATTGATCTAAAAAAATGCTACTTTGCATATTTTACAAGAACGTGAGAATATATTTGCGTGAAAAGACGCAAATTTGCGCAAACACATATGCGCAAAAATACAAGCAAATGCACGAAAATGCACGCATTTCAATAGGACAAATACGCCTGAAATTTACGGCTGAAAAAGGAGATGCTCAAACAGGAGTATCGTGTGTAAGAGGTCCTACACTGCCATACAAAAACAAACATGGTTATCTTGAATGTAGCCATACAAGAGCATGCAGAAATATGTCAACATCTCAAATTTGCTGACATTGGAGGTTAGGCTTCTGAGCTGTGGTTATTGTCAAATCCAACAGACTTGCATACCTCTAAAGACAGCAAAGATATAACTATACATCTGCCTGTGGTATCCTCTTTAATAATATATAAGATCATTATCTTTAAGTAATCCCATTTTAATTAAATTTAGAGACACATATTTAATTAAACATATTTATATTGATTAGAATGGCTTTCTGAGCTATTGCTTTTTCTTAAAAAAATCCTGATTAAATGTATAGTTAAGGTCAAAAGTTGATCTTGGTTTTTAACAAGTAACATTTTATTGTAAGACTTTATACTTTATACCTTAGTGCCTAATAAGCCTTTATTAGTTCAGTGTACAAATATGTTTGGTTCATAAGACAATACACAGCAAAATGTAGACATGTAGGGGATAATTTACTAAAGAAAACTAAGCTGTTCACTTTGCAAGGAAAGTTGCACTTTGCAATATAATCTTCCCCAGAGATTAGTGAATGCAGTGCAATTTTACTTTCAAAGAAAAGAAAAGCAACAAATACTATCAATCACATGCAAGAAAAATAAAAGAAGAACATTTTGCTTTCATGTGATTGGATTGTAGATGTCCGCAGAGATTCACTAAGCAAAGTGCAATTTCTCTTGCAAAGTGAACAGTCTATTTGCCTTTAGTAAATAAACTCTAATAGAATGTTAGCTAAGCAGTTCACACTTGCAATTCAGGCTCTGGTGTATAAAAAAACATATGTCTGAATTTGTTTCCTCCCACATTCCAAAAAACTCTCTTAAGTATTGGGAAGCCTCCAAAATTATTCTTAGCATGGTCTGGCCATTTGTAGAGAGTTTATTTTAGGTACAGGAAGTAGGAATAGGTTTGTAAAATGCTGTGTAATATATATATAAGCTGTACAAAATAGCAGTAATCTAGAGTAACCAGTCAGCATTTAGTGAAATGTTCCTAAATAGGTGAAACATGTTATTTACACAGTACGTGTTCTTGCACTTCACTTTTTTCCTTATTAAAAAAATCTTAATCTTAGGCTTAATCAGAACTCCAGAAACACAATTAAATGCACAGATAAAATACATATACTGTATGGGACTGTTCCAGTTGCCAGAAGTTTGTATTTCTATTCAACCAGTTCTGAAATTTACTAACAATCCTTTGCTATACAAAAAACCTCTGTCAAGATCAATAATACAACTATCAGTCCCTCTCCTCATGCCAGGGTTCTAGGTGTAATCGTGGACTCTGACCTCTCTTTTCAGCCCCAAATCCAACCGCTGTCCAAATCTTGTAGACTTTACCTCGGTAACATCTCCAAAATATGCTCTTTTTTACCGTTGAAAAAACTAAGCAACTTATTCACTCCCTTGTTTTTTCTTGCCTTGACTATTGTAACTCCCTCCTTATTGGCCTACCTCTCTACAGGCTATCCCCTTTTCAGTCTATCATAAATGCTGCTGCCAGACTTATCCAGCTTACCAGCCATTCTGTGTCTGCCACTCCTCTCTGCCAATCCCTCCATTGGCTTCCCATTGTCCAACACATAAAATTCAAAACATTAACAATCACATACAAAGCTATTTATAACTCTACTCTGAGCTACATGAACAATAATGTCTACAAATATCACCCAAACTGTCCTCTCCACTCCTCCCAAGACCTCCTGTTCTCTAGCTCCCTTGTCTCCTTCTCCCATACCCGTTCCCAGGACTTCTCCATAGCATCTCCCATCCTCTGGTACTCCCTATCCTAATCGGTCCAGCTATCTCCTAATCTGTCCACTTTTAGGCAATCCCTAAAAACTCATCTCTTCAGGAAAGCCTATCCTGCCTTCAGATAAACTCCAAATCTTTTATTTCTCCCATCAGTTCATCCCTCACAGCTTTTAACTTTTTCTGCCACCAGACCCTCAATATTAGATTGTAAGCTCCCAGGAGCAACGCCCTCCTAACCCTCTTGTATTAAATTGTTTTGTTGCTGTATTGTCTCCCTTTATTTTGTACTGTAAAGTGCTGCTCAAACTGTTAGTGCTATTTAAATCCTGTATTATATTAATAATAATTATAATAATAAACACAAATCACTGTATGATGGGAAAAACAACTTTATAATTGCTGTTCTGCAACTGGCCTAGAAAAAAACTGAAATTATATTGATAAAGATAGTAAGATAAGATGCTTATCTCAGAAGGATTTGCCCCCTTAATGACAAGGCCCTATTTTGCGATTCGGCACTGTTATTCTTAACAGACAATTGTGCAGTTGTTTGACACTGTACCCAAATAAAATTGATGTCCTTTTTTCCCACAAATAGAGATTTCTTTTGGTGGTAAGTGATAGAGATTTCTTTTGGTGGTAAGTGATCACCTGTGTGATTTTTATTTTTTGCGCTATAAACAATAAAAGAGCAACAATTTTGAAAAAAAAAAAAATTTTAACATTTTAGGCCAATTTATTTTCTGCTACTTTTTTTGGTAAAAAAAAAATTGCAATAAGAATATTTTGATTGGTTTGCACAAAAGTTATCGCGTCTACTAACTACGGGAAAGATTTATATAATTGTATTGCTTTTTTGGGGTTTTTTTTACTAGTAATGGCGGCAATCTGCATTTTTTTTGCGGGACTGCGACATTGCAGCAGACAGATCGAACCCCTTACTGATATTTTTGACACTTTTCGGGGGACCAGTGACATTACTACAGTAATCAGTGCTAAAAATATGCACTGTTATTGTAATAATGACACTGGCAGGGAAGGGGTTAACATTATGGGTGATCAAGGGGTTAAATGTGAGCCTAGAGGAGTGATTCTAACTGTGGGGGGCAGGGTTTGTATATATATAAGGATCACATGGGCTCTGTGATCATTGCAGGTATGAGAATGGTCAGCTGTGTTTACAACAGCCAACCGTCCTTCTCTCTCAGCGGGGAACGATCGCAGGTGTCAGGCGGCAATCGGAGCCACCTGACATACACGCCGGCTTCCCCGCTGATGAGCGGGGGCGGGAGCGCACCGCCGGCGGCGCGCGCTCGCCCCCTAGCCTCCTGAAAGTGAGTGACTTATACCTACGTCACTTTGCCCAGGAGCGGCTGCCTGCCACAGTATATATGCGGTGGGTGGTCGTAAAGTGGTTAAATGCCTTATTTTTTAAAATATTTTTGCTACTCATAGGCTTAGTGTTTTGAAGAAGGATGTGTGTAAGGTGTAGTTAATATGCTTGGTGCACAGCTATTTGTTAGGTCACCTAGTGTGAGTGCCACATATTATTGTACATCAAGCTTTCATAATTTTTTGTCTGAGTAAAAATAATCAGTGCTTTTATCTGTGTTAGGTATGTGTTCATTTAACCTCCCTGGCGGTATGATTATGTCAGGAATTACATACCAAAAGCGGTACAATTCTTTTCATGGAAATTTGGCGTTATGTATTATAGGCCTACAATTCTTAGTAATTACTGACTTAAACCTGACCAAAACAAGACTCTAGTAGACATCCCAGATGTGATAAATTTGAAACACAAACTCGTGAATTATAATCGAATCAATAATATTATTTTATTATTTAATATATAATATATATAATAAAATTATATTATTGATTAGATTTTAATTCATGCATTATATATTATATATAGATATATGTGTGTGTGTATATATATATATATATATATATATATATATATATATATATATATATATATATATATATATACACATATATATATATATATATATATATATATATATATATATATATATATATATATATATATATATATATATATATATATATATATAATATATAACGCATGAATTATAATTGAATCAATAATATAATTTTATATATATATATATATATATATATATATGTGTGTGTGTGCATATATATATATACCGGTATATATATATATACCGGTATATATATATATACCGGTATATATATATATATATATATATATATATATATATATATATACCGGTATATATATATATATATATATATATATATATATATATATATATATATATATATATATGCGCATATATATATATATATATATATATATATATATATATATATATATATATATACATATATATATATATATATATATATATATATATATATATATATATATATATAAAATGTGTTTTGTGTTTTGTGCAACGTTTTTTTTTTTTTTTTTTTAATTTCCCTCCCTAGTTCCGCTCCCATGCAGCATTGCTGCTGCAGGGAACGGAACTAGGAAGTGATCAGACCGACGTTGGACGGAGGAGCGGCGGGACTCTCGGCTGGCGATCTCAGCAATGAGAGATCATCGCTGGATCGCCAGGAGAAGGTAAGAGAACACCGCTGCGCTCTCTGCAATCCACCCGAGCGTGACTCGGGGTTACCGCTCCTGCAATGAAAAATCCACCCCGAGTCAAGCTCGGGATTACCGCCTAGGTGGTTAAAGAAAAAAGAGCCTTATCTGAGAAATCATGCATTGACATTGCAGGGAAATCATGAAGAGTAGGCAGGTAGAGCTGAAGCCTACTAGTAACTTGTTTAAATTGGCAATCCCATTAGAATCTATGTTCAAAGTTTACAAACTGGAGCTTAATGCTACTTGTTGAAAGCTCTGCAAATGCTTTGTGAAACCTTGATGTACACACTGCTCTTATACAAGCTGAAGCCGGTGTGAAACTGGCCTAACAGGTATTACAGGTACCTGTATTCCAGGTGGTGACCCAGCTATTCTTGATGGCTACATGAGAAGCAACTGCCCATAAGTGTGTGCACCCCTCTTTCTGACATGCCTCCACACCACGAATGTTAGGGCAGGTGACTGATTCATGTACTTGTTGTGAAGGCGTACTGAGACATTGTGTCCATACAGACATATTGCCCTCAGTGCAGCTGTGCATCGTCCTGACACTGCAGCTGTCACATATAAAGTGCATCTGGGTAGGAAGAGCCTAATGAGGATTCACAGACACTAATTCCCCATATTTTTTAATTTGATGCAGCAATAGTGCCTCTCAAGAATTACCTGAATCTGCTATAAAGTCACTGAAAGTAAAGCTACTGAAATGGGCAGCAGGGATTTTTGAATCTGGCCCAGGACATTTTAAAGGACCATAAGTACAAGTATGTCTTGAAATTATCCTAGGGGATCTCATTTTTATTTTATTTTTCACACAACTTTCACCCAAGATTTATTTTTTAAACTATATTCAATTCTAAAAATGTGTGAAAGTTGGGCAAATCTTGTGTAAAAATTTTATAAATAGCCACTGGCCACTTTCTTCAGAGTAAAAACAACAATATCACCAGTTTAGCTATATAGTCGAGAACAGGAAAGAAGTATCTTAGCAGAAAATTCTATTTCTCTCAGAAAGTAAATAGCCAGCCTGCTTGAAAATAGAATGAAAAAATAGTATGAACGTCAATTTTTTGGGATCCACAGGCATTCTAAAGATACAATTGAGCCAACAAGCAAGCACTCAAACGTTTCTGCTTTATGAACATTGGGCCAGCTTACAACCATACAGTAGATGAATCCACAGGTTCTTGTTAAAAGGAATACATTTTAGAAAACTAATGCACAATATTGTGGAGGTCTGGACATCTACTTTTTGTTCATTTTATTACAATAGCAGACAAGCATGGCTTTTGTATAAGTGAATGTGTATGCAAATCTCGCTAACTAAAAAAAAAAAAAATAATAATATTAATGAGCTGCCGGCACTCCAACTTGACATAGGTTGTACAGATATGAATAAAATAATAAGTGCAGCGCTAATGACCATAAACACACTTTAAGGATCAAAATGTGCAAATCATAAATATAATGGTGACAAAATAGTTCAAATTGTAAAACAGTCCAAAGTAAAAAAAAAAGGTGACATCCAAATGAATTATAGACATGATGATAAACAGTGAAAGAATACCCACACCGACAGAATAATGGTGAGTGCGCTCACCGGAGGATATGAACCCAAAATACCATATGGTAAATGTGTCATAAAAAGCTGGTTATGGTAACAGATCTCTCTGACCGTCACTGAATTGCCAGATGCTCAAACAGGAATGACCAAGGAGTTCAACAAAGGATGCCCGGACTTCCCAAACGGTGTTGCATATATGGGGACAAACCAGACAGTGCAGACATAGTGTAAAACCGCTTCAAAATATTCATTTGAAAAGGAAGGAATACACTTACAAACATCTTGTAAACAGCGCACACAGGTACAGAGATGGCAATGCAAGATAACTGATGCGTTTTATCCAATAGGACATAATCATAGAAAATTCGCCAAGTGTGTAAACCATAGCCATTCAACATATATGGGATAAAATAACCAGGAAGTTGATCACACCTGTAATCCCGCCGCGTCATCAAAGATGGTGCCGGCGTGCGGCCCAAGCCTCAATATCGCAACGGAAGTGACCTCATTGCGAGTGTCACTTCCAGAAGTGTACATGGAGAGTCAGATGGCAGGAAATGAATACCCTCCGATTCAGAAACCGAATGGGAGGAGCCAAACAATTGGTCCAATCGTGGCAAGATGCTACAGGAAGCAGAATCGGTGACACCTAAGAAACAAATCTGGATATTCAGCATTTTAAACACTGAAGCCGAATAGATATCAACAACTGAAAGCACATCTACATGCCCGCCAGTATTATGTAATTATATCACTTAAGGATTAGGCTTATTTATGGTGAGATCAACCCATGGCTCTACAAAAAATTTAAAAGTACAATAAAGTACCGCACAACTTTAAAATTAATACATAAAAAAATTATTATCCATAAAATTATGAAAAAAGATGAATGATAAAAATGATAAAAATTGTAAATCAAGAAAAACGGGAACTTATTAGTATTGGATGACACAGTAAGGGTATGAATAATAATGACTGAAAAAAACTTTTTGGAGCAAAAGGTCAAATGACCAAGACTTATACCTGTTTTACAATTTGAACTGTTTTCTCACCATTATATATATGATTTGCACATTTTGATCCTGAAAGTGTGTTTATGGTCATTAGCGCTGTTCTTATTATTTTATTCATGGTTTTGTATAGCACATCTCTTAGAGAACCACTGCAATACAAATTTTTTAACACAGCCTAATGCAGGAGGAACAGAACATTTTTAGTTTATTTTGAAGAATTTTAAACACATAACACAGGCAGTATTTCTTGGCTAGTGACCACAGTAAAGATTCTTTTTTATCTACCAACAAAGAACTGGAGATTATTTGAGGTTTTGAGCAAGTCTGACAGCAGTACTACAAAGATAACATTTTTTGCCATGATGGTAAACAGTGCAATGCCTTTATAATAAACCATAAAGTTATTACCTGACCAAAAATAATTTATTCTTCATTAAAAGTACATGTAAACTCATTCACTTAAATCTCATAAGATTTAAAGCTGAATTTCAGCTAAAGAAAAAAGAAAAAAAAAAAAAACAGTTGTTCTTTAACTTAAGAGCAGAGTTGTGTCCTGCAGTACTTCCATACGACCTCAAGATGCCAGTTTTCTGGGTTGAATTTGTTTTACTTCATCTTTTTAGGAAACTTGTCATATACTGAAAAAATTTAAACAAAGCCCATATCTGTAAAGAAGAAATTAAATATCTGCCTCTCCTGCTGCTCTGATGAACACCGCCAAATACTAGAACTGGTATTTCAAAGTCTGCTGATGTTTCCATCAGTATCAATCTTCATGGTTCTCCACAGATGGTTCTTCTTGCTGGCCTGAAGGGGAAGGTATTCAATCTCTACTTTACAATTATTGTTTAAATTGTATTAGTCATTTATTTGTGTGACAGGGAAGCTTTAGCATGTTTATGTAATTTCAGAAGTAATTTTCAATATTTTTAAATAGGATATATACAATGTATTTATAATAATATAAAAATAATTCTGTACCTAATGCAAATGATTGAAAATACAAAGAGCTGATCCTACTGTATACCTAAATACAAAAAAATATACAAAATAAACCTAGGTGTAAAAAGATGTTTCACTGTCCCCTTTAAATCTCATAATCATAAATTAACCATGCATAATCCACATTGATGATTTCCCCCACCCCTTCCCTCTCCACCTTCCTCCCCCCCTTCCTCCCCCCCCCCTTTTTTTTTTGGGCGATAGGCTCCTCTCTTGGTTACTAGGACTCGGGGGAGGCCTCCCCTGGGTGTGAATTCCCGATTTATCTTCCATTCTGGGGTACATTGGTGACACCTCTGGGATTTTTTGAAATTTTCCTATGACACAAGGTTACTACCAGCAGCCTTTGCGCACTAGCGTTGTTCACGTTGTTGTTTATATTCTACTCATGTATTTTGACTGTTGTACACCCCCATCGATCGGTGTGCTGGTACATGTAATATTTTGCTGATGCTCTATCGCTAGTTTGTTGCTTTTTTGTGTTTTTGTTGTTTGGTTGAAAAAAATTCAATAAAAATTATCTGATTAAAAAAAAAAAAAAAAAAGAAGATTTTTTTTTATAAATGTGACAAATAGTAAACAACAATTTTTGTTAAAAACAACCAAGAGTAAATGTTCAATAATTGATACAACAAAAAGGCACCAATGCACACTTTCACTGCTTACAGGATAGTTAGACCCCAAATATGAAGAGGTCTGACCCCAGAGAACCCCATCTATGAATTTTCTTTGGCTAAGATTAGGGGCATATTTTGTAGCAAAGGTATATATTTGACCCTGAATCTGGCCCTTGACAAACGCAAAACGGCCTTTAGGGTCCATACATGAATCATTAGCCAGAAAAGGGCAGTTCTTGTGAATAGCTATAGCGACCCTTCTGACCTTTGGAGCCGGTAATGTACTTAAGTAGCACTGATTAAACACATGTGTAGGCAGTTTACAGGTTGAAGAGGACGTGAAATGTGTCTTCTATTCGACTCCCAAATTCATTTTTTGTTAAAGGGATTGTAAAGGCAGAAGGTTTTTTTTTATCCTAATACATTCTATGCATTAAATTAAAAAAAATATTTGTTGTGCAGCAGCCGCCCTAATACTTACCTAAGCCCATCTATATACAATGATTTTGCAGGAGTGTTTAAGCTGCCTGGGACTCCCCTCCTTATTGGATGAGACAGCAGCGCAGTACAATTGGCTCCTGCTGCTGTCAATCAAAATCATTTAGCCAATCAGGAGAGAGAGGGGTGGGGCCAGGTTGTGACTCCCTGTCTAAATGGACACAGGGAGCTGTGACTAGGTTTGGGTGCCCCATAACAAGCTGCTAGCTGTGGGAGGAACTTAACAGGAGGGAGGGGCCAGGAGAGCAGAAGAGGGACCTGAGAAGAGGAGGATTGGGGCTGCTCTGTGCAAACCCAACTGCACAGAGCAAGTAAGTATAACATGTTCATTATTAAAAAAATAAATTTGACTTTACAATCACTTTAATCTTTAATCTTCACCGTTAGGGATGATCGAACGGTTCGGGTCGACCATCGGTACAACCCGAACATTGACTGTTCGAAATTCGTCCGAATTCCGAACTTTTTGCTGAAAAAGTTCGGAATTCGGCAATCAGAACCGACCAAAATGCAATGGGACAGGAACTGGGCTTTAAAGGCCTGTGATTGGACCAGAACCATCAGTAAAAGCCAATTGAGGGGGCAGGAGAATGCTAGGAATGTGATTGGAGTGACTAGGGGGTCCAGAGGCCAATCGTTAGTGAATACACCCCAGTATATAAGATAGCCCCGCCAAATCTCTAGCATTGTAATACAGGGACATGGAAGAGAGTGGAAGCAGTTCTGTTACTTCTGCTTCAAAGTGTCATTTAGCAATTATTAGTGTGAGGAAAGGGATATCTAGTGTAGTTAGGGTACTATTTTCCACTATAGTTAGATTTAATAATCTAGTTTCTGTAGGGAAAGTGTCAAGTGCCAGGGTGACCGTAGTGTAGTGTAGGGTTTACTGACTCTGACTGCTATGGCAGGGTGACCAAACCCTTCCATGTCAGGGTGACCACTATAGAGAAAAGATCGTTTCTCTTAGAACACTTACAGAACAGGATGGTGACTTCACCCCTGTCACCCTGCTTTTTGTTGCTGGCGTTTATAGGGCTTTTTTGAGGACATGTTTGGAGTCAGGCATGACATCTGAACTTCTGTGTAGGGGTATATATACACACACACATGTATGTATATATATACACATACACATATATAGGTGTGAAAGTAGCAGAAACCTATGCTTGCGCTAATGAAATAATAAACAGGCATACGGCTTCTCTGCTATAACACCTATATGTGTGTATGTGTATAAATACATATAAGTGTGTGTGTATATATACCCCTATACAGAAGTTCAGATGATATGCCTGCCTCCAAAGACCCCCAAAAAATGCCCAAAAAAACGCTTGCTGCAAAAACACACCTGGGCGTTTTTGTAGCAGGTGTTTCTTGGGCATTTTTTGGGCGTCTTTGGAGGCAGGCATAACATCAGAACTTCTGTGTAGGGGTATATACACACACACACATGTATGGATATATACACATACACATATATAGGTGTGAAAGTAGCAGAAACCTATGCTTGCTCTAATGAAATAATAAACAGGCATAAGGCTTCTCTGCTATAACACCTATATATGTGTATAAATACATATAATTGTGTGTGTATATATACCCCTATACAGAATTTCAGATGTTTTGCCTGCCTCCAAAGACGCCCAAAAGATGCCCAAAAAAATGCCTGCGCCAAACAAAAACGGCCAGGTGTGTTGTTGCAGGCGTTTTTTTTTGGGCATTTTTTGGGGTCTTTGGAGGCAGGCATAACATCTGAACTTCTGTATAGGGGTATATATACACAAACACTTATATGTATTTATACACATACACACATATAGGTGTTATAGCAGAAGCCATATGCATGTTAATTATTTCATTAGCCCAAGCATAGGTTTCTGCTACTTTCACACCTATATATGTGTATGTGTATATATACATACATGTGTGTGTGTATATATATCCCTACACAGAAGTTCTGATGTCCTGCCTGTCCTCAAAAAAAGCCCAATAAAACGCCTGCAACAAAAAGCCGGGTGTAAAAGTAGCGAAGCTACTAACCTGTTCTATATTAATTCTAATACAAACAAACTTTTTTTCTGGTTCTGGACATGCTACAGAGCTGAAACTTCACAGGTACACCCTTTAGACCCCCCAGACACTAAATCCAAAGAAAGCTCTTTTTTTTTTTCAATCGTTTTTTTAACCACTTCCCCCTGGGTGGACGTCATATGACGTCCTAAACTTTGCGGGGGTATACCGGGATGATGCCTCTAGCTAGAGGCATCATCCCGGTACCGTGGTTTAAAGCCGACGGTCGGCTTTCCGTCGGTACCAATCGATGCGGCTCGGGAGCCGCTCGATCGTTACCCGGGGGGCGGGAGGGGAAGTCCCCCCCCTCCCGCCGCCTTCCGCGGCTTTTACCGGGGCTCCCGTCCCACCGGGAGCCCCGAGCACCCAGCCGGCGCGTCCGCCGGCTGGATGGAGTCCTGATGAATGCCGGAAACGGCATCGATCGGGTCTCCAATGACGTAACCCGGAGGCGGCGTCCATGACGTCACTTCCGGGTTAGTGTACTGCAAAACGGCGGCAAATTTGAAAAACGGCTGTATGCAAAAACGCCGTTTTTGGCGTTTTGCATACAGGGAAGTGTAGTGGAGGGGTCTAGGGTCTTTTAGACCCTCGATCCCTCCATAAAGTGTACCTGTCACCGCATATTGCTGTCACAAGGGATGTTTACATTGCTTGTGACAGCAATAAAAGTGATCAGATTTTTTTTTTTTTGATTATTTTTTTTTTTTTTAAAAAACTGCAATAAAGTTAAAAAAATAAATAAAATAAATGGGAAAAAAAAAAATAAAAATTTAGCCGCCCCGGTCACCGTTAGCTCGCGCACAAAAAAAAACGTGTACGGAAGTCGAGCCGTGAATGAAATCGCTGTTCAAACCACACATGTGAGGTATCGCCACGATCGCCAGAGCGTGAGCAATAATTGAAAAAAAAGAGCTACACTCTAACTCTAAACTGGTAACCGTTAAATAAATTTAAACGTCGCAGATTGAGATTTCTATTGACCGTAGTTTGTCGCCATCCCACGGGGGGGCGCAATTTTAAACCGTAACATGTTGGGTATCTATTTACTCGGCGTGACATCATCTTTCACAATATACAAAAAAAATGGGCTAACTTTACTGTTTAGTATTTTTTAAATGAAGTGAAATGTAATTTTTCCCAAAAAAATGGCGTTTTAAAGACCGCTGCGCAAATACCGCGTGACAAAAAATATTGCAACGACCGCCATTTTATTCTTCAGAGTCTTTGCTAAAAAAATATATATAATGTTTGGGGGTTCTAAGTAGTTTTCTAGGAAAAAATACTGATTTTAACTTGTAAACAAAAAGTGTCCGAAATAGGCCTAGTGGTGAAGTGGTTAATAATTGCCTCTCTATCAAAAATTATAATTTCTAAGAACTTTTTTGTGTGATTAATAGTCCCTGGGGCATGACCCAGAACCCTAGGCACTTTTTAGGGGCATTTATTGGGTTTTAGGGCTTCAAAATGGTATTTTTTGATTTCCGAAGTTCGGGTCCCATTGATTTCAATGGGGTTCTGAAATTCGGGCCGAACTTTCGGGAAGTTCGCGTGTTCTGGTCGAACCGAACTTTTGAAAAGTTTGATCATCCCTATTCACCGTATTTTTACAGACTTTGTATGGCGAAAGGCTAAACTTGCATATCATATTCTTAGGATGTCTAAACTGGATGGGGAAATTAGGCCTACCCAACTTCAGGAATTATTGTGGGGCAATTACCTTAACCAGAATTCTTAGCTGGAGACACCACACTACTCAAAAGGCGTGGGTAATAATAGAGAAGACACTGGTGGGCCGCGATCTAGCTCAAGCCCCAAGGGTCCCATACCCACATAGAGGGCTCTCCAAAACCATTTATTTTCTTATTACCCATATTTTAAAGCTCTTGGACTTAACAAACAAGAAGCCCTCTTCCTATTCACCTCTCCATTATTACCGTTGGGTGGTTTCTGCTGGTTCCCCTGGGTGATTCACTGTCCTTTTTTAAAATCTTGGGCAATCAACGAAGACACTAGATGTCTTAAGCTTATGTGACATGGGAGACTGTACCCGCTGAGTGATCTTAGAGAAGAATATATAGAGTTTCCAATGGATACCTGGAGGTAACATCAATTATGGCATTTTTATACTGTCCACTTACAGGGATTAGAATGGCGGAGCCTTTCACTGATTTTGAATCTCTGTGGCATAAACAGCATATGGATAGAGGTTTGCTTTCCATCTCTTATAAGTTCTTGAATAAGCGTAGTGTTACTACAGGCCTCCGATTTTTTGGGGAGTGGAAAACAGAGCTAGATCGCCATTTCACAGACTCACAGAAACGGAACATGAAACTGGCACACACAGCCTCGATAAGTACTAAAATACAGAAGACAAATTATAAATTATTGTCAAGGTGGTACAGAGTCCCGAAGATGTTGGCTATTCATTACTCCTCAGTCTCAAATAGATGCTGGTGGGGCTGCGGGCAACAAGGATCTCATATCCACATTTGGTGGGACTGTCCCAAGATTAGGCCATTTTGGGCGAGTTAAGGAATTTAATATTTGAAATAACATTGACCTAAGTTCGGGACGATCCTGTGCAATGCCTTTTTCACGGAACTCAAAGTTCTACCAGGATATATAAGAAGAGTGTAGTCCCACATCTTTTGAATGCAGCTAAAGGACTAATCCCGGCCTTTTGGAAAAAGCCACTAGTGCCTACTATAGAACACTGGTGAAACAGGTTAACGCAATTATGGAAGATGAGAAATGGATCTGCAGAAAGAGTAATAGATCAGAAGAGTTTTACGCAAAATGGGAACCATGGATCAATTATAATACAATGAACAGGAATTGATAGCCTCCTATTGGGTATTCAGGAATCTCCACCTTGCATTATTAGAGATCTAGGGAGCCCCCCTCTTCTTTTTTTTTTTAACTCTTTCTTCTTGACATATGATTGAATGTTTTGGGGATTTTTATGAGGTTGTCCTTTAATGTCTGTCAGTTATTTTTCTTGCAATTTATTGAATAAATGTCTTAAAGATTATACAAATAGGAAGGAAAAAGACAAAAAAAAAAAAAAGCGAAAAGAAGAAAAAAAAGAAAAAAAAACATTAATGTAACCTGACATGCAATTAATGCACACTATTTGCTGTCAATGTATCTGTTGATTCCTACACAAATTTCAATAAAATTAATGGAAAAGAAAAAAAAATAGTAGCAAAACTACCAAAAAAGTACAATTCTTCAGTGTATTTAATTATAGGACTCCAGTGGTCTCTTACTGAAATAACTGTTTTAACTATAATTTTAAGAAGCTTTACATTTATTTTCAATTATTTATGTAACATGTAACATTTAATAGATGTCTTGAACTATGGAACATATTCAGCTCCTATTCTTTTTGCATCATAAGCCAGTAAGGTTTCTCATTCACAAAGAAAAAAAAATCGATATTTATTGCTTTTGGGAAATTTACCAGTGTGACTTTGAGAATTGTGTTAGCAATTTAGCATCTGGAAGTTGTCATGGTAAATAATAATTGTCCATAAATATTTCAGGCATGATTTATCAGTGCGAAGTAAACATATTGATTGTGTCTGGAAAAGAAGCAAAAAATAGATACTTTCTAAATGGCGTTGCTAAAAAAATGAACCATGACTCTGACATAGAATTCATTATGAGAAAAAACAGACTGATAGATAGATAGATAGATAGATAGATAGATAGATAGATAGATAGATAGATAGATAGATAGATAGATAGATAGATAGATAGATAGATAGATAGATAGATAGACAGACAGACAGACAGACAGACAGACAGACAGACAGACAGACAGACAGACAGACAGACAGACAGACAGATAGACAGATAGACAGATAGACAGATAGACAGATAGACAGATAGACAGATAGATAGATAGATAGATAGATAGATAGATAGATAGATAGATAGATAGATAGATAGATAGATAGATAGATTTTTTTCACCTAAATTTAGTGGCTTCATTTTAATTGCAATTTAATGTACTTTGCCATAATATCTAGATTTCAAAATAAATTAAGAAATGCTTCTGTAATCTATTATATTTATACAGGATTTATATAGTGCCAGCAGTTTGAGCAGCACTTTACAATATTAAGGGAGAATATACAGCAATAATGCAACTCAATACGAGAGGGTTAGGAGGGTCTTGCTCCTGCAAGCTTACAATCTAAAAGGGAGGGATGGTAGAAGAAAAGGTAATAACTGTGAGGGATGAACTGATGGGAGAAATAGAAGATTTGTTTAGGGTTAGGGTTAGGAGTAGGATTAGGGTTATTGCCAGTACAGACACTGATGAGGGTAGGTTTGAGGACTAGGGTTAGGGACCTCCACAAAGGTCAAAGGTCATAAGGTGGGGCTTCAAAGGGCAGGAGGTGTGGCTGACCTCCATCTTAGGCTTGGACACAGAAGTTGAACACTCACTTTCCTGCAGAGATGAGTTTTCATGGATAGCATAAAAGTGGACAGAAAAAGAGATAGCTGGACACATTTGGGTGGGGAGTTCCAGAGGATGGGAGAGGCCCTGGAGTCCTTGAGATGAGCATGGGAGGGGGAGACAAGGGATATAGAGAGCAGGAGGTCTTGGGAGGAGCAGAGAGTATGGTTTGAGTGATATTTGTAGACAAGACTGGTGATGCAGCTTAGGGCAGAGTTGTAAATGGCTTTATATGTTATTGTTAGTTTTTTGAATTTTATTAGTTTGCCAATAGGAAGCCAGTGGAGGAATTGGCAGAGAGGGGTGGCAGATACTGAATGATTGGTAAGGTTAATGAGTCTGGCAGCAGAATTTATGATAGACTATAAAGGGGATAGCCTGTAGTGAAGTAGCTCAAAAAGGAGGGATTTACAATAGTCAAGGCGAGATATAACAAGGAAGTGAATAAGTTGCTTAGTGGTTTCAACGGTTAAAAAAGGGGCGTATTTTGGAGATGTTATGGAGTTGAAATCTGCAAGATTTTGACAGCGATTAGATTTGAGGCTTATGGGACAGGTCAGTGTCCAGGATCACACCTAGCACCTTGGCATGAGGGATGGGAATGATGGTTGTATTATTGATCTTGATCGAGAAGTCAGAGGAGGGGGCATGGGTAGGGGGAAATATTATGAGCTCAGTTTTATAGAGATTGAGTTTGAGGAAGTGGAGTAACATCAATGCTGATATGTCAGTTAGTAAGTTAGTAATGCGAGAGGAGACTGAAGGAGTGAGGTGAGGAGTAGAGAGATAAATTTGTGTGTCCTCAGCATAGGGATGGTCCTGGAAGCTGGGGTAGCTTGCCAAGCGACTAAGGGAGGAGGTGTAGATGGAGAAGTGGAGGGATCTGAGGACAGAACCTTGGAGGATCCCCACAGAAAGAGCAAGTGAAGAGAGGGGGAGACAGAGTTGCAGGTAACACTAAAGGCACGCTGTGGTAGGTAGTGGAGAACCAGGAGAGAGCAGAGTCTTCAAGGCCAGGAGAGTGGAGTTTTTTGAGCAGAAGGGGATGATCAACAGTATCAAAGGCTGCAGAGAGGTCTAGTAGTATGATTATGTTTAACTCTCTAGCCCCCTCCCCCCCCCCATAGATTTCCAGAGGGTCTTTTTACTACATTCGCCAAACACGTGGCAAATTTTACCCAGTCTTATACACATATCACTAATATTATACTACCAAAAGTTGGTGCTTTCTGATTGTGCTGTGTGTTACACTCTGAAGAAGACACTGTACATGGGTCTTTATACTCTTTTCTCTAGGCTGTATGTGAAATACTGGACTGTCGGAGGCCATAAAATTGCTGCTGTGCAACATGTTACATACTCTACACCAATTCACCATGTGTGGTATACTTCATGCTTTATGCTGCCAATCATCACAGTATTTATATAATAACCACTTAACCACTTGCCGACTGACTAACGCCGATCTACGTCGGCAGTCAGCCCCTCACAGGCAAAGTGACGTAGGGCTACGTCACTAGCTTGTGAGGGTCTAGGGAGCGAGCGCGCGCCCCCGGAGGCGCGCTCCCGCTCCCGCGTGGTCACGGACCCCCCCGCGCGCGTGACCAGCGGACCCGATGTCCGCCGGTCACTCGGCGATCGGCGGGGGAGAGGGAGAATGTCAGGCAGCTTGTGTAAACAAGCTGCCTGTCATTCTCCTTGCTGTAAAGACACAGATAAAACGGATCTAGTATGTAGATCCGTTGATCAGTGCCCTTACAGCTCAAGCCACAGCCAATCACAGTAGAAAGCACGCCCCTAGGGATACACACAGCCCCTCCCTTCCAAATAAAGTTAACCCCTTCACAACCAGTGTATTTTTACAGTAACAGTGCATATGTATAGCACTGATTACTGTAGAAATGTCACTGGTAACCCCAAAAGTGTCACAAATGTCAGTCAAGGGTCCGATCTGTCCGCCCCAATGTCGCAGTACCGCAAAAAAAATCGCAGATCGCCGCCATTACGCGTTAAAAAAAAAACAACAAAAATGACAAAAATCTTTCCCTTTGTTAGTAAACGCGATAACTTTTGCGCAAACCAATCAAAATACGCTTTTTGCGATTTTTTTTACCAAACATATGTAGCATAAAACAAATTGGCCGAAAATTTAAAAAAATTTTGATTTTTACTTTTTTTTGGGGGGGAATTTCATATAAAAAAATGTGAAAAATATTGTTATTTTTGCAAAATTTACGCTCTTTTTTTGTTTATAGCGCGTGATCAAAAAATCGCACAGGTGATCAAATACCACCAAAAGAAAGCTCTGTTTGTGGGAAAAAAAGGACGTCAAATTAGTTTAGGTACAGCGTCGCACGACCGCGCAATTGTCCATTAAAAATCACGCAGTGACGAATCGCAAAATACCCCCTGGTCAGGAAGGGGGTAAAATCTTCCGGGGCTTAAGTGGTTAAGGACTGGAAGGTTTTTCCCCCTTAATGACCAGGTCATTTTTTGCAATTTGGTACTGCATGACTTTAACTGGTAATTGTGCAGTCATGCAAAGCTGTACCCAAACAAAATTTATTTCCCTTTTCCCCCACAAATAGAGATTTCTTTTGGTAGTGTTTGATCACCTCTGCGGTTTTTATTTTTTGTGATATAAATGAAAACAGACTGAAAATTTTTAATTTTCTACTATGTCTTATAAAAAAATATCTAATAGACTAAATTTTTGTCATACATTTAGGCCAAAATGTATTTAGCTACATGTCTTTGATAAAAAAAAATCTCAATAAGCGTATATTTATTGGTTTGCGCAAAGTTATAGCGCCTACAAACTATGGTGTATATTTTGGCTTTTACTTTCTGACTGCCTATCTGATTTCTTGAAGGACTAAAATGGCAGGGCAGTACAAATCCCCCCTAAATTACCTCTTTTTGGAAAGAAGACACCCCATGGAATTTCCTGAGAGGCATGTTAAGCCCATTGAATATTACATTTTTTGTCACAGGTGTTTGAAAAATGAATAACATTTTTTACACAAAGTTGTCATTTAAAGATATATTGCTCACGCATGCCATGGGTATATGTGAAATTACACCCAAAAATACATTATGATGCTTCTTATGAGTATGGGGACACCCAATGTGTGAGACCTTTTGGCAGTCTAGCCGTGTACAGGACCCTGAAAACCAATCACTGCCTTCAGGCTTTCTAAGGGAGCAAATTGTTGATTTCACTCCTCACTATCTATCACAGTTTCAGAGGACATGAAATGCCAAGATAGTGCAAGACCCCCCCCCCATGATCCCTTTTCAGAAAGTAGACACCCTAAGCTATTTCCTGAGAGGCATGTTGAGTCCATGAAATATTTTATATTTTGCCGCAAGTTTTGGGAAAGTGGCAATTTTTTTTATACAAAGTTGTCATTTAAATGATATATTGCTCAAACATGCCATGGGTATATGTGAAATAACACCCCAAAATACATTCTGCTGCTTCTCCTGAGAACAGAGATACCACATGTGTGAGACGTTTTGGCATCCTAGCCACGTACAGGACCCCAAAAATCAATCACCGCCTTCAGGCTTTCTAAGGGCATAAATGGTTGATTTCACTTCTCACTACCTATCACAGTTTCAGAGGCCATGTCATGGCCTTGGCCTGTCATGGCCTCCAAAACTGTGATAGGTAGTGATGAGTGAAATCAACAAGTTAAACCCTTAGAAAGCCTGAAGGCAGTGATTAGCTTTCAGGGTCCTGTACATGGCTAGACTGCCAAAAAGTCTCACACATGTGGTATCCCCGTACTCAAGAGAAGCATCAGAAAGTATTTTGGGGTGTAATTTCACATATTGCCATGGCATATTTGAGCAATATATCATTTAGGTGACAACATATTTTTTGTCATTTTCCTGAAACTTGTGGCAAAATATAAAATAATTTATGAACTCAACATGCCTCTCAGCAAAAAGCTTGAAGTGTCTACTTTCCAAAATGGGGTTGTTAGGTGGGAGGAGGTTCGTGCTATTTTGTCATTTCAGGGCCTCCAAAACTGTGATATATAGTGAGGAAGTAAAATTAGCAATTTACGCCCTTAGAAAACCTGAAGGCAGTGATTGGATTTCAGGGTCCCGTATTAAGATAGGCTCCCAAAAAGTCTCACAAATGTGGTATTCCTGTACTCAGGAGAAGCATCAGAGTGTATTTTGGGGTGTAATTCCACATATACCAATGGCACGGTTGAGCAATATATCATTTGGTGACAACTTTGTGTAAAAAACAAATAACTTGTTGCAAAATATTCCATGGACTCAACATGCTTCTCAGCAAATATCTTGGGATGTCTACTTTCCAAAAGGGGTCTTTTGGGGGTGTTTGAACTGTCCTGGCATTTTATGCCCAATTTTAGAAGCTTATGCCACACATCAACCACTCTTCTAACCACTTGAAGACCAAGCCTTTTCTGACACTTTTTGTTTACATGAAAACATTTTTTTTTACTATAAAATGACTTCAAACCCCCAAACATTATATATTTTTTAAGCAGAAGCCCTACAGAATAAAATGGTGGGTGTTGCAATTTTTTTGTCACACGGTATTTGCGCAGAGATTTTCCAAACGCAATTTTTTGGGAAAAAAAACAAATTTTTTAATTGAATGCACAAATACAATATATATTGCCCAATTGTTTGGTAAAATATAATAGATTATCTTATGCTGACTACAAAGATACCAAACATGACATGCTTTAAAACTGAACAGCGGCAACAAACTACGTACATTTTTAAAAGCCTTTAAAAGTCTCTACAGGTTACCACTTTAGATTTACAGAGGGGGTCCACTGCAATAATTACTGCCCTCAATCTGATATTCGCAGCGATACCTCACATGCATGGTGCAATTGTTGTTTACATATGACACCAGACCGATGCTTGCGTTCACCTTAGCGCACAAACACGGAGGGCAGGGGTGTTTGAATTTTTTTTTTTTTTATTTATATATTTATTTATTGACACATCTTTCATTTAAATGTTTTTATTATTTTTATTGTTATCACAGGGAATGTAAATATCCCCTATTATATCAATAAGTAATGACAGGTACTCTTTTGTGAAAAAATTGGGGTTTATTAGATTCTAGATCTCCCCTCTGCCCTTATAGCATCTGACCACACCAAGATTAGTGTAATAGGATGCTTTGCCAATTTTCCAATGGTGCTGTTAATATCTGGTGAAACGGAAGTCATAAAATGCTCATAGCTTACACTACCTTAGGCCATAGAGATGATTGGAGCCATTCTGGTCAGCTGATGGAAACACTGGCTTCAGTCTCTGGTTACCTGGTGGGACAAGAGAGCCCGAGAAAACTGTGGAAGGCGTGGGGGGGGGGGGGGTATTCTAATGATGGGCATACATGCAATGTTGTTTTTTTATAAAAAAGAAAAAAATATATGGTGATGTATAGGGGAGATCCGCCCTTTGTGTCCACCAACCATCCTGTGTGTGCCATGTACATACTCTGTGTTCCATGTACATCCTCTGTATGCCATCCTCTGTGTGCCATGTACATCATCTGTGTGCCATCCTCTGTGTGCCATGTACATCCTCTGTGTGCCACCTCCTGTGTGCCATGTACATCCTATGTGTGACATCCTCTGTGTGCCATGTACATCCTCTGTGTGCCATGTACATACTCTGTGTGCCATCCTCTGAGTGCCATGTACATCCTCTGTGTGCCATGTACATCCTCTGTGTGCCATCCTCTGGGTGCTACCCTCTGTGTGCCATGTACATCCTATGTGTGACCTCCTCTGTGTGACATGTACATCCTCTGTGTGCCATGTACAGCCTCTGTGTTCCATCCTCTGTGTGCCACCCTCTGTGTGCGATGTACATCTTCTATCTGTGCCATCCTTTACCTGCCATGTACATCCTCTGTGTGCCATCCTCTGTGTGCCACCCTATACCTGCCATGTACATCCTCTGTCTGTGCCATCCTTTACCTGCCATGTACATCCTCTGTGTGCCATCCTATACTTGCCATGTTCATCCTCTGTGTGCCATCCTATACCTGCCATGTACATCCTCTGTCTGTACCATCCTTTCCCTGCCATGTACATCCTCTGTGTGCCATCCTCTGTGTGCCATCCTATACTTGCCATGTACATCCTCTGTCTGTGCCATCCTATACCTGCCATGTACATCCTCTGTCTGTGTCATCCTTTAGCTGCCATGTGCATCCCCTGTGTGCCCTCCTATACTTGCCATGTACATCCTCTGTGTGCCATCCTATACTTGCCATGTACATCCTCTGTGTGCCAGCCTATACCTGCCATGTACATCCTCTGTATGCCATCATCTATCTGCCATCCTATATCTTTCCTGTACATCCTCTGTGTGCAATCCTATATCTTTCCTGTACATCCTCTGTGCCATCCCATACCTGCCATGTACATCCTCTGTCTGTGCCATCCCATACCTGCCATGTAAATCCTCTGTCTGTGCCATCCTATACCTGCATTGTACATCCTCTGTGTGCTATCCTATATTAGTCCTGTACATCCTTATATTGTCCTGTAAATCCTTATATTGTCCAAACGTTGTGTTAATGGTTAAACAATGATTTTGTTGGAGGTACCAATAAATATAGCCTTTGATCTTCTCAGTTCTTTTATCTCTGGTTCACCCTAGTCTCCCTGCGTACATGTTTGATTGGGCAAACTCCAAACTACTGTTTCTCCTGATAAATGAGAAAAATGTTTCATCTTGACTCACAAATTATCAATAGCTAAGAGAGTACAGGAAAAGGGATTCAAATTGGTAACTAGATGGTACAGATGCCTTGATTTTCTGGGGCACATATACAGTATGTATGGAGTGCAAATGTATGAATGGAGTAGTAAAAAAAAAATAAAAATTAACCTAGAAATAAAGACACCCAAACATTTTGACAAATCCTTTATTAAAAAAAAAAATCCTAAAAAAGGCCCTTGTTGTAAATACATCATCATTCATGCCATCAATCACATCCACTTGTTCGCTTGTGATCTGACGAATGAAAAGTCTTGTGGCATGACCATTTATGAGCAATGACGTCACTAGGATCCTGTCCCTTTGTGTACAAGGGTATTTTTCGCTTTTTTAATTACTTTATGTGAGTTTTCTAATGAAGTGATTCCGATCTACAAAACGCTTAAAGATATTGAGGCAGGGGAGATTTACTAAAACTGCGCTTAAAGATATTGGGGGAGAGGGGATTTACTAAAACGGGTGCACATAGAGTCTGGAGCAACTGTGTTTAGTAAGAAATCCCCTAGATTTTTTTTTTTGTCAAAGCCTAATTGAACAAACTGAAGTTAGAAGCTCCAGATTCTGTGTGCACCAATCTTAATAAATCTCCCCCCAGTGTAATTTGAGGACAGGCAAATATTAAGGCCTTGTGTTTTTTTTTTGTTTTTTTTTTTATGTGATTCTGATACAGCAAACACATAACATAATAACATCCACCCAGATTATGAATGTCATTTTGAGCTTAAAGAATAGCTTCATTTTGTTGAGAAAAGAGCAATCCCCTCTGGATGATCAATATACACTGCATGGATTTTAACTAACTTTGTTATAGATTCCTACCTGTTTCCGCTCTGAAGAAAAAGCTGTTTGATGTGTGAATAGTGAATTTAAATGGTAATAATTTTTTCATTATTAATTAGGTGATGTGGAATGTTGCAGGGTCTGCATTACATTAGAAATATTTGGGAGCATCCCACCACAAATTAATATTATTATTTTATTTTTTTTAGGATGCCTAAAATGTGACTTTTATTTTAGTGCAGACTTCTGAAAAAAAATCACACAAGCAGGAAATTATATTTCTGGGGAAGCTCTACATACCAGCTGTGTACAGAAGGCATCCAGGCTGTTGCATTGAATTTTACAGAAAATTACAGAGGCTGCAGAATGAAAAGGAAAGATACATTTTAGTAACATTTTTTGAGTACACCCCTCACATTTTTGTAAAAATTTTATTATATCTTTTCATGTGACAACATTGAAGAAATGACACTTTGGTACAATGTAAAGTAGTGAGTGTACAGCTTGTATAACAGTGTAAATTTGCTGTCCTCTCAAAATAATTCAACACACAGTAATTAATGTCTTAACCGTTGGCAAAAAAAAGTAAGTAAACCCCTAAGTGAAAATGTCCAAATTGGGCCCAATAAGCCATTTTCCCTCCTCGGTGTCATGTGACTCATTAATGTTACAAGGTCTCAGGTGTTAATGGGGAGCAGGTGTGTTAAATTTAGTGTCATCACTCTCACGCTCTCATACTGGTCACTGGAAGTTCAACATGGCACCTCATGGAAAATAACTTTCTGAGGATCTGAAAAAAGAATAGTTGCTCTACATAAAGATGGCCTAGGCTATAAGAAGATTGCCAAGACCTTGAAACTGAGCTGCAGCATGGTGGTCAAGACCATACAGCGGTTTCCTAGGACAGGTTCCACTCAGAACAGGCCTCGCCATGGTTGACCAAAGAGTGCACATGCTCAGCATCATATCCAGAGGTTGTCTTTTGGAAATAGACGTATGAGTGCTGCCAGCATTTCTGCAGAGGTTGGAGGGGTAGGGGGGTCAGCCTGTCAGTGCTCAGACCACTGCATCAAATTGGTCTGCATGGCTTTTGCCCCAGAAGGAAACCTCTTCTAAAGATGATGTACAAGAAAGCCCGCAAACAGTTTGCTAAAGACAAGCAGATTAAGGACATGGATTACTAGAACCATGTCCTGTGGTCTGATGAGACCAAGATAAACGTATTTGTTCAGATGGTGTCAAGCATGTGTGGTGGCAACTAGGTGAGGAGTACAAAGACAAGTGTGTCTTGCCTACAGTCAAGCATGGTGGTGGGAGTGTCATGGTCTGGGGCTGCATGAGTGCTGCCATCACTGGGGAGCTACAGTTCATTGAGGGGACCATAAATGCCAACATGTACTGTGACATACTGAAGCAGAGCACGATCCTCTCCCTTCCGAGACTGGGCCGCAGGGCAGTATTCCAACATGATAACGACCCCAAGCACACCTCAAAGACAACCATTGCCTTGCTAAAGAAGCTGAGGGTAAAGGTGATGGACTGGCCAAGCATGTCTCCAGACTTAAACCCTATTGGGCATCTGTGGGGCATCCTCAAACAGGTGGTGGAGGAGCTCAAGGTCTCTAACAACCACCAGCTTCGTGATGTCGTCAGGAGTGAAAGAGCGCTCCAGTGGCAACCTGTGAAGCTCTGGTGAACTCCATTCCCAAGAGGGTTAAGGCAGTGCTGGAAAATATTGGTGGCCACACAAACTATTGATGCTTTGGGCCCAATTTGGACATTTTGATTTAGGAGTGTACTCACTTTTGTTGCCAGCAGTTTAGAAATGAATGCCTGTGTGATGAGTTATTTTAAGGGGACAGCAAATTCACACTGTTATACAAGCTGTACACTCACTACTTTACATTGTAGCAAAGTGTAATTTCTTCAGTGTTGTCACATGAAAAGATATAATGTAATATTTACAAAAATGTGAGGGGTGTACTCACTTTTGTGAGATACTATATATATATATATATATATATATATATATATATATATTTATATTTATATTTATATTTATTTTTTTAATTTGCTATATTCATTTCCACAAAAGAGGAGTTACCCTTTAAGTGTGCTTTATTTCAGGTTCCTATTTTCTAAGATGTACATATGTATTTCCCTCTCATTCTTTATTTCAGAGTTGCCCTTATTTGATACACAATTTTATTTCTTTAACCTTTTATATTACAATTATACTTCTAATACCTTGTTCATAGCTTTTTTTTCCTCGCCACCTTTGTCATTTAGGGCTATGCAATAGCTTCAAATTCAGTTTTGCTAATAGATTTGTGCTTTCCTTGCTTTATACAGTATCTTTACCTTATTAACGTAAGTGTATCTTCATTTTTTTAATAGTTGCCTAATTTCTACTGAGGCATTTTATAACTACAGAAATTTGTAAAAGCGTAGTGCCCAGCAAAGTATTCTATTTTCACTGTATACTTATAAATGAATAAATGCATGATAAATTATGTGGATTATAAATCTAAACTTTCTAGAGCACATGTTTTGATTGTGTTGTCAAGCTAGTAAGAAGATTTTGACGGTACAACACTGGTTATATGAGTACATTTTCAGATTAATAATATCCCTGAGGAAATCAAATACATTAATTGAATGGAAATTACTTTTTAAGTGTGATATTAACCAAATGTAAAGCTGAATACTTGATATCAAGTCTTATTAAATGCTGGTATAAAATTATTTTTAGAATTTTGCAATAATGAAAGAAAATTAAGAATGGTTGGCATTGTGTAGATAACCTTAAAACTTTGTGATTTTATAAATTAGACTACTATAACATTTTTATGATCAGCATAAAAGGAATACATTGTAAGGAGAGTTATGCAAAAGAGCCTGACAATATTCTAAATTCTAAAAAACTGTTAAAACTCATAAGGCCCCTGAGGACTCCCTTTTGTGCGAAACACGTGTTGGGTAGAGCTTGCAGAGTGACATCACATTGGAGCCCAGTGTGGGGAGATCAATGTAAGTCTTAGAGGCTCATCTTTTCTGTTTTTTTTTTTTTTAAATGCATTTGGATTGGTCTAATTTTTATTATGTATGCTCTTGTGATTGTTCCTTATTAAATTAATTACTACACTATATGGCATTTTTCATTCACTGCCTATGGTTCATACAGGACAATAAACAGAGTTCCCCCTGGAGGATGTGATTGAAAGACGGGAGATTTCATCAGATTTATGTCTGTGTTTATTATCATAATTTAAACTGTTTATGTTGCACATTGATTTGGCAGCAAAGAAGGCAGTGAGAGTGCATTACATGCGGGTGGAGGCTTTTGTTTTGTAACTCTTTTTCACACTTTAAAGTGATAAAGTGGCACTTTACTCTCATGGCTGGTTTGAAGTGGGTGTTATCTAGCAGTATTACGCTATATGTTTTTTTTCTGAGTTCCATTTTCTAAGAATTCACTTTGATTGTGTGAATGGTTGGAATTGGCAGAAAAATAACATCCTTCGTGCATTTTTGCTGTACCTAAGGGAACAGCCTCTTTTTCTGCCTATGGTGCAATCATAATATTAAATGGAGTGTTGCCCCCTGGAGGTTATGATTGAAAGACTAGAGATTGGGGGTTGTGGCTGACCAGCGGCAGAGATGGCCGCATAGAGAAACAGCTCCGAGGTGCAAGGACCCACCATAGCTGATTACACATGGAGCCTTGTTTCACGCTGCAATACCATCCACCTACCTCTGACACCACCTGGGATGATCATGAGGCAGAGGAAAGACCGGAGTCATCCTGGAAGAATGAAGGACTTCTTCCACCAGCAGGAGCATATCAGCAGCCAAGATGGCGCTGGCTCATCTCCTAGCCCTACACATGGGTGCTCATTCATGCAGGGCTCTGCATCTAAAGGCACCCACCAGGGAAGTGCCAGATCTGCTTATAAAAATGGACTATCTTCACAAGCTTCTTCATCCTCAACACATCTTCCCAGAGATACCATAGCAAGACTGCATTACTATCATACCAAGGAGAAGTTACTAAAAGCAGCTAGAGAGAGGGACAAACTCCCACAGGAACTGCAAGGTCTGTCATTCTTTTGCCGACCTCTCAGCTTTCACAATGCAACAGCGTAGGAAGCTAGCAACTATAACCAAACCTTTGCATTGCCACAGTATTCCATTTAGATGGGTATACCCTGCTAAATCGGTAATCACAAAAGATGACAACACTTTTGGGATTTCATCCTTGGAGGAAGGTCTACATCTTTTGAGGGAGTGGGGCATACTTGACCCACCTATACCTGCTCAGCACAACTCACCAAGATACCCCAGTGAGGCTCAGGATGATCCTGATGGTGAGGTGACATGAACTAGTGCTCATTTCAACACTACTTCTCAAGCCGGTTCAAATGGGCCTGCAGGCAATATGAGTGTATTTGGTTCTTCCACCCCCAGTTACAGAGCGGTTAAATCCGCTCAGATTCGAATCATCAAGCTTTTATCTGTTACTACATCTGTGCTGTACAGTCATAGTGCAGGTGTTATTTAACTATTCTTTCAGTTTGTTTTCCTTCGTCAGATCTCAGTTTCCTACAAGATCCGGGACACTGCTTATCGCTGTTTATCTACAACTACAACTCTCTGCAGTTGCATTGGACCCGCACGCCTGACACTTTCTCTCAGGTAGATTGATCATTTCCCTTTAAACCAATACATGGTAAAGCCTTTCCTTACACACCTTAGCATCTTATTCCAGCTTCAATATGCATTTTAAAATAGCTTCTCTGAAAAAGGCACATGGTCTGGAGGGAGACATGTAAACCTTATTGTGATGTCATGTGTCTCCAAGAGACTAATTTTTCCTCAACCAAGCCACCAACATTTTAACACCACCTATTTCCCCACGCTTAATGGCCCTAAGAAGAAGGATGGTGTGGCCATTGTGATTAAGAACACTGTTTAATTTAAGCCAGTAGTAACAGAAGTGGACACTCTCGGGAGATATATAATTCTTGTCTGCGATATTAAGGATACTCGCTACACATTGATCAATATCTATCTCCCCAACACCAAACAAAGCAAGTCTTTCAAAAGGATCTGGAAAAGAACAGCCTCTATCAAACATTGTCATACTATTCTATGTGGGGACTTTAATGCTATACATGACAGAGACATGGAGGTCTCCAATACCTCCTCTAATTGACACTACAGAGTGACCCTGGCTAATTTCCTTGATACGTCCAACATGTGTTATGTTTGGAGATGTCAACACTCGTCCAAAAAGGACTTTACCTTTTTTTTCATGTGCATCATATCTACTCCAGAATAGATATGTTTTTAGTAGATACATTTCTTCAACAAATATGAAATTTACGATATCACGTGGTCTGACCACGCACCCATTTCTATCACTGTGAGGTGGAGAAACAACTTATTCCTGCTGTCACACCCTGAGCACAAATCCAAAATCTCTGTTGCTCTCCCGGAGTTAATGCTCCCTCAGTGTCAGACCCCTTCACACTGTGGAATACCCACAAGGTATATATCAGAGGCTTACTCATTCAGCTTAGTTCTAAAATTAAGAGGCAAAGGACACACTTCACAATATAGGCAAATTAGAAACAGCCAATAAAATATCAACAACTCAGTTCCTTAGGGACCAACTGTTTAAAGCTTGACAGGAACTCCGCTCTCTCTTGCTTTATCAGCATAACAGAGCTCTTAGAAAACTGGAAGCTAATTCTTACCACTATGGCAATAAAGCCGGCAAGTTATTAGCTACCCAGATCACAGAAAAAATTTCTAAACAGAAAATCCGTATCTTATTAACCCCACTATGGGACGAAAAGTTTTTAATCCCAGGGATACAGCCAACGCCTTTAGTGAAAACTATAGTTACCTATACAAGCTTAATTCTGACCACATTACTCCCCAACCATCTCCAGACTCTATAAATGATTTTTTTAGTCAGTTTCTTTACTGACTCTTCCTCAAACAGACTTAATGTCTCTCAATGCCCCTGTCACTTTAACTGATATAGATTCCATCATTACGAAATTACCACACAACAAATCTCCGGGACCCAATGGATTTTCATTGAAGTATCAATATTTTGGGCCTATTTTAGCTTCTCACTTGTTTAAGGTCTTGGGTGCTGCTGTGAAACGAGCCTCCTTCCCCACTGAAATGCTGACGGCTACGATAATTACTCTTCCTAAACCAGGAAAGGAACCTACAATGCCACAGAATTTCAGACCAATATCCCTATTAAACATGGATGTAAACATTTATACAAGACTAATAGCAAATAGGCTTGCCAAATTCCTACCATACCTGGTGAAACAGGACCAGGTGGACTTTTTACCAGGTCGTCAGGTTCCTGATGCTACCAGGAGAATGGTCAACCTCATCAGCCTGGTAGAAGAATCCCGAAGGCCTTCTCTGCTCCTAGGGTTGGATGCGGAGAAGGCCTTTGACAGAATACATTGGGGGTACTTGTCGAAAACATTAAAGAAGTTTGGCCTCAGGGGAGAAATACTCTCAGCAACTATTGCTTTGTTCTCCAAACCATCAGCATTCGTTTTTGTGAAGGGCATATTTTCTAGAGAATTCCAAATACAAACGGCACAAGACAGGGGTGCCCTCTTGATCTTTGCTTTACTCATGGAACCTCTAGCAAAAAAAAATTAGAACGCACTCTAAAATACAGGGAATTTTGGCCAACAATGATAAACACACCATTACACTATTTGCAGATGATGTTATACTATCTCTATCTGAACCATAAATATCACATCCATCTGTAAACTAGACTCTAGCTTTATTTAACCAAGTTTCCTACTATAAAGTAAACGCGTCTAAATCAAATATTTTGGGTTTATTTATAGATGCATCCACGAGGCAGTTACTACAAAAGTCTTTACTATACCAGTGGACTTCTAATTCATTCCAATATCTTGGATGCGTGTAAAATGTTGCTATTACCTAAGAGCTGCTTTATCACTTTAGGGCTCCCCTTATACCACTCCCTACATCCTTCTTTACGACAATACAAAAAAAAACTATTGAAATTTATCTGGGCAGACGGTAGGGTGAGATGCTCCCAACATATACTTTATAAACACAGATTAGCTGATGGTATGGGACTCCCGAATTTAAAAGATTACTATATGACCACGATTCCAGACCAATTGAAAATTTGGTTCCAACCAACTCAAAGGAAGCATTGGTGCACCTTTGAGCAACACTGGGTATCTCCAAAATCCCTAGACTCCCTTTTATTGGCTGCTATAATACCTGGGAATCCTTTCTGCCTGGAAATACCTACATAAACAAGGTAAGCTACTGAGTGAACCCATTGAGGTATCCATCCCCCTTGACTCATTGTCTCATTTAATCTCAGACGTTTAGTTTGCAAAGTGGAAATGACTGAATATTATAACATTGGGTGATGTTATAGACAAGGGCCGACTGCTCCCTTTTCAGACCCTAATCCAGAAATGTACCTTACCTAAAACAGAATTTTCCATGTACGCCAAAATACCATCCTTTTTATCATGGAACAACTTAACATCTGTGAGAGTTCCGGAGGGGGTGGGGTCCTTCTGGCACTCTAACTCCACCAAATCTAGAGACATAAGTTTGTTCTACAATTTACTACCTTCCAAATTGATATTCAACAAGGCCCCAGCTATAATTAACTAGGAGAAAGAACGTAACCAAACCTTCAAAAACCAGCAATGGTTGAAGGCCATATCTAACAACTACCGGTTCTCGAAATGTTCAAATTATTGGGAAACGGCCCAAAACTTCACTTACACTGGTACCATACATAATGGCCAAGTTTCCAAATAGTGACACTAATCAATGTTAGAGACAATGCGGACAAGTAGGTACCTTGGTGCACATGCTGTGGTCCTGCTCACATTTACAAAGCTTTTGGACTGTAATATTTAAATTATTATCTAAAGTCACAGGTATTCTGCTTAAACCTAATATTGAACAAGCCATACTGAGCATACATATCTCAAATATTCCGGCCCCTAAAGTATGTGACCAATCGTAATGCAAATTATAATAGCAGCTAGGTCAGTAATAATGAGGAACTGGAAGTCAAACTATATACCTAGTGTGAGAGAAATAACAGGGCTGGTGGAGGAGATCCATGGTTATGAAAAAATTCTGGCACACAGAGATGGCAGTCTTAGGGTCCTTTCACATGAGCGCTCCGATCAGATCCGCCTGTCAGTTTTTTAGGCGGATCTGATTAGATGTTCCATGAATCCCTATGGGGCAGCGGATGTCAGCGGAGACATGTCCGCTGACACCCGCTGCCATCCGCATCCGATCCTGTCTGTATAATCTGGACAGATGGAAACCCTATTTTCCATCCATCCAGGGGATCGGATGGGATCGGATGAGAGCGGACAGGCGGTCCACTCTCATCTGATTCCCCCATAGAGGTGCATGGGGCTCTGACACCTCCCTCTCTGCACATATAGGGAGAGGGGAGAGAGGGAGCTATCACCTTCCTGCTAAGCAGTCCCCTGCTGAGCAGCACGGATCCACCTACGGAGGCAGAACGTGTGAAAGAGCCCTTAGTACAGTAAATTTTAAAGTAATTAGGATCCTTGGTGGAAGAAAGTCTAATGCACAGGAAAGTTACCGAGATGCTTGTAGGACATCCAAACTGGCTGCCCAATCAACCAATAATCCCCTTATTTTGATAGCTGCTCTATTCTTATGAACTCATGTGCACCCTAGTAACATCTATGGGGTTGATATGAGCTCTTGTTTATCCTGTTAAGAGATTAAGCATTATACATGTGTTATACTGATCTGATGACTTCTGCATACTGTTCTAATGTTACAATTGTCTGAAAATATTAATGTCCCAATTCTCAACACATTCTCAATTACGGGAGAATATATGTCAATGTTTTCTATAGTTGAACCTTGAAGTCGGTGAGTATGCATTGCATGCAGGCGGAAGCTGTTATTTTGAAGCACTTTTTCACACAATCATCAGAATCAATGGAATATTACCATCCTATATGCGTTTATGCTGCACTTTTAAGGCTCTGTTCACATCTTGGGGTCCCGGATCCCCTGTCGTCCAAAAGAAGTACAAGAACTTATTTTGGGCGTCAGGAGTCCCGCGATTTTGTTTGTGCAAATTTACCACGATTCGGGGGACAATTGTGGCAAAATCGTGCTGCATTTTGGGTGCCATTGGAAGTGACGGGGTTAGCATTGACGTCCTGCGTTTTACTGTGATTCGGGATCATGTGCAAAATGGCTGCGATTCTGCCCGTGATCCAGGAAGCCAAGATGTGAACAGAGCCTAAGTGAGCAGCCTATTTTTCTGGTGAGTGTGCTATACAGCCATACTGAAGCACAGAAGAAGTTTCACTTGAAAATTAATTTGATGAACTTTATTGGATTATTTACATATTTATCACAACTCCCTGACCTGATGAATTTGATATTCAGCAGATGTACACCTACTGTTTTTTGTATTCTTGAACTTTTGCACATTATTTAATTTTTTCTTTATACATTTAGGCTAATATGTATTCTGCTACATGTTTTTGGTAAAAAAAATCCCAATAAGTGTATATTGATTGGTTTACATGAACATTATAGAGTCTTAAAACTTTGGGAAACATACTGAAATTGTTATTTTTAATTATTTTTTATACTAGTAATGGCAGTGATTAGCGACCTATAGAGGGATTGCAATATTGTGGCAGACAATCTGACACTAACTTACACTTTTGCATTGTCCTTATCACTTCTTTTTGGCTTCAGTAAAAGCACAACCAATGTTAATAAATCTACTTTATGTTCACCAAATGCCTTTGCAAACTTAGATATAATTTTGTAAAAGTAGTGGGGACATCATCAATGTGCTGCACATAGCCTGTGCAAAGAGCAGGCCCCACCTATTCACTACAAGCAGTCTGCAAGGAACTACTATTAACAGGATTACCAGGGGAAAAAAGCAGAAAACAAATGCATTTGCCAATTCTAAGGACCTTTAAGTTAGATTCTATCACATTCCTGATTTTTGCTAAGATATGCTTTACTGTTTATTACTTTATTACTTTACTGTTATTCACAGTAAGCTTGCCATTGTTGGTATAAATGTTTAACATTACCATCATTTGAAGCTGAACTCCAGGAGGACATGTATTTATATATAAAAAAAATCATTAAATGAATTTTAAATGCAACTAAAATAAGTAACTCAATTTTTCTTGATGTCAGCCTCTTGTAATACCCTGTAGAGGAGCAATCAGACTGGGAGAGGGAGGGACACTCAAAAATTATGCTTTAAAATATCCTGATAAATATTATACTGAGAGGAGGATGGATCAGAAAGATGCACTTGCCAGCTGTAACTGTCTATTTGCAGGCTGTCTATTTGCAGGCAGGAGAATAGACAGTTTTGCCTAATTCAAGTCACTAGAAATAAAAAGATCTTAGCAGGTAAGGCAGTTCATATTTCAATTTTCAATATCAAGAACTTACACCAACTGATTAAAAAAAAATCATAATGATGTTATTAAATGATTACATGCCTAAATTATTGTTTTTTTTTTTTTATCTGCCTGTAGATTAGCTTTATTGTAAATCAGGTGTCCAATAACCTACCACCAGCTACAAAACAGTTGCCTGTAAAATAATCAGGTGATGATCATTGGCATGCTGGTGTCTTATTTGTTAGCCAATCATCTGTTAGTCATTCATAAGTTAATATTCATTCATAAGTTAATATAGTCAGCCTCCCAGGTACTTCCAGTGAATAGCAATAAGCAGGCTTGTGAACTCAATACCACCACCAATTGCGGCCTCTTAGCAAGTGATAAGACCCTAAATTATAGGTGGTTTTATAACAGCATGCTATTAGTCCACAGCTAATTGCCTTGGGACTATATGGAATATCACAGCAACAGGTTGTTCAATGGCACTTCATGCACTCCAGAGTATAGCAGGGATTCCCTGTTTGCACCTCCGCTCCGCCATGTACATAAGCATTCCATAGTGCAACTTGCAGATTTATTGTAATAAGTATTTGTGCATACATAATATTTGTTACATGGGTACAGTACAAGGATAAATCCCATGCAAAGCTTCGTCCCCAGTACATAATTATTATTATACAGGATTTATATAGCGTTTTGCACAGCATTTACAATATAAGGGAAGACAATACAGTTACAATACAATTAAATACAGGAGGAATTGGAGGACCCTTCTCATACATTTTAACCAATAGGCCGTTCTTAAGGCTTTGAACTCCTTTTTTTTCAAGGAACCCTCATAAAAAAGCTGAGGAAAAATAGTGCATGTGTGTATTTTCTTTTTTGTGGAACTAACAAAAAAACATTATTTTGCAGAAATCTCTTCTCCTAATTCTGTAAATTGATGCAGGAGATGCCTACGTCAGAGGAGAGTGATGTCATTGTTCTCTTACAGAAAGTGACCTCTAGCAAATACTTTCCTTTTTTGACAGTAATAGGGATGAGTTTCTGGTTTGATCTTAGCATTGCTTCGAGGTGAACTGTACCTGTTCTCGGTTAGAGGACCTACTACACTAATGTGGGATTTCACCACCATAGAATCAAACATAATTACCTTCCTAGCCTTTGATGTCATTGATGAGCACTGATAGGTGGCACTGATTGGCAGCACTGATGGGCACTGATAGGCAGAATTGATGAGCACTGATAGGCAGCACTGAGCACTGATGAGCACTAATAGGCAGCGCTGGGCATTGATGAGCACCGAAAGGTGGTATTGATGAGCACTGATTGGTGGCACTGATAGGCAGCACTGATAGGAGGCACTGATATGTGGCATTCATGAGCACCGATAGGCAGCACTAATGGGCACTGATAGGCGGCATTGATGAGCACTGATAGGTGGCATTCATAATCACTGATAGGCAGCACTGATATGGCTGCACTAATAATCAGGACACTGATGATCAGAGCCCTGATTATCAGTGTAAACAATGTACTGACAGTCTTGCTGGTTAACGGCTCTCCTTTCCTCACACAGACACAGCATGGGAAGAAAGGAGTGCCAATAACCGACAAGTCTGTTTACATGGTAAAGGGCCACTGTGATTGTCCGAAGGACACAGCATTCACAGAGCATACTGGATGCATGCCCCAGGGGGCATGTGGGAGGCAGGATTCTGGGGGGATGTCCATGGACGCCCTTCCAGAACAGGAAGTCAAGAGCTCAGATGAAAGGGGGGGGGGGTCAGGGGGCCCTTCATGGTTTCTTGCACCGGGGCCCTAAGGGTTCTAGTTATGTCTCTGTGGAACTGATAATATAGGAATTCATCTCTTAAAATATGGGAAATTTTGTTCAACTTGCATGAAGGCTTCTGACATTTGTGCAACTAATATGTTATAAATAGACTCTTAATGTGCAGGTAACATGAACCTCTGCCTAAGCCACCCATTTTACCATTTTTACCTCTCTTTAAGTAGATCTTGTGATCGTATTTGCTTTTAGAAATTCATTCACCCTAGCTTAAAATATTTTACTCAGCAGTAAAATATGCAAAGCACAAAATTGGCCAGGCAAGAAAACTAACTGATATATCACACACAAAGAGAGTTGAGTAAACAGATCATTGCCATAAAATGACGCTTTGTAATATCCTTTATGTATCAAATTCTATTTTTTTCCCCTAGAAGTGTACAATGAAGCAATAAACAGGACAGACAGTGGCACCTATTTTTTATGCAAAACCTCAGTAAAAAAAAAAAGTCAAATGTAAGTTAAAAGGCACAAGATCACAAACTGACTAATTCTGTTGCTAGGCAGCTGCTTCAGTAGTTATGTATGTTTCTTATGTTTTTTTTTTTTTTTTTTTATAAATACCAACAACTGTGTTGAAATGTAAATTAGACGATTGAGCTGCACCATAAATTTGTAATGCTTTATTTTTCCACAGGAAATATACAATTATTAGTAAGAGTCCTAGTATAAAACCTAAATTACAATAGGACATGACTAATCTTCTAAGCATTTGCATTCAGTAAATTCAATAAGAAAGACACAAGCTGAGAGCAGATTTATGGTGTTTCGGATAATCTGAATTATTATGTTTTGCTTTTCTTGGAAAGTGCACACTGCATTTTATATTATCATGGAACTTAACAAGACATTTTTGACAATATTCCTTTTAAAACTGTGCTACTGAATTGTAATCATTGGCATTTTTTAAAAAAAATTCTTACATTTTGTTTAGTGTTGTGCATAGATTGTCATAAGTGCTGCAGTTTAAAGCTAAAATCAAGGAATTCAGCTACTTTGTAAAAATTGCCAGCATACCATGAGTTATGGGATAAGTCTAACGAGGTGCCTGCTGCCTTGTAGACCTATTTCTATTATTTACATCTGACAGGTTTATTGGGCCCCAGGAAGATAACTTCTGAAGCTTTTATGCTGCTCACTGTGGTCTCAGTTCTTTCAAGAGCAGAGTCCCTGGAACTACTATGGCCCCTTTTCTGTCCATTCACAGAAGCCTTCGTATTATGTAACCTCATTCACAAAATACAAAGTGTTACATAATTGGCTTATGTGAAATCTCCATTAACAGCTATAAATAATATTATAATTAGAAATACATTTCAGAAGGAAATATATTAAAAGTATTGAGTGTTGTGTTAATGTGACTGTAATTAGTTCCAATTCAAAGGTTGGCCTTTTGTTTACCCTGATCCCTACATGGGTGGTAAACAGCAGCCTTCTTGGACTCATCCAATCCGGTGTAACGTTAGAATTCCATACCTCGTTAAAATTCCATACCCTCGTCACTTCCTGTGTGAAACAGCTGAGCAGCGCAGCAGTGCGCATGCTCAGAGCCCCGGAAACGTAATTGAAGAGCAAAGAATTTGAGAAGTGCGCATGCTCGGAGGGAATGAACTTCTCACGGCACTGTGTGTAATTTTATGCTTGCGGCGGTTAAATAAAAACACTTCGGCTGCAACATCAATCATCTCCTCTCCTGTCCCTGTCACTTCCCTGATGTCGCCTAATAAATATAAAAGCGGCGGCGGGTGTATGAGATGTAAATGACGGCGATCGCGACTACGTGATCTGCTTTTATATTTATTACCTGAGAGCAGGGAAGTGACAGGGGAAGGAGCGGACATGAGCCATGATGCAGAGGAGCTGTTTTCATGTAACCGCCGCAAGTTTAAGTACCGTGAGAAATCCATACCCTCCGTAGGTACACCAGAAGTGACAAGAGTATGGTTTTCTCACGGGTATGTTTTTTTCACGGAACACCGGATGTGCCCAATATACATTTGCTAGGTATAGTGACCAATTAGGGAGAGTTATATGAGCCACAGTACAGAAAGGAGAGGGGATATAATGCTTTGTCACCAAGGTATGTGGTTCTTTTGTGTGGGGACACACAACAGGCACCATGCCCCAACCTGAAGTGGAAAGATAAATGAACTACATGCGTGTACATTGTATTGTAAATATGGTTGTTGTGGGTAATTTGTAAATATCATATAAGCCAGGAGACGTATACTGTTAATGTGTTGTAAATACTGTTTAGTGTGTAATTTGTATATATATTACCTCTTTTGTGTAAGCTCTCTCAAATCTAGATGTGAATAGGTACATACTACTACAATGATTGGGGTGTATGCACATTTACACATAACCTCGGCAATAATAGGCTTCTGTGAATGAGCAGCGGAGGAGAGGGGGGGCATAGCTGCTGTGTGTGCCTCTCCTCCCTCACAGTCCGAGTGTGTCCTCTAGTAGTGCAATATACCTCTCACATATAAGTAATAAAGATGAGTCCTGGAGGTGACATGCACCTAATTGGACATAATAGTGTGCCTGCACTTTTTGCAAAGTTGCTGAATTCCTGGGATTCAGCTTTAAAGAATTAAGCTGGAGGGTAAGTTGTAAAATTAAGCTAAAGTGTAGGTATACTTTTGATGTTACATGCACCTCTATCCCCTCCTTCGCATATTAGCATGCCTGAAAGTGTATTGCCACTTTTGCCGTCAAATTGGAGAAAAACCCACTATATGTTTGTTATGTGATCCCATTCACAAAGCATAAGTTAAAAAATTAAAATAAAAATATTTCTTACCTTTTATACTGTATGTTTATCAGAAGGAGGTGTCATGGCTAACTTCAATGTTTTTTGAACAATGTTAGAGTGAGCCTGTCTCAGGTCTGTTCTCATTAACATAACAATTTATCTGCCTGTGATATTGAAGATCTGCCTGTACAATACAGACGGGGTTAATTGTGGAAAACACAGCTCCCCTCATAAACAAAAAGAACTACCTAGTATTTTCCTTGTTGGCGGATCCAGAATAGAGCATCATTTGCAAGGTATGCTGCAATTTTCATTTTCATTTTAAGTTATACTATGTGAATAAGGCCATGTAGTGGAAATAGACTTTTAAAAAGATCCAAACTCTAAATGGATGACATCTAGCTTTGCTAAAGAATGATTTCTTTCATAAATACGTTTTTCTATATTTTATCATTATTTTTTTCATTTCAGTTCTGCTAATCTTCAACCTCTTTCAGCTTCTTCCTGTCTACATGCATTATTCCCAGTGTCAGCTGCACATCATTGCTCTGGTTCAGCTTCCTGATAGTGACAATGAGGAGCTAAGTCTGTGCAATGCGTGTCCACATGGCTGATCGTTTTCTCTAGAAGGGGCACAGATGGGAGACAGTTATCACCCTATATCAGAAAGTGCCTGAACAAGATGATGTAATCACCTAGTATTCTTTTTTTCTAAGCAGGCCGAATATTTAAAATGATTGAAAACAATTTTGGAAGTTACATTTACATGTTAAAAGGTATATGAGATGTTAGTGAATGAGTTTAGATCTATGTTAAAAACATATTTGACACACTCTTCTATTACTTCTTGGATAGCAATGTTTTAAACTGATTGTAAAGCTTAGCTTTTTTAATTAAAATACTAAACATGCTATATTTACCTGCTCTGTGCAATAGTATTACACAGAGCGTCCCAAAATCTCCTCTTCTGGGGCCCTCCACGGCTCTTTGAGTTCCTCCTCTTCTTGGCGTACCACCATGGGAAGCTGCTTTCTATGGCAGCACACCTACAGCCTCGTTCCTTAACTAGGATTTGTACATCAGACCCACCCCCTGCTTCCTGCTCACAGGATTTAATTGACAGCAGCAGGAGCGAATGGCTCCTGCTGCTGTCTCTGTGAGCAGAGAGTGAAGAGAGCCACTGCAGATGAGAACAGCTCTGGATTGAGATCCCAGCTTGTGCAGAGTGTGGTTCAGCTAATATATAAACTGGATGGAGAGTAAAGACATTGACCTAATGGCTGTGTCTTAAAGCTCCCCACACAATTGGCTGGTTGAGCAGGAACAGGCGGACTTTCGGTCCATGTGTACAGTCTGTTCTACAGACTGACTTCTGTTGATCGGGCATCTAGGTATACCTGCAACTGAGCCATTTGATGTTTCTATACATCTTGCTGATCTTTCAAATTGAGGAACACATGATAAAAAAAGGCTTTCATTTAGGATTTGAAGCAACTAGAATGATTGTGCCTACATAAAAGAGAGCTCCTCTGTTACTCCTGGGGGGTCTGAAGATCTGGACATTTTGTAAACCTTGAGAAGAACTGGGAAAGATTCAGATTATAAAATAGCTGTCAACGGATTGAGTACTGTGAGCCAAAGAAAATATTCCTTTTGAAAGGTATATGTTTAGACAAGCTGCACAAGGAGTGAGAAAATAATTTACAGTTTTGTGACCAGGTTAAAATGTCTAACAAACTCTTGTGGCTCAATAACAGAGCAAGAATCGGCGAATGAGTTACAGAGACATGTACCTTTCAGCAACTCAGGAGACTGCTTACCTATTCTAACACTTGGTAGTATGCCCAATGAGTCATGTCTGTGGAAACTGCAGTAAGTGTGGCACAGAAGGTCATGTGAGCTGGAACTGCACTGTAGCACTGCATTATGTGTGGAAAGATAGGTCATTACTTATCTGCTTTCCATGGAAAATCGGTGGTGATCACAAACCTCTATCGCCAGATCATAATGCTAAAGTAAATCATCAGTCAGCAGATAAAGGATTTATGTCTGGTTATCAGAACTGGACATTAAGGTCCCACACTTATCAGAATTGATTGACTCGGGTTTGGACTTTGCATCCTGGGACAACAACATGCATATTTACCCATTTTTTGTTATCCATACCAAATAGCTAAAATGTGCCCTGTGGAAATATTTTTGTTGTTCATAAAAAAAGAGACCCTTTATTTTTCCAAAATGCTACAAAATTAGGGATACTTGGATTTGAACACAGAGTTGAGCCCAGTACAGTTATGCTGTCTGATTCTATCATTATGTTAATGTAAGGATGTTAAGTGTATTTACATGGGTTTGGAAATTAAGACCTTTTTTAGTGAGAGGTCACATTAACACGTAGACATAATTATAATTTGTTATTAGTTGCCGAACTAAAGCTTGCTGAATTACAGGAATGTAATGTTATTGGACTAGTGGAGGGCCCACATTTTGTGAATTATCATACCAAAAAGATCTGATATTTGGTTCTTGTAGATGTGAGATGTTCTAATCAAGCAGTGATTAGAACAAGGCACCCAATTCCCATTGTTGAGGCAAAACGAGAAAATTTTGCTTAAACAGGGCTATCATCAGACGAGACTAAGGTGACCCCAGCTTCTAGAATCAGAATTGTCTGTCAGCAATAAAGGCACTTTTGGTATACAGTAGATGACATTTAGCATGTGTCTGAGCTGTATTATGTTGATTCAACAAGTATCGCACAGTTGTTAGAGTCCTCATAATATTTCAGATAAGAATAATTTTTGGGCAAAACTTAACATAAGTATCAAGAAACTCAGTGAAGTACTACAGTACAGTAGTGCAGTACACACCAATGGGGGAAGCCACGCACGCTGTTCTGCTCATTCACGATTGGGTACTCCCCCTTTCTATTGTATATTTGAATGTATACAGGTGTGTCATTGGCTGATTCTATGTGAGTAACTTATGTCATGTGACTGTACATTTGGAAATGATTGGCTGATGTTGTATAGCTATCACTTCCTGCTGTTATCCCTTTGTTGTCCCATAAATAAACAGAGCTCAATGCTTTAGGCAGGACATTCTATTGAGCATCCAATGTGATAACAGCCTGTATATTTGTATTACCGGGTACTGCTGAGCGCGATCCATTACCTTACACAACAGAGCTGAGAACTGTGCTTTTTAGCACAAAGGGAATAATTGCGCTTGGCGCATATTAATATCCAAAAGTGCACTTATTAGCTCAAAGAAGTTACTTGCGCATCAAGCGCACATTAAGATCGAAGACACCACAAACCAAAAACACTATTTATTTCAATATTTTTATTGAGGTAACCATATATAACAACAAAAAAGGACATTCTATCATAAACAACACCATTGGCATCAGAAAAAAAATAAACAAAAATAGAGGTTTAACTGGTAGATGAACCTTACTAGCATAGGAGAAATCATCCTACCTAATTGCCAACTTGGGTGGTAATTACACATACATAAATTAGGATGCTAATAGTAATTTTTGGGGGTTTGGAATAACCCCCCCCCCCCCAGGGGAGTCACTGCTACAATCGTCTGTGGAACCATCACAAACTGGAAGTAACCTACTAGAAATTCCAGTAAGCAAGTCCAAATATAAAATTATCATAGATCAAGTATCCACATATTGAAAAAGTAAAAAGGAAGAGAAGAAGGGAGGGAGGAATCAAACACCAGAGTTCATTGGAGAGTATGAATCAACACTATGGTTCATAAGGGCTGATGTATGTAAACACTCCACGGTTCCCTCAGGTCATAAGGCTGATGACTGTCTTCTCCTGGACCATTATTTAAGATATCATTTTCTGCAGCATATGACACCGTTGGTTGCTTCCATACTCGGGCTAAGGTAATCTTAGCATCCAGCCATATAAAGTGAATGAGTTTCTGAATGCACTTAGAGCATCCGACCGGCTTGCTATTCAGCAAGGCTATCTCGGGAGCTTTAGGCACTGCAAGGCCCTAATGTGGGGGCATTCCCACCAAGTGTGGAAGAGTGAGCCCACATGGCCAAAACCCCAAAAAGAGGAGAGAAGCCCGTGAAATTTTTGGCTCGGAGGGAGGGGACACAGTACCAAACAGCGATTAACTTGACACTCATTTCCATCAGTAGACATTCACAATTCCCTTAAATGACCTTTAAAAAGTTTGCACCAGGTGTTGGCCTCCCAGCTGATCACCAAATCCCAACTTATTGCATATGAGGGTTTTTCAGAGGTTTCTGCCAAAGCAGTGTAAATCAATGATATACTGTATTTGAGGGGGGGGGGGGGGGTTGGGGGTATCGCGCTTCAGGGAAAAAATTATATAAATCTAACTAAATAGTGAATATATAGTGTGATAGTGAAAAATGTGTAGATCAATAAAGCATCTCTGTGATGGAATTCAAATCATTAAATATTCCTTGAAAATGCACACTCATATATGTGACTCAAAAATAAATTAAACAATATTAGTGGGACCAACCTCGATATATAAATATATATAGAGTGCAACAGTGCTGATATCCAGGGAACAATCTTAATTATAAATTAATATTCCAGACGGACTGGAAGGTGACAAAATAAAGTGACAAGTGCTCAATCAATACAGACAAATACTGTATATAAAAACAAACTTAGCATAAAGTGCTTATGGGTAATAAAAGTGCTTGTAGTGTCCAAAAAATTCTTTTTAACCTTCATAAGCAGTATTCCTCCTTTTTTGCTGTTAGACCGCCACCTTTCACCAAGTGATAATAGGGGTGCTTCTCAATCCTTAAAACCCCTAAGGGTGTGCTAGCCGCTCACCTTAATATATAAGGGAATGCGCCTTTTAATTATATGACTCTCCTGTTCAACTCCTCTCCTTACCCGCTCCACAGACAGGGGATGGTAATATCCTCTTATCTGGAACGGGGTGAATGCACTCTGGACTCTCTGCTGATCTCGAAATAAGGTGCTTACATAGTGCAGTATTTCCGTAATAAAATAATTTATTTAAATAAAATATAATGCACTCACATAGAATCGAAGATTTACAAGCCTTTGTAAGAGTACAGCTTATCTGCGGACTTTCCTTCCGCTTTCTGACGTCACTTCCGGTGCTCTGCCCTACGCGTTACGCCACTTCCGGTCACGTGGCTTCTTCAGGGGATCGCCAATCAGTGAGCGGGTCCGATACGCGCTTCCTGATTGGCCGCAAGGCAAACCCCATGCCATTGGCCGAGGAGGAGGCGGGAGCGGGAGGACTTGAGGAGACGCCGGGGAATTGCTGCTCCAGGGCTCCAGGTATGTGCACTGGTCTCGGGGGGCACACTGCATTGAAGGGGACATGTACGCTGGTAACTGCATTGAAAGGGGGCATGTACGCTGGTCACTGCATTGAAAGAGGGCATGTACGCTGGTCACTGCATTGAAAGGGGCATGTACGCTGGTCACTGCATTGAAAGGGGGCATATACATTGGTCACTGCATTGAAAGGGGGCATATACACTGGTCACTGCATTGAAAGGGGGCATATATGCTGGTCACTGCATTGAAAGGGGGCATGTACGCTGGTCACTGCATTGAAAGGGGGCATATACACTGGTCACTGAATTGAAAGGGGGCATGTATGCTGGTCACTGCATTGAAAGGGGGCATGTATGCTGGTCACTGCATTGAAAGGGGGCATGTACACTGGTCACTGCATTGAAAGGAGCATGTATGCTGGTCACTGCATTGAAGGGGGCCTGTACGTTGGTCACTGCATTGAAAGGGGGCATGTACGCTGGTCACTGCATTGAAAGGGGGCATGTACACTGGTCACTGCATTGAAGGGGGCACGCTGGTCACTGTTTTGAAGGGGGCACGCTGGTCACTTTTTGAAGGGGGCACACTGGTCACTGTGCATTGAAAGGCAGCACGCTGGTCACTTTGCATTGAAAGGGGGGTCACTGTGCATTGAAAGGGGACACACTGGTCTCTCTGCATTGAAAGGGGGCATGCTGGTCTCTCTGCATTGAAAGGGGGCACACTATACCTTAATTACTGAAGGCCCCTTTCACACTTTTACGACCTCAAAGTCACGCAATGTTTTACAGCGTTTCTTGCCGCAAAGCAATGCCTACTACATTTTTCTGTCTGCGCCCCCCCCAAAAATGTTGAGCACCAGCTGCCACTTCTGTGGAGAGCATGCAAAATCCTACCATGGGCCTCCCCAAGTCCCTAGAAGTGGGAACAGGCCTGCCCATTCCCAAAACACAAAGTGACTTAACATCAGCCTGAGTGGCAAATAAGCATCTACCTTCATGCATGCGAACATCCACCACATAGAGGCAGAGGGGGGAGCACTACATCCACTCTGGCCCAAACAAACACACATTTTTGCTAAACTTAGAATAAGTCCCCCCCCCGCATATTTAAATGAACAAAGAGTGAGGGGGGGTACCTGCCCTGAGGGCCATCCCCCGGAGCCCAGGGAAGGGCAAAGGCACCCCTGGAATGGGTGCTCTCTCACCACCCTCCAAACCTCCAAAAGAAAGCCCCACAATGCATAAATAGATTAGTGGACTTGTGAGAATGCAAGCATTTGGTCCCCATATAAAATGACTCACAAATAGTAATAGGCTATCAAAAAAACTAATTTCGGGGAGGACCTGAGAGATCAAAAACTCCTCCTCATCCCACATCTCAGCCTTCCTGACAAGAGCTTAAATAAACTATCAAACAATTACCAAAAACGTTTAAAGTCCAACTATGGAACACAGACTAAAACAAGGGACTGTAATGGCAAAATTGTCCCTAAACAAAAAGAGGGTCCGTAAGAGAACAGAAGTTCCCAAAGGAACAATCATTCAGTCAGGCAGCGTGTTGAGATTCTCAACCACGGAATCCAAAATAGGGGAAATGAGAGAAGATAGATTCCCCCTCCCTTAAATATCAAGGAGGGTGGGAGTCCCTGGATATTTTCGGCTGCTGCTTTTGCCAGTCTGGGGTGAAGGACGCTTGGCGGATCCAGAATTCTTGTGGTGCAAGGATGATGGTGGATCAAGAAAAATCAGCCCTATCAGTAGCAACAGGTGTTTATCCTCTAAAAATGAAGAGAATCCATGTGTTTTATATTTGAAGATGAAAGAAAGGCGGAATGGATAAGAAAACCAGTACTTGATTGCCTTCTGGGAGAGAACTTGAAAAAAGGACTTTGAGTGACATCCTCTTCTGAATGGTGAGCGTGGATAGATCAGCAAAAATTTGGATCGGGTAGCCTGGATGGACAGTTGGTCAGCATCTCTGGTTAAACACATGACATCTTCCTTCATCCAATAAAGATGTGGTTTGACCACTTTGTTCCTGGGTAAACTATCAGACCGAGGAGGTTGAAGCACTCTGTGAGCTCTATCCAGCTCTAGACATTGCTCTGGAATGTCTGGGATGAATTCTTTGATGAAGATACGGACCGCCACCTAAACATCTTTCGTGGACTCAGGGAGACCTCTTATGAAAGTTGTATCGCCTAGAACAATTCTCCAAATCATCTATTTGCACAAGGCTGTATCCAGATGATCCTGTAAAGTCCCGTATACGGGCTGTGTTTGATTGGTTCAGAATTCATCTGTTCCATTTTATTTTCTATGACCTCAAGTCTAGTGCCTAGGTTTTGGAGGTCCGATTGGAAAGCTGAGGTAATTTGGGATGCTGTTTGCGCTGCCCCCCTAAAGTACATATTAGAGAAAGTGTTCATCATGGTAGTAAAATCCATAGGGGTTGCTGGTGAGGCATGTCCTAGAATGGCCAGCACAGCAGGGTTTGTATCAAGGTCCCTCACTGGAGTGCTCAGCAGCTTATCCAGTGTTCTCTCCAGGAGAGATTCAGTAGAGGCTGGGGACAGCATGGTGGGATAAGGAGTATTTACAGAAATAGCGCCAGTCTGGGAGGCGGCCTGTGGAGCTGTGTCTGTGCTTTCCTCCATGTCTTCTCCCCTGTCTTCTGGAGCATGCTGCGGGTCGGGCACCATCTTGGAGGAGCTAAAGCTGGGTTGGTGAGTCAGGTCCCTCTGGACTGATAGCAATGACATGGGGTGAGCCCAGGTGTTCCAGCTGTTAATAGAGACGGGGGGCTCAAAGGGCTCTTAGGCTGCTCGTGGTGGTGGGGCTGAAAGGACCGGGACAGTGCTCAGAGTCCAAGCCGCCATACATGCACCTCCCCAAAAACACTATTTAATTTTTTTTTTTTTTCAAAGTAAACTCCCCCATCCATCCATGTCGCTTTGCTCCTGGAATCCATCTGCCCTTAGCTAAAGCATGCATGCATGAGAGTGTTCTTAGTTGACAAAGCCCCTCCTCCTCTCCTCCCCTCCTGAAGACTCCTGGGTTACTTAAAAAGTAACCCAGGTGTTGACCCTCCTGAAGACTAGGAAGGAAGACTAGGACTAGGAAGTATGACATCATTTGCCTAGGCAAGAAACTGGGGAGGAACTGAAGACATGTAAAAAAAAATTAAAACAAGTAAATATGACATTCTTTCTTATCTACTTAATAATGCTAGCAGCATGAGAATAAAAAAAAATAATCAATGTTGATTGAGAGAGTGAAGTTCCACTTTAAGGCCCACTACTTTTACTCAGTAAAATGTTTCAGTGGGTTTTACTAATCATTTTACACATGATATATTTTATGGTTTGTGAAACTGGGGTATCCTTTGACTATACTGTACATTTATTTTCATGCACAGCTCTGCTATAGATCCTCTTAAAAAAATTAAGTCTATCATATCCACTGCCACTCTTCCTAAGAAAGAAGATGCAGGTGTGACCACTGTGGCCAATGTTTTTTGGCATTCTATGCAGGAAACATTAGGAGGTATCACAGAAGACCCGCAAAATCTTTAGTATTTATTGGTTGTAACTAAGGCAAAAATGGAGCAAATATTCCTGATAGGTGTATAGTGCCTTGTGAAAGTATTCGGCCCCCTTGAACTTTTCGACCTTTTGCCACATTTCAGGCTTCAAACATAAAGATATAAAACTGTATTTTTTTGTGAAGAATCAACAACAAGTGGGACACAATCATGAAGTGGAACAAAATTTATTGGATATTTCAAACTTTGTTAACAAATAAAAAACTAAAAAATTGTGCTTGTAAAATTATTTAGCCCCTTTACTTTCAGTGCAGCAAACTCTCTCCAGAAGTTCAGTGAGGATCTCTGAATGATCCAATGTTGACCTAAATGACTAATGATGATAAATAGAATCTACCTGTGTGTAATCAAGTCTCCATATAAATGCACCTGCACTGTGATAGTCTCAGAGGTCCGTTTAAAGCGCAGAGAGCATCATGAAGGACAAGGAACACACCAGGCAGGTCCGAGATACTGTTGTGGAGAAGATTAAAGCCGGATTTGGATACAAAAAGATTTCCCAAGCTTTAAACATACCAAAGAGCACTGTGCAAGCGATGGAGCCAAATACAGGACCCTTCTGGAAGAAAACCTGATGGAGTCTGCAAAAGACCTGAGACTGGGACGGAGATTTGTCTTCCAAAAAGACAATGATCCAAAACATAAAGCAAAATATACAATGGAATGGTTCACAAATAAACATATCCAGGTGTTAGAATGGCCAAGTCAAAGTCCAGACCTGAATCCAATCGAGAATCTGTAAAAAGAAATGAAAACTGCTGTTCACAAATGCTCTCCATCCAACCTCACTGAGCTCGAGTGGTTTTGCAAGGAGGAATGGGCAAAAATGTCAGTCTCTCGATGCGCAAAACTGATAGAGACATACCCCAAGCGACTTAGAGCTGTAATTGCAGCAAAAGGTGGCGCTACAAAGTATTAACTTAAGGGGGTTGAATAATTTTGCACACCCAATTTTTCAGTTTTTTATTTGTTAAAAAAGTTTGAAATATCCAATAAATTTCATTCCACTTCATGATTGTGTTCCACTTGTTGATTCTTCACAAAAAAATACAGCTTTATATCTTTATGTTTGAAGCCTGAAATGTGGCAAAAGGTCAAAAAGTTCTAGGGGGCTGAATACTTTCGCAAGGCACTGTATATGCTAATTATCAAAGATTTGGTATAGGGGACAAGAGTACTGGTTCCTATCAAACTAAATGGATGTATTTTTATAAATGCTTTTAAAAATACTACATTTTTTTCAGGACTTCTTTACTTCCCTACATATCAAAGGTAAACATGCAGTATTGCTTAGGAATACAGTAAAATGTTATTTTATTTAGATACCGACTTTACTTTTACTGTTCTTTTCTTCTCTCTCTGCAAGGTGCCTTGTGGACTTCTCTTTTAACTAAGCCTATTAAATTATAAAAGCATTTCATTATACATTTCAGTCTAATTATTGACATTTTCTGCATCTGAACTTTCCATCGAGCAAAAGTTACAAACTCAATCTTTTATAGTTCCTTGTATTATTTTTAGGTATAAAGTCCTTTAGCAGGGATAAAGCTTAATTGACTATCATTAGCTGAAGGCCACAGCGGGTGGAAGGCAGGCTCTGCAGGTAGAGGATGGAGTTTCTATACATAAACAGCAAAGCCATCACACATTTCACACATTGCATTTGTGTAGGTGCTCAGCATGATAATGTTTGAGCTTATAACCGTGTGTAAGTAGTGCAAGAGAACTTGGAATGTGCTGTCACCTTCCTTCAGAATGCATGAGGATATCTGCTTACACAATGAGATAAAGCTCAGCAAATAGGGATGAAATACGGTTAATAATAAAAACAATTGGATTGTAGATTTTGTCTATATTACCCAGTGCATAAAGCTATACAGAAAATCAGTCAAGGAAAGTATAGTTAGAAAGTATGTAGAAAGTCACAAGCCATATTCAAAAGTATACTGCTAAAAAACTCTGGAGATGGGGGTATCATTTGATAATCTGCATGTATGCATTTATATGTACATAAAGAAAAATGGTGTCTTGGCAGAGGGTGGCAAAAAAGTATTTTTCCTGGTCTTCCTTCAGAAAATAGTAGCATGCAAATATGTTGCAGAAAGTTTTTAAATGACCAGTGTAATTAAAAGTACTAATGTTCTATACACCGGAATTTGTTTCTTGTAGAGAGATTTAGTCAGCATAGAGTATATCATCTTAGTGAGTGCTTTCAAGCAGGTTGCGCTAATAATAACATTTTGTGTTTAGGGTGTTTAACCACTTGATCACCAAAAAGTTTTACCCTCTTCATGACCGTAGTTACATAGTTAGTCTGGTGAAAAAAAGCCGCAAGTCCATCTAGTTCAAGCACATCGGGGCATTTTTTTTCTATTCAGCACTCTGCTACTTTAACCGGCAATTGCTCAGTCATGACATTTGTGTCATTTTTTTTTTTCACATAAATAGAGATTTCACAGGGTTTTTTTAATTTTTTTGCTATATAAACAAAAAATACTGAAAATTTTGAAAAGCAAAAAAAAAAAAATGTTTTTCTTAGTTTCTGTATAAAGTTTTGCAAAGAAATAATCTTTCCTCGTAGATTTAGGTCAAACTGTATTCTGCTTTATTTCTTTGACAAAAATCCCCCAAATCAGTGTATATTATTTAGTCTGTGTGAAAGTTATAGTCTATAAACAATGGTATATATATATATATATATATATATATATATATATATATATATATATATATATTTGAAAATTGATCAATCTTGATGTACTGACTGCCTATCTCATTTTGTGAGACCCAAAAATGCCAGGACAGTACAAATATCCCTAACATCTTTTTTGTAAAGTAGACAGTCCAAAATATTTAGTAAGAGGCATGGTGAGTATTTAAAGTTGCAATTTTATTGTCACATCAGGGATACTGACTAGTAACAGCATATAACAAAAAAAAATTCAAATTTTTAAACATTTTTTTTTACTATTTATTTTTGCATCCTGTGATGACACTGTACTACTCTGGTAACATGATCAGGGATTTTTTTTTACACTATTATTGCTTATATTTGTGTGTTTTTGCTGTCATGACTGGGTTTCACTTATGACAGCTTGCTTACTATTGTGATCTGTGATTGACTACAACTAATCACATGATATAGGTTGCTGTGATTGGCCCAGGTACCATGTGATAGCTGTGGGCCAATCACAGCATCACAATAGTAAGCAGAACAGTAATGAATGGAAGAGATTCATGACTATTTTGTTTACATTGTAATCATGAGATCGCTATGACCAATCATGGAGATCACACGATTCCCTGTGCGCCTCAGGATGCATGCCAGTACACATATCCCCAGCGACATATCAGTATGTCACTGAGTCTGCAGCTCCAGCCCACTTAGGGCCTATGAACCTGGGGTGCTGTAAGGATCTCCCCTTGGAGAGCCATTTAAAAATACTGGCTGCCATGGAGTGCTGCTATGGGCCTAAAGGAATCAGACTGCATTTGTCTTCCACAATGGAGGTGGTGTGTGACTGAGCAGGAAATTAATACAGGAATCTTTGAAAGCTGTCTCGCCTTGCATACTAAGACTGAGACCCCTCTAGAACCTCACTTGTCAAGCAACCACAATTGAAGTTCAAGAGTTTCAGCCAGTGAAGCTCCACGAGAGAGGGATCCAGAAAGTTTCAAAGAGATGCAAATGACCAAAGACTGTGTTTTGAGTAGAAGTGTACAGTTATTTTGTATACCGTTCTGGTATTTCTATTCTCCATGCACTAATGCAAAAAAAAAGCATTCCCCCATACAAGTTCGTCCTGTGCAGAAACAGGTTCGTCAAGGTGGGTCAGCACTTGCTCCATCTGCCATAAGACCATTGCATCCAAGACCGTGGGTGCAGGTGAGAAAAGCACACTATTACTGTGCCATATTGTCGATTCTTCAGTCAGGATTTCTGGACTGTCAGCTGGTACTTCTGGATATTCCCAGGCAAGGGGAGCCCAGGACCGACACTGAGCAGAGTCTAGCAGCTGTCTGTAGGCGATCTCCAGCTCCCATTCTGATTGGCTAGAAATTCCAAATCTACCAGTGCCCTGAACACTTCCAAGATGTTCAGGATCTCTTCTCTGTGTAGCAAGGTTTCCAGGCCTATGGCCTGATGTGGGTCTGCCATTAGTACCGGTAATCCCTCCAGCCCATGTGAGCAGTGACCCTGGGTGTGAAAATTGAAGCAGCTACAACTCCGGCATCTTTGTTTATGGTTTTTTATTGGAATTAGGGGATGGGAGAAGGGAAGGAGTGGGATACTCCTTGTGGCTTAAACTAATTACAATTGGGACTTTTACTCCTGAAATGCCCGTTGGCGCTTCAGTGACGCCAGCTGGCACCAGCCAACGCTCACTGACACTGAGAACACTCTGTAGAACAGAAGAAGTGCTGAATTCTCGACTTATAGTCCAGAAGATCCAAGACTGAGAATTGTAGAACTCCTGACACTGTTGTACTATGAAAGTCACTGAATACTTTCCCCCGCCTGGCACAGCTTGAGGTAGTATATTGTAGAACTCTGTATAGCTGTCACTTTAACTGGCATGCTCTGGGCAATTCAGGGCCCAGACTGCAGGTGCCCCTTTTAACCTTGAACTCTTCAGGGTCCACTGACTATGTACCCCCTTTGAAGCTTCAGGGTCCTCAACCTAGGTACCCCCTTTACAGCTAGCTGACACTGGATCCCAGAACCTCTTCCGGAGTGGTCACCTTTAACATCAGGCAGACCCCCAGGGGCAATCCTCAGTACTCATGACGTGTGTAGACTTTCCTGGGACTGGACCCCTCTCTCCCTCCACAGGCTCTCGGCACACTGGATCCCATCAGCTCAACTCAGCACTCTATGGACACTCAAGCGACACCCTGAGACATCCACCTTCCTCAGACAGGAGGAGAGACAGCCGCACTCTCTTTCCTGGGACTTTGCTCCCGCCAAAGACACCGTGCCATGCACTTCCCCCCAAACTTATACCCACTCCCAGAATCCTTTGCAGCATAATCTGCCTTCTGGGGTAGTTACAAGCTGGGATGTGCCCCCTTATTGGGCTTCCCACACTGCCCTATAAGAATCCTCTCACAGGAGCCAGTGGGGATACATCTCCCCTCAGCAGGCACATCTGAAAGCCCTGACACCCTAGCTAAATAAATCACAGCCCTGCTGTTAGTCAGACAAGGCCCACTATACATTTACCTAGCACCTACCTGTAGGGTGCTACATATGTAATCCTCAATTTCCTCTAACTGCCAAGCCAAATCGCTCCCAAAGTCGGGGTCCTTGGACAGCCTCTCTAATAACAGCCCCAGGCCACCATAGCAAAAGCCTTCCATTGGGCTGTCGTCTGCTGTCCATGGGCACACATGGGTTACATACCAGCAGAGGGATCTGTAGCTCTCGTCCAACCGCATCTCCACCTGGACCAGCCTGCTTAACTCAACTTTCCATTCCTTGTGCGGTTGTCTCCCCTAAAACACAATTCGATTTTCGTACTGCAGCCAGTACCTTTCCTGGAGGGTGAGGAGGATTTTTCCCTGGTCTCGCTGCTCACGGGCTAGCGCTTCCTTCCAGAGTTCCCAGCGAATTAAATCATACCATCCTAGCAGGACCTTCTCTGACACTGGTCTCTTGTGCTGTATCCACATCTCTCGCAACCTCCTTCTGAATTCCTCTTCCATGGCGGCTGATATCTGTACCTCTCCTCTTCTGCTATCCGGACTTTGGATCCCAGTGGAGGTTTGGATGTCCCAGACTGCAGGAAGCATTCCACTGCTTGCCACCAATGTAACGGAACTGCAACCCACACTGTACTTGTGGACATCCGTGAGTATATGGCTTCCTCCCAGTCGTGAACATAGATATCAGATTTTCCCAGCAGGACCTTCTCTGACACTGGTCTCCTGTGCTGTATCTGCATCTCTCGCAACCTCCTTCTAAATTCCTCTTCCATGGCGGCTGATATCTGTACCTCTCCTCTTCTGCTATCCAGACTTGGGATTCCGGTGGAGGTTTGGATGTCCCAGACTGCAGGAAGCATTCCACCGCTTGCCACCAATGTAACGGAACCGCAACCCACGCTGTACTTGTGGACCTCCGTCAGTATATGGCTTCCTCCCAGTCGTGAACATAGATATCAGATTTTCCCAGCCGCCCCCATACAAAGCTAGCTGACAACTTGACTTGTATAAGTTTTGTGAGTTTTAAAATCTTCCGGAATAAGAATGGTTTATTCAAACACAGGCACAAAGGGGTATACACTGTGGGACAACCCCCTCCCTTTTAGCAGCCAATCCACATACACATATACATCCTATAATAGGTTGATCTTAAGGCAGACAGAAACAATAGAACAATGGGATACAGGCACTTACCAATAACAAACCCCACCCCACCCCACCTTCGCTATCTAGCAAGGGTCTATGAGAGACTCTAACAATATTCAAACAATCTGAAAAGTCAAATTGTTTATCTTTATATATTTTTTTTTTCAAAATGATTTTTATTGAGGACAAACAAATACAGTAAACAAGGGAGGCAAATGGCATGGCAATGCATAAAATGAATTCAACATGAAATACACAGTGGATATAATCAGACATTCTCAAGAAGAAAAAGAACCATAGTATTCACATCAACAACGACAATAAGTCATAACAGATCAAGTAGGTGACCAAAATTCCCAATACTGTCTAAATCTGGACATTAGTCGCAATTGCTTTCTCAAATTTATAATTTGCGTGAAGTAATATCTTTATATATTTCTTGAGGGATATTGTTCAGAAATATTATTGTCCCAAGTGAAAGAGGCCCTTCATTCTTTCAACACAAACCACACATATAGAACCCAGGATAACCGGGATAACACAAAATGTGGCGTGGTTGTACAGCAAGTCTGATTAGTACAGACCCGACTGGGGTTCTTGGTCACCCTATGCCCCTAATAGACACAGGGTGACTTACACATAAGGCAAAAAGAAACAAAGAAATGGCGCACCGACCTAGCGCATTATCCTCAATAATAGGCTTTATTTATGCAACATATAATATGGCTACTCACAAACACAGGTGTAAAATGATCATAACAAGCTCAGTTGCTCCAGTGTCAGGAATAGTCCATATGAAAGTCCATAATCCGATAAAATGATTGCTGACGCGTTTCGAGGCTCAGCCTCTTCCTCAGAACACGAAATGTGGCATGGTTGTACAGCAAGTCTGATTAGTGCAGACCCGACTGGGGTTCTTGGTCACCCTATGCCCCTAATAGACACAGGGTGACTTACACATAAGAGGGGCTGGGGAAGCTGGACAAGGAGTTTCCCGACCTCTCTAAAGTAAATTGGGTTCCATGAGCCCCCAACCCAAAGTGACTCCTGTCACAGGAAGTATAATACAAATCCAGCTTTCACACACACTTTTTCTTGATAACTCTGTGCTCATTTCTATTCTGTGGATCAGGAAGGGAGGGTGATCTCCCTCAATGCTACCATCTTTTGTACAGGACAACATTATGTCCTGGACCTTGTTATCCTTTAGTCCCATGTAGAAGTAACCCAGTAGCTTTTTGTCTTTGGAAACAAGTTAAGTCTTGGAATGCTGTAACCATGTAATGCTATAAACTAATTGTGACCACTATACTGACATCAATGGACTTGTACGGATGTCTTGTAGCCCTTTCACTACCAATCCCAATGAAGTGGAGCTTTTCTTTAAACCAGATGACTGCAACCTGCTATCTGTGAAACAGAATACTCAGTATAATGCAAATACTGTTAATGGTCTTTGTAGTATGTTAAAAAAATATATATTTTATTGTGCATCATATGTAGTTATTTCAACGTTTTGTTTTATTCACTTTTAAATAAATCTGGAAATATTTTTTTGATTATCCATGGATTTAATGTGTGTCCTTGGGTGTTAACTTAGAAAGTCCTTAGTACTTTGTCTGCTGTAATCAAGAGAGGTACAGAATATGGTTTCTCCAACAAACAGGGGTATTTGAAGAAACTTAAGAACCCTCATCACAACTTTTTATAACAGAGTGGAATCTGTGGTCTCTGTCTGCTTATAATGGATTTTATCTTAAAAGTAATAGAAATGCAATATTTTGTTACATTTGTCAATGGTTGCACCCTGCAACCACTGCGATGTTATTTAAAGGATATTATATTTCAGTGTATGAAAATAAATATGGCTAGATTTCCATTTTGAGCAGCTGATTTGCTTTTAGCAGTGTAGAACATGGTTTAAAATAATAAGCTGATTAGGGTGAATTAGTCTAATGCTAGTGAGACCACACAGGAGCTTTCTCTGCAAGCTTACCTATGAAACGAGCTTGTGTGGTCTGATGGTTCATATAGTGAAATGTCAGATAAAATGGAATGCAGACGGTTTATCTTACTTCCCCCCCTTCCTTGATAGCAGCCAGAGAAACCAAACACAAATAATGTCCCTTTTCCTCTACACTTCATGCACAGCAAATATTGGTTTGTAATGGTAACCCTGGTCTTTGCTTGAAATCTTTCACTGGGAGCCTGTAACCAATGTCAATTCACCATCTTTGTAATTTGCTGGGTTTACTTTCATTTTAAGCCCTGCTGCACCAGGACAAACAAACTATAATAGGGCAGTAATTCACTTGAAAATATTATTGCAATCTGGAAATTATTACTAGAATTGTGTTAGTTATTTTAAAGAATTCACTTTTGGTGCAATATTTGTTGTTAAAAACATAATAACTTCAAGTTCTTCAAAAGTAAGTTGTTTGTATATACATATTTTTACTTGTTTCAAATATAATATGAAATAATAATAATATATTCATATTTACTTACATTTCTTGTACGGTACTTTTGATTACAGACCGGTATGTTTGTTTTCTTATATGTTTTCTTATAATTGTTATTTGTGGCATCAATTAACCTGTTTTGCTTAGATTATAGAAAAAATGTGATGAAAAAGAGCTTCTGACTTTTTGCAGTACTTTCAAAACTATGTCACAACATTTTTTTTTAATCTTTTCTTAAAGATTTGATTTTTATTTATTGTAGCCATTTATTAAACATGCATTTGCAACAAACATACTTGAATTATTTTTCACAATATTATTCACATTATTTTTCATGTAAACAAACAATAGGAAATGTGCGCTGCTATGGTGAAAACTGACCACACCTATAAGGCGAATTGCAGCTCCCATTAATTCAAGTACTCAAGTGCTTGTAAAGTGAAATATACCATATTTCCCTGAAAATAAGACCTACTGTTATTTTCGGGTAGGGCTGCAATATAAACCCTACCTTGAAAATAAGCCCTAGTTTAGTGTTTGTAAAATCCTAGAATCCACTTTTATACTGTTTTAAATAATGTCCTTTAAAAAAAATGATCTTTCTCAAGTGGGCCATATGGATTAAATTGAGGGACTTAGTGACATTGTCTTTGGCTTCCTGTCCTGGCATGAAGCCAGTCTTTTCAGGGGCTTTTATGTCATGAAGTAGGGGTTGCAGTCTGGTGGCCAGGATTTTCACTAGACGTTTCATATTGAGGTTTAGGAGAGAAGTAGGCCTATAGCTAGTACAATCTGAGGGGTCCTTGTTCGGCTTGGGAATTACTGTAATAAATGCAGATAGGCAGTCAGGAAGAACTGTACGGTGTTTTGATAATGCATTCAGGGCCTTTGCTAGAGGGTGTGTAAGGATTGATGACATAGTTATATAGTAGATAGATGTAAATCTGTCTGGATCAGGACTTTTTCCGGGTTTTAATTCTCTGATGGCCATACGGACCTCATCAAACTCAATGGGTTTTTCTAGATTATCAATATCGGAAAAAAAATATCAAATTATGGTAGTCCTGTCGACAAAATAAATGGGCATGTTTATGTTGTTTTGGGAGATTATACAGTTTTGTGTAATAAGCGTGAAAGTGGTCAGCTATTTTGTCTGTAGTGATGTCTAGTTTCCCTTCTCTGTTTTTAATGCCCATGGTATTGTGATTGAGCTAATGTTCCCTTAAATCTCTGGCTAGTAATTTACCAGTTTTGTCACCGGATTCAGAATAGATTTTTTTCTTGCAAAATAGTATGCGTTTCACCTTGGTCTCTCGTAGCTGCTGGAGATTTTTCCTAGCCATCTTGAGCATGTTGGATAGTCAGGGATTGTTTGTGTAAAGGTTCCAATTTGGAGATTTTGTCTGTAAGTATTTTAATTTCTTTTTTTCTGTCACATTTACATTGAGTCCCCAATTTAATGGGTTCACCTCTGATAATGCATTTGTGCGCTTCCCAGACATCAAGGGGTCGCTGTCTGGTGTATCATTTTCTTTGAAGAAAGTATGTAGAAGGTCTGATATCTTGGGAAATAATGTAAGGTTTGTTAACAGAGAAGAATTCAGTCTCAATATGTTGGATTTATGTGAGGGAGTAGTCAAATTTATGGTTAAAGAGATGGGAGCATGATCAGATATGGACTGTATGCCAATGTGGACATCTGTTAGCGATAAAAGATCTCTTTGTGTAATAAAGAGGCAGTCCATACGTGAGTATCACTTGTGAGGAGAAAAAAAAAGATATAATCTTTATCTGCAGGATGTAGAAAGTGCCACGCATCTATAAGATGTAAGGTTTGTAAAAGTGACTTTATTCTCTTAAGAATTTTGTATGTCAAGCAGGATTTACTGTTTGAGATGTTGAGGTCGGGTTTCAGGGGAACTTTAAATTATCCTCCCAGAATGATGCATCCTGCTGCAAAACCCAACAGTTCCGTGATGATACGATTAAAGAAAGTGATGTGGGAGGAGTTTGGGAAATAAACATTGGCCAATGTCAGCGGTGAACCTTTGTATGAACCTTTGAGAAATAAAAACCTGCCTTCAGTGTCAGACAGTTGTTCAATTCAAAGGGGCCCTCTTTGCTGATCAATATCGAAACCCCCTTTGACTTTGATACATTATTAGTGGAATGAAAAGCCCTTGTGTATAAGGAGTGGGTTTGCCCAGGCGAATGATGTGTTTTAAAGTGTGTCTCCTGCAAGAATACAAAATGCTGCCTACCTTTCTTGAGTTCTCTCAGTACTGTAGTGCATTTTTCTGGGATATTCAGTCCCTTGATGTGTGATACCACCATGGGGCTGCATCCCAGAGAAGAGTATGCCATTTTAGAAGATTCAGTGCGAGTTTTTTGAACAACAGTTGAGGTATATGTAAAACTGGACGGTCATTTCTCACACAGAGGATAGCTCTAATAGAAAATTGCACTAAAATATAGTGATTAATAATGGAGGAAAGGGAAAGACAAAAGGGTAGAAATAAGGAGAAAGAAAGAAGAAGTAGAAAATGAGGTAGCAATGAAACACTTTAAGAAAAAACGTATTATCTGTAAGATTTCAGTTAAGTGCTCTGTGATATTTGACAAAAATGTCATACAACAGATCCCTTCTTGGGGTAAATGGGTGGAGCGGAATAGAATGACCTAGGTAACATTTTACCTTGGCACTACCAAGGTAAAATGCACAAGAATAATGAAAACAATACCAGATAACTTATGCAAGATTGGAATAACGATTCACAGCACTAAACAATCAAATTAAAGCTTTTATATTGATCACAACCCATTCAGGACCATCTAAGCGGCCCCCGCAGAGCCAGAGTATCCTGAGTATAATTTGGGTTTTATTACTTCCTACGGGAGAACCAAATTGCCATAAAGGAATCAGGGCCAATCAAGTTGTTCTTCCTTTTTTGTCTTCCTTCCCAATTCTCCTCCCACCCCAACATTTTTTTTCAGAGGGAGGAATAGGGTGGGCAGTTCTTAATGCAGAGAGATGTAAACTATTTATTGCTATTGGAAGAAGGAGGTGAGTATTCAGGTGTCCTTATGTCCTCTTGAAGACTGGGCTCTAGAGATTGGAGTTCCAGCAATTGAGCCTCCTGTGCGGGAATGTTTCATCTTTTTGGAATGTCTCTTATCTGCAGAGGTGAATGGAGAGCGCTGTGGGCTTCTTTATAACAGTGTCAGAAGCAGTGGCGGCTGGTGAAGTTTTAAGATGGGGGGGCGCAAGACCCCGCCCTTGCATTTGACCCCTCCCATTTCTCAGAAGCCCCACCCATTATAGACTCCACCCATTTGTCCCCTGTATTTTGCTTGCGTGAACAAATTCTCCCAATATATCACATATTAAGGGGTCCACCAGTACTAGTATATCCCATAATAGGGAGCAGGGGCCCTATTATGGGATATACTGTGAGAGACACCATATTATGGGATACACTGACTGAGAGTGGCACAAACCCCACAGTACAGACCCCCTAGCACAAACCCCTCAAGCACAAACCCCACACAAACCCCCTAGCACAAACCCCACAGTACACGCCCCCTAGCACAAACCCCACAGTACAAACCCCCTAGCACAAACCCCACAGTACAGACCCTCTTTCAATGCAGTGACCAGTGTACATGCCCCCTTTCAATGCAGTGAACCGCGTACATGCCCCCTTTCAATGCAGTGACCAGCGTACATGCCCCCTTTCAATGCAGTGACCAGCGTACATGCCCCTTTTCAATGCAGTGGCCAGCGTACATGCCCCTTTTCAATGCAGTGACCAGCGTACATGCCCCCTTTCAATGCAGTGACCAGCGTACATGTCCCCTGTCAATGCAGTGACCAGCGTACATGCCCCCTTCCAATGCAGTGGCCAGCGTATATGCCCCCTTGCAATGCAGTGACCAGCGTAAATGCCCCTTTCAATGCAGTGGCAAGCGTACATGCCCCCTTTTAATGCAGTGACCTGCGTGCCCCCTTTCAATGCAGTGACCAGCGTACATGCCCCCTTTCAATGCAGTGACCAGCGTACATGCCCCCTTTCAATGCAGTGACCAGCGTACATGCCCCCTTTCAATGCAGTGACCAGCGTACATGCCTCCTTTCAATGCAGTGACCAGCGTACATGCCCCTTTCAATGCAGTGACCAGCGTACATGCCTCCTTTCAATGCAGTGACCAGCGTACATGCCCCTTTCAATGCAGTGACCAGCGTACATGCCTCCTTTCAATGCAGTGACCAGTGTACATGCCCCCTTTCAATGCAGTGACCAGCATACATGCCTTCTTTCAATGTAGTGACCAGCATACATGCCTCCTTTCAATGCAGTGACCAGCGTACATGCCTCCTTTCAATGCAGTGACCAGCATACATGCCTCCTTTCAATGCAGTGACCAGCGTACATGCCTCCTTTCAATGCAGTGACCAGCGTACATGCCTCCTTTCAATGTAGTGACCAGCGTACATGCCTCCTTTCAATGTAGTGACCAGCATACATGCCCCTTTCATTGCAGTGACCAGCGTACATGCCTCCTTTCATTGCAGTGACCAGCGTACATGCCTCCTTTCAATGCAGTGACCAGCGTACATGCCCCTTTCAATGCAGTGACCAGCGTACATGCCTCCTTTCAATGCAGTGACCAGCATGCATGCCTCCTTTCAATGCAGTGACCAGCATACATGCCTCCTTTCAATGTAGTGACCAGCATACATGCCTCCTTTCATTGCAGTGACCAGCGTACATGCCTCCTTTCAATGCAGTGACCAGCGTACATGCCTCCTTTCAATGCAGTGACCACCAGCTTGCCGTGCCCCCCATCATCAATGGCAATGCAGTCAGTCTCAGTGAGTCCACCAGCTTGTCTGCCGTGCCCCCGGCCCCCCCATCAATGCAGAGAGACCAGCGTGCGTGCCCACTTCAAAGCTGACTGTGACATGATGATGAATGATGATCATCATGACAGACGCTGGGCTGGTCATGCTGGCTGGGCTGGTCGGGCTGGCCGGGCTGGCTGGGCGGGCGGGCTGGCTGGCTGGCTGGGCTGCCCCCCCCCCCCGCATCACTAACTTACCTGACTCGGACGGACCGGATGGTAACCTGCGTGCTGCTGCTGAGTTTTTTTGGGCATTTTTTGGGCGTCTTTGGAGGCAGGCATAACATCTGAAATTCTGTATAGGGGTATATATACACACACACTTATATGTATTTATGCACATACACACATATAGGTGTTATAGGAGCGTAGACATATGCCTGTTAATTATTTAATTAGCGCAAGCATAGGTTTCTGCTACTTTCACACCTATTTATGTGTATGTGTATATATACATACATATGTGTGTGTATATATACCCCTACACAGAAGTTCTGATGTTATGCCTGCCTCCAAAGACGCCCAAAAAATGCCCAAAAAACGCCTGCTACAAAAACCTGGGTGTGTTTTTTCAGCAGGCGTTTTTTTTGGGCATTTTTTGGGGGTCTTTGGAGGCAGGCATAACATCTGAACTTCTGTATAGGGGTATATATATACACACACACTTATATGTATTTATACACATACACACATATAGGTGTTATAGCAGAGAAGCCATATGCATGTTAATTATTTCATTAGCGCAAGCATAGGTTTCTGCTACTTTCACACCTATATATGTGTATATGTATATATACATACATGTGTGTGTGTATATATACCCCTACACAGAAGTTCTGATGTCATGCCTGACTCCAAACATGTCCTCAAAAAAGCCCAATAAAACGCCTGCAAGAAAAAGCCGGGTGTAAAAGTAGCGAAGCTACTAACGTGTTCTATATTAATTCTAATACAAACAAACTTTTTTTTCTGGTTCTGGACATGCTACAGAGCTGAAACTTCACAGGTACACTTTTTAGTCCCCCCAGACACTAAATCCAAAGAAATCTCATTTTTTTTTCAATAATTTTTTCAATAATTGTCTCTCTATCAAAAATGACAATTTTTAAGAACTTTTATTTGTGTGATTAATAGTCCCTGGGGCATGATCCAGAACCCTAGGCACTTTTTATGGGCATTTATTGGGTTTTAGGGCTTCACAATGGTGTTTTTTGATTACCAAAGTTTGGGTCCCATTGATTTCAATGGGGTTCTGAAATCCGGGCCTAACTTTCGGGAAGTTCGGGTGTTCTGGTCGAACCGAAATTTTGAAAAGTTCGATCATCCCTACTGGTAAACTTTTCCCCCATGTCTATAGCTTAAATGTAATTTTGCAATATATATATATACAATACCTTTGGGTCCCATCAGCAAGTTCAATTATATTTCCTGGGTCTCCCTGAATGACCTCAGGTATAACAACACAGGGTTCACAATTATCAGAAAGGTTCCACTGTCTCTAAAACCCATCAGTGCTCTTCTACCAATCCTTACATGATGCATGATAGGTCTTCTCAGTTTAGAGTGTCCATGTTCCTTGAGGCAAATTCTATATACTCATAGTGGCTTTTGCGCTGGATTGGGTCTACAATAAAGTCCAGGTGAGGGTAGGAAGCTCTTCATGTTCTGTGTACTGGCCAGCCATTTGTTGCTGCTGACTTGGCTCCAGTTGACTTAAGGACGAATCCCATAAATCCCAGAAAAAATGCATGCTAAGCTGGGCTTTACCAGATATGTGAGTAATGTGTCTGAAAGAATGTCTTCTGTGAGCAAGACCTTCGTATATCTCCATATTGGCCACATAATCATAATTTGTTATGTGCAACCTTTGAGGCTTTTGTCAGATATGAAGACAATGTTGTGCATTTTTGGACTGAATTACATTTTATTTTGTAGTTGTGGAGGGAGAGGTACAGAGGGCATTTATTTCATAACTTTTTTTTAAAAATGAGGCTTCATAGCAAACGTTCTTCTGCCAAAGGGGCTGCTTCCTTGAATGTGATTGTCTTCCTTCCTTCATTTAACATACTTATATATCTCTGCAGGTGATTTGCTATAAATTGTTTCTTTTAGAAAGGTCTGGAGTACATCATAAACAGTAAACACTTTCACTCCCTCTAGCCATCTGTGACAGGCTAGAGTAACCTGTAGACATATAGTTTAAATAACCCAGTTGGAGACATGTATCGCATGTCTTAAACTGGGTTCGGTAGGACACTGACACAAATGTGTAATATGAAAGTAATATTTCAAGTACCTTTTAATAGTCTGAGTCTTTAAGATGACTGGACAGCTCCATAAATCCATTCAGACACAGAGTCGCGACTAGGCTTCGCTCCCTCTATCTCCTCATTGGCTCACTGACTTTGATTGACAGCAGCGGGAGTCAATGATGCTCTGCTGCTGTCTCAGCCAATGAAGAGGGAGAGTCCTGGGCAGCCGAGTCTCTCCTGCAACATCGTTAAATAGAGAGGGGGCTCAGGTAAGTATAAGGGGGGTTGAGGGGGTGCTGCACACAGAAGGTTTTTTTCTTAATGCATAGAATGCATTAAGATAAAAAAAACTTCCTGCCTTTACAAACACTTTATTACATGTGGAATGTGTAATCCTGTGCTAAGAAAAATATGTAGACATATATTGCTGACCGCTTCCGAAACAGCTAGTTTCCTGACTGCTGTACAAACCCAATGGCTCCAGTACTTAGAGAATGTATTACTGACAATCAGGCTGGCTCTCCTGGGCAAAATGCTTGCAGCGATGCAGGTTGATGTTTTCTTTGTGTCATGGATTGCTGATTAAATACATTCAAGTAAACAATAGCAAGTGGGGTTTTGTAAATAAAATACCGAATGTTGTGTTATATCAATAAACGAATGACGTATACCATAAAAACACTTTATAATCAGTGGTAATCAATAGTGCTCATTAAAAGTGATGAACACAGTGCCAAAACAATGTGTTCAAAGTCCAAAGCTTGGTTTTCCAGTGCAATGATCACTCTTGTGATGCCACATGTCTCTCAATAGGAAAAAAAAACTCACAAAACAAATAAGACCCTTTACTTTGTAAGGGCTCAGTAAGCACTTGTGTGTCTTTGTGACTCCACCACTCAGATCACTTTTAGGACCGAGATTACTTACACCAACTTAACAAGGCTAGATTTCAGGTTGAGTAAAATCACATCAATGAAGACTACCAGTTTTTTTCCTATAGACCTCTCAGGAGCTCAATTCCAAGTGCCACAATTTGCAAGTCCAATGTGGATGTCCAGTCTACTCAAGTTATCCCCTGAGAAGAGAAGAGGGGGGTTACAGGTACACCCTTGAGGTCCATATGCTTCCTCTTGAGTTTGGTGTTCCCAGATTTTGCTTATGTAATCTAAATAATGAAGCTGCAAGGCAGCCAAGGAGCTCAGTACCTCTCATTATGGACTATCACAACCAATCCTGGGCTTTAACCCTACTGAGCTATTCTTCACCTCTAAGCTTCTTGACTGCCTTGCCAATTCTTTTTTCAGAATATATAAGCAGAATCTGGGAACACTGGAATCCAGAGGAAGCATACAGACTTTAAGAATGTATCTGTATCCCCCCTCTTTTCTTCCGAGGGGATAACTTGAGAGGACTGTGGTGGCCAATGCTGTCTGATATGCAAATGCTGGGAAGTAGGCTTAGTAGGGCTGACACCAACAGACTCAATAAACTCATTCGCAAGGCCAGTGATTTTGTTGAATTGGAGTTGGAATCTTTAAACAATGTCAGAGAGGAGAATGTTGTCCAAGGTACATTCAATTCTGGGCAACTCCTTCAATCCACAATACACTGGTCAGACCGAAGAGTAACTTCAGTAATAGATTGTCACAACCTCAATGTACCACAGAGCCAGTCAATAACTTTTGCCTGTGGCCATCAAATGATATGATTTTTCTCTGTGAGTGCTGGTTGTGAGGATTTAATCTGGTTTATGATCCAGATTCTATTTTGTTTTTATATTATGTTGGTATTAGGTTAACTATGTGTAATGATTTTGGGTAATGTTGTAGAAAGTGGTATAATATTTTAATTTGGTAGTTTTAATTTCTGTTATTTTTTAATCAGTGTTATTTATTCTATGTAGTGTTTTAATAGTATGGAATGGTTTAATACAGCATTGTATTCATTATTTTTTTTTATTTGGCATTCATTTTCTGTTATTGGTAATTCTATTATTGTTATTGTGTCTTGTTTCCATTTGTTATTGTGATTTTGTGTTGTCTTTGTTGAATGTAATTGTATCTTAATAATTTCCATTTGTGATTGATAAAGTATTCTAAACCTGAATTCTGAATCTGACTTGAATTATTATGCAGAGTTGAAATGCTCTTTTTTTACTTTCTCTGGTTTAAGATTACATTAAGTCAAAATAAGTCAAACTGTCTGTCTGCAAGTAACCTCTTTATTACGTTGCTATTTCACCATTATAATTGATATGTCAACATATTGCTCAGCAAAGAGGTGTGCTTTTAGCATGGTGGAGTGAATTAGAGCTGTTCAGATTTGCGATGCTAAGTAGGAGGATAGATTCAGTCTCATTTTTTATTTTACTTCTTCCAGGGTTTCAGCTTTGGACTTGCAGAACTATGTAAAAACTAAAATATTTGTGTTCTTTTTTTTTTCTTTACTTACTTGGGGTTGTCTTATGTCACAAGTTTAAACTCAAACTGGGCTCAGCAAAATTATTTTTTAGCAAGGTAATGTGCAGAGCATCAAAACTGTTCAAATATTGGTAACATAAATCGCCACAAATGTGTATTACTTGTATATTTCAACTGATATCAAAATGTAACTTACATCATTTAGTCAAATTTATTTAATAAGAAAAAATTATCACGGACTATATTTTAAGTAAATCAAGCATGAAAATAATATGAACAGTCATGCTTGAGTAGAGTCAGTAATATTCTGTAAAACTGATTTAGTGTTTCTGCTGATTTACTATCTTGTCATTTATTGACAGCATAAATGTTTAATTTGGGAACCAAATTGAATTTTAGAATATCAGAGTGAATAGAAAATTTTGGAAACCTTTTCCAGCTTATCTTCCATCACCAGAGCTCTTGGCACAGTAAACTAAATAATCTATAAAGTAACCATATTTTGTAAATCAGAATCTCTCTGTCAATTTCCATACTTTATGCACAGTACGCCTGAAAATAGATATTTTTAAGTTAAAAAAATACCGAGACTGAGGCTTACAATAAAATTTGATGTTTATCTTTTATTATAATTATTGCACAGATATAGGAATATTGGGGGGTTTGTTTATACTGTACAACATTTATGCTCCCTAAAACTCAAGTTTGGAAACAAATTATTAGAGATTTGTCTATGTAGTAAAGCATAGAGATGCCTCTATTCAAAAGTGTGATAATTTAGGAATGCTAAACAAATGCACAGGGATCACTAGGAACGAGGTCTGGATTTGCTGCTACTATGGCTTAATGGTGAATCCTCGAGCTTTGCGAAGTTCAGGAATCACAAACATTTGGATTTAGCATGTGGAAGTAAGTGGCACACTCCTAGATTTCATCAGCAGAACTTTATTTGGTTTGCACAGGGGTATTTGTTTGTTTTAAACTCTTGGATGAAAAATTTGTAAATTCACCTCCACAAATAAGGCCCAACCAATAATGCGGTGCAGTCTTTGCCTCTGGTTGACAGAGTCAAAAGATCCAATAATATGAAGAATAGGAAAACCCGGTCCTTTTTATATAAAGGGTGGACTCATGGTAGCCATATTGTCAGTATATGCTGGAGCTGTTAGGAAGAGCTAAAAGTATTGTGTAGGGAGAGATACAGTGTTAGTTATTAATTCATTTTGTTTTATTTTTGGCAATGGTACCAGTGCCTGGCTTCACATGCATTTTTCTTGACAATAGCTTGCCTAGCCCTACAAATGTCCAGAAATGAATATCATAATTTTCTCCCTATAGACTTCAATAAGGGTTCACCTCCAAGTTTGCACACTTTGAACTTTTAGTGGGATTCAGACAGTTATTTGTGAACCTAACCCAGGAAGATTCACTGATTCCTAGTGATCACAATTTGGGATACTTTTTGTTCTGTCTTACTCTTTATTGAGACTTCTGTTAAAGAAATATCTGGGCAACAAAAGTGTGACTAAATACATTGTATAAGTATACAAATTGCTCTGGATACGACAATATTTAAAGTCAAGGAAGCAAAATAATGAACTTGTTTAAGAATGTCCATTAAAATATACATCTTCCTATGAGAGAATACCAGTGGACTTTTAAATTGGAAGATATGCTCTGTAATGCAGTATACTTGTAGATAAATATTTGAGAATAATAGGCAATCACATAATTAATGACACTGTAAATACTGTAATACCACAAAATACTTTTTTTGTGTCAATTGTCTTAAAGCAAAGTTCCACCCAAAAGTGGAAGCTCCGCCTATCTGCTCCCCCCCCCCTCCGGTGCCACATTTGGCACCTTTCAAAGGGAGGGGGTAATGGGTACCTGTTTTTGACAGGTACTTGTCCCCATTTCCGTGAGATCCCGCTGCAGCAAGGTCCCTCAGAGGTTTGGCCCCATCCTCCTTCCTCCACCACTGGGTCAGTTAGAAAGTGCAGCACATTTCGCGTATGTGCATTAGGAAACCGGCAATTCCCTTACCATGAATTGCAGTGGCAGCACCCGAGAGCCGATTCGAAAATCGGCTCGGGTGCAGACATTGCGGGATACCTGGACAGGTAAGTGTCATAATATTAAAAGCCAGCAGCTACAGTATTTGTAGCTGCTGACTTTAAATTTTTTCATGAGGGGGGACACCGCTTTGAATGTTAAGAACGAAACATTCCTATTCACTTTCTTTTGGTCTGTTAGGTATACAGTCAAAGGCATTTTGTTATGTCTAGTCAGTATCTGTAATCAAATAACTATTGACCTTTTAGAAGTTAGAGCTGACCTGTGTACACTCCCTATATTTCCTCAAGGAGTCCAATTAGCCCACCAAATTCTTATTTTTCAATACAGACTATGTTATAAAAATTGGATGGGTGGGGGGTTTGAAGTAGTTTGTAGTTTGGCAAAAGTCTACTGAGAAAGATTGATATTATTTGCTTCACAAAAATGCTGAATGTTGTCAACCCACAACAGAAATTTGGATCTGAGTGCATTTCTTTTGGATTCCCATGTATTTTTATGTACTTGCTGGGTCTTTAACAGCTTCACATTTTCTGCACAGCCCCTATATATAAAGTTTCCGCGCAGCCACTATATTGGTGCCGCATGCAGAACAATTTAAACATATTACTTTATAATTAAATAAAGACAAAAACGATGCTGGACTTGCAATGGTATGATGGGCCCTGGCCCTTTATTAACTATATTTAATAACTACATTACTTTAGTTCAGCCCCAAAGCTCGAACTAACCATACACATTAACGTAGCAATAACTGTGATCCAGTCAAAAAACTCAGACCACCCTTTGTATGACACCATACAAGAAAAACACACCCATTCATAACACTATGAACATAGGGAGGGCGGGAGGGACGAACTTCTTGGTCCTCTCCTGTCCACTGATTTTAAACCGTTAATTCACTCCCTTATATAGGGAATAACTGTCACTTCCAGGATTGAAATTCCTCCAATCAATACAGTAAATATATATATATATATATATTTTTTTTTAAATACCAATAGCCTTTTAGCTTTAACTGACCAATCCTGTCATCTGTAATTTGACCAATAGCAATATTTATATTCTATACAGTACATTTTTTTTACACACACATTTTTTTTTTTTTTTTTTGGTCTTGCCACGGCCCCATACATGCATGGCAGGTACTATGACCCGCCATGCATTTCATGGTGCCGCATGCAGAACAATTTAAACATATTACTTTATAATTAAATAAAGACAAAAACGATGCTGGACTTGCAATGGTATGATGGGCCCTGGCCCTTTATTAACTATATTTAATAACTACATTACTTTAGTTCAGCCCCAAAGCTCGAACTAACCATACACATTAACGTAGCAATAACTGTGATCCAGTCAAAAAACTCAGACCACCCTTTGTATGACACCATACAAGAAAAACACACCCAAAAGCCATGCTCAACTTACGAGCATGGCACCACCACAAGGCCCAAAGCCCTTTCAATACACGATTGCAAGTCCAGATTAAAAATGTCATTTGCAACTTCCGACAAATTAACCATATCCCATATATAAAAACCCCTTAAACCCCCTTCTAAATCCACATGTCTGAATGAAAAACCCCCCATAGAGGACATAAATTTAGAGATAGCCCTATTTACCTTTACACGTGTTTTCTCCAAAAAGAATTGCTCTTCCGAAAACCAACACAATCTGGGTATAATTTCGGAAAAAACAAAAATACAAGCAGAAAACACAGACTGCAAATGCATAAGATCAGATTTAATATGCAATAACAAATCTACGCTTTTTCGGGAGCCTAAATCATTCCCCCCAAGATGAATAATAACCGCATCGGGGGAAGGCCAAATCAAACGCAGTTCATAAAAAACAAAACGGATGTCCTGCCAACGCATTCCACGCCTACCGTACCAGAATAGCGAAGCAGAGGATGATGAAAAACCCAAATTTGTAGTATAAACCCGAACTTCTGCCCTCTTGTGGGCCCAAAAAACGAACGAATGTCCGACGATCCAAATAATTTTGCGGGAACCTGCAATTAAATACAAGAATTAGGACGGACATATGACTTGAAGGCAGAAGAACGCCATCTACCAATATTTCTAATAGAATCGTCAGACATACCAAATCGAGCAGCAGTGGTAGCTGCGCCAATTCGGAAGGAATGAGCAGAAATCGGAAGATGGCCCAAATTCAAATGGACCAAACATTTTTTTAGAATAGAATTGAATTGAAAAACCGTCAGTGGGCTACCATTTTGATGTATGAGAAATTGAAGAAATGGAAGAGGCCTGACTAACAAATAACTCTCAACCCGATGAACAGCGCAAATTTTAGAATTTTCGTATCGCCCCAGAGATATCCAATGCCCCTTACCAAATTGATCCGTTTTTCTTCGCCTCAAAAAAACGCGAAGCACACCTCTGGTAACAGAAACATCAGAGAATCTTAAACCATCGATGGCAGATGATTTAGACGCCAGCAGCTCCGAAATGCGAAATGCACCGAAGAAGCACAAGCAAAAAGCGCATTGCAACAATACAGCTTCATAATGTGAAAAACAAACAGAATTGGAGGCCACACACAAATTTTCCAACAATGAAAGGGAAACAGCAAGCCTTCTATCAGGGGTAATATTAGACTTGCGATAACCCTTCAAAGCCAATTTCACTGAGAAAATTTCCATACATGAGCGGTGACCGTGCAATTTCGCGAAAAACGAAATACCAGCTAAAGACTTGAGAATATGGGAATAAGAAAATTGTCTATTAAATAAATATTCCAAAAAGGACAAAACGTTTTTTTCAGAAAAAGAAAATTTACGAATATCACTGCCAACAAAAAAGGAAGACCACATACGCCACGCGGCGTGGTACGAGCGCCATGTAGAAGGAGCCAAGGAAGAGAAAATAGCAGAAGAAACCTTTGTCAGACCAGATTCCACAGGTGAGAAGGGCATGAAATGCCCAATAGATCCGCGCCGGGAGCTGCAATCCGAAAACGGTCCATCTGCTGGCGAGACAGAGAATCAGCAATAATGTTGGAAAATCCGGGAATATATTTAGCTTTTAGCCATATATTGAGTTTTAAACATGACAAAACTAAATATCTAAGAAGTGAAATGACCGGAAGAGACCTGGAGGACAAGCAATTAATTGCAAATACTACTCCCTTATTGTCGGAATGTAACAATATACGCTTATTACTAAATTGCAGTCCCCAGATCTCCAATGCAACCAGAACTGGAAACAATTCCAATAAAACTATGCAACCAGTCAAACCTTTATCTATCCATGTGACAGGCCAAGTAGCAGCTGACCAATGGCCGTTCCAGTAAACGCCATAACCGTGCGAGCCGGAGGCATCAGTGAACAAATCTAAAGCAGAAGATGAGCAAAAACAATCTTGCCAAACGGTGTAGCCATTGAAAGAATCCAAAAATCGCAACCAAATTAATAAATCATCTCTAATGTCAGCCGACACAGAAATGAAATGACTAGGGGAAGAGACTCCGGAAATAGCCCTATACAACCGTTTAGTAAAGGCTCTGCCCATCGGCATGACCCTTGATGCAAAGTTGAGTAAACCTAGAAGAGATTGAATAAATTTCAACCTGACCTTCTTCTCACCTACAACAAAAGTCAAAAGTAAACGAATTCTAGATATTTTTGAATCAGGTAGACGAAAAACCATGGCAGTCGTGTCAATTTGAATACCTAAAAATTCAAGGCAAGATGTAGGATATACTGATTTTTCGACTGCCAATGGAACACCAAATTCGCAGCAAATATTTTCAAAGTACCTAAAACAAGATATGCAATCGGAAGACCCTGCCTTTCCAATAAAGAGAAAGTCGTCTAAATAATGAAGTACACTATCTGGACCCGACTTGCTAACAATTACCCATTCCAAAAATGTGGAGAATAATTCAAAATAATAACAGGAGATGGAGCACCCCATCGGCAAGCATTTGTCAAAAAAGAACTCTCCATCGAAACAAAAACCCAAAGAATCAAAAGCATTGGGATGAATGGGCAACAGTCGAAAAGCGGATTTTATGTCAGCTTTAGCAAGTAAGGCCGAGCAACCTGCTTTTCTAATCTTGGACAGTGCATCGTCAAATGTAGCATAAGACACAGAACATAAATCAGTATCAATCTCGTCATTCAATGATTCTCCTGACAGGAAAGACAGGTGGTGTATCAAACGAAATTCACCATCCACCTTCTTGGCTATGACCCCTAGCGGGGAGACCCTAAAATTAGGAAAGGGGGGAGCAGAAAAAGGCCCTGCAACCCTACCGCTAGCAATCTCTTTAGCAATTTTGTGCCGGACGACGTCAGGATGCACAGCCACAGAAGGAAGATTGTCGTGAATTACACAACCTGTACCTGAAAAGGAAGGTAAAGAAAAAACCAAAACAAAAACCCTGAATCAAAATATCGGCGGACCTACGGTTTGGGTAAACCCGTAGCCAGGGGAGCATTTTTTCCAAGCTCACTGTAGTTTCCGCCTTTAAGAAAAATTTGCTTCTCATTCGATTGACTACCAAGCGAAGCCTGTTTTTTGTAGCATTTAGATACAGGATGAGCCCCAGCACAATGCGAGCACTCGTGCCTGAATTTACAAGCATGCGGCCATTTACACATGCCATCGTTGAATCCAAAACAAACACCTTTTCTATGAGTAACAGAATTAGGAGGTTTCGGCACAAAAGCAGGCTTCTGCGGCAACAACAAGTTGAGCCATAATCCTACGTCTTTAACACCCCATTGCAAAGATTTATGGATGGACAGCTTCTGTCTGAACGATTCGTCATAAGCCAGCCAACCTAAACCAGGGAAATTCTTGTATGCTTCCAGCACTATATCCAAGTGCTGGAAAAGCCCGCTACACAATTCTGGTCTCTTTTCACCTAGCACACTGGAATAAATACAGAAACCCTGTAACCAATTATGGAATGTCCTGGGAGCTACCCTGGATCTATCCTCGCCCGTCTTATCATTGTCAAACTTCGAAAGCTTGAGGCCAGGAAGCAATGACAGGATGTCAACATACTCCCCTCTAAAAATTTTCTCTTTAACCGTCTCCTTAAGGTGAAATCCTAAAGGAGATACTGGACAGGGTAAAGCTTCCTTTAAAGCAATCTCAGGTACCTTTCCACAATTACCAGCAAAAGCCTCATGATGAGCTACTGGAACTGGATCTACAACGTATGCATCAGAAGGAGAAACATCCACCAGTGCAACATTACCCCAAACCTCCTGCAGAGAGGCAGGAACCTCAGACTCATTAACATTTAACTCATTAACATCCCCACATATGGCAGAATCGCTTGTTATGGCAGAATCGCTTGTTAGCATTGGATTAGAAAATTTCTTACAAAAAGTAGACATAACTTGCACAAATTCAGAGATTAACATAGCATTAGCAGGGTGCTCACCTGCAACGGCTGCGTCACCACTGACCGCAGCACCGCTATTTGAAGGCCGTTGGACCGGAGCCGGGAGAGAAACATTAGCAGAAGAGGAATCTGAGGCCACCGCTGCCGGTACCGAACCGGGTAGAACTGTACTAGTCGGCCGACCTACAACAGGAGAGACTGAAACCTGTAAAAAAGAAACACTATCCCCACCAGGGACCGAGGACAAACAGTCGCCAGAATTACCTGCAACGACCCTCTTCTTCTTAACTGCAGGGATCGGAGCCGATGAGACCACATCCGGACCAAATCTGCTAGGCTTCCTCTTGATCCGCTGTGATTTACCATCCCGGGACCCGGAGGAAGCCGTCGCCCGGAAATGACGACTGCCGCTAACCACATCCAGGTCACCGGGGGCGGACGATCCCATTCGCGAAGGCCGCCAATCGGAAGCCGCGTCATCGCCGGGGTCAACAGGAGCCGGAAACACGCAAGAAGCCTGGGACGAAGATGGCGGAGGACCAGCAGAGACGGAGGCATCCACCGGAATGGAGAGGCATTTCTTCACCCACTCCTCGCCATCCGCGCTACGGGCTCTCTCCAGCAATTCTCGCAGAAGGGACTCCATGACCAGGTAACAGCTAGGCAACGAACTTCTTGGTCCTCTCCTGTCCACTGATTTTAAACCGTTAATTCACTCCCTTATATAGGGAATAACTGTCACTTCCAGGATTGAAATTCCTCCAATCAATACAGTAAATATATATATATATATATATTTTTTTAAATACCAATAGCCTTTTAGCTTTAACTGACCAATCCTGTCATCTGTAATTTGACCAATAGCAATATTTATATTCTATACAGTACATTTTTTTTACACACACATTTTTTTTTTTTTTTTTTGGTCTTGCCACGGCCCCATACATGCATGGCAGGTACTATGACCCGCCATGCATTTCAATAAACTATAATAGCATAATAGTAATGAACAAATGCTGTCATGCAGCCGTTGTGTGCTACTGCAATGGCTGTGATTGATCACGGCCATCACATGTACCATGTGATGGCCGTGACCAATCATGGTGGTCACAGATAATAACAATGGCTGAATGAATACTACTGACAGTGACAGGAAAGGAATTGCTTATCCAGTCATAATGATTGTATAAGCAATCACAATAAAAAAAAAACTCAGAGCAGTATAGTGTCACTATGGTGGCCCTGAACTGCTATGGTGACAGCATGTTAAAAATAAAATAAAAATAAATGTTTTTTGTAAACTGTCACCAGAACAAGTGCAGTGTCACTATGGTGACATGGTACTGCTGAGGCAGTGATCGTGTAGAGTGACTTACTGGCTGCTCTTCTATCACTGTCCCATGTCAGTGTCGCCAGTCGTTGTCACCACCACAGTAGTAAAATGTCACCAGACCAGTACTGCCAGTCACCACAGTGTCTCTGATCACTGCTACACTAGTCAGTGTCCTTAATCACTGCAACATCAGTCACAGTTTTCCTGATCACCACCACACCAGTTCTAGTGCCCCTGATGAAAGCCATACCAGTCATAGTGTCACCATAAGGGCTTGTTCGCTTAAGTGATGCTCTCCGAAGAGCAATTCATGTTTTGATCGCTCTTCAGAAAACATTTAACAGTTTGTGAGGAGGCGTTGAGTCGCTTCTTCACCACCTGCTTTAACCCCTTAAACACAGAACACAGCTCTGGAATCTGCACCCCCTCAATTATGCCTCTACCTTAAAGTGGATAGTGGTTAAGAGGCTGTAAAGCCATAGCTGAACCCCAAGGTTTTAATGCCCCCAAATCTCACGTGTGAATAAGCTCTGGTAGTGCAGCCAGTCACAGTATCTCCAATCACCATCACACCAGTCAAAGTGTTGCTAGACCAGTGTAGCTATAATTAGTATTTCTGATTGCCACCACAGCAGACCACAACCAGCAACAGTTTTCCTGATCACTGCCACACCAGTTGCAGTGTCACCAGATCAGTCTTATTACCGCCACACCAGTTGCATTGTCACCAGACTAGTGTAAGTCAGCAACAGCATCCCTATTTGCTGCTATACTAGTCCTCGGTGTCACCAGACCAGTGTAAGCCAGCAACAATTTTCCTGATCAACGCTACATAACCCCCACTGTCGCTAGATCAGTGCAGCCAGCAACAGTGTTCTTGATCTCAATTATATCAGTGCAAATATGCCTCTGCCTGCTACCTGTACTGACCCTAGCCTGTTTAATTATCACATTTCTTCTTGCTGCCTGGACCGATCCTTTGCCTATTGCTGACCATATACAAGAATTACAGCACCAAAATGATTTTGTTTATCCTTTCTTCAGCCTCCTGTAATTCCTTGCCAGTGAACATAACATTCCTGGGGGAAGCCACATACCAGTAGCCTAGGCTTGCTTTGCTTATAGGAATGGGGAATGCTATAGGTGATGCTACACTAAGCTATAATCCCCGACCACGTGTCTAGAGGTGACCATTACAGTACATTGGTTTTGATACAATTAGTTGATTTGTGTGACACATATGATACATGTCTGGTATATAATCTATAATCTATACAATAGAAAAGTTTCACACATTGTTTTCCCCATTCTTGGAAGGAGTAACAGAATTTGTTTTTGGGTGAAATTCTAAGTATGCCTGAAGTAGTTAAGGGGATAAAACATGGGGAAAGGTGTATGTGTTCCAAAAAAAGTTTGTTAGGGACTGGACTTGAACCTCTGCTGTGGATGGCAATGACTGGACAGCACCTTGTCTGATCCATTGGACAACCCTGCCTTGTGCCTTGACTTCTGTTGAACCTTGAACTCTTTTCTCCTCCTATGAACTTCTTGATTTAGGCCATGTCTCTGCACTTCCTGTTTGCCAGATTATTGTGCTTTCTTCATTCAATATCTCGCTCTCATCTTACCTGCTTCCGTCCATATTTTACTACCACTCAATATTGACCCTTGGCTTGTTCATTGACTAGGCTTCTGTCTGATTCCAACCTACTTATCCACTTCTGGACCCTGGCCTGCTCACCTCCTGGCGGGGCGATCCCGAGGACCACAACCTGGTACTAACATGCAGCCAAATCTTTTTCCACCATCAGGAGCTCTGGTGAACACCAAATAGTACTTAGAATCTTCACCTCAGGTGACCCCCACGTCATCTGCTAGGGTGACTGCCTTTGTACCTATGCTGCTGGTCGGTGCGGTGGTAGTTCGGCTACTGCTATAGCAACTTGTCTTTGAGTGACCCCTGATCGTGACAGATGTATTGCATATTTTTTATTTTATTTTGCCTTGGCATACAATAAGGTGCATAGAAAGCAATCACTAGTTTTTATCCTTGTATTTCTTTTTAATTATGCTTTTATTAAGTTTTTCTGAAAGTATACAAGGAAAAAAAAAGAAAAGAACAAGTAAGCACACAAAGGGCCAAAGTACAGGAGAGGCCCAACTGTTACAAACAGATACAGTAATCAATGCAAATGAGTGGCCATAGTAGACGTAGAAGCATCAGTCCCCGTTCACACTGGGGCGACCTGTGAGGTGACCTGGTCGCCTCACAGGTCGCCGTAGGTCGCCTTCCATACAGAAGCTGCGGACCTGTTCTAATAGGAGCGACACAAGTAACTTAGAAAAAGGGTCCGGAGCCTCTTTGGGGCGACCCGGAGCGACCGTCATAGACTTCAATGTTATGAAGTCCATGCCGGCCGCTCCGAGGTCACGGCGCGCTGCTCACACCGCGACCTCGGAGGTCGCCCCGGGAAGTCGGATCGCCCCAGTGTGAATGGGGCCTTAGAGAGACTGTTGTGAAAAACATACAAAGTATAAATAAATAAAAGAAACTAAAGCAACTTGCAGAATAAAAAGGAATTACCACAATTTCTAAGAAGTACACAAGATAATCATAAGGGTCTAAAAACAAAAGAGCCAATGCAGGAATAGATTAGGTCATAATCATTAGGTGAGGGGTGAGCCAAATCCAAACTGATCCCACACATCCTACATCCCCAAGAATATCATTTACTAGAGCAGTTAGGTGTTCTATTCTATGAATATCAATAAAAATATTCAGGAGAAGGAGGTACAGGGGGCAACCAATTTAATGGGATAGGAATACCCGGAAAAGGAAGACCTAAAAGATAATGTATCGGTCTAGTGGGAGTGACACATCAAATATTCTTTGAAGAGACATAACAAAACTCCAAAAGGGTACAAATGACGTACACTGCCAAATGATTAGGTAATAAGAACATACTTCAGCATAGCAGTGTCAACATAAGGGGGAAAGTGAAGGGTCCTGGTGATGTAATACTTCAGGCATCCTATACCAAAAAATTAAAACCTTAAGAGCAGTCAGTCTACACCACACAAAAAATAATTTTTGGAAGTAGAGGACCAAATCTTGTCCCAACAAGAGAATTTGAGACCGCTTATGCATATAAGTGGGGAAGTCTTCAATAGGAAGGGGAGATTTATGAAGTAGTTTATAAATGGAGGATATCAAGTGCAATTGATAAGGTGCATGAGCACATAAGTATTCAAATGCAATGGGTTTAGGCAGGGTAAGGGACAGGAAAAGGGAGGAAATATAGTATTTACTTGGAGATAGGAATAGAACATGTGCTTGGGGATATGGTATTTAGTCTGCAAATCATCAAAGGAGCAGAACTTCTGGATTACAGGACCGACATAGTGATGTAGCTAAAAAAGAGGAAAGCCTGGGCCCAAGGTGCCAATACGGATGTAAGATAAACTGTGTGGAATGAGAGGATTGGAAAGCACATTAGACATTGGAGGACATGGTGAAGAGAGAGATAATTTAACAGAGCACAATTGCCACATCCTCAAAGTAAGCAACATCAGAGCCAGACATAACTGTTTTAGTGCAGGATCAGTACATGTAGAGGGAGACCAGATGCAGGATAAGGGGAACCCAACTCAATTTCTGACCATCTGTTCGGAGCATACTGACTAGATCAGAAGGTCAAAGAAGGTATGTGCTCGTAAATGATTCATAACATTTGTGAGCTCTTCCACAGAAATCAGAATAGGACAATTTAGGCATATGGAGATCTATACAAAATGTGTCAAAGGCCTCTTGTGAAAAAGTGAAATGGTTTTCAGGGGTTAAGCAGTTATAATGTTTTCTATAAAGTCTCCTTAGACATAGTCTGGGAGCAATGCGTAGGACACCATCAGGTTGAAGAAGAAAATCAAGAAAAGAGTGAAAGGGATGTGGTTTGAGTTTATTAACCCATGGGGTTTATTTGAATATTCATAAACATTTTGTTTAGCCCATAAAGGGGATTTAGCAATATTATTCATGGCTAGGGACATTATCTGATTATGCAGAGAAACCACTGTGCAGAGGCGTGATATTGTAGGGGAAAGAACAAGGAGGCCCTCTGCATTGCGCAATTTCCTCAATAAAGAGGTCTTTAAAATATTAGAATCTTTCTTCAGATGAGAGCCCACAGAAATGCATTGTCCTCTTAAATATGCTTTATGGGTCTTTCACATAGTGGATGCTCCAGTCACTGAACCTTCATTAAGCTGAAAAAACTCTACTACAGCTTGGAAGAGTTGTTCTTTGGTGTCTACACAATGTAGTAAGGATTCATTTGGAGGCCAATGGCATGTTTTAGGAGAGTCGGCAGACAAAGTAAGACCCAGTGAAATTGGAGCATTATCAAACCAAGTAATTTGCTCAATCTCAGAGGATATCACACTTGTGAGAAGGGGAGTTGAAACCAGGAAGTAGTCTAGCCTAGACTACTAGACTAGATTGAACCTGTGTAGATAGCGTAGAGTTGAATAGGGTCCGTCTATCCTTCATGGGTGAAAGAACAGCATTGAAATCACCCCCACTGTAACACCTCAGATGTATTATTAACCACTTGCCGACTGCGCACAGTATATTTACTGTGGCAGTCAGCCCTGGCCAGGCAGAGTGACGTAGGTCTACGTCGCTACTTGCCGCCGGTCCTGTGCGCGCTCCCGCGCATGCCCGCCAACACCGATGGCTCGATTGGGTTCAGAACCGATCAGTCATCAGGTCCAGGCCAATGATTTTTGGCCTGGACCTGTAGATCGGTCCTGTCCAATCAGCTTCTGTTCTTAGTCTGTGAAATGTAAACACAGACTCAGAAAAGACGTGCCCTCTTCTCCCATGATCCTTTTTGGATTCATCTGGAGAAGAGAGCACATCTAACTGTAAGTACTGCACCAAACACAGTCACACACAGCTAGATAGGCACATTTACCCCCCGATTGCCCCCCTGATTAATCCCTACAGCCCCTGACACAACACACACTATATACAGCATATAGCATTTACCTATATACCTGTATAAGTGTGATTTGTGGTCAGGTGTAGCGCTTGCGACCCCCCCTTTTCCACTTGAATTACCCGCCACCCCCCCTAATAAAGATTTAACCCTCTGATCCCCCCTGACCCCCCCCCCCTGATCACCGCCAGTTAACCCCTACACCCTCTGTCACATCAGCACTAATACAAACGTAATATACGGTATTTTTGTATTTTTGTATTAGTGTGATTGTGATCAGAATTAGCGCAGGCGACTAAGTTTCTGTCCCAAGGAGGTTTAGGGTCCCCGCCACCCGCCCAATAAAGATTTAACCCCCTGACCCCCCCCCTGATCACCCCTAAACCCCCTGCCATAACACACACCGTATACAGTATATAGCATTTTGCTATATACCCGCATAAGTGTGATTTGTGGTCAGGTGTAGCGCTTGCGACCCCCCCTTTTCCACTTGAATTACCCGCCACCCCCCCTAATAAAGATTTAACCCTCTGATCCCCCCTGACCCCCCCCCCCCCCTGATCACCGCCAGTTAACCCCTACACCCTCTGTCACATCAGCACTAATACAAACGTAATATACAGTGTTTTTGTATTTTTGTATTAGTGTGATTGTGATCAGAATTAGCGCAGGTGACTAAGTTTCTGTCCCAAGAAGGTTTAGGGTCCCCGCCACCCGCCCAATAAAGATTTAACCCCCTGATCCCCCCCTGATCACCCCTACACCCCCTGCCACAACACACTGTATACAGTATATAGCATTTTCTATATACCCGTATAAGTGTGACTTGTGACCAGGTTTAGCGCTTGCCACCGTTCCTTTTATCCTTAGGATACCCGCCAGCCCCTTCCAATAAAGATTTAACCCCCTGATCCCCCCCTGATCACATCCAGTTAACCCCTTCCCCCCTGTCACATTGCACACTAATACACACATAATATAGTGTTTTTACTGTATTTTGTATTAGTGTGATTGTGACTTGAGGTTGCGCTAGCGAGTTCGTTTCTTTCCCAAAGGAGGTTTAGGGTCCCCGCCACCCCCCCCCCCAGATCCCCGGCGCATAGTTAGAAATACCCCTTGATTACCACACACACACACACACGCACGCACATACACTTCCATTTCTAGTATAGTGTTTGAACAGATCAATATCTGATCTGATCAGAACTATACTAGCGCCCCCATAGTTTAGGGTTCCCAAAACGCGGTGTTTGCATGATCAGCACTGATTCCGGCCAGCCCCTGCATTTAACCCTTTCACCCAGGTAAGTGTAGTAATCAATAGATTACTGTCACCTACAAAAAAACACAACACACAAAACCGCTGTGTTAGCAGAGTCAGGCCTGATCCCTGCTAGCATTAGCAGTTTTTTTGGTAGCGCTTGAAATAGTCCTTGACAACCAGGTGCTTTTATTACCTGTGAGTCAACACCACTGTACAGGTAAATATAGTTACCAAAATGTCTAAACGTTTGTACAGTGGTGAAGAGGCTTATAGTATGCTGGCCGTGTCATCTGATAGCGATGGGGAAGCTACAGTGACCGAATTACTGTCAGTATACGAACCAGATGACAGCAGCGGCTCCCTGACAGATAGCTCCGACGACAGATGGGTCCCTGTTAGACCCAGGCGTACCCGACCCCATTCTGGAGTTGTTGAGATGCAGGAATCACAGGGTGCTCGTATGGAGCAGAGTGTGGTTACTAGTGCCGCTCATTTTTCTGGCGACCTGGCAAGTGCCAGCGGCCTAGTACACCCTGGACCTAGTACAACCAGCACTGCAGTATCACCTGGTGACGTGGCGAGTCCCCTAAGTGCAGTTGAAGCTGGTGCGGTGGCTAGCACAAGTAGTGGCCCGCAGCCACCGCGTATTCGTAGACAGGCCCGTAGAGCCCATAGTGCCCTCCCTGATGCGCTGGCATATCCCAATTGGCAACCCACTGATTCTACAGCGCCAGTACTTCCCCCATTCACTGCCCAACCTGGAATCCACGTGGAGACAGCTGGTTTTACGCCCCTGAACTTTTATGAGCTGTTCTTCACGGAGGATCTTTACAGATCTATTGTGGATCAATCAAATTCATATGCACAACAGTTCATCGCCGCCAACCCAAATTCGCCCCTTGCCAGACAATTCGGCTGGAAACCTATAACGGTTTCCAAATTTAAAAGCTTTCTGGGCCTTTCCCTCCACATGGGCATAACTAAACAGAGTGAATTGCGGCTATATTGTTCCACTAGCCCGGTTCACCATATGCGCATGCACTCTGCCTCCATGTCCAGGGGGAGATACGAGCAAATTCTGCGATTTATGCATTTCAGCGACAATGAAATCTGTCGTCCTCGGGGAGACCCTGATCGGCTCCACAAAATTCAGCCCCTCATAGACCACTTCAATCAGCGGTTTGCAGCCTTGTTTACCCCTGAACAAGTTGTCTGTGTTGACGAGTCCCTGATTAAATTTACTGGCCGCCTTGCTATGCAACAGTACCTCCCCAGCAAGCGTGCCAAGTACGGGGTCAAACTGTATAAATTGTGTGACAGGGCCACAGGCTATACAGTTAGTTTCCGGGTCTATGAGGGAAAAGATAGCTGTGTGGAGCCCCCGAACTGCCCAGACTACATAGGGAGCAGCGGTAAGATTGTTTGGGACTTGGTGTCACCCTTATCCGGAAAGGGGTACCATTTGTACGTGGACAACTTTTATACAAGCGTGCCACTATTTAGTCACCTTCTCGATTTACAAATTGGCGCATGTGGCACCGTGTGACCTAATCGCCGGGGCTTCCCCCAACGGCTTGTAAATTCCCGTCTTAGTCGGGGGGGCGAGAGCCTGCTTGAAAATGGACAAATTGCTTGCGGTGAAGTGGAAGGATACACGGGATGTTTATGTTCTGTCCTCCCTTCACGCAGACACGATGATCCAAATCACTACGGCAACTGGCGTTGTGGAGAAACCCCTCTTTGTCCATGAATATAACCTTAACATGGGAGGGGTGGACCTTAACGACCAGCTTTTGGCGCCGTATTTAGTTGCCCGTAAAGCCAGACGCTGATACAAAAAAGTGTCTGTTTACCTTTACCAATTGGCTACGCCTTTGTCCTATACAGGGCGTCAGGACGAACTGGATCTTTCCGGGAATTCCAGGAAGAGATCATCCTTGCCTACCTGTACCCAGGAGGCATGCCTGCCCAACTTCCCCTTCTAGATGCAGTGAGCCAGCTGCATGAGAGGCATTTTTCTTATGTCCTCCCGAGTACCCCTACACAAAGATACCCCCAAAAAAGATGTCGTGTCTGTAGCAGGCGCGGATGTAGGCGTGACACCCGCTATTATTGTCCCAAATGTCCTGACCAACCTGGTCACTGCATCGGGGAATGTTTTGAGCGCTACCATACACTAGTGGAGTATTAGTGTAGGGAACAGCACGACACAGTGTAGGGCACACAAACACAGGGTCTCGAAGGATGTTGGATGTCCATCAACATTTTGAGAGACCCAAGCTGGAAGATCACAGTCCCAAATCAAGAAATCAAGAAACAGTTAGGAAGAAAAATAAAAGGATCCAAAAACTGTTGTTGTCTCAGTCATTTTATATGTCCTTCTACTCTTCTTACTGTACTTTTAATGTCCTTTGTTTGTTTTTTCATTCTTTTGTGACCTGTTTCTCTTGCAGGTACTCGTCGGCTACCACGCATTGATTTTATATATTCTGACACAAACAGTGTTTGCGCTCAGCATATATGGATACCTTTGCTGATAGCAGCTGTGGTGATTTTCTGATTTCAGCACTGCAGTTAAAATCCTATTTTGGTATACGTGGATAGTGTCGTGTATACCCATCATTAAATTCAGTGGGTGGTTGTTTGGGCGGTTAATGATGAGTAATACTACGCATTATTCCTGTGCTGATTTCTGATAGGTTCTCTTTTTTTCCGTTCAGCCCACAGGCTGCATGAAAAAAAAAAAAACCTATATGCCAAACAAGGACCAGCAATGTACTGGTACGTTGCTGGACTTTGAGTGGTTATACCAGGATGATGCCTGCAGATTTAGGCATCATCTTGGTATCGTTTTTTACAGCCAGCGGTCGGCTTACATGTAAAAGCAATCCTAGCAGGTAATTGGCCGCTAGACTGCTTTTACAAGCAGTGGGAGGTTCCTTCCCCCCCCCCACCGCCGCCTTCTGCAGCCTTCCGTGGTTTTTCTCGGGCTCTCCTGTCCCATCGGTTAACCCGAGAGTGCAGCCGGTGGTTCAATTATCTAACCATAGAGCTAATTGGAGATGAGAATGGCTCCAATCATCTCTATGGCCTAAAATGCCGGAGGCTACGAGCATTTCATGACTTCTGTTTCGCCAGAAAAAAACAGGGCCATTGGGAAATTGGGAAAGTATTTTATCACACCAATTTTGACGTGGTCAGATGCGTTAAGGTCAGAGAAGAGATCTAGAGTCTAAAAGGCCCCAATTTTTTTTTAAAAAAGAGTACCTGTCACTTCAGATTGCTATCATAGAGGATATTTAAATTCACTGTGATAACAATAAAAATGATTTTAAAAAAAAATTAAAGGAAAGGTGTCAAAATAACATAAAAAAGCAAAAGAAAAAAAAATTGAGCCCCCCCTTTCCCCCCGTGCTTACGCGCAATGGCGCACGCAAGCGTTGGTCTAGTGTCATATGTAAACCGCAATTGCACCATGCATGTGAGGTATCGCCGCGATCGCCAGATCGAGTGCAGTAATTCTTGCAGTAGACCTCCTTTGTAAGTCTAAAGTGGTAACCTGTAGAGACTTTTAAAGGTTTTAAAAAATGTACGTATGTTTTTGCCGCTGCGCAGGCATGCACAATTTTTAAAGCATGTCATGTTAGGTGTCTATGTACTCAGCATAAGATCTTCTTTTAAATTTTACCAAAAAAAGTGGAATTATATAGTGTATTTGTGCAATAAATTTAAAAAAAAATGTATTTTTTTCGCAAAAATTGCATTTGGAAAATCTGTGCGCAAATACCGTGTGACAAAAAAATTTGCAACATCCACCATTTTATTCTATAGGGCCTCTGCTTTAAATAAATATATATTAAAAAAGAATAGCGCAACCATGCAAAAGAAATGACTATCAAATATGGAGACAATCCATAAATAAAAATGGGGATTTAGTTCCACCATATGGCCATATCGTGCTCAAGCCCACCACTGCGTCAAAGTACCCCATTATCGGTGGGTCCTACACTATCCATAAAAAAGGGGTGAATCCAGCCTCTCTTACCCTTGGAGACAACACTCCTTGCTGGGAAGGTGTGCTAATGCACTGCAGGGGACTCCTCCTATATCTACTTGATAGAGGACACCAATAGAGTACAGGTGTGTGTGGGGGATGGGATGCTCAACCCCATAAGTCTGGTCAGACGAATACATAATAAACAAGCAAAAAATTGGGGGAGCAAACCCTGAACATGTATATCTAAAGCTGGTGCAGCTATGGACCAAGCAACATGTATATTAAAAAAGAATAGCGCAACCATGCAAAAGAAATGACTATCAAATATGGAGACAATCCATAAATAAAAATGGGGATTTAGTTCCACCATATGGCCATATCGTGCTCAAGCCCACCACTGCGTCAAAGTACCCCATTATCGGTGGGTCCTACACTATCCATAAAAAAGGGGTGAATCCAGCCTCTCTTACCCTTGGAGACAACACTCCTTGCTGGGAAGGTGTGCTAATGCACTGCAGGGGACTCCTCCTATATCTACTTGATAGAGGACACCAATAGAGTACAGGTGTGTGTGGGGGATGGGATGCTCAACCCCATAAGTCTGGTCAGACCGAATACATAATAAACAAGCAAAAAATTGGGGGAGCAAACCCTGAACATGTATATCTAAAACATGTATATAGATATAGGAGGAGTCCCCTGCAGTGCATTAGCACACCTTCCCAGCAAGGAGTGTTGTCTCCAAGGGTAAGAGAGGCTGGATTCACCCCTTTTTTATGGATAGTGTAGGACCCACCGATAATGGGGTACTTTGACGCAGTGGTGGGCTTGAGCACGATATGGCCATATGGTGGAACTAAATCCCCATTTTTATTTATGGATTGTCTCCATATTTGATAGTCATTTCTTTTGCATGGTTGCGCTATTCTTTTTTAATATACATGTTGCTTGGTCCATAGCTGCACCGGCTTTAGATATACATGTTCAGGGTTTGCTCCCCCAATTTTTTGCTTGTTTATTATGTATTCGGTCTGACCAGACTTATGGTGTTGAGCATCCCATCCCCCACACACACCTGTACTCTATTGGTGTCCTCTATCAAGTAGATATAGGAGGAGTCCCCTGCAGTGCATTAGCACACCTTCCCAGCAAGGAGTGTTGTCTCCAAGGGTAAGAGAGGCTGGATTCACCCCTTTTTTATGGATAGTGTAGGACCCACCGATAATGGGGTACTTTGACGCAGTGGTGGGCTTGAGCACGATATGGCCATATGGTGGAACTAAATCCCCATTTTTATTTATGGATTGTCTCCATATTTGATAGTCATTTCTTTTGCATGGTTGCGCTATTCTTTTTTAATATACATGTTGCTTGGTCCATAGCTGCACCGGCTTTAGATATACATGTTCAGGGTTTGCTCCCCCAATTTTTTGCTTGTTTATTATGTATTCGGTCTGACCAGACTTATGGGGTTGAGCATCCCATCCCCCACACACACCTGTACTCTATTGGTGTCCTCTATCAAGTAGATATAGGAGGAGTCCCCTGCAGTGCATTAGCACACCTTCCCAGCAAGGAGTGTTGTCTCCAAGGGTAAGAGAGGCTGGATTCACCCCTTTTTTATGGATAGTGTAGGACCCACCGATAATGGGGTACTTTGACGCAGTGGTGGGCTTGAGCACGATATGGCCATATGGTGGAACTAAATCCCCATTTTTATTTATGGATTGTCTCCATATTTGATAGTCATTTCTTTTGCATGGTTGCGCTATTCTTTTTTAATATACATATTGCTTGGTCCATAGCTGCACCGGCTTTAGATATACATGTTCAGGGTTTGCTCCCCCAATTTTTTGCTTGTTTATTATGTATTCGGTCTGACCAGACTTATGGGGTTGAGCATCCCATCCCCCACACACACCTGTACTCTATTGGTGTCCTCTATCAAGTAGATATAGGAGGAGTCCCCTGCAGTGCATTAGCACACCTTCCCAGCAAGGAGTGTTGTCTCCAAGGGTAAGAGAGGCTGGATTCACCCCTTTTTTATGGATAGTGTAGGACCCACCGATAATGGGGTACTTTGACGCAGTGGTGGGCTTGAGCACGATATGGCCATATGGTGGAACTAAATCCCCATTTTTATTTATGGATTGTCTCCATATTTGATAGTCATTTCTTTTGCATGGTTGCGCTATTCTTTTTTAATATACATGTTGCTTGGTCCATAGCTGCACCGGCTTTAGATATACATGTTCAGGGTTTGCTCCCCCAATTTTTTGCTTGTTTATTATGTATTCGGTCTGACCAGACTTATGGTGTTGAGCATCCCATCCCCCACACACACCTGTACTCTATTGGTGTCCTCTATCAAGTAGATATAGGAGGAGTCCCCTGCAGTGCATTAGCACACCTTCCCAGCAAGGAGTGTTGTCTCCAAGGGTAAGAGAGGCTGGATTCACCCCTTTTTTATGGATAGTGTAGGACCCACCGATAATGGGGTACTTTGACGCAGTGGTGGGCTTGAGCACGATATGGCCATATGGTGGAACTAAATCCCCATTTTTATTTATGGATTGTCTCCATATTTGATAGTCATTTATTTTGCATGGTTGCGCTATTCTTTTTTAATATACATGTTGCTTGGTCCATAGCTGCACCGGCTTTAGATATACATGTTCAGGGTTTGCTCCCCCAATTTTTTGCTTGTTTATTATGTATTCGGTCTGACCAGACTTATGGGGTTGAGCATCCCATCCCCCACACACACCTGTACTCTATTGGTGTCCTCTATCAAGTAGATATAGGAGGAGTCCCCTGCAGTGCATTAGCACACCTTCCCAGCAAGGAGTGTTGTCTCCAAGGGTAAGAGAGGCTGGATTCACCCCTTTTTTATGGATAGTGTAGGACCCACCGATAATGGGGTACTTTGACGCAGTGGTGGGCTTGAGCACGATATGGCCATATGGTGGAACTAAATCCCCATTTTTATTTATGGATTGTCTCCATATTTGATAGTCATTTCTTTTGCATGGTTGCGCTATTCTTTTTTAATATACATGTTGCTTGGTCCATAGCTGCACCGGCTTTAGATATACATGTTCAGGGTTTGCTCCCCCAATTTTTTGCTTGTTTATTATGTATTCGGTCTGACCAGACTTATGGGGTTGAGCATCCCATCCCCCACACACACCTGTACTCTATTGGTGTCCTCTATCAAGTAGATATAGGAGGAGTCCCCTGCAGTGCATTAGCACACCTTCCCAGCAAGGAGTGTTGTCTCCAAGGGTAAGAGAGGCTGGATTCACCCCTTTTTTATGGATAGTGTAGGACCCACCGATAATGGGGTACTTTGACGCAGTGGTGGGCTTGAGCACGATATGGCCATATGGTGGAACTAAATCCCCATTTTTATTTATGGATTGTCTCCATATTTGATAGTCATTTCTTTTGCATGGTTGCGCTATTCTTTTTTAATATACATGTTGCTTGGTCCATAGCTGCACCGGCTTTAGATATACATGTTCAGGGTTTGCTCCCCCAATTTTTTGCTTGTTTATTATGTATTCGGTCTGACCAGACTTATGGTGTTGAGCATCCCATCCCCCACACACACCTGTACTCTATTGGTGTCCTCTATCAAGTAGATATAGGAGGAGTCCCCTGCAGTGCATTAGCACACCTTCCCAGCAAGGAGTGTTGTCTCCAAGGGTAAGAGAGGCTGGATTCACCCCTTTTTTATGGATAGTGTAGGACCCACCGATAATGGGGTACTTTGACGCAGTGGTGGGCTTGAGCACGATATGGCCATATGGTGGAACTAAATCCCCATTTTTATTTATGGATTGTCTCCATATTTGATAGTCATTTATTTTGCATGGTTGCGCTATTCTTTTTTAATATACATGTTGCTTGGTCCATAGCTGCACCGGCTTTAGATATACATGTTCAGGGTTTGCTCCCCCAATTTTTTGCTTGTTTATTATGTATTCGGTCTGACCAGACTTATGGGGTTGAGCATCCCATCCCCCACACACACCTGTACTCTATTGGTGTCCTCTATCAAGTAGATATAGGAGGAGTCCCCTGCAGTGCATTAGCACACCTTCCCAGCAAGGAGTGTTGTCTCCAAGGGTAAGAGAGGCTGGATTCACCCCTTTTTTATGGATAGTGTAGGACCCACCGATAATGGGGTACTTTGACGCAGTGGTGGGCTTGAGCACGATATGGCCATATGGTGGAACTAAATCCCCATTTTTATTTATGGATTGTCTCCATATTTGATAGTCATTTCTTTTGCATGGTTGCGCTATTCTTTTTTAATATACATGTTGCTTGGTCCATAGCTGCACCGGCTTTAGATATACATGTTCAGGGTTTGCTCCCCCAATTTTTTGCTTGTTTATTATGTATTCGGTCTGACCAGACTTATGGTGTTGAGCATCCCATCCCCCACACACACCTGTACTCTATTGGTGTCCTCTATCAAGTAGATATAGGAGGAGTCCCCTGCAGTGCATTAGCACACCTTCCCAGCAAGGAGTGTTGTCTCCAAGGGTAAGAGAGGCTGGATTCACACCTTTTTTATGGATAGTGTAGGACCCACCGATAATGGGGTACTTTGACGCAGTGGTGGGCTTGAGCACGATATGGCCATATGGTGGAACTAAATCCCCATTTTTATTTATGGATTGTCTCCATATTTGATAGTCATTTCTTTTGCATGGTTGCGCTATTCTTTTTTAATATACATGTTGCTTGGTCCATAGCTGCACCGGCTTTAGATATACATGTTCAGGGTTTGCTCCCCCAATTTTTTGCTTGTTTATTATGTATTCGGTCTGACCAGACTTATGGTGTTGAGCATCCCATCCCCCACACACACCTGTACTCTATTGGTGTCCTCTATCAAGTAGATATAGGAGGAGTCCCCTGCAGTGCATTAGCACACCTTCCCAGCAAGGAGTGTTGTCTCCAAGGGTAAGAGAGGCTGGATTCACCCCTTTTTTATGGATAGTGTAGGACCCACCGATAATGGGGTACTTTGACGCAGTGGTGGGCTTGAGCACGATATGGCCATATGGTGGAACTAAATCCCCATTTTTATTTATGGATTGTCTCCATATTTGATAGTCATTTCTTTTGCATGGTTGCGCTATTCTTTTTTAATATACATGTTGCTTGGTCCATAGCTGCACCGGCTTTAGATATACATGTTCAGGGTTTGCTCCCCCAATTTATTGCTTGTTTATTATGTATTCGGTCTGACCAGACTTATGGGGTTGAGCATCCCATCCCCCACACACACCTGTACTCTATTGGTGTCCTCTATCAAGTAGATATAGGAGGAGTCCCCTGCAGTGCATTAGCACACCTTCCCAGCAAGGAGTGTTGTCTCCAAGGGTAAGAGAGGCTGGATTCACCCCTTTTTTATGGATAGTGTAGGACCCACCGATAATGGGGTACTTTGACGCAGTGGTGGGCTTGAGCACGATATGGCCATATGGTGGAACTAAATCCCCATTTTTATTTATGGATTGTCTCCATATTTGATAGTCATTTCTTTTGCATGGTTGCGCTATTCTTTTTTAATATACATGTTGCTTGGTCCATAGCTGCACCGGCTTTAGATATACATGTTCAGGGTTTGCTCCCCCAATTTATTGCTTGTTTATTATGTATTCGGTCTGACCAGACTTATGGGGTTGAGCATCCCATCCCCCACACACAGCTGTACTCTATTGGTGTCCTCTATCAAGTAGATATAGGAGGAGTCCCCTGCAGTGCATTAGCACACCTTCCCAGCAAGGAGTGTTGTCTCCAAGGGTAAGAGAGGCTGGATTCACCCCTTTTTTATGGATAGTGTAGGACCCACCGATAATGGGGTACTTTGACGCAGTGGTGGGCTTGAGCACGATATGGCCATATGGTGGAACTAAATCCCCATTTTTATTTATGGATTGTCTCCATATTTGATAGTCATTTCTTTTGCATGGTTGCGCTATTCTTTTTTAATATTAAATAAATATATAATGTTTGGGGGTTCAAAGTAATTTTCTAGTAAAAAAAAATGTTTTTCATGTAAACAAAAAGGCACAGAAAAGTCTTGGTTTTCAAGTGGTTAGAAGAGTGGGTGATGTGTGGCTAAGATTGTGCATAAAATGCCGGGACAGTTCAAACACCCCCCAAATGAATCCTTTTTGAAAAGTAGACACCCAAAGCTATTTTCTGAGAGGCATGGTGAGTCCATGGAGTATTTTATATTTTGCCACAAGTTTCGGGAAAATTATTATTTTTTTTTTTTGTTGTTTTTTTTACAGAAAGTTGTCACTAAATGATATATTGCTCACACATGCCATGGGTATATGTGAAATGACACCCCAAAATACATTCTGCTTCTTCTCCTGAGTACAATGATACCCCATGTGTGAGACTTTTTGCCAGTCTAGCCGCGTACAGGACCCGGAAAACCAATGCACACCTTTTGGCTTTCTAAGGGCGTAAATTGTTGACCTCACTCCTTACTACCTATCACCCTTTAAAATCCATAAAAAGCCAAGATGGCACAACCCCCCCCCCCCCCCCCAAATTACCCCATTTTGCAAAGTAGACTCTCCAATCTATTTGCTGAGAGACATGGTGAGTATTTTTTCTCACTACCTATAGGTAGGACATTTCTTAGGATGTCTACTTTCCAAAAAGTGGTAGTTTGGGGGGGGGGTTTCTACTGCCCCGCCATTTTAGCACTTCATGAAATGAGATAGGCAGTCAGAAATTAAAGCTGCGTAAATTTCACTATTTACACCATAGTTTGTAGACGCTATAACTTTTGCGCAAACCAATAAAAATACGCTCATTGATTTTTTTTTTGTCAAAGACATGTAGCTAAATATATTTTGGCCCAAAAAAATGACATAAATGGAGTATATTGGATATTTTTTAAAAGACAAAGTTGAAAATGTCATTTTTTTGCAAAATTTTCGCTCTTTTTTTATTAATATCGCAAAAAATAAAAAGCGCAGAGGAGATCAAATACCACCAAAAGAAAGCTCTGTTTGTGAGAAAAAAGCATAAAAAGGTACAGCATTGCATGACCGAGCAATTATCAGTTAAAGTCACGAAGTGCCAAGTTGAAAAAAGGGGTCTGGTCTTTAAGCTGCAAAATCCTCCGGTGGTAAAGTGGTTAAGGAATTTCACCTGACCAGAGTTTGGGGCACAGATGTTCATAAGTGTAAAAGATTTAGACATGTAATAGCAGGTCAGTATCGTATAGTGACCATCAGGGTCCAGGTGTGATGACTTGATCTGTAGAGGACGGGAGCATCTACCGTATATACTCGAGTATAAGCCGACTCGAATATAAGCCGAGGCCCCTAATTTTACCACAAAAAAGAGAGAAAACCTATTGACTCGAGTATAAGCCTAGGGTGGGAAATGCAGCAACTACCGGACCCAACTGGACCACCATGAGACACAAAACAGGGGCTGCGGGCATGGTACAGGAGATGGTTCAGGCATGGTACAGGAGATGGCACAGCTCATGGTACAGGTGATGGTATAGGCATGGCACAGGTCATGGTACAGGCATGGCACAGGTCATGGTACAGGAGATGGTAAAGGCATGGCACATGTGATGGTATAGACATAGCACAGGTGATGGTATAGGCATGGCATAGTAGGTACAAGCATGGCACAGTAGGTACAGGCATGGCACAGTAGGAACAGGCATGGCACAGGAGATGCAGTGCTGCGGGCATGGTACAGGAGAATGTCCTGTACCATGCCTGCAGCACTGCATGAGGAAATGCAGGGGCTGCGGAGGAGTCTCACTTACCTGTCGGTGAGGCGCCTTCGATTTAAAAATCGCGCCGCCCGGCGCCAATACATCACCGCATGCGCCGCCGATGCTCGGGAAAGCCTGTACACGTTCGGCTATTCCCGGGCATGCGGCGCATGCGCTGTGATACATCGGCGCCGGGCGGCGCCATTTTTAAAAAGACAGTGAGCCAGTGACTCGAGTATAAGCCGAGGGGGACTTTTTCAGCATGAAAAAACATGCTGAAAAACTCAGCTTATACTCGAGTATATACGGTAATTAAAATCACCACTCCAGCTTTACCATATGTATCAGAACTAATCAGAAGTAGGAAAAAACTTAGAAGCAAATTTAAAGGATCCCCCATTTCGAAAATGGGTTTCAATTGACATTAAACCTTTGACATTGTAAGATAACAGTATGGTGGAGAGGAATCCACTGGTGTACAAAAAAAAAAGCTCTATGTGAAAAATAGCAAAACACAAAAAAAAAACATAAGTCCAACAAAGACAGTAAATGGCACTCAAACAGAAGGCCTTGTAAGCCTAAAAAAAAAAAAAAAAATAGAAAAAACATGTTGAAGGCCTGAGAGGTAGATGCGTCTCAGGGGTCCAGGACCATAGCCCTGTAACATGGAGGGAGCTCTCCAACAGATCAAGGCAGATATAGGTTGCTGTCAATTAGGAACCAAACTAGGAACAAAGTGCACCGCAGGGGGGGAATTAGGAGCCCCAAAAAAGAAAAAAAATGTAATTTGACTATTAAGCTTACTTGTGAGTTCACAATTATGTCTGTACCTAGTAAGTGACTGTTATGAAAAAATATATCCTCCATTTACAGCACTTAATTTCAGCTTTAAAATGTTTTCCTAGAAACAATTGGTTAGCATCAGGACAGTATGTTAGCTATTGAATAGGCAGCAAATAGAACAGACGAAGCAGATTTTTTTATTGCAATAAAATTAGAGTATTTCCTGAAAGACAAGACCCACAAATATTGATCAGCATCTCGATAGCATGTAAGCAGCTTGGTTACATCAAAGTATAAGAGTATAAGTCGAGGCAGGTTTTATATTGAAATAAATATCAGTGCATATTTTATTGAGAGACGATTGCTACAAATATTGTTTAGTGAGTTGACAGTATAAAAAACAGCTTGGTAAGACCTCAATGTAAGGAGTAGTGACAAGGCAGGTTAAACACGTTTAGTGCTTGAATGTTTATTAATTTCAATGGCCAGAATAAACTAATATTCTGGTCAATGAAATTAATGAATGCCCAGTGAGCTTTTGCCAGTCTAATCCAGACATGATTAGGCTCATGCTTTTCCATTATATACAAAAAAATCCTGGCGCTGTGGGACAGATATCCAGGGCTCAAGGATGAGGTGGAGTGGAGTTTATCCAAAGAAACACGCCATCAGCCAAAAGTCATGTCAGGGTTGCAGCCCACCCAAAACCCAGATCCTGACTGAGAAACAAGTGTTACAACAGATAAATGGGTGTATTGGCACTCCCAGAGGCAGTAACAATGAGCTCAAAGTCAGTTTTCTTGAATTAAAATGACAATTTTATTGAAAGGCTAAAAATACTGATAAAACTGATATAATATGATGCCAACAGATGTCCGACAGAGAGGCTGTACCTTAGAAGAGGACCCAGGAGTACGGTGGAGATGCCTGTGAGTTGTAGAAACTTGATGGTAGAGACACTCACTCAGGTGCTGGAGAGGGAGAAGCAGAGAAGGGGAGGGGGGGAGAGGAAACCCCAGCCACCGCAATACACTCCAGCCGCAAGGATCGTTCAGCTTATACACCGGCGTCCGCTCCCGTTCTCGAACAGCTGAGCTGGCGCTAGGAGATGATGTCACTGGTCGCCCGCAGCTGGGTCACGGAGACGTGCTCAGCAGACCCTGATTACCACGTGACCAGGAGCGCTGAGACGAAGGAATCCTCACTGTACCGGGCACAGCACACCGCCGAGTGTGCTGTCAGCCAGTTTAAAGGGACATAGGTGGCCACAAAAATGGGGAGGATGACATGTTTCGGGCAAAGCCCTTCCTCAGATCTCCCGTGGCACAAAAAGAGGGGAAATTTAAAGGGGCAAGAGGTGAAGAGGCGTCGCCACCAACTCCCTGACTCCACCCCCAGGAACAAACCACTGGTGAAATAAACACAACAAATACAACTACAAATACAACACAACAATGCACAATGGTGGCACAAAAATATAAAACTGTAAGAATGCTATGTAAGTGTACGGAAAACAAATGGAAATTAAATGGGAAAAAAGGAAATGAAAAAATAAAATGAAGTAAAATAAAATAAAATAAAGGTAGAATTAAAATTAAAAATAAAAATACAATTGGGGATAAAAAAAAATTGTGAAATTATAAAAATTATGAAATTATAAAAATTGTAAAGAGGGGAACGAGAGTGAGTAAGGTTGCTTTAGACCACAGAGTATATATCAAGTTCTTCATTCAACCCATGGGGGGACAAGGTGTTCGACTTGTATATCCAGAACGTCTCTCTCTTGCAAAGCAAGGAGAGACGTTCATTGGTGGTCAAAGTGCCCTTGGGTACAAACCTAATTGCCCAAACCTTCAAGTCTTTAGCATCACTCTTGTGATGGGTTGCAAAATGACGGGGAACGCTATGAGGTAGTTTACAGTTTTTGGTGTTAAAACCTTGAGCAATGGCCCTACGATGCTCACCTATCCGTGTACGTAGGTGGCGGATGGTACGACCCACGTACAACAGATTACATGGGCAGTGTAAAAGCCTCTCTGTCGGACATCTGTTGGCATCATATTATATCAGTTTTATCAGCATTTTTAGTCTTTCAATAAAATTGTCATTTTAATTCAAGAAAACTGACTTTGTGCTCATTGTCACTGCCTCTGGGAGCGCCAATACACCCATTTATCTGTTGTAATGCTTTTCCATTATGCCTATTTTTGGTATGCTGGGTTGGTTTGTTGCCCTAATGCAGGGATCCTTAAACTACAGCCCTACAGCTGTTGCGGAACTATACATCCCATTAGGCATTGGAAAACTCTGGCATTCACAGACATAATTAGGCATGATGGGAATTGTAGTTCTTGAACAACTGGAGGGCCATAATTTGAAGACCCCTGCCCTAATGCCATATGTACATATTAGTCTGTCTTGGATGCCAGTGTGTTTTCTCAAAAAGTATTTATTGTCTACTTTACCATGCATTTTTTATGCTTCCATTTGACTACCAGATGTGCTCTCCTCTGTTTCAATATTTTTTTATTAAAGTTGAAACATAATACAATCAAAATAACATTGCATAGCATAGTGAGTCCATTTGTCTTATTGGAGACGTTGGGTAGGTTCGAACAACATAGATGATGCAGATTTTTCTATATGTGAGTAGTTCTTGTTTGATGGTCTGCACTAAGGAAGGGAAGTTAACCTCATACAGTTTGGACATGGGGAAGGTCAGCCTTATTCCTAAGTAACAAATAGTTTTATTGTCCAAAATATATTGGAATTCTTGTTTCAGTGCCAATTGACTTTTTACCTATGCCAATGGGCAAGATGGAAGACTTGGAGATGTTCCCCTTATAATATGATATTGTCTTCGAATTTCTCAATCTTATCATGTACCGCTCTCAAGGAAGAAGCCACATTCGTTAGGGTATGCAGGACATCATTGGCAAAGAGCCCTATTTTATGTGAATAGCCAGCTACCTCTATGCCATGTATATGGGGTTTGGTCTGATGGATTCTGCAAATAGTTCCATTATTAATTTAAAAATAATTGGGGATAAGGGGCAGCCTTGATGGGTCAAGTGAGTGTTATCATAAAGGCATCTGATAAAACATTTGATGTATTTATTTGGGCTGAGGGTCTCGAGTAAAGTGCTCAGGTGGCTGTAAATATTGATCCTTTTAAGCCAAAACTTGGAGCGTTTCTTTAAGATATCCACAGTGCACCCGGACAAAGGCTTTCCCAGCATCTAGTGTTAAGAAGGCAGCAGGATTTTTTTCCGGGATTCCATTACTGTGAGATGGTTCATCATTCTTTTAGTGCTGTCCGGGGCTTGACGGCTTTTCACAAACTCTACCTGGTATTCATTAATTAGTGAGGGGGTAACCTCGGCAATGCAAGTGGCTAACACTTTTGCAAATATTTTTAAATCCGTGTTAAAAAGTGAAATGGGGCAAACATTTTGTGGGTATACACTTTTCTTCCCTGGTTTTGGCAATGTTACAATGATAGCTTTAAGCATTTTGTCAGGAAAGGACCCGGAGGTTGCAACAGTTTTAAATACTTTTCGTAGGTGTGGGACTTATACAACAAGGAAGGATTTATAGTATTCCGAGGATAGCCCATCCACTCCCAGTGACTTATTTATAGGTAAACATTGAATACATTTGTTGATCCAAATGTGCTCTTCTCAAGATGCTGGATATACAGTACTGTTTTGAGATATATAATTGGTGACATTTCTGTATTTGTTCCCACATGATCTTTGTACATTTATATTTTGTCTCAGCCCCCTCCCTCTTCTTTATGTACCCTATATACCCTCAAAAATTTAAATTAAATTTGTTTGCAAGAAAAAAAATGAATGTTTGACATATCTAAATGCACCTAAACGTGTTTTCAAAAGCATAAAAGACCCCATTTGACACAAATTGCTTGCAGCATAGGAGCCATAGGAGAAGTTATCAGTGTCGCACAACAATGGTTTTAACAATCTCACACCCCCATGTACAACTATAGGGGTTTGGGAGGGGTAAATGTCCCCCTTGATCCTGCCACATTTCCTCACAGGGAAAAAGATCCTACCTACCTTGAGATAGCAACAAGTCCACCTCTTCCTCCTGCTGTGCCTTCAGTGCCTGGCCCATCAGGCCATGGAGTGTATGCTCTAGTAGGAACATAGAAGAGATTGTATCATTAAACCCTGCCTCATTTCAGCTTACCATTTTAGCTGCCTTTTCAAAAGGTGCCAAAATTCTGCAAGCATCTTGAAAGATGACCACTGATATAATGAAAAGAACATCATATTTCCAGAACTTGTCCTTGTACCATAATTGTAAAGGTATTTATTGATGGCACATTACTGCTGACAATTGCTGAACTATAGTGCATGGTAATGTCACAGATGAGGCGGCTTCGCTGGCAGCTTAGGTTGGTAGTGCATTTCTACTTGGTAAACCCTGGCCAGGTATGCCTACCCAATGTGCATTGTGGCCTGGGGAAGGACCACCTAAATGCCAGGGTACTTCATAATAAACTGCTGCACCACCAAGTTGAGGACATATGCCAGGCAAGGTAAATGTGTGAATTTTTCCTGGAGAAGTGTAGTCAGCAGGGCAATTCTGTTGTCACACATTACATTGCCTGGCTAAAGATGACATGGTGCCATATACCTATTTGCCTGGGCCTGAAGAGCTTCCAGCACTGCTGACCCAGTGTTGATCCTGACCCCAGGATGAGTGGCAGTGTTTATCCTGAGATGTTATATATGCTCAGGGGAGCTTGGGGTAAAACGTTGATTCTGAGGACATGAAAGAAAGGAAAGGAGGCGCAACCACCTAGTGCATTACCCATGGTACTGTATAAAATTTTTAATAAAAAATGCCAAATGCATACTTACAAACATGCAGAAATAAAATCGTGTTCCAAATTCCTGTCACACGTGTGCTGGAACATGTCCTTTAATATGCGACCGCTAACGCGTTTCGGGAGTCAAGCCCCCTTCTTCAGAGCCAGTGAGGAGGAGGAGGCAGTAAGGTTGACTGGGATGTCACCATTGGTCAAGACACTTGGCGGCTGCTTCAGTGATGTGCCTTGTTCTGCATTCTTCCCAGGTTGCCAGAAGATTTATCCAATGTGCTGTGAAGGATATGTAATAACTCCACCCATGCTTACTGGACCACATGTCCATGGTCATGTGTACCAAGGCCAGACACAGCACATTCCAAATGCTGTTGGAAGGCAGGGATGGTCTTTTGGGCAAAATTATGGTGGCTAGGTAACTGCTGATGTTATGTAGCACAGGCCTATCTCCCAGAAGGGGGATAAATCCATGAGCTGGAATGATTTTGGCAGCCTTGCCAAGCTGGCATTAGGACTGTGGGTTAAACTTCAGAGCTCTGTGTACTGGCTCTGGGGATAGCAGTGTACCTGTGGTGCAGTTCTATTAATGGATTAGGATGCTGCTCCTTATGGTTTTCAGCAAGCTGCCCCTACTCTTGGGGGAAAACTGCTCTGCTTCTCCCTTAGAACTTTCCTCCTCCGCCATTGGTGACATCTATGGATGGTCTACAAACCTCATCACCTACCCTCTGTTCATCACTGGAGCCTACTTGGCAGTAAGCTCCAGCTGCTGCAACATAATTGACTTTTACTAATCCCTGCTCGATGCCTCTTTCCTTTGTGGTCTTGCCACTATCTTCTGCATCCTCAATATATTGACTTCAGTCACTCTCCTGCAGAAAGTCAGTGATCAAATAATTCCACCAACTCCTCGTTTCCAGTTTAGTCGGCGATGGTGGGATTAAGGTAACGGATAATTTGCTGCTCTGTACCTGACTAGAGAAAGAGTAAAGGCCCGTGCACATGATAAGAAAATCAGAAGTAAATTTTTGTCTGATGAATGATCTGTCAATTTTCGGATCGTTAGTATAGTGCTTTCGATAGCTGATTACGAATTTTGGGATGACAAAAACTGAATGCGCAGGCTATAACATGTTTATTATACGTAAACACAATGTCCGATTTTAATTTAATTAGTACATTTTTCACCTGAAAAAAATAGTTAGAGCAAGACTACACATGCTCAGAAGAAAAAGAATGCATACAAAATAATTCAACACATTACATCACTTCTGAAGTTGAATTCTTCCGTATGAGAATTTTCTTATGAAAGTAACCTCTTCACTTTCAATATGAGACTAGCATGCAACAAAAAACAGATGTAAATTTGTCTTATAATCTGATCGTGTGTACAAGGCTTAAGGCTTTGTCAGCCACTCAAATGCATATTACTGTATAGCACTGACAGAAAAGGCAGACATGCCCTGCCCCTTGATGTTGGCGCCCAACCACCACCTTGTCCTGCAGAATCTGCTCGTCCCCCTACTACGTCAGCATGAAAAACTTATACCATTCCCTTTAGGCCTACCTAACATTTTTAATAAAGAGGATTATGTAGGCTTTAAGCGGTCAATTCTCTTTTTTGATATTACTGAATAGAAAGTGCACCATGTAAGGGAAATATTTTTCCCTACTAAGTCAATTCTTTGACTGACTTTAAATGTTGTTCTCAGCTCTATTAAGAACCTGAATCTTTACATATTTACCCACAAATATTATTAAAAGATTTCTATTTTTAAACCTAGACCTCTACCGTATTCCAACTGGAATATCATTTTTCTGTGTCCACAATACATTTGTGTGCAACTGTGGTTACCATACACTTATGGGTTCAATTCTTTTTCAGTTTTGAGTTAACAAATGATAAAGGAATAACCATACTTTTTTTTTTTCTTTTTAAAGTTATACTTTAAATAACAACCCCATAATCCCCTAATTCCTATACTCACTTTTCCTGCTTCTCGGAGATCTAAATTTGTGACCTGCTGGCAACCAAACAACTGCTGAAGAATGTCTCAGTCAGGCTTTTTTCTCCCATTTTAAGAATAACTGTAGTAAAATTACATCTACAATTACAGTTATCCATTAAAGTAAATGTGTTCTTTGTCCCCAAAGGGCAAAAAAAATGTTTCTTCCCAGGAAACAAAGATAAATACCTGGCATTTTCATTAACAGGATGCACCTTACTTACTTTCCTTCTTCTTCTTGGTGCTTGGTGGCTGGTCATTCAGGCACCAAGTACTGTCATATAGGAGCAGAGATAGAAAGTCCTCAACCCTGTGTAAGCTCATGACTTTGAGGTTACACACAAGTTTTTTTTCCCAGTGAATGCTAAGGTAAGTGTGTGTGGGCAGGGGGGTTGAGTAGGTCATGGGGAGGTTCACAATAAAGCAAATAATAAAGCAATAGGTTCCTTTAACCACTTGCCGACTGCCTAACGCCGATCTACGCCGTCAGTCAGCCCCTCACAGGCAAAGTGACGTAGGGCTACGTCACTAGCTTGTGAGGGTCTAGGGAGCGAGCGCGCGCCCCCGGAGGCGCGCTCCCGCGTGGTCACGGACCCCCCCGCGCGTGTGACCAGCGGACCTGATGTCCGCCGGTCACTCGGCGATCGGCGGGGGAGAGGGAGAATGTCAGGCAGCTTGTGTAAACAAGCTGCCTGTCATTCTCCTCGCTGTAAAGACACTGATAAAACGGATCTAGTATGTAGATCCGTTGATCAGTGTCCTTACAGCTCAAGCCACAGCCAATCACAGTAGAAAGCATGCCCCTAGGGATACACACAGCCCCTCCCTTCCAAATAAAGTTAACCCCTTCACAACCAGTGTATTTTTACAGTAACAGTGCATATGTATAGCACTGATTACTGTAGAAATGTCACTGGTAACCCCAAAAGTGTCACAAATGTCAGTCAAGGGTCCGATCTGTCCGCCCCAACGTCGCAGTACCGCAAAAAAAATCACAGATCGCCACCATTACGCGTTAAAAAAAAAACAACAAAAATGACAAAAATCTTTCCCTTTGTTAGTAAACGCGATAACTTTTGCGCAAACCAATCAAAATACGCTTTTTGCGATTTTTTTTACCAAACATAAATAGCATAAAGCAAATTGGCCGAAAATTTTAAAAAATTTTGATTTTTACTTTTTTTTTGGGGGGAATTTCATATAAAAAAATTTGAAAAATATTGTTATTTTTGCAAAATTGACGCTCTTTTTTTGTTTATAGCGCGTGATCAAAAAATCGCACAGGTGATCAAATACCACCAAAAGAAAGCTCTGTTTGTGGGAAAAAAAGGACGTCAAATTCGTTTAGGTACAGCGTCGCACGACCGCGCAATTGTCCGTTAAAGTCACGCAAAGAATCGCAAAATACCCCCTGGTCAGGAAGGGGGTAAAATCTTCCGGGGCTTAAGTGGTTAAAACCGGCATCAAAAATAAAAATACCTTTTAATTCACAGGGCACCGGTTTCAATATTTTCATACTGTAATTTTGTTTACCTAAAACCAGGAAATAAATGAAACCAAGGGTGGCAAATGATTTTGATGCTGGTGGATAACACCCACACTGCCTATAAAACTGTAAGTGTATAATATTTTCAAGAAATTTCTACCACTTTCAACAAGTCTTCATTCCCAAAAATGACTAAAAGGATTAGGACAATCTACTGCCAAGTTAATTAATAGCATAAAATAATCTGAATTATTGGTGATAAGTTGTCCTGATTAGGGTTGAGCGGACACCTAGATGTCCGTGTTCGACGGGTTCGGCCGAACTTTAAAAAAAAGTCCGGGTCCGTGTCCCGGACTTTTACCGAACTTTTCCCGGACACCGAACCCCATTGAAGTCAATGGGGACCCGAACTTTAAGGCACTAAAATGGCTCTAAAACACCAAAGGAAAGGGCTAGAGTGCTGCAAATGGCAGCAAAACGTAATTAAGAGCATGGCAAGTGCTCTGCAAACAAATGTGGATAGGGAAATAACTTAAAACAACAAAAAAAAACAGAAAAATAAAACAATGTTCTTCTTCATCTCTGAAGGACGAGGCCCATATGGAGTAGGAGGGAGGTTGAGGTGGTGGTGGATGTGGCGGTGACATAGGCGTGCGCACAGGGTGTGCTGGGTGTGCCTGGGCACACCCTAATCACCTAGGGCACATAGCATTGCCAGTGAGGAGATGGGAAAGATCTCCCTGGGACCTGCTCTGCTCTATTTCTCCTTGCCTACAGGTACATGGCCCCGATACATTACTCTCCCTGCTGGCAAACACATGCATGTGTATTTCAACTTTGGGGTGCACACCTTAATGCAATAGGCTGCGCACACCTATGGGCGGTGTAGGTGGAAGCGGCGGTGGAGGAGGACCAGGGCCGGATTAACAGCATCATGGGCTTGGTGCTGAGGATTTTGAAGGGCCTTAAGGGCCGTGCCTTGCCATGCACCCAGAGGAGGAAGGGTGCAGCCATGCATGCCTAATTCAACATGGGATGCTGTCTCTGAAGCCCATAAACACATCCATGCATCGCCAACTGTCCCTCCTTGTCCGGCCTTCACGCTGTGTGGGGAGGTTCTGAGGGTGCTGCCTGGGGAAGCGAGCATAGAAGCCAGACTTCTGTGTTTACAAGTGACAGAAGAGCGGTAACAGTGAATATGGCCAACCCGGGGCCTATATAAAAGGTAGGGGCCTGGAGCTGCAGCTCCAATAGCCCCTACATTAATCTGGCCCTGAGGAGGAGGACGAGGTAGCCAACACTGCTTCTTTTCAAAAATTTTAAATGAGGGTACACCCCAAAAGAGTGAGAAAGAGCAAAAATGGAACAATGGGTGGGTAAGGTCGGTATCCATTGCTATTCTGCATAAGGTACGGAAAAGTCCCGTGGGATCCATGCCTGGTTCATTTTAATGAACGTGAGCTTGTCCACATTGTCTCTGGACAGGCGGCTGCGCTTGTCTGTTATAACGCCCCCAGCCGTGCTAAATACCCGTTCAGATAATACACTGGCTGCAGGGCACGCCAGCACCTCCAAGGCGTAAAGGGCAAGCTCAGGCCATGTGCCCAATTTGGAGACCCAGAAGTTGAAGGGGGCAGACCCGTCATTCACTACATGTAGGCGTGTGCACACATACTGCTCCACCATGTTGGTAAAATGCTGCCTCCTGCTAAGACGTTCCATCTGAGCTGCTGGTGCTGCTGTTTGTTGTGGCGTGCTGACAAAGCTTTTCCACATTTCGGCCATGCTAACCCTGCCTTCTGAGGTGCTGGCGGTGCCCTGGTTGCGTTGGCGACCTCCTCCTCCTCCTCTGCCTTGTGCTTCCACTGTGGCCCCGCTGTCAGATGGGAATGCCAGCAGCATGGCGTCTACCAGCGTGCGCTTGTACTCGCGCATCTTGCGATCGCGCTCCAGTGAGTGAATTAAGGACGGTACGTTGTCCTTGTAACGGGGATCCAGCAGCGTGGCCACCCAGTAATCAGCACAAGTTAGAATGTGGGCAACTCGGCGGTCGTTGTGGAGACACTGCAGCATGTAATCGCTCATGTGTGCCAGGCTGCCCAGAGGCGACGAAAGGCTGTCCTCTGTGGGAGGTGTATCGTCCGTGTCCTCTGTATCCCCCCAGCCACGCACCAGTGATGGCCATGAGCTGGCCTGGGTGCCACCCTGCTGTGAACATGGTTCCATCTCCTCCTCCAGCTCCTCCTCCTCCTCATCCTCCTCATCCTCCAGAACTGTGCCCCTGCTGGACAATTGTGTCCCTGGCGTTTGTGTGTGCAGGAACCCACCCTCGGAGCCCCTTGCGAATGACTGCCCTGAAAGCCTTTGAAATGTTACCTCTTCATCCTCCTCCTCCTCCTCCTCCTCATCCTGTGCCACATCCTCTTCCATCATCGCCCAAATTGTTTTTTCAAGGAGGCATAGAAGTGGGATAGTTAAGCTGAGAATGGCGTCATTGCCACTGGCCATGTTGGTGGAGTACCCAAAACAGCGCAACAAGGCACAATATATGCAAATGTCAAATATGCAAACTATGCCGCAATTTAATGTTTTTTACACCAAAAGGGTGTGTATTGAATAGCGGAATAGGATAAAAAACTGTGTATCTCACACGTACAAACACAGACTAGGCCCGATTAAATTTTTTCCTACCCTAAAGGGAGGATGAGGAAGAGGAGTATGGAACATGCAGCACCCTCAAATCTTCAGAAGTATGAGATGAACCCCAAAAACTTGGAAAGGTGGATCTCTCTCACACGTACCAACACAGACTATCCCCCAATTTAACTGATCCCCAAAGGTTTTTGATTAAATAGCGGAATAGAAAATATGATCCAAAAAAAGTGTATGTATATCACACGTACACAACCACACTAGGCCCCAATTACTATTGTTTGTACCCCTAAAAGGCTAGATGAGGAGTAGGGGGGGTATGGAACAGGCAGCACCCTCAAACCTTCAGAAGTATGAGATGAACCCCAACAACTTGGAAAGGTGGATCTCTCTCACACGTACCAACACAGACTATCCCCCAATTTAACTGATCCCCAAAGGTTTTTGATTAAATAGCGGAATAGAAAATATGATCCAAAAAAAGTGTATGTATATCACACGTACACAACCACACTAGGCCCCAATTACTATTGTTTGTACCCCTAAAAGGCTAGATGAGGAGTAGGGGGGGTATGGAACAGGCAGCACCCTCAAACCTTCAGAAGTATGAGATGAACCCCAACAACTTGGAAAGGTGGATCTCTCTCACACGTACCAACACAGACTATCCCCCAATTTAACTGATCCCCAAAGGTTTTTGATTAAATAGCGGAATAGAAAATATGATCCAAAAAAAGTGTATGTATATCACACGTACACAACCACACTAGGCCCCAATTACTATTGTTTGTACCCCTAAAAGGCTAGATGAGGAGTAGGGGGAGTATGGAACAGGCAGCACCCTCAAACCTTCAGAAGTATGAGATGAACCCCAACAACTTGGAAAGGTGGATCTCTCTCACACGTACCAACACAGACTATCCCCCAATTTAACTGATCCCCAAAGGTTTTTGATTAAATAGCGGAATAGAAAATATGATCCAAAAAAAGTGTATGTATATCACACGTACACAACCACACTAGGCCCCAATTACTATTGTTTGTACCCCTAAAAGGCTAGATGAGGAGTAGGGGGGGTATGGAACAGGCAGCACCCTCAAACCTTCAGAAGTATGAGATGAACCCCAACAACTTGGAAAGGTGGATCTCTCTCACACGTACCAACACAGACTATCCCCCAATTTAACTGATCCCCAAAGGTTTTTGATTAAATAGCGGAATAGAAAATATGATCCAAAAAAAGTGTATGTATATCACACGTACACAACCACACTAGGCCCCAATTACTATTGTTTGTACCCCTAAAAGGCTAGATGAGGAGTAGGGGGGGTATGGAACAGGCAGCACCCTCAAACCTTCAGAAGTATGAGATGAACCCCAACAACTTGGAAAGGTGGATCTCTCTCACACGTACCAACACAGACTATCCCCCAATTTAACTGATCCCCAAAGGTTTTTGATTAAATAGCGGAATAGAAAATATGATCCAAAAAAAGTGTATGTATATCACACGTACACAACCACACTAGGCCCCAATTACTATTGTTTGTACCCCTAAAAGGCTAGATGAGGAGTAGGGGGAGTATGGAACAGGCAGCACCCTCAAACCTTCAGAAGTATGAGATGAACCCCAACAACTTGGAAAGGTGGATCTCTCTCACACGTACCAACACAGACTATCCCCCAATTTAACTGATCCCCAAAGGTTTTTGATTAAATAGCGGAATAGAAAATATGATCCAAAAAAAGTGTATGTATATCACACGTACACAACCACACTGGGCCCCAATTACTATTGTTTGTACCCCTAAAAGGCTAGATGAGGAGTAGGGGGAGTATGGAACAGGCAGCACCCTCAAACCTTCAGAAGTATGAGATGAACCCCAACAACTTGGAAAGGTGGATCTCTCTCACACGTACCAACACAGACTATCCCCCAATTTAACTGATCCCCAAAGGTTTTTGATTAAATAGCGGAATAGAAAATATGATCCAAAAAAAGTGTATGTATATCACACGTACACAACCACACTAGGCCCCAATTACTATTGTTTGTACCCCTAAAAGGCTAGATGAGGAGTAGGGGGGGTATGGAACAGGCAGCACCCTCAAACCTTCAGAAGTATGAGATGAACCCCAACAACTTGGAAAGGTGGATCTCTCTCACACGTACCAACACAGACTATCCCCCAATTTAACTGATCCCCAAAGGTTTTTGATTAAATAGCGGAATAGAAAATATGATCCAAAAAAAGTGTATGTACAGTGGGTACGGAAAGTATTCAGACCCCCTTAAATTTTTCACTCTTTGTTATATTGCAGCCATTTGCTAAAATCATTTAAGTTCATTCTTCTTCCTCATGAATGTACACATAGCTCCCCATATTGACGGAAAAACACAGAATTGTTGACATTGTTGCAGATTTATTAAAAAAGAAAAACTGAAATATCACATGGTCCTAAGTATTCAGACCCTTTGCTGTGACACTCATATATTTAACTCAGGTGTTTTCCATTTCTTCTGATCATCCTTGAGATGGTTCTACACCTTCATTTGAGTCCAGCTGTGTTTGATTATACTGATTGGACTTGATTAGGAAAGCCACACACCTGTCTATATAAGACCTTCCAGATCACAATGCATGTCAGAGCAAATGAGAATCATGAGGTCAAAGGAACTGCCTGAAGAGCTCAGCGACAGAATTGTGGCAAGGCACAGATCTGGCCAAGGTTACAAAAAGATTTCTGCTGCACTTAAGGTTCCTAAGAGCACAGTGGCCTCCATAATCCTCAAATGGAAGACGTTTGGGACGACCAGAACCCTTCCTAGAGCTGGCCGTCCGGCCAAACTGAGCTATCGGGGGAGAAGAGCCTTGGTGAGAGAGGTAAAGAAGAACCCAAAGATCACTGTGGCTGAGCTCCAGAGATGCAGTCAGGAGATGGGAGAAAGTTGTAGAAAGTCAACCATCACTGCAGCCCTCCACCAGTCGGGGCTTTATGGCAGAGTGGCCCGACGGAAGCCTCTCCTCAGTGTAAGACACATGAAAGCCCGCATGGAGTTTGCTAAAAAACACCTGAAGGACTCCAAGATGGTGAGAAATAAGATTCTCTGGTCTGATGAGACCAAAATAGAACTTTTTGGCCTTAATTCTAAGCGGTATGTGTGGAGAAAATGAGGCACTGCTTATCACCTGTCCAATACAGTCCCAACAGTGAAGCATGGTGGTGGCAGCATCATGCTGTGGGGGTGTTTTTCAGCTGCAGGGACAGGACTACTGGTTGCAATCGAGAGAAAGATGAATGCGGCCAAGTACAGGGATATCCTGGACAAAAACCTTCTCCAGAGTGCTCTGGACCTCAGACTGGGCCGAAGGTTTACCTTCCAACAAGACAATGACCCTAAGCACACAGCTAAAATAACGAAGGAGTGGCTTCACAACAACTCCGTGACTGTTCTTGAATGGCCCAGCCAGAGCCCTGACTTAAACCCAATTGAGCATCTCTGGAGAGACCTAAAATGGCTGTCCACCAACGTTTACCATCCAACCTGACAGAACTGGAGAGGCTCTGCAAGGAGGAATGGCAGAGGATCCCCAAATCCAGGTGTGAAAGACTTGTTGCATCTTTCCCAAAAAGACTCCTGGCTGTATTAGATCAAATGGGGGCTTCTACTAAATACTGAGCAAAGGGTCTGAATACTTAGGACCATGTGATATTTCAGTTTTTCTTTTTTAATAAATCTGCAACAATGTCAACAATTCTGTGTTTTTCTGTCAGTATGGGGTGCTATGTGTACATTCATGAGGAAGAAGAATGAACTTAAATGATTTTAGCAAATGGCTGCAATATAACAAAGAGTGAAAAATTTAAGGGGGTTTGAATACTTTCCGTACCCACTGTATATCACACGTACACAACCACACTAGGCCCCAATTACTATTGTTTGTACCCCTAAAAGGCTAGGAGTAGGGGGAGTATGGAACAGGCAGCACCCTCAAACCTTCAGAAGTATGAGATGAACCCCAACAACTTGGAAAGGTGGATCTCTCTCACACGTACCAACACAGACTATCCCCCAATTTAACTGATCCCCAAAGGTTTTTGATTAAATAGCGGAATAGAAAATATGATCCAAAAAAAGTGTATGTATATCACACGTACACAACCACACTAGGCCCCAATTACTATTGTTTGTACCCCTAAAAGGCTAGATGAGGAGTAGGGGGGGTATGGAACAGGCAGCACCCTCAAACCTTCAGAAGTATGAGATGAACCCCAACAACTTGGAAAGGTGGATCTCTCTCACACGTACCAACACAGACTATCCCCCAATTTAACTGATCCCCAAAGGTTTTTGATTAAATAGCGGAATAGAAAATATGATCCAAAAAAAGTGTATGTATATCACACGTACACAACCACACTAGGCCCCAATTACTATTGTTTGTACCCCTAAAAGGCTAGGAGTAGGGGGAGTATGGAACAGGCAGCACCCTCAAACCTTCAGAAGTATGAGATGAACCCCAACAACTTGGAAAGGTGGATCTCTCTCACACGTACCAACACAGACTATCCCCCAATTTAACTGATCCCCAAAGGTTTTTGATTAAATAGCGGAATAGAAAATATGATCCAAAAAAAGTGTATGTATATCACACGTACACAACCACACTAGGCCCCAATTACTATTGTTTGTACCCCTAAAAGGCTAGGAGTAGGGGGAGTATGGAACAGGCAGCACCCTCAAACCTTCAGAAGTATGAGATGAACCCCAACAACTTGGAAAGGTGGATCTCTCTCACACGTACCAACACAGACTATCCCCCAATTTAACTGATCCCCAAAGGTTTTTGATTAAATAGCGGAATAGAAAATATGATCCAAAAAAAGTGTATGTATATCACACGTACACAACCACACTAGGCCCCAATTACTATTGTTTGTACCCCTAAAAGGCTAGATGAGGAGTAGGGGGGGTATGGAACAGGCAGCACCCTCAAACCTTCAGAAGTATGAGATGAACCCCAACAACTTGGAAAGGTGGATCTCTCTCACACGTACCAACACAGACTATCCCCCAATTTAACTGATCCCCAAAGGTTTTTGATTAAATAGCGGAATAGAAAATATGATCCAAAAAAAGTGTATGTATATCACACGTACACAACCACACTAGGCCCCAATTACTATTGTTTGTACCCCTAAAAGGCTAGGAGTAGGGGGAGTATGGAACAGGCAGCACCCTCAAACCTTCAGAAGTATGAGATGAACCCCAACAACTTGGAAAGGTGGATCTCTCTCACACGTACCAACACAGACTATCCCCCAATTTAACTGATCCCCAAAGGTTTTTGATTAAATAGCGGAATAGAAAATATGATCCAAAAAAAGTGTATGTATATCACACGTACACAACCACACTGGGCCCCAATTACTATTGTTTGTACCCCTAAAAGGCTAGATGAGGAGTAGGGGGAGTATGGAACAGGCAGCACCCTCAAACCTTCAGAAGTATGAGATGAACCCCAACAACTTGGAAAGGTGGATCTCTCTCACACGTACCAACACAGACTATCCCCCAATTTAACTGATCCCCAAAGGTTTTTGATTAAATAGCGGAATAGAAAATATGATCCAAAAAAAGTGTATGTATATCACACGTACACAACCACACTGGGCCCCAATTACTATTGTTTGTACCCCTAAAAGGCTAGATGAGGAGTAGGGGGAGTATGGAACAGGCAGCACCCTCAAACCTTCAGAAGTATGAGATGAACCCCAACAACTTGGAAAGGTGGATCTCTCTCACACGTACCAACACAGACTATCCCCCAATTTAACTGATCCCCAAAGGTTTTTGATTAAATAGCGGAATAGAAAATATGATCCAAAAAAAGTGTATGTATATCACACGTACACAACCACACTAGGCCCCAATTACTATTGTTTGTACCCCTAAAAGGCTAGATGAGGAGTAGGGGGAGTATGGAACAGGCAGCACCCTCAAATCTTCAGAAGTATGAGATTGTGTTCACTGTACCCCACAAAGATTGAGTTCACTGCACCCCACAATGATTGTGTTCACTGCACCCCACAAAGATTGTGTTCACTGCACCTCACAAAGATTGTGTTCACTGTACCCCCCAAAGATTGTGTTCACTGCACCCCACAAAGATTCTGTTCACTGTACCCCACAAAGATTGTGTTCACTGCACCCTAAAAGGATGTTGTTCACTGCACCCCACAAAGATTGTGTTCACTGCACCCTAAAAGGATGTTGTTCACTGCACCCCAAAAAGATTGTGTTCACTGTACCCCCCCAAAGATTGTGTTCACTGCACCCCACAAAGATTGTGTTCACTGCACCCCAAAAAGATTGTGTTCACTGTACCCCCCAAAGATTGTGTTCACTGCACCCCAAAAAGATTGTGTTCACTGTACCCCCCAAAGATTGTGTTCACTGCACCCCACAAAGATTCTGTTCACTGTACCCCACAAAGATTGTGTTCACTGCACCCCAAAAAGATTGTGTTCACTGTACCCCCCCAAAGATTGTGTTCACTGCACCCCACAAAGATTCTGTTCACTGCACCCCACAAAGGATTTTGTTCACTGCACCCCAAAAAGATTGTGTTCACTGCACCCCAAAAAGGATTTTGATCACTGCACCCCAAAAAGGATGTTGTTCACTGCACCCCAAAAATGATTTTGTTCACTCCACCCCAAAAAGATTGTGTTCACTGCACCCCACAAAGATTGTGTTCACTGCACCCCAAAAAGATTGTGTTCACTGTACCCCCCAAAGATTGTGTTCACTGCACCCCACAAAGATTCTGTTCACTGTACCCCACAAAGATTGTGTTCACTGCACCCCAAAAAGATTGTGTTCACTGCACCCCAAAAAGGATGTTGTTCACTGCACCCCAAAAAGGATGTTGTTCACTCCACCCCAAAAAGATTGTGTTCACTGCACCCCACAAAGATTGTGTTCACTGCACCCCAAAAAGATTGTGTTCACTGCACCCCAAAAATGATTTTGTTCACTGCACCCCAAAAAGGATTTTGTTCACTGCACCCCAAAAAGGATGTTGTTCACTCCACCCCAAAAAGATTGTGTTCACTGCACCCCAAAAAGATTGTGTTCACTGCACCCCACAAAGGATTTTGTTCACTGCACCCCAAAAAGATTGTGTTCACTGCACCCCAAAAAGGATGTTGTTCACTGCACCCCAAAAAGGATTTTGTTCACTGCACCCCAAAAAGATTGTGTTCACTGCACCCCACAAAGGATTTTGTTCACTGCACCCCACAAAGATTGTGTTCACTGCACACCAAAAAGGATTGTGTTCACTGCACCCCAAAAAGATTTTGTTCACTGCACCCCAAAAAGATTGTGTTCACTGCAGCCCAAAAAGATTGTGTTCACTGCAGCCCAAAAAGATTGTGTTCACTGCAGCCCAAAAAGATTGTGTTCACTGCAGCCCAAAAAGATTGTGTTCACTGCAGCTCACACACAGAAAAATGGATGTGGATCACTGACACCTGCCTATCTCCAATCCCACACCACACAGCAATATCGATTGTAGTTTGTAGAACACAGTTTCCCTAAAATTCAGCAGACTCTGTCCCTAACAGGATTGAGAAGAGATCGTAGATCAGGATTGAGTGCAGATTCACCCCACCCCCCACACAGTAATATCGATTGTAGTTTGTAGAAGACACTGACCCTATAATTCAGCAGACTCTATCCCTAAAATGCCTACAACTCGCCCTGCCTAAACACTCCGACCTGTCCCTCAATTCTATCCGGACACAAATGGTTTTTTCCTGCCTATCTTTCCCTAATCAGCAGCCAGCACATTGATGTGTGCTCTGTCCCTTAGCTAAGCAGCAGAATGACGCTGCTGCGGCGGCTGCCTCGAACTTATAAAGACTTGGTCACATGCTTCAGACGGCCAATCACAGCTACTAAGACATTTGCAGGCATGGCTGGGATGGCTTAAGGCACACCAGTTAAACGATTGTTGATTGGCTGTTGAAAGCCCGCCATGAAAAGAGCGCCAAAGCATGCAAAACCCGGAAATAAAACGACCGAACACGGATTTTTACCCGAACATACAGTAAAGTGTCCGTGTCCGTGTTCGGGTAAAAAAAATCCAATTATTCGGTACGAACACGAATAATACAGTCCGTGTTCGCTCAACACTAGTCCTGATCTACTCAGTTGTTTTATATTTATATTTTTTGTTTTTGTTTATCCTTTGGGAAGATTTCTCACCATGGTAAGAGACAAAAATGAGACGGTGAATCGTGGGTAACTATAAGTCCCGGTTCACATTTGTGCGATGCAGGAATGCTGTGAATATACAGCGTGTTCCCGCATCGCATCCGCACCCCTGGCAGTTCATACTGCCACATGTGATATGCAGGGGGTGTCAATTAAAAGTTAACGACACCCCCAGTTGAGATCGCATATCACAGTGCGATCTGCAAGTTCGCACAGAATCGGATCGCACTAGTGTGAACCACCATGCGATCTGATTCTGCTGCCGATAAAAAAAAGGGTCCTGTGCGTGTTTAGTGCGATTGCGGTGCGAATTCAGCCATACAAACTGTATGGCTGAAATTTGCACCGCACAGAGATCGCATGTAATTTAGGAGCAGTGGGCTCCGAATTACATGCAATCTCTGTGATGGCACTAATGTGAACCCGGCACAAACCTGATAAAGTTTCTAACTCATCCCCACTTTTTTAAAAATTAAAAAACAAGTAAAATTTTGACTGTAGTTTCAATACATACTACACTTTATTTTCTATCTCCTATAGCTATTATATATTTTTTTACTTTTGCTTGCTGATTTTGATATTAGCTTTTAGCTCTGGTGAAGAGGGTGCCAGCTATCAATGTGCTGGCTTCTTAATTTTAACTACAGATAAACCTTTTTTTTTTTTAACCTTTCCACAAGAGTGACTTCCATCTCATTTTGGATCAATTTCTACCTAACCTTACCCATAAGAGTTCAAGTATTATTCTCATGTTCCACAATCATAGGTCACATGACTGGTTTGTGCAGTCAGTCCCAGCTGGTATAAGAACGGAATGCTTACCTGCAATGCTCTCTCTGCAGGCTAGTAATCAAGCCAATCTCTTTCTTCAGTGCAGTGCATCTCTCTCAACAGGACTGCTGAGGTCAATCTCTCCAGAACAGTGTTTTTCTTTTCTATGGCAGACTCTTAGTACCGCCACAATAGTTCCATTCTCTCACTTTTCAGGGCATGGTTGAGGTGACTGTAGTTGTGTTAATGTTTTTGCAACATAAATAACTGAGTACTGTCCATGATACTTCTTTTTTTTTTTTTTTTGCACTAACATTCAAATTTTCAGGACAAGCTGTTTGGGGACATTAGATTAATCTCTACTTGTTTTAAAGGAATGTATATGTTAATGTCACCGCACTACTATAAATATATAGACTGATGCGACAAATCAAATAAGAGGTCAGAAAGGCGTACAGCTGTATATTAACCACTTGACGACCAGCCGCCGTCGTTTTGCTGCGGCAGGTCGACTTTATTCCTTGAAACGATGTACCTGTACATTGCTTAGTGTAATAGACAGTGGAGGCTCGCACACGTGCCGATTGGCCATTTAGGAACATAGGTCTCTGTGTTCAGCTATTGAGTACATCCCCCACATTGTTAGAAAGCACTCCCTAGGAGCACACTTAAAGCGGTAGTATCCCGCTTTTTTACACTTTTCACCTACAGGTAAGCCTATAATAAGGCTTACCTGTAGGTACAATTAATATCTCCTAAACTGGCACCTTCCGGCGGACCTTCAGTTTTGCTTGCCGGGAGCTTGCCGGAAAATCACTCCCGCGCGCATGTGCAGGAGTGACGTCATCGCGGCTCCGGCCAATCACAGCCCTGGAGCCGCCGAACCCGGAAGAGACGGCGAGGGATCATGGCAGCGCCCGCAGCGATGTCCGGGGGTCCGTGTCGGGGCTTTGTTCTAAGGTAAGTAATACATAATGAGCTAGTATGCGATGCATACTAGCTCATTATGCCTTTGTCTTGCAGGGTTTTTTTTTTTCGCGATTTTGGGTTTACAACCGCTTTAACCCTTTGATCGCCCCTGGTGCCAGTGTAATTAGTACAGTAACCATGCATATTTTTAGCACTGATTGCTGTAGTAATGTCGCTGGTCTCCTCAAAGTGTCAAAAGTGTCAGTTAGGTGTCTGATCTGTCCGCCGCAATGACGCAGCCCCGCTAAAAATCGCTAATCGCCGCCATTACTAGTAAAAAATAAATAAATAAATAAAAATGATATAACTCTATCTCCTAGTTTGTAGACACAAGAACGTTTACGCAAACCAATCAATATACAGGTACTGTATTGGGAATTTTTTTTACTAAAAATATGTAGCAGAATATATATTGGCCTAAATTGATGAATTTTTTTTTTTACTGGATATGTTTTATAGCAGAAAGTAAAAAATATAATTTTTTTCAGAAATGTTGCTCTTTTTTTTTAGCGCAAAAAATAAAAACCGCAGAGGTGATCAAATAGTGCCAACAGAAAGTTCTATTTGTGGGGAAAAAAAGGACATCAATTTTATTTGGGCACAGCGTCGCACGACCGGGCAATTGTCAGTTAAAGTAACACAGTGTCGTATTGCAAAAAATGGCCTGGTCATTAAAGGGGTAAAACCTTCTGGTCCTTAAGTGGTTAATATGTGTTCGCACATCCAACAAAACTACACAAACAAAATTGTAACGCGATACCTTTCTAACACTATATCAACAATGGTGTAACCTCCTATGAGATCTCCAGTACTGACATATACAGTGATCAATAAACTCTATGAAATAGTGTAAAAATACAAAATAACCAAAATGTGTGTGTGTGTACATATATATATATATATATATATATATATATATATAGGTAGCAGAGGGGGTTGTTAATCCGTTTCAGCTGCTTTGGTGTTAATGATGAAATTAACAACAGGTGCACTAGATGGGCAACGATGAGACAACCTCAAAAACGGGAATGGTTTTACAGGTGGGGGCCACTGACATTTTTTCCCCTACTCATCTTTTCTGATTATTTTTCACTAGTTTTACAGTTGGCCAGAGTCAGCGTCACTACTGGTAGCTTGAGGCATTACCTGAACCTTACAGAGGTTTCACAGACAGTCCAACGCCTCCAGGATGGCACATCAATATGTGCCATTGCCAGAAGGTTTGCTGTATCTCCCAGCACAGTCTCAAGAGTATGGGGGGAGATTCCGGGAAACAGGCAGTTACTCTAGGAGAGCTGGACAGGTCTGCAGTAGGTCCTCAACCCATCAGCAGGACCTGTATCTGCTCTTTTGTACAAAGATGAACAGGGTGAGCACTGCCAGAGGCCTACAAAATGACCTCCAGTAAGCCACTGGTGTGAATGTCCCTGACCAAACAATTACAAACAGACTTCATGAGGGTGGCCGGAGGGCCTGACATCCTCTAGTGGGCCCTGCGCTCACTGCCATCATGGAGCGCGATTGGCATTTGCCATTGAACACAGGAATTGGCTGGTCTGCCACTGCCACACTTTTCTTTTCACAGATGAGAGCAGGCTCACCCTGGGCACATGTGACAGACATAAAAGGGCCTCACATTAGGTATCAGGATGAAATCCTTGGACCCATTGTCAGACCCTACGCTTGTGCAGTGGGTCTTGGGTTCCTCCTGGTGCATGACAATGCAATTAAATCAGGTCCAAAATAAAACAAAGTATGCACAAAAATATTTTACATATACCATACGAGCTGAAAGTGAAATAGTGGTGTAAAAAACAATATACTTCAGTCTTTTGTGCATCAATAATATTAAGAGTTCCACAAATGTCGGTGTGACCATTAGAAATACAAACACTTGCATCCTCCTGTGAGCTTCACCTCCAACACCTTGTGAACCACCAGCAGTGTACATACACTATATTGTCAAAGTATTGGGACACCTGCCTTTACATGCACATGAACTTTAATGGCATCCCAGCCTTAGTCCGTAGAATTCAATATTGAGTTGGCCCACCCTTCACAGCTATAACAGCTTCAACTCTTCTGGCTGTCCACAAGGTTTAGAAGTGTGTTTATAGGAATGTTTGACCATTCTTCCAGATGTGCATTAGTTAGGTCAGGCACTGATGTTGGACGAGAAGGGCTGGCTCACAGTCTACGCTCTAATTCATTCCAAGGGTGTTCTATCAGGTTGAGGTCAGGACTCTGTGCATGCCAGTCAAGTTCACACCCCAAACTTACTCATTCATGTCTTTATGGACCTTGCTTTGTGCACTGGTGCCATCTCCAAAATGTTCCCACAAAGTTCCCATCAAAACGATTTGGATCAGTACACAAAGCTAGGTCCATAAAGACATGGATGAGCGAGTTTGGGGTGGAGGAATTTGATTGGTCTGCACCCCGATAGAACACCTTTGGGATGATTCAGATTGGAGACTATGAGCCAGGGCTTCTCATTGAATGTCAGTGCCTGACCTCACATATGCACTTCTGGAAGAATGGACACTTCTGGGAAGGCTGTTGACAAGGTTTAGGAATGTGTCTATGGGAATGTTTGACCATTCTTCTAGAAGCGCATTTGTGAGACTGGGATGCCATTAAAGTTCACATGCGTGTAAAGGCAAGTGTCCCAATACTTTTGGTAATATAGTGTATGTGCTCACCTTAGCTTTAGACCTGTCCACAAGTCAATATACACCTACCCCCTCCAGGGATAATATCCAGTGCCTTTCAAAATCTCCAAATTCACCAACATTCTTCCTCATGAAAAACTGTGCAATGTGAGCACATTTTAATATCTTTTAATAAAATTTGAGGATTTATAGGGGGTTACGTCATTATTGATATAGTGCTAGAGAGGTAGCACTTCACAATTTTGTTTATGCATTTTTGTTTGTAATTGTAATGGAGCAATGGAGCAAGTCTAGATTATACTGTCTATTATTGTACTGTCTAACCCACTAGACTAGCTGAGTAGTGTTGCCCTCTTCTGCCTCTATCATGTGGTTAGCCATAGAACCACACTAACAAACTTAGATGTCATAGCCACATAAGGCAAGCTGATGATGTGGTGGGTAGTAAAGGAGTAAGAGGGTGTAGTGAAAATATATACTTTATTAACAAATAACATATACACTTGATACAACCCCGAATAGGGGAAACATGAAGGCTCCAGTTACATACAATTCCATTAGTCTCAATAAATCTCATGACATATCATAACATCATAGCATGATGGTGAACTGTATTATCCCCAGAATGGGTACTGGGGGAACACACACCCCAACGCGTTTCGACCTACAAAAGGTCTTCCTCAGGGGGACTGTATTGTCTAGAAAGAACACATTATAATTTACAATATGTCTACATAACAATTCAATAATGTTCATACAATTATGCATTTAAACTTTACCATGAGAGTGAGGTCTATTGAGAATCAAGGAGCAAATGAAATTGCTGTATCCTCTACATCAGGAAGGGAGCAACGCCTCCCACCCTGGGTGGCTGAACAGGCGTGAAGGTCTGCAAGGAGTCACTAGACCATAACCGCATACAAGGGAACATGCGACACCTGATGGGGGGTTGTAGGAGTTTGTGATTAACTTCATTTGAAGATTTTATAGCATAGTGTTGGTCTGTTGTGAATTCAAGTGGCCAGCATATCAAAGAAAGACAGGGGAACATATAGGGCCAAGTAGGCTGAGGAAAAGAATATAGGGAAGAAGGAAAATAGGTAGAAGAGATGAAAGAAAAAGGAAGGGAAAGGGAAAGAAAAGATGACAAGGATGGAAAAGAGAAAAAAAGGGAAAGGGGGAATGGAAAAGGAGTGGGATAGAGGGAAGGAAAAAGAGGATGAAGAAAGCAATGCAAACAACAAGGGAAAGACTAGACAACCACAAAACTAGGACGTGAGAGGGAAGAAGAAGGGAACAGGGGGGTGGAACGGAGGGGGGGGGGGGCACTAAGAGAAACAAGGGAAACATGGGAATGAAGGGCTGGACATGAAAGGGACTAGCGATGTGGAGAGGACTGAGTGAAACCTGGAAGACAAAGGAGTGTGGGAATGGACATAGAGGACAAGGATAACAACACAGTGTGATGATAGCAGAAAACAAGACCAAGTCAGAGAAGGAATGGATCATAAAGAGAGCAAAGAAGACCATGGGTCCAATATGTTTCTCGTACCTACCCGGCTGCCACTATCAGAGACCTGTTCTTTACAGTAACAGTAACAGTGATACTAACAGTACCATTTTTTATTTATTTTTTTAATAAAAAACTTTTAATACTTACCTGTTCTGTGCAATTATTTTCCTCTTCCCAGGTTCCCCACCAGTGCTCTGGGCTCCCTCCCCCACTGAGTGCCCCTATAGCAAGCCACTTGCTATGGAGGAACTGGTGCGTGCTCGCTCCCAAGCCCAGCTCTGGGTGTCCATTAACATACAGAATGGGGCTCAGCCCCACCCCCATTTCATTGGCTGTGGTTGACAGGAGCAGGAGCCAATCGCTCCCACTGCAGTGTCTGAGCCTATGAGGAGGGAGAGAGTTGGGAGAGCAGCTTCTCTCATGCGCATTGCAGGATCGAGTTTAGGCTTAGGTAAGTATTTGGGGGGTCTGGGGGGGGGGAGCTGCACACAGAATGTTTTTTACTTACATGCATTGAATGCATGAAGGTAAGAAATTGTCAGCCTTTAAAACTACTTTAGTCTGTTTGTCTGAAGTTTAACTTTTAAAGACCCCAGGATTGGCTACAGAAGTGAAAAAATTGACAAGGATGAAGAGGCCATGTAATAGACTTTGATGTATTCTGAGTGTAGTTCCATTTCATGCTGCTGGTGTGTTTGATTAATGCATTTGCCTATTGTGATATTTTAACTAAATTAAAGTCTTCTTTGCATGTCTGCTACGAGTTACAACAAGTCCTTTTTTTCATGGAAGCTGTAAGTTAGCAACATTCAAACATTTTATATTATTGCAATAAAGGAAGTGAGCATAATTCTGTCTAAATTAAATAGTTTTCTATGCACATGTAGTCAATAAAGTTTCCCTACTGAAAAATGATTCCAATAATATTACACCATCTGTTTCTAATTTGCTTCAAAGCATTATTAATACTGTGTAGTCTACTGTGATACTATGACAGCTCTACCATGAATAACCTTCTGAAACCTTGTCTTCAATATTTTTTGGGGCTTTTTCTGTACATAGCAAAAGAACATAAAAAAGCCTAATTTTATTTCACTCAATGACACCAAAGTTGCATTTTTGTTTTCATTTACAACTAGAAAGATTTTCGATATTTTATTTTTTCTCTGTTATGCATTATGCTCTAGAACATTTGAGTTATCTTAACAAAAATGTCTTCATTTTGAATAATTAACTGAATAAATCGTAATTTTAAATCTGACAATTATAACACAAGTTTAATGATATTAATTAACATAAGTTTCATAGGTTAATAATGATAGGGATTTTGAGAATCACGCTCATTTAAAATTGACATTGTTGGTTTATAATTAAAAGTGGATAAAAAAAAATAGGAAAAATACGAATTTTAAATAAAACATTTAATATAATTAAAAATATAAAAATAGTACCAAGTTAAAGTATAAACTGCATTACTGTAGAATATTTTGTAGTGAATCATATCAATACTGATGATTTGTTTAAAATATACTACATCATTGCAGCCCTTCTATTTGGAAGCCCCCCATATAAAAACAATAAGGGGCATATTTATAAAGAAGTGGTTATATTCACCAAATATTTATTGTAATTGAAACTGCATGTGTTTTTATCTACAGTAAAATGATTAACCACCTTGGGTTGCGTTGGCCAATGCAGTTCCAATGCAAGAACAAGACCTTATATCCTATGGCTTAAGTCCACACTAATGTGCTGAATTGGTGTGCATTGAAAAAATAACACGGAGGCAGATAAAAGAAGCAGAAAAGGGAGATGCTGGAGGTTAAAAAGGGAAATGATACAGTCGAAACACTGGAGGTGAGGCATGGGGAATGCTAGAGGCAGAAAATAATAGTTGTATATAGGGGATTGTTTGAGGAGGAGAAAAGGTGTCAACAGAACAAGAAGCGCCGGTGGTAAAGAACAGCAGAATTGGGTAGTGGGGGTGGGGGGCACTGGAAACACTATGGAATCATTTGAAATAAAACGTTATCATTTAAATTATTGTATGAAGTATTTGGAGAAAATTGAAAAATACAGCACAGGGGAAATATTAAAAAGAGAGGGCAAGCACAATAATTGGTGGGATGTTGTAGGTTGTCCATATGAATCAGAGGTTTCTTCACAGCATCATTAAGACCTGTGCTCATGAGGTGGGGACATAAGGCAGCAAAAGCATGTATGTTAATTTTGATGGTTCATTAAAATGTTCAAAGTTCGGGTTGATGATCCCGCGGTAGCTTTAGCTGTGAAGCTCACCCTCTTGCCCTATGACCATACAGTAACTGAGGTCGGGGGGGGGGGGCGTCAGGCACCTTTCTGGGGTGACTGGGCGCATATCGCCATGTTGGTGGCCGGGCGTTCTGGACTTTGTGGATCATTGTGTGATGGGAACAGTTTCATGGCTAACCTTATGAAACGAGTATTGTTGTACCCCTCTTTTATTTGTTCTTCCCCTCATGAGTCTTATGTACATTGAAACTTTTTATGTTGATTGTACTGTTTGACCAGTTCTGTGTGATTTGTTTTCGCTTGATTTGAAAAACCCAATAAAAATAATTGAAAATGAAAATGTTCAAAGTTCTTTAAAGATTAACTACTTTTTGGAGAAAAAAAAATTCCCTCTGGGGGGTCAATGTGCATTGCAAGGATTCTAACTAAACCTTGTTGCAGATTCCTATCTGCCATTTGTTCTTCAATGTCTTTTGGATAATGAGTCCGAAAGGGGGTGATTTTTTCAGTACTGATCAGCTAACTTACTTGCAGTTGTCTAATGAGGAAAGCTACAAGGACTGAATCCATTTAGGCTAGGTTCACATGTATGCGTTTTGCAGTGCATGTTTTTAGTTTTGCAGAAACACACTTCAGTCCATTTAACATGGTTCTATAGACTTCAATAGAAACACAGTGCTTGTGTTTTTGATGCATTTCCTCTGAATTTTTGAAGGTTTCTCCCGAATTACAACAGTTATCTCTTAAAAATGCAAAACGCATAAAAAATACATACAAAAATGCATTAAAACAAAACAAAACACACCAAAAAATGCATCAACTGCAACCTGCAAAGGTGAACCTAGCCTTAGAAGTGATCAACCCTTTAGGAGCATCTCATCAAAAATTATTTTTTTTGTTGCAGAGGATGCATAAAATCTGTATTTAGATTTTTGTGCAGACTTCTGGAAAAATAAGTGACCCAATTACACAAGCAGGAAATAACATTTCTGGGAGCGTACTGTACACAAGATTGCCATATTGCATTGAATTTAACAGAAAGTTACAGTGCTGAATATTGAAAAGCAAAGGCAATTTTTAAAACCTTTAAATTACAGTATAGCTTTTGCTGCCATTCTATATGATAAATAATTTTTAAATTTTCTATATTATTTTCCCGAAAGTGGAGTTATCCTTTAAGATCCTACACTCAGAAGACATAGGGTGACAGCAACCCCACTCTCTAATACCCAGCTGATCTGGCTCCTATCAGCTCCTGTCAGATTGGGAAAGAGAAGTTACCTCACTATTTTGACTGAAGATTCCAGATCAACTACACATCAGTAAAGGTTTCTGCCATTGTAAACTAGTCAACCAACTGAACCCAGTGTTCTTGAGGTTATGATTCCCAGGCAGCTGCCCAGCTTTCCCAGAACTATAAATGGCCTCGACCACACACCAGTTCTTTCAGGTACAATGATACTAATATTTTTTTGCTTTCTGTCTTAACACAGCTCCCTTGCCATTATAATCAGTGTTCAATCAAACATCTTTTTCCATATATGACATCAGATGTCCTTGACCATGTCAGTAGAATTTTTTTCAATAACTCATACAATAAATTAAATGAAGATGTCACTTTTCAACTGTTTCCATAGTATTTTCAGAGAATGAATATGCTTTGACATATTTGCTTTCTCAGCACTGATTATTTCTTTTATATCAAACTGTAGCTGAAAATCCAGATCTTTACAGGGATCACAGTTCAGGTATAGATCAGACGGGAGGCACTGTTGTAAGTTATAGAACAGACAGATGTTCTTCCAGGTTAATTGGGAGTTCTCACTTCCAAGCTAAATCCTCCACTTTTTAGTGGACATGCTGAGTTAAATCTATTCCTCCGATGTTCTTATATGTGCCCACATTTTTTTTATTTTTTGTTTTGTACCATAGAATTTACCAAAAATGCAATCTGCAACTTTATGTCACAATCAAGGGCAGATGTTCCATTAAAGCCCACCATGGCTGCTCGTAGAATCACTAATGTAACACAATCTAGTCATGTACATGAAAAAACACGTGAGCTGTAAATATTAGTAGTTAGTATAAATATTGTGAACACCGGTGTGAATCATAAGGCAAGCCACGTGAAACGCAAAGCCTCAGGCTTTATTAATGTTGTAAATGTTTAGTAAATTGTTGCCTTGTTCTTCCTTTAGAATGTGTTGAGCAAAGCAAACAAACACTACTGGTGTGAACGGGTCCCAGCAACGATATGGCCTATTTATTTATTTATGTATTTATTGTAAACTTTGTCTATAGAGCTACTATAGATGTATCTCACATCTGTGAGGATTTTTTTACCTAACAAAGTAACCACTTTTTATTGTCTGATCATATTCTTTACTAACATAAAAATAATTTTTACCTTACTTTACTGTGGAGCAAAGGGAGAAAATTCTAACTGGTAGTAAACATTGTTGCTATCTATAAAGCATTTCTTTACTACTTGCAGGTACCCAATAAACTCCTGTTACCTATGCTGACTAACCTGGTTAAAAAGAGGGTATACTTACCTTTTTTCAGCTCGCTGTGGCCCAGGTAGGCTGCAGGGGACAGGAGAGAGCATTAGTATAGGAATGATAATGCTACCCAGAGGCCCCCCATGTCCCAGCAGTTTTCAGTGCTCCATCATCTGCCCTCCAGCTGCCCCAACTGACAAAGGGAAGCTAAATCATGTGAACAGTTAGCGGGCTAAAAATAACTAAGTATACACATTTTTTTTTTTACACAGATTAGGTAGCATAGGTAGCAGCTGGGGGAGGGGATATTTTTAACCAGTTCCCGAACGGTTACCTTTTTTTACTGCGGCAGGCTGGCTCGTACAGGCAAAACGACGTAGGTCTACGTCACTCGCCTGGCAGGAGCTAGGCGGCGAGCGCGTGCAACCACAGGCCCGCTACTGCCCCCCATCATCAGCGGGGAAGCCGATGCATGTGTCAGGTGGCTCCGATTGCCGCCTGACAACCGCGATCGATCCCCACAGAGAGAGAAGGACGGTCGGCTGTTGTAAACTGTTGGACAGAGAAGGACGGTCGACTGTCGGCTTTTGATCATAGAGACCATAGAGATCCTATATAGAAGGATCACAGGGGCTCTGGGATCATTCCAGGGAAAAAAACGGTCAGCTGTGTTTACAGCAGCTGGTTTGGTGGTGAATTGGTGCAAGAAGAGGTCTCAAAAAAAAAAAAAGTCTGGTCCTGGGGACCCGGGGGAGGGGGGGAAGGGAAACACCAGGGGTGGGGGGTGCGCTGTCTTCCCTCGTGTTTACAACAGCTGACCGTTCTTCTCTCTAAGCAGGGAGCGATCGTGGGTGTCAGTTGGCAATCGGCGCTGCCTGCCCCATGCATCGGCTTCCCCGCTGTCGAGTGGAGGCAGGAGCGCGCCGGCGGCGGCAGGCACTCGCCCCCTAGCTGCAGGCGCGCGACCGAGGTCTAAGTCGGTTTGCGCAGGAGGGCCGCACTGCGGCAGTAAAAAGCGGCAGGCGGTCCGGAAGAGGTTAATATTAGGCAGCAATTCTATTTTAAGCAATTGCAGCAAAGCAAAATCATACATGGTAGCCTTTCTACTTCAAAACTTTAAAGTAGTTGTAAACCCTTACATATACCCAGTGAAGTGACCGGCCTCAGGCAGTACACAAAGATTAAACAAATGCTCCTACATAAGTTGTACTTGTTTATCAGCCACATGTCCTGTACATCCATTCAAAGTGCAGACTTTACACATGATCTCTCAGCTCTGAAAAGCAGAAAGTCAGTGAGACAGATTGTAGGGAAGGGACACACACTCCTTCACACAGCATACAGGAACAGAGCTGAGGCTGTCAATCACAGGCTGTGCTACCCTGTCACCTTTTACCTCTTTGTGTCAGGAAACCCTTTCACATAGCAGAAGAATGAGGAAGCAGACCGGAATGATACTTAGTGATCTGGGTTGAGTACACACTATAGAGGAATATGCTTTGTTCAAATGTCATGTCTCAGGTTTACAATCAATGTAATGCTTCCTGCAAGAGTTTAGCTCTAAAAGGAAATTCTAGCCAAATCTAAAATGTAACTTTTGGGTGGTTACTACTGGCAGTTTTAGAGACTCCTTTAATGACAAATCCCCATTTGTATTTTGCTTTCCTCTAACATGGCCATAACAAAGGTGTCATTTTCTTGCAGATGCACTTAATAATTATTTGTGTATTCTACATTATATCCAAAAAAAGGAGCAAGTAGGCGGGGCACTACGAGGGACTATAAACACCTGCTCAACCGGCGCTAAAATACAAGTACCTTAAAATCTATTGTATAAAAGATATATGAATGTTTGATACAAACAGTATATCTAACAAAGCTGCTGCTATAAATGAAAAAACATACAATAAAGGTGCATATATAATAATATCACAAACAAGATATACTACAACACACTAGCAGCCCTAAGAGCATAAAAAATATATATATAAATGCAGTCCACTGGGATAAAGTCCATGTGCTCATATGATCATGCAGTGTGCCCAGAATATTCTCTCCTGACAATCCAAGGTCGTGAGTATGTTGGTGAATACACCGGACCCTCCACCTCACCAATGTGCTCCCCCAAATCAGAAACACTCACCAGAAATCTGGTCAACAAGCGCCTGTAACATCAGCCTATCACAGGCTTAGAAACGATCTCCTCAGGAATTAACCAGGAGCACCGGCACTTGAACCGTCTCAATCAGATCAATTCTTGTGGTATACCCACAGAAGGTTCCAATCAAACAGGGGTGGTACATGTGGAGATAATAACTCACATAGGGCAATATTGCATGGCTAAAACACCGCTTTATTATCCAAAAGAATACCCCCAGTAGCTGATGCACTTACAAATTAACAGAACAAAACAAGCTTGTCATGAAAGATGAGGCATAACCTGCGTGCAGAGGCCGGTCCCGGTAGTAGCAGTTCGCCGCTGGTACCAAGCGATGGCGAGCCTCGGGTGCAGCATCGGACGCCGGTCTGCCTCGTGACCGCGTGACCACGCCCTGACGCGTTTCGTTAGCAAGTAACTTCGACAGAGGGCGTGGTCACGGTCTCCGCTATTTGACTGTATCAGAGGGGCGGAGGCACAATTCAGCCCAATGACGCTGGCTCTTCCAGCCTGTCGTCACTTCCGCCCACACAGGAAGTCATGTCATACAACACTGGCTTCCGCCCTTACAGAGCGTCACTGCCATCTCTAATCAAGGCTGTCCGATCCACACAGCGCCCCTAGGGACGAGCGGAACAAGCACTCGTCAGGTCATTAGCAGATCATATAGCCTGTATATACGTTTGTAGGCATATACAATACACAGTTCAATAGCGACATGTTGCAAATATAATCATAATAAAAATTGCGATTACCATTAGATATATATAATCGCTAATAAAACACATACAATGTTTAAATAGATAAAATATCCTAAAACCATTCATAAAAGAAAAAATGATTACAAATCAAAATTAAAATGGAATCATAATGAATTACAAAAACAGGGAAAGATATAAGGTGAAAGACCAAATCCTAAGCTTCAAAAGAGAATTGCATATTAGAAAAGGGGAACATGATGTCAATAGTCGCTTATGAAACAGTTGATATCTAAGTCAACGTTTAACCCTTTGGGGTGCAGAGAGTTGGTCAAAAATATCCAATGAGTCTCGCGCTTGGATAACTCTCTTACTCTGTTTGAGCCCCTCCAAACAGGTTTGACATTTTCAATACCCCAAAATTTCAACTCACTAGGATCTTGATTGTGATGATTTTTAAAATGTAGGGAGACATTGTGGTCCTTATAACCATTTCGAATGTTTGCAATATGTTCTGAAATACGTATTGCAATAGTTCTTTTAGTTCTACCGATATAAATTAAGCCACAAGGGCATTCCAGGCCATAAACAACATGTGTGGTATGGCAAGTGATGAGATCCTTGATGTCAAAGGTCTCACCATTCGCGGAAGAACTAAAAGAAGAAAACCCCCGCAGGTGGGTCCGCACCTGTCTGCATGTCTTGCAGCGACGACAGGCATAAAAACCTGTCCTGTCATCCCAAAACATGCAAGGCTTGGTAGGGGGGTCAAGGACCTTACACACCAGTTGGTCCCCAAAGGTGCGTGCTTTTTTGTATACAAAAGTGGGTGTAGGCGGGATGACATTACCCAAGATCCTATCCACACTCAAAACTCCCCAATGCTTCTTAATGATATCTTCCACTTCTTTATATTGGGAATTGTATTGCGTAAGGAAACTCCACTCCTGCTTATTCTCGGTTGGTCTCACTGTATCTGCAAGGCATTCCTGCCGAGAAATACCCAAAACTTCAGTGATGGTACTATCAAGCTTCCGCCCATCATAACCCTTCTCCAGGAAACGATGCCGGAGAACTTGTGCCTGTGTCAGAAAGTCCGTATCTAAGGAGCAGTTCCTCCTCACACGTAGGAACTGCCCCTTAGGGATATTCTGTAACCACCGGGAGTGGTGACCACTGTAAATGGGTAAATACCCATTTCGGTCAGTAGGTTTAAAGTACGCACGAGTCTCCAGTGTTTGATTTCTTATCATTACCTCTACATCCAAAAAATGGATGGACTCACGACTCCAATTAAACTCCAGTTTAACACCATTAGCATTGGAGTTAAGCGAGTCAGCAAAGTCTCGTAACGTATTTTCCCAACCTTCCCATATAAAAAATAGGTCATCAATGTACCTTCTGTAAACCTTCAGCTCATTCTTAGCTAGAGCGTAGATAAACCTGTCCTCCCATTCCCCCATAAAGAGATTGGCGAGGCTGGGAGCAAATTTGGCTCCCATCGCCACGCCCCTTTTCTGGCTATAGAATGTTCCATTGAACCAGAAATAGTTATGCGCTAAGCAAAACTCAAGTGCGCATTTTAAAAATCTCTTTTGGGGGTCTGGGAGGTCGGTGCGATTACAGAAGGCCCAATTCAGAGCCAATAATGCGTCCTCATGCTGAATTATAGTATACAGCGAGGACACATCCGCTGTTACTAAAAAGACTTCTTTGTCTGGGGATATCTGGACGTCCCTCAAGGCAAGGAGGAAGTCTTTGGTGTCTTTGAGGTATGACCTCAGGTTATGCCTCATTTTTCATGACAAGCTTGTTTTGTTCTGTTAATTTGTAAGTGCATCAGCTACTGGGGGTATTCTTTTGGATAATAAAGCGGTGTTTTAGCCATGCAATATTGCCCTACGTGAGTTATTATCTCCACATGTACCACCCCTGTTTGATTGGAACCTTCTGTGGGTATACCACAAGAATTGATCTGATTGAGACGGTTCAAGTGCCGGTGCTCCTGGTTAATTCCTGAGGAGATCGTTTCTAAGCCTGTGATAGGCTGATGTTACAGGCGCTTGTTGACCAGATTTCTGGTGAGTGTTTCTGATTTGGGGGAGCACATTGGTGAGGTGGAGGGTCCGGTGTATTCACCAACATACTCACGACCTTGGATTGTCAGGAGAGAATATTCTGGGCACACTGCATGATCATATGAGCACATGGACTTTATCCCAGTGGACTGCATTTATATATATATTTTTTATGCTCTTAGCGCTGCTAGTGTGTTGTAGTATATCTTGTTTGTGATATTATTATATATGCACCTTTATTGTATGTTTTTTCATTTATAGCAGCAGCTTTGTTAGATATACTGTTTGTATCAAACATTCATATATCTTTTATACAATAGATTTTAAGGTACTTGTATTTTAGCGCCGGTTGAGCAGGTGTTTATAGTCCCTCGTAGTGCCCCGCCTACTTGCTCCTTTTTTTGGATATTCGTTACTTTAAAACCTGGCTGCTATGGATGTAATATCCTTTTTAAAAAATAGGAACCTCAAAGAGGAAACTATTTTTTCTACCGAGTTCGTTGATGAACCATCACATGATCTAACCTCCAATCTCACCCTGTTAGGTAACTTACTTGAAAAACAAGTGAGAACATGGTGGGATATCTGTACCTTTAATCAATACATCAAAGAGGGCATCATAATGAGGAGTTTGAGGTGGGATGTTAGTCCCCAGGATGCCCTCAATGATGAGGTGTCAACTAAGGAATGGTTGGATTTCTTCAACAAAGCAGGCACTGAGTTGCAACAATTAGTATTAAAAAGGAAAAAACGTAAAATGGCTTTGCTCGAAAAGAGGATTGCCGAATTACAGGTAATCCTAGAGCCAGATAAAGATCTGGCTCAGGTTACTAAGTTCAATGTGGATGTAAAGAAGAAATTAGATAAAATAGACAGGGACACACATAAAAAGAAAATTAAGAAATATAAGAGGGATACACAGGACTTCAGGACTGGCAATGTATATGTTTGGCAAAATCCGCCTGGACAGTTCATTGCACAGTCCAGTGATTCTGTTCCTAGTACCCCGCTCCCATCCACTTCTAGTGGTGGGGGTGCGAGTTACTATGCCAATTCGGCACCACAGATGTCTAATAAAAAGGGAAGGAAAAAGGGAAAGACTAAATCCAATGGTAATAATTATCCACCTAACCATGATCAATGGCAACATGTTCCTTTTAGGAACGGTGGACAAGATGGATCTATTTATAGAGGAGGTCTTAATTCCCCCAAACCCCTCCCAACTTTTAACAGGTATGACGCATTGGGTGACACTAATGTGCCATTCACACCTGTACCCCCACCTCGCCCTTTTTTATGGAGGGGCGGTCGGGGCAGAGGAGGGAGACGGGGGGGCAGACCCTGGAGGGGGAGACCCATGGAATGGGGTCCCCCGAGTTATCCACCGAGGGCCGGTCCATCCTCCCAATATCCTCCTCGAGCGGAACACGCAAGCGAGGATGTCGAGCAGGGAGGAAGTACCAACAAAAAAAGAAGGCTGGTGGATTAACGGGTGTGTATAACTTGGCAGGCATTACTCTTACACAAAAAGAGACTAACATTCTAAATGCTGGTTTAAAGTGTGCCAAGCACAGACCCCTCAATAAATTTGATGTGTACGTCGATGTGCACAAGTATGTTAGGAAGATTAATCTAAAGAGACATTTTCTTAACCCTAACCGGGTCACCAATAACAATCGGTCTAATGATGTGATTACAACTGTGGGGGTGGATAGTGGTCTCAAAAACCGCTCCCTGTTTAATCCTCCACAGTCCTCTAACCATTATGCTGATGTGTTCAAAAATCTGGTTCTGCAGGATGTGAGAGCCCTGCAGCCCAGAAAAGGGGTGAACCCTAGACACATCCAACAGGGTTTGGAGGCTTTGGAGGAAAGGAAAAATATCATTATCAGACCGGCTGATAAAGGGGGAGGGGTAGTGATCCTAAAGAAAGATTTCTATCTGAATCAACTTAGTAATATGCTTTCAGACACAGAAACCTATGAGGAGTTGAGAGGTGATCCAACCCTTGAGTATAGAAGGATTTTGAAAGATCTTATACAGTTTGGTTACTACCATCGGGTTTTGTCCGATAAAGAGCAGAGATACCTTATGCCAAGTTTTAATAGAGTTCCAACGATATATACTCTACCTAAAATACATAAGGATGCACAAAATCCCCCAGCAAGACCCATCGTCAATGGCATCAATTCAGTGACCGCGAGACTGGGTGAATACCTGGACTTCTTTCTACAGACTAGTGTGGTTAGTCTGAGGTCATACCTCAAAGACACCAAAGACTTCCTCCTTGCCTTGAGGGACCTCCAGATATCCCCAGACAAAGAAGTCTTTTTAGTAACAGCGGATGTGTCCTCGCTGTATACTATAATTCAGCATGAGGACGCATTATTGGCTCTGAATTGGGCCTTCTGTAATCGCACCGACCTCCCAGACCCCCAAAAGAGATTTTTAAAATGCGCACTTGAGTTTTGCTTAGCGCATAACTATTTCTGGTTCAATGGAACATTCTATAGCCAGAAAAGGGGCGTGGCGATGGGAGCCAAATTTGCTCCCAGCCTCGCCAATCTCTTTATGGGGGAATGGGAGGACAGGTTTATCTACGCTCTAGCTAAGAATGAGCTGAAGGTTTACAGAAGGTACATTGATGACCTATTTTTTATATGGGAAGGTTCGGAAAATACGTTACGAGACTTTGCTGACTCGCTTAACTCCAATGCTAATGGTGTTAAACTGGAGTTTAATTGGAGTCGTGAGTCCATCCATTTTTTGGATGTAGAGGTAATGATAAGAAATCAAACACTGGAGACTCGTGCGTACTTTAAACCTACTGACCGAAATGGGTATTTACCCATTTACAGTGGTCACCACTCCCGGTGGTTACAGAATATCCCTAAGGGGCAGTTCCTACGTGTGAGGAGGAACTGCTCCTTAGATACGAACTTTCTGACACAGGCACAAGTTCTCCGGCATCGTTTCCTGGAGAAGGGTTATGATGGGCGGAAGCTTGATAGTACCATCACTGAAGTTTTGGGTATTTCTCGGCAGGAATGCCTTGCAGATACAGTGAGACCAACCGAGAATAAGCAGGAGTGGAGTTTCCTTACGCAATACAATTCCCAATATAAAGAAGTGGAAGATATCATTAAGAAGCATTGGGGAGTTTTGAGTGTGGATAGGATCTTGGGTAATGTCATCCCGCCTACACCCACTTTTGTATACAAAAAAGCACGCACCTTTGGGGACCAACTGGTGTGTAAGGTCCTTGACCCCCCTACCAAGCCTTGCATGTTTTGGGATGACAGGACAGGTTTTTATGCCTGTCGTCGCTGCAAGACATGCAGACAGGTGCGGACCCACCTGCGGGGGTTTTCTTCTTTTAGTTCTTCCGCAAATGGTGAGACCTTTGACATCAAGGATCTCATCACTTGCCATACCACACATGTTGTTTATGGCCTGGAATGCCCTTGTGGCTTAATTTATATCGGTAGAACTAAAAGAACTATTGCAATACGTATTTCAGAACATATTGCAAACATTCGAAATGGTTATAAGGACCACAATGTCTCCCTACATTTTAAAAATCATCACAATCAAGATCCTAGTGAGTTGAAATTTTGGGGTATTGAAAATGTCAAACCTGTTTGGAGGGGCTCAAACAGAGTAAGAGAGTTATCCAAGCGCGAGACTCATTGGATATTTTTGACCAACTCTCTGCACTCCAAAGGGTTAAACGTTGACTTAGATATCAACTGTTTCATAAGCGACTATTGACATCATGTTCCCCTTTTCTAATATGCAATTCTCTTTTGAAGCTTAGGATTTGGTCTTTCACCTTATATCTTTCCCTGTTTTTGTAATTCATTATGATTCCATTTTAATTTTGATTTGTAATCATTTTTTCTTTTATGAATGGTTTTAGGATATTTTATCTATTTAAACATTGTATGTGTTTTATTAGCGATTATATATATCTAATGGTAATCGCAATTTTTATTATGATTATATTTGCAACATGTCGCTATTGAACTGTGTATTGTATATGCCTACAAACATATATACAGGCTATATGATCTGCTAATGACCTGACGAGTGCTTGTTCCGCTCGTCCCTAGGGGCGCTGTGTGGATCGGACAGCCTCGATCAGAGATGGCAGTGACGCTCTGTAAGGGCGGAAGCCAGTGTTGTATGACATGACTTCCTGTGTGGGCGGAAGTGACGACAGGCTGGAAGAGCCAGCGTCATTGGGCTGAATTGTGCCTCCGCCCCTCTGATACAGTCAAATAGCGGAGACCGTACACGCATGACCACGCCCTCTGTCGAAGTTACTTGCTAACGAAACGCGTCAGGGCGTGGTCACGCGGTCACGAGGCAGACAGGCGTCCGATGCTGCACCCAAGGCTCGCCATTGCTTGGTACCAGCGGCGAACTGCTACTACCGGGACCGGCCTCTGCACGCAGGTTATGCCTCATCTTTCATGACAAGCTTGTTTTGTTCTGTTAATTTGTAAGTGCATCAGCTACTGGGGGTATTCTTTTGGATAATAAAGCGGTGTTTTAGCCATGCAATATTGCCCTATGTGAGTTATTATCTCCACATGTACCACCCCTGTTTGATTGGAACCTTCTGTGGGTATACCACAAGAATTGATCTGATTGAGACGGTTCAAGTGCCGGTGCTCCTGGTTAATTCCTGAGGAGATCGTTTCTAAGCCTGTGATAGGCTGATGTTACAGGCGCTTGTTGACCAGATTTCTGGTGAGTGTTTCTGATTTGGGGGAGCACATTGGTGAGGTGGAGGGTCCGGTGTATTCACCAACATACTCACGACCTTGGATTGTCAGGAGAGAATATTCTGGGCACACTGCATGATCATATGAGCACATGGACTTTATCCCAGTGGACTGCATTTATATATATATTTTTTATGCTCTTAGCGCTGCTAGTGTGTTGTAGTATATCTTGTTTGTGATATTATTATATATGCACCTTTATTGTATGTTTTTTCATTTATAGCAGCAGCTTTGTTAGATATACTGTTTGTATCAAACATTCATATATCTTTTATACAATAGATTTTAAGGTACTTGTATTTTAGCGCCGGTTGAGCAGGTGTTTATAGTCCCTCGTAGTGCCCCGCCTACTTGCTCCTTTTTTTGGATATTCGTTACTTTAAAACCTGGCTGCTATGGATGTAATATCCTTTTTAAAAAATAGGAACCTCAAAGAGGAAACTATTTTTTCTACCGAGTTCGTTGATGAACCATCACATGATCTAACCTCCAATCTCACCCTGTTAGGTAACTTACTTGAAAAACAAGTGAGAACATGGTGGGATATCTGTACCTTTAATCAATACATCAAAGAGGGCATCATAATGAGGAGTTTGAGGTGGGATGTTAGTCCCCAGGATGCCCTCAATGATGAGGTGTCAACTAAGGAATGGTTGGATTTCTTCAACAAAGCAGGCACTGAGTTGCAACAATTAGTATTAAAAAGGAAAAAACGTAAAATGGCTTTGCTCGAAAAGAGGATTGCCGAATTACAGGTAATCCTAGAGCCAGATAAAGATCTGGCTCAGGTTACTAAGTTCAATGTGGATGTAAAGAAGAAATTAGATAAAATAGACAGGGACACACATAAAAAGAAAATTAAGAAATATAAGAGGGATACACAGGACTTCAGGACTGGCAATGTATATGTTTGGCAAAATCCGCCTGGACAGTTCATTGCACAGTCCAGTGATTCTGTTCCTAGTACCCCGCTCCCATCCACTTCTAGTGGTGGGGGTGCGAGTTACTATGCCAATTCGGCACCACAGATGTCTAATAAAAAGGGAAGGAAAAAGGGAAAGACTAAATCCAATGGTAATAATTATCCACCTAACCATGATCAATGGCAACATGTTCCTTTTAGGAACGGTGGACAAGATGGATCTATTTATAGAGGAGGTCTTAATTCCCCCAAACCCCTCCCAACTTTTAACAGGTATGACGCATTGGGTGACACTAATGTGCCATTCACACCTGTACCCCCACCTCGCCCTTTTTTATGGAGGGGCGGTCGGGGCAGAGGAGGGAGACGGGGGGGCAGACCCTGGAGGGGGAGACCCATGGAATGGGGTCCCCCGAGTTATCCACCGAGGGCCGGTCCATCCTCCCAATATCCTCCTCGAGCGGAACACGCAAGCGAGGATGTCGAGCAGGGAGGAAGTACCAACAAAAAAAGAAGGCTGGTGGATTAACGGGTGTGTATAACTTGGCAGGCATTACTCTTACACAAAAAGAGACTAACATTCTAAATGCTGGTTTAAAGTGTGCCAAGCACAGACCCCTCAATAAATTTGATGTGTACGTCGATGTGCACAAGTATGTTAGGAAGATTAATCTAAAGAGACATTTTCTTAACCCTAACCGGGTCACCAATAACAATCGGTCTAATGATGTGATTACAACTGTGGGGGTGGATAGTGGTCTCAAAAACCGCTCCCTGTTTAATCCTCCACAGTCCTCTAACCATTATGCTGATGTGTTCAAAAATCTGGTTCTGCAGGATGTGAGAGCCCTGCAGCCCAGAAAAGGGGTGAACCCTAGACACATCCAACAGGGTTTGGAGGCTTTGGAGGAAAGGAAAAATATCATTATCAGACCGGCTGATAAAGGGGGAGGGGTAGTGATCCTAAAGAAAGATTTCTATCTGAATCAACTTAGTAATATGCTTTCAGACACAGAAACCTATGAGGAGTTGAGAGGTGATCCAACCCTTGAGTATAGAAGGATTTTGAAAGATCTTATACAGTTTGGTTACTACCATCGGGTTTTGTCCGATAAAGAGCAGAGATACCTTATGCCAAGTTTTAATAGAGTTCCAACGATATATACTCTACCTAAAATACATAAGGATGCACAAAATCCCCCAGCAAGACCCATCGTCAATGGCATCAATTCAGTGACCGCGAGACTGGGTGAATACCTGGACTTCTTTCTACAGACTAGTGTGGTTAGTCTGAGGTCATACCTCAAAGACACCAAAGACTTCCTCCTTGCCTTGAGGGACCTCCAGATATCCCCAGACAAAGAAGTCTTTTTAGTAACAGCGGATGTGTCCTCGCTGTATACTATAATTCAGCATGAGGACGCATTATTGGCTCTGAATTGGGCCTTCTGTAATCGCACCGACCTCCCAGACCCCCAAAAGAGATTTTTAAAATGCGCACTTGAGTTTTGCTTAGCGCATAACTATTTCTGGTTCAATGGAACATTCTATAGCCAGAAAAGGGGCGTGGCGATGGGAGCCAAATTTGCTCCCAGCCTCGCCAATCTCTTTATGGGGGAATGGGAGGACAGGTTTATCTACGCTCTAGCTAAGAATGAGCTGAAGGTTTACAGAAGGTACATTGATGACCTATTTTTTATATGGGAAGGTTCGGAAAATACGTTACGAGACTTTGCTGACTCGCTTAACTCCAATGCTAATGGTGTTAAACTGGAGTTTAATTGGAGTCGTGAGTCCATCCATTTTTTGGATGTAGAGGTAATGATAAGAAATCAAACACTGGAGACTCGTGCGTACTTTAAACCTACTGACCGAAATGGGTATTTACCCATTTACAGTGGTCACCACTCCCGGTGGTTACAGAATATCCCTAAGGGGCAGTTCCTACGTGTGAGGAGGAACTGCTCCTTAGATACGAACTTTCTGACACAGGCACAAGTTCTCCGGCATCGTTTCCTGGAGAAGGGTTATGATGGGCGGAAGCTTGATAGTACCATCACTGAAGTTTTGGGTATTTCTCGGCAGGAATGCCTTGCAGATACAGTGAGACCAACCGAGAATAAGCAGGAGTGGAGTTTCCTTACGCAATACAATTCCCAATATAAAGAAGTGGAAGATATCATTAAGAAGCATTGGGGAGTTTTGAGTGTGGATAGGATCTTGGGTAATGTCATCCCGCCTACACCCACTTTTGTATACAAAAAAGCACGCACCTTTGGGGACCAACTGGTGTGTAAGGTCCTTGACCCCCCTACCAAGCCTTGCATGTTTTGGGATGACAGGACAGGTTTTTATGCCTGTCGTCGCTGCAAGACATGCAGACAGGTGCTGACCCACCTGCGGGGGTTTTCTTCTTTTAGTTCTTCCGCAAATGGTGAGACCTTTGACATCAAGGATCTCATCACTTGCCATACCACACATGTTGTTTATGGCCTGGAATGCCCTTGTGGCTTAATTTATATCGGTAGAACTAAAAGAACTATTGCAATACGTATTTCAGAACATATTGCAAACATTCGAAATGGTTATAAGGACCACAATGTCTCCCTACATTTTAAAAATCATCACAATCAAGATCCTAGTGAGTTGAAATTTTGGGGTATTGAAAATGTCAAACCTGTTTGGAGGGGCTCAAACAGAGTAAGAGAGTTATCCAAGCGCGAGACTCATTGGATATTTTTGACCAACTCTCTGCACTCCAAAGGGTTAAACGTTGACTTAGATATCAACTGTTTCATAAGCGACTATTGACATCATGTTCCCCTTTTCTAATATGCAATTCTCTTTTGAAGCTTAGGATTTGGTCTTTCACCTTATATCTTTCCCTGTTTTTGTAATTCATTATGATTCCATTTTAATTTTGATTTGTAATCATTTTTTCTTTTATGAATGGTTTTAGGATATTTTATCTATTTAAACATTGTATGTGTTTTATTAGCGATTATATATATCTAATGGTAATCGCAATTTTTATTATGATTATATTTGCAACATGTCGCTATTGAACTGTGTATTGTATATGCCTACAAACATATATACAGGCTATATGATCTGCTAATGACCTGACGAGTGCTTGTTCCGCTCGTCCCTAGGGGCGCTGTGTGGATCGGACAGCCTCGATCAGAGATGGCAGTGACGCTCTGTAAGGGCGGAAGCCAGTGTTGTATGACATGACTTCCTGTGTGGGCGGAAGTGACGACAGGCTGGAAGAGCCAGCGTCATTGGGCTGAATTGTGCCTCCGCCCCTCTGATACAGTCAAATAGCGGAGACCGTACACGCGTGACCACGCCCTCTGTCGAAGTTACTTGCTAACGAAACGCGTCAGGGCGTGGTCACGCGGTCACGAGGCAGACAGGCGTCCGATGCTGCACCCAAGGCTCGCCATTGCTTGGTACCAGCGGCGAACTGCTACTACCGGGACCGGCCTCTGCACGCAGGTTATGCCTCATCTTTCATGACAAGCTTGTTTTGTTCTGTTAATTTGTAAGTGCATCAGCTACTGGGGGTATTCTTTTGGATAATAAAGCGGTGTTTTAGCCATGCAATATTGCCCTATGTGAGTTATTATCTCCACATGTACCACCCCTGTTTGATTGGAACCTTCTGTGGGTATACCACAAGAATTGATCTGATTGAGACGGTTCAAGTGCCGGTGCTCCTGGTTAATTCCTGAGGAGATCGTTTCTAAGCCTGTGATAGGCTGATGTTACAGGCGCTTGTTGACCAGATTTCTGGTGAGTGTTTCTGATTTGGGGGAGCACATTGGTGAGGTGGAGGGTCCGGTGTATTCACCAACATACTCACGACCTTGGATTGTCAGGAGAGAATATTCTGGGCACACTGCATGATCATATGAGCACATGGACTTTATCCCAGTGGACTGCATTTATATATATATTTTTTATGCTCTTAGCGCTGCTAGTGTGTTGTAGTATATCTTGTTTGTGATATTATTATATATGCACCTTTATTGTATATTCTACATTATAGTTTATTGAGACTTACAGTGGGTCAACACAAGGCCATCATTTGGCATTGTAATGTCAGGAGCTGTTAGGCAGAAATGGAAGTTTGTGCACAGCAGGTGTAAGCAAACTTTGGGAGGTGGAGAACTACCATGACAACATGGAAGCAATCAAAGATCAATGAGGAGCCGTGGCCTTTTTTTTAGATAGCTATCGAGTACCCAAGGTCAGAAGGGTGTCATGCAGTGTACAGATGTCAGTAGGATGTAGGGCAGTGTAGGGGTCATTAGTTGGTAGGACAGTGTACTGAGGCCAGTAGTAGACAAGGCAGTGTACAGAGGTCAGTAGTAGGCAGGGCAGTGTACAGAGGTCAGTAGTAGGCAGCGCAGTGTACAGAGGTCAGTAAGATGTAGGGCAGTGTACAGAGGTCAGTAGGATGTAGAGCAGTGTACAAAGATCAGTAGGGCAGGTGACAGGGGTAAGCAGGAGAGATACTAGCAAGGCAGAGAACAGGGCATCTACAGGACACAGGACAAGGTGTCAGCAGGTTAACAGGGCAAAGGACAGGGGGTCAGAAAGGCAGTGTAAAGGGGGAGGGGGTCAGGAAAGCACAGGCATAAGGCATAATCATAATACAGGGGGGCTTGCAGGGCACAGTGCAATGGGGTCTGGGGTGCATGGTACAGGGGTGTCTGGAGGGCATAGCACAGGGAGGTATGCCGAGCACAGTGCAAGGGGGTCTGGAGGGCACAAGGCAGGGGGGTCTGGAGGACATGGTACATGGGGGTCTGGAGGACACAGTACTGGAGGGTCAGGAGGGCTGCTTTAGCACAGCTACCTGTTCTGGTGCTCTGATTCCCACCGCTCCTCCTCTCACATCACATGATGTCACCCACTTGAATGAAATTGAAAGGCGGGCCAGCAGGGATCAGTGCACTGCACTCAGGTCTTTAAGAGCCGGAACTAGCTGACAGTAAATACTAGGTGGCAGAGACATTCCCTGCCCCACAGCCGCACATGAAAGGGGCATGCTGTTGGGCTGGGAATGCCTCTGCCCAGAACTGGGTTTGAATGCTTCCTGGCTTGAGATCTCAGACGACAAGACACATGAGCTCTTCCTACCCTGTGCTGCTTGGCCAGTTGGTATGGTGGGGGAGGAGGGGCACTTGCAGATCGGAAGGGACTTCATGCCGATCTACCTGTCACCTACTCGCCGTTAAGAGGTAGATCGCGATTAATGGGTTGCCGACCCCCAATGTACAGACGCAAGATTATTTAGCTTGCTACAAATCTTTTATACTCAATAAAGTCAGCTACAGAGAATCTTCTGGGGATATCCTATAACTGTGTACTGTATATTGGTATGCTATGTAGTATAGTCATATTTTACAAATGGAAAACAAAATCATATTGTTCCTGCTGACTGGGGCCTTGAAATATATCAAAGATATCATGTGATTTCTCGACACTAAAAAATGGGGACCAATAAAAAAAAAATCAAAGTCTGCCTCTAGCGAATCAGTCTAATTTACCACAAATCCCAACTTGGGCAAGATGATTTGCTCATCACTGTACAGGACCCCTTTGTGGCTAGTTCCTGTCATTATTCTAAAAGAACATTAGTGGCTTTGTTTTATCTGTCTTTAACACTTTCCGAATCACTGACATGAACAAATATCCAAATAGAGAGGTCAGAAAACTTGATTGACATGTTTTTTGTGTCATTAGGTCAGATGATACTGAGGTCACATCCTCTTCAAGTGCCCCCCCCCCCCTTCCCATTAGATATCTTGGTATCATGCTACCCAAATCACTATTCCAACTATTTTTTTCAATTTCCCTCCCCTCTGACAGAGAATCAAACAGGACCTCCAGGCAGGTACAATATTTCTAAGCAGAATATTCTTCCAATAATTCTATATCACTAAAATCGCTTCCCATGTGTGTCCCTGCTTCTTTCTTCAAGACAATAAATTCAGTTATTACCAAATTAGTGTGGGCTAATGAATCCTCAAGACTGAAACACACAACTCTTCAATGCCTTAAGACAGCAGGTATTTTATCCTTGATGGACATCAAGTTGTACTAGATAGCCTAGAAATGTAGTAGAAATGTAGACTAGTGTCAACAGCGTCATCATAACAGCATCATCTGGATCAAAATTGAACAACCTTTTACCAATAACAATTGGTAAAACCCCTAACGATGGTGTGTGAGACCATGCTTCCAAAAACCCTTAGATCCCATCCTACTCTGAAGCCAACTTGAATCATTGCCAATTCTTACCTAGGTAGAAAGAATGTATCTCCAAAACCATCTTCTTTGTTCCCTATTGTTGGGAACACAGCCTTACAACATAGAATTAAAGACCCATCTTTTATATTAATCCACAAAGCTGGACAATTCAGAACTCAGCACTTTACTCATGTCTATAAATGGGCCAACCCAAGTTCCCCTATTGATGATTCTGAAATCACCTCCCTGGGACCTTGGAGACAGGGCCAACTGCTTAACTTCCTGTCTTCCCTTCTCAAGCAATAGTCTCTGAAGAGTCCTTGACCCCCTTCAAACACAAATGTTCTCATTTTAGTCCAGTCAGACATACATGTTAGCAGTTGGGATACAAAGTCCTGACTCACTGTTACCAAACACCCCAGCTACTGCATTTTTTCTACCCCAACGGCCCTTCTCATTGTTGGAGATGTGGATAGCCCACCATGTCTTTTGGTCCTGAAACAAACTTGACCATTTCAGAGACTTAACTGTTATAAAGGATTGTTTCAGATCCACATGGAGAATGCAGTTAGAGCATGCATTTCCGCCCTCAGGAAGAACCCCTCCCCACCAACAGTAAAACAGAATAAATTGCTTGCAAAAGCACAAATGACAACGTGTTAATAGAAGACCTCACTAGGTCCCTCAAAGACACCTCCAAAATATTCCAGAACACTTAGTTCTATTGGTGAGACTACAAAAGCTCAGAGAAACACAAGGACATTGTACAACAGCCATGATCAATAGACTGATCCTACCCACTTATAACCCACGCTCTCTCTCTCTCCCTGTTCCCCTTCCTGTCTAATCCCTCTCCCCTCTTTATTTTTTTTCTTCTGCATTCTACACTTTTCCATGGCTAGTCCAATGGGATGGGTCTAGCCTAAACCTAGGAAAAAAAAGAAAAAAGTTAAAATGGAGCTAGGTTTCATATTCAATATACAAAATTATTGTACAGAAACTCACGTTTCATTGTGTTGAATAACTACAGTGTGAGTGACCTTGACTCTGCGACAAAAAAGAAAGGCAAAGCAGGTTTTTGGAACTGCTGGCAATCTAATGATGCTTTTCTGTGTTTCATCACCTTCAGAGCAGAAATATGCTGTGTGAACTGAATTCAGGAGAATGAGGGTAATATGAGTGGGGTAAAAGCCAGGCAGGTGCCGCTGCCAAGAGATCCAGTTATTGGAAGGAAGAAAGAGGTAATTTGTTACTGTGACTAGAAGGGCAAACATTGCCAAATACTAGGAATATTCAAGACAGTGTAACCGTTCTTATTAGAAAGAGTACACAAAAGGCTTGCAGGATAAAGGATATTGTTGCTGACAGTTCAGCACTGTTAATTCTCGGTGCTGAACTGTCTGCACCAAAAATATGTGTAAATCGGACAACCTACCAAAGTGTCATTAACACTACAGAATGCCCCAAATCTTAACCACTTCAAGACCAGAAGGATCTGCCCCCTTAATGACCAGGCCCTATTTTGCGTTTCGGCACTGTGTTATTTTAACGGACAATTGCGCGGTTGTGTGACGCTGTACCCAAATAAAATTGATGTCCTTTTTTTCCCACAAATAAAGCTTTCTTTTGGTGGTATTTGATCACCTGTGCGATTTTTATTTTTTGCGCTATAAACAAAAAAATAGCGATAATTTTGAAAACAAAAAGCAATATTTTTCACATTCTGCTATATCACATTCTCAAAAAAAAAGTAAAAATCAAAATTTTTTAACATTTTAGGCCAATTTGTTTTCTGCTACATATTGTTGGTAAACAAATCGCAATAAGTATATTTTGATTGGTTTGCGCAAAAGTTATCGCGTCTACTAACTACGGCAAAGATTTATGTCATTTTTATTGTTTTTTTTTTTTTTTTACTAGTAATGGCGGCGATCTGCGATTTTCTGTGGGACTGCAACATTGCAGCGGACAGATCAGACCCCTAACTGACATTTTTGACACTTTTGGGAGTACCAGTGACATTACTACAGCAATCAGTGCTAAAAATATGCACTGTTACTGTAATAATGACACTGGCAGGGAAGGGGTTAACCCTGTGGGTGATCAAGGAATTAAATGTAAGCCTAAGGGAGTGATTCTAACTATGGTGGGGGAGCGTGGCTTGTGAAAAGACCATAGAGCCCATGTGATCCTATATAGATGGATCACATGGGCTCTATGGTCTTTGCAGGGAGAAGGACGGTCGGCTGTGTTTACAACACAATTGTGTTTTGCATAGAGTAGTCCCAATCTTCTTCCCCCACTGGCGTTCCTGTCTTCTCCTCTTCTGGATGTGCCACCAAAGGATGCTATAATGGCACACCTGCGGGCTCAATCCTGAGCTGCTCTGCCTGTGTTAATAGACACAGACAGTGTGGTTCGGCCTCGCCCCCTTCTCCCTTGTCACAGGATTTTTATTGACAGCAGGAGCCGATGGCTCCCACTGTTATCAATTTACCCGGTGAGAATGGAGAGAGCATAGAGAGATACTGCTCCTGGGCACAGCCCTGGATAGATATTGGGCTCAGGTAAGCATTAGGGGGGCTGGTTGTGGGAGCTGCACAAGGAAGGTTTTTACCCTAAAGCAGGCATGTCCAAGCGGCAGCCTGAGGGCAGCATGCGGCCCAGAATCGCAGGTAATGCGGCCCACTGCCCCCTGACAATTTATTTTTTTTTGCTGGGGAGGAAGGAAGTCGAGCCAGGGGCATGGCCACAGCGACTTCCAACTAACTGTAGGCAGAGGCTGCCTTGGAGGGGAGGGGGGAGGCTGCGGTCATACGAAAGCCCCGCCTCCTGGACTGGCTCCTACGATAGACAGCACATTGGTGACGTCTATCATAGGAGCCGATCCAGGAGGCAGGACTGATCCCCGCTCTGTGTAATGCAGGGGCTCTGTGTAATCTAAATGCTCTCTTTTCTCTTCATTGCAGACTGCATTGGATGGGCACTCACTGGTGAGGCTGCATTGGATGGGCATGCACTGGTGAGGCTGCATTGGATGGGCACTGATCAGGCTGCATTGGATGGGCACTGATCAGGCTGCATTGGATGGGCACACACTGGTGAAACTGCATTGGATGGGCATGCCCTAGTGAGGCTGAATTGATAGACACGCACTAGTGAGGCTGCATTGGATGGGCACTGGTGAGGCTGCATTGGATGGGCACTGGTGAGGCTGCATTGGATGGGCAAGCACTGGTGAAGCTGCATTGGATGAGCACTGTTTAGGCTGCATTGGATGGGCACGCACTAGGCTGCAAGTGCCGTGCCATCTCCCAGCTGCTGTGGGAGACTTAGGATGTCTGCAGTCAGTGACAGAGCCGCTGCTTCCTGTATAGTTCTGACTCTGCCACAGATGGAGTGATATGAAATGCACTCCGCCTGTGTGACAGGAGCCTTAGAGGAAGCAACGGCTCTGCTCTCTACTGCAGCCGCTGCTTCCTCCAGCAGTACCCGATGTCATGACCAGCATTACCCACCAGCATTACCCACCAGCAGTAACCACCAGCAATAACCGCACCAGCAGTACCCACCATCAGTCTGCAAAATAAGTAGAAAAGGTGTAAATTGATGCAATGTGTTTTGTCATAATATGTCATGTACTTGTTCATACATGTATGAGTAAGGACATGACATTTTCTGGCTGCCTAAGTCATATGTGCTAGGAGTGCAACTATTCCCCAGCACATAACTGTGAATATCCCAGCATGTGCAGTGTTTCTGACTCCTACCACCCTTACCACTTCAAATCACTGAAGTGGTTAGAGTGTTCCTTTAATATCTCTCAGAGGAAGTAAACCTCTGTATACTGATTCCAGTATTCCTGAAACGACACAGGAAGGGCGCGGCTGCGTTTTATTACTTATATACCTTAACTATAGTATATATTTTATATGCCGCCCGATAAAATTTCTCTACACTCAATGTGGCCCAGAGAAGCCAAAAGGTTGGACACCCATGCCTTAAAGCAAAGAATGAATTCAAGTAAAAAACATCTGCTTTTAGCACCACATAAAGATGCTTAATGTATAATTTAAAATATATTATATTTGCACCGTACATTTAATCAATCAATTAGTAAATCAATCAATAAATCAATCAGTAATCTTTATCAATCATCCTCATCCTTATCATACAGTCAGATACATAATGAGTGAATGTATAATTTACATACTGTACATTTTCAGAATTTTCCATTTGGTTCTCATCTTCTTCAATAGCTGCATTGACCTTTTCTTTTTCCTGTACTTGCAGGATTACTTCATTACCTGTCTTCATTTTAACCTATTGGGAAACATGTTAAATAATTTAAATTGGTTACTTCTGATCATGATGAGTTCAAAGCATTTAAGGCATCTGGTTGAAAATGAATTACTACACCCTGCTGGCTACAAATGGAAAAAAAGAATATGCTCAACTTATTGTCCACATGATGAACCTGATCATAGTGTGTGTGTCTTATATTTGTTCCGTGCGTTTTTGGCTCATTCATGTTGTAGGTGGCTAAGGAGTTAAGATGTCTCACTTTTAGATTTTTAAATGAGCAAATTGATTAAGTTTTGTAAGATCTGAAAATAATTTTGACTTTTTGGCCATTACATTTTATCTGTAATTTGTATCTGGGAATCTTTCCAAGACTGCAAAACTTCTGCTTTTCTGCAAATATCAACTGTTCACAATCAAATTAACATTTTACAATATGTCCTTCTCCCTTGATTACAATCTTCTATTCTTTGGATTTTTCTTTATTGTTTTACTTTTGAATAAGTAACACATTTTTGAGTGTTACTTATGCAAACATGCCACATACCATGAACACTGAAAGAAAGACCTTGCTGCCATTTCAAATGAATCATATAAATAATTTAAACAAACTCTAATTACCTTAGGAATCAGCGATGCACTTCTTAAAATACTTTTTAAAAACATGTTGAGAATGTCTATTGAAAGCTTGTTTTGCTAGATTTACAGTCAAATAGAAAGGTATGGCTGATTGCTGCTATACTCATTGAGACCATTTTACCAAAATAATCAAGAGCAGGAACAAACTTCATGAATATGATTGGATTGCATGCCAGCATATGTTATCAAACATGTGTAAACATTCACTCACATGCGTTATCACAATCCATGAACCTATCTTACTGATCGTACATAGATGTGCACATGCAATGCCATTGAATATGCAGGGCAAATAGGAATACAAAAATGTATGTGTATTCCAGGCACCAGTATTTGGAATCTTGTTCATAAAGATCCATGTGCTTAAAAATGTATGCATGGGTAGTACAATGTCCCCACACATACAGTTTCCTGGTACGTTTTACAAATTTAAGACCAACTGAGCCTTCAGTGTACATAAGCTAAATACATTCTAGGTGCATCAAAACAAAAATGTGCATGGAAGGGGGGATGAAATTACTGCACTCCTGGGGTATTATCCCCGCTCTCCGAGGGGAGCTCCAGAAACTTGGCGCCAGACCACATCGCCCTCTCAGGGCCACCACCAGGGCCGATCCAGACAGAGGTTCACTCCATGACTCTTATCTGTTCCACTTACTGAGCTACGCATGGCCCGGCCGGCCCACGTTCGATTGATGTTAGTGCCTTTGCACCTTTGTTTCCACCAGCGGTGGATTTACCCCCCACTTCTGTCAGCAAGCCTGACCCAGGATAACTCTTGCTGAATTTCCCCAGTTATCAACTTGTCATCTATTATCTCCATCGCTCCAGTATTTCGGTTGTTTTGCTGTTCTTTTCTGTATTTGATTTTAGGAAAGTACCAGAAGTTCCTGTTGGTCATATAACCGAAGATCCCCTCTCTCATCACTGGATACCTCAGGGATACCGCACCTCTTACGAAAGTCACTGTGCTACTGATCTACTTCTTGTCCGCAAGCGGATCGATTCAGAATAATCGGCTAGTTCTGCATAGGCACTGGTGCCTTCAGGTATTGTCCGTACTTCGGAGATCACCCTCTCCACATAACACGGTCACCGGTACTTTTTTCTTACTTGCACACACTTGGAACCTCCTCTTCTGCCATGTCCCTTAACATAGTATCACTGAATGTGCGAGGACTGAACCACCCTGCAAAACGGTCATCATTGTGGTCTATGGCCACGTCTCTGAAAGGGGACTTACTTTGTATTCAGGAAACCCACTTCGCCATTGATGCTACACCGAAGTGTTCCCATAAAAATTACCCCTTCATGTATCTTGCATCTTGCAAGAAAAAACGGAAAGGTGTTCTAACTGCCATCAAAGACAATATAGACTTTCAACATCATGCTGATATCCTTGACCCCAAAGGCAGGTTTATCATTTTACAGTGCACAATACTCGGCAAATGTTTCACCATCGTGAATCTGTACGCCCCGAATCAACACCAACTATCGTTCATTAAGTCAGTAGTGGCCAAAGCGAAAGCCCTAGCCTTTGGGAATCTCCTCCTATGTGGAGATTTCAACCTAACGCCCGACAGCGCCATGGACTCGACAGCTAAACCTAAGCACCATAATACATCCTTGTCGAAATATATATGGTCTCAGGAATTTTATGATGTGTGGAGGTGCTGTCACGCGTCAGAGAGGGACTTTCCGTTCCTGTCCCCGCGTCACGGCACATACTCACGTATTGATCTATGAATATCAGACAAAAAAGTGTTGGAATGTGTGTCCTCTGTGGAGCTTCACACTGCTACCTGATCCGACCATTCTCCACTGACCATCACACTGACCCTCGGTCAGTACGCCCAATCTCCATTTATCTGGAGACTACATAACCATATTTTAAAGAACCCGACATACGCATCGGAAGTGCAACAACACCTACAGAACTTTATGTTGGACAATATGCTAGAAGAATCGGACCCGGTGGTAGTGTGGACTGCCCACAAAGCAGTTCTGAGGGGGGTTTTAATGCAAATAGGAGCTAGGGAAAGGAGACGGAGGTCGCAGTGCCTGAATGATCTTACTGAGCAGCTTTCCTCCCTTGACTCCCAAAATCAGCAAAACCCTTCGGGGGATATTACCAACCAAATTTTCTTACTTAGGCAGGAAATAAGAGCCATGCTTCTAGAAAAATTTAGTGACACTCTTAAGAAATGGAAGACAAATTCGTACTCCACTGGGCAAAAGGCCTCTAATGCCATGGCCCTTCGTATTAAAGGACAGAGGATTAAAACTAGAATACCATTCATTCTCCATCCCCACTCTAAAGAAAAACTACTCAAGCCCAATCTTATAGCTAACACATTTAGCGAGTACTATGAAACCCTCTATAATATCCAAGCTGATCCGGATAGCCATCAACCTTGCCCCGCGGATATTGCCACTTTTTTCAGCCGTATAGACCTGCCCACTGTGTCTCCTGATACTTTAACAGTTCTCAACCAACCATTCAATGAATTGGAAATTGGTACCGCAATTTCATCCCTTCCTAATCTAAAATCCCCAGGTCCCGATGGATACACGGCTATTATAAACGGTTCTCCCACTTACTCACACCTTTATTGGTTAAAGTGTTCAACTCTGCTGCTACCTCCTCCTCCTTCCCAAAGGAAATGCTTAGCGCTATGATAGTGACGTTGCCTAAACCTGGAAAGAGCCCAATCAGCCACAAAATTTTAGGCCAATCTCACTCCTAAACATGGATGCGAAATTGTACGCTAAAATAATTGCTACACGGTTGCTTAATATTTTACCAACGATCATTCATAAAGACCAATCAGGCTTCACTAAGGGTCGCCAAGCCTCTGATGCAACTAGGAGGGTTATCAATGCCATTCACCACGCTCGGACCACCGGAACGCCTTCTCTGCTCCTGTCCTTGGATGCAGAGAAGGCGTTCGACAGAGCCCACTGGGGCTTTTTATCTGCAGTTCTACGCAAATTTGGATTTCATGGCTTCCTGTATAGCGCCATAATGGCCCTGTACTCGAATCCTTAAGCAATGGTACGCACGCCGGAGGCGATATCCACCCCTTTTACGATCACCAACGGTACTAGGCAAGGGTGCCCGCTATCTCCCCTAATATTCAATATGGTCATGGAACCCTTGGCTGAACATATTCGATCCAACTCCCGTATCGCGGGAATAGAAATAGCAGGTACCCAACATAAAATAAGTCTGTTTGCAGACGATGTGATCCTCATGATCACTAATCCAACTAGCTCTCTACCAGAAATCCAAAAGACCCTTAAATGGTTTGGGGAAGTGTCAATGTACAAGGTAAATGAAACCAAATTGCATATTCTTAATATTGGTGTAGACGCTTCCGCCAGTACTCTGTTGCAACATCAGTTCCCCTACACTTGGGCAGAACATAATCTCTCATACCTAGGTATTAAGCTGACGATGAACCCAAAAACACTCTTCCTACATAACTACATAACAGCGCGCGACCGACTCCAAGCTGACCTTAAACAATTACAATCGCATAGCTTCTCATGGCTAGGGAGGCTAGCAGCGTTTAAGATGATGCACCTCCCGCAATTACTTTATATTTTCCGCACCGTGACAATCCCAGTCCCTAAGAAGTTTTTTTGCTCATTACAATCCGTTATCTCCTCTTATATCTGGCAGGGTAGAAAACCCAGATGCTCTCATATGAAACTCATTAAACTTCGATCTCAGGGTGGGGCTGGATTCGTTGATATCTACGACTACTATTTAGCCTCTATCCTTACCCAGCTCCGTGAGTGGTTTGATCCCACTTCTCCTGCTATATGGAGGAATATAGAGGCCTCCTACTGCATTAGATCAGATCTCCCTGCATGGCTACTGGCAACGTCCTTGGGGGCAAAAATTCCATCCCACTTTCCGTCTTCTTTTTTTTATTTAAAATTTTCAAGTTTAACAAAACATTGTACAAGGTTATGCATGTATAAAACACAGAATAAAGCAAAAACTCGAGGGGGGGGGATTGGGGGGGCCACCTGCCCACTGATAGCGAGCAGGGTAGGGAAACTCTGAGCAGGGGAGGGGTCCAAGCTCCAAGTCCTAGTGTTTATTAGGGAAGGTTCATGGGGGGGTAACGTCTGTAGAAGAATCATGGGTTGGGAAGATGAAGGGATCAGGGGGGGAGTCCAAAACATTGGCGATGTAACTTGAGAAGACATTCCATTTGGCGTTGAAGGTGTCGGCCGCATGTGGGGCAGCAGAGTCCGTGTTGAGGCGGTCAATGGAGTGGAGTGTGGTTAGCTCTGACCGAAGCGTGGATATGTGGGGAGGAGAGGTGGCTATCCATTGTTTTAATATCAAACGTCTGGCGATGAGCAATGTGGTCAGGATCCAAAGGCAAGGAGACCCGGTTGAAGTGCTGGACCATTTCTGTAAACGCTTGTCCCAGTAACCGAAGAGCAATAACAAAGGGTCTTTTGGTGCGGATACAGTGGTTACCGATGTTATGAATGCTAGAACCTGGTCCCAGAATGTAGAGATCGGGGCACAGTCCCAGAATTTGTGGAAGAGGGAGGGACATTCAGCATGGCACAACGTGCATTTGTGGGCATCCGGGATCGACTTGTCCGACAAGAAAGGGACATGTGCCCTATGAAATATTTTAAGTTGAGTCTCTTTCCACGTAGAATTGGGGGTAAGGTTTAGGGTGGTTCGAAGACCACTGATTATCTTGGTTAACTTGTCCTCACCCGGGATGTCTTTAAGCCAGTTCGATGCTGAGGAAGTGAAGGAGGCAGGTGGGCAGAGTTGGATGAGTGGTTTATAAATATCCGAGATGGTATATTTGCCAGAGTCCAGTAAGGTGTCAATGAGAGAGAGCTTGAACCTGCTGTCAGGTTTAGTTAGTGTGCCACGTAGAAAGTGACGGCATTGCGCCAGGTAAAAGAAGTCTGAGGGTGGCAGATTGTACGTTTTCGATATTTCAGCACAAGACAGCAGAAGTCCAGTCTGTGGGTTGCAAAATTGAATGAGATTGACCAGTCCCTTCGACTCCCATTCTTTATAAACCGCATGTTCCAAGCCGGGGGGAAAAGCGGGATTCCCCCGAATCGGAAGATGTTTGGAGAAATATAGGGGGAGTTTTAAGAGTTTCCTCACCTCCCTCCACGCAATAACCGTGTCCCGCAGGAGCAGGTTATGGCGCAGTGTGGGCGAAAGTTGAACCCATTTAGCATGTAGGAGTGAGGTTAATGTAAAAGGGCTAGACATCTGGGATTCCAACTCGAAGTTTGAGAATTGTGAAGTCCGAGATATCCAGTCGAGTGCAACTCTCAATAAGCATGACAGGTTATACAAGCGTACATCAGGAAAGTTAATACCGGCGTCTCGCCTGGGGAGGCATAATTTTTTTGAGGAGATGCGGGGCCTCTTTCCCCGCCAAAGGAACCTGGAGAATGCCCTGGAGAGGTCCCGCACGTCCTTATGCTTGATCAGTAAAGGGAGAGTTTGAAGAAAATATAAAATGCGGGCAAAGCTGACCATTTTGATCAGATGGCATCTCCCCAGAAGAGACAACGGCAGTTGCCCCCAGTTTTCCAGTTCCCCTTCACTTTAGCAAATAGCGGCGGGTAATTGAGGGTATAAATAGATGCAGGGGTCCTTCCAACTTTTATGCCAAGGTAGGTAATAGAGTGCGTCGCTATCTTAAAGGGGGAGTCCGATTCCCACCCCCGGGCTGTACCCAGCCCCAGGGGGAGAATCTCGCTCTTGGAATAGTTAATTTTTAGGCCTGAACACTTTCTGAAGGCGTCGAACGTGGATACAATCGTGGGAATGTCTGCAGAGGGGCATGAGGTGAAGAGGAGAACGTTGTCTGCAAATAAAGAGATCCTCAGGTCCGAGTGACCCAGGCGGATCCCATGTAGGGGGGCAGGGCCGGAGAGGTATCTAGACAGGGGTTCCATAGCCAGGTAAAGAGCAAGGGAGATAGCGGGCAGCCTTGGCGGGTGCCTTTAAATAATCTAAAGTCTTCAGTCATAGATCCGCCTACACAAAGTCTGGCCGTTGGGGAAGCGTACATAGATGTGATCAGTTGGACGAACGGGCCCTGAAATACCATGGCATCCAAGACTTTTCGCAGCCAGACAAAGTTGACGTTGTCGAATGCCTTTTCGGCATCTAAAGTTACTATAGCCAAATCTTGGGATATGTGCAACCGCGCTTGTTCCAAGACCAGCAGTACTTTTCGGATATTCGCCGTGGCCGATCTTCCCTTAGTGAAGCCGGACTGCGCTGGGTGGATCAAGTGGGGCATAATATCAGCCAAACGCGAGGCTACAATCTTTGATAGGATTTTGACATCAAGATTGAGCAACGAGATAGGGCGATAGGATCCCGGCTCTAGGGGGTCTTTGCCTTTTTTAGCAAGCAGCTTGATTATGGCTTGGTTACCCGTCGGGAGGTAGGGCCCGCCTTCCCAAATGCTGGCGTATACCGCCACCAGAGTAGGAACTAGACTCCCTGTTATAGATTTGTAAAATTCCCCTGTGAGGCCGTCGGGTCCTGGTGATTTACCCGCCGTGAGATGTTTAATCGTGTGTGTGACCTCTTCCGCCGATATCGGAGCATTTAACATGTCGAGCTGTGCCGGGGTAATGCGAGGAAGATTCGTGCCCGATAGAAACATCTCGCCCGATGTATCATCTACGTTTTCCGGGCCATATAGTGAGGAGTAAAAATTTCTCATGATACGTTGCACGCCTTGGGGGGTGGCATCGACAACGCCCGACGGATCCCGCAGGGACCCAATATGTGTGGGTGATGGACGTCCCTTGCACATTTTCGCCAACAGTTTGCCAGCCTTATTGCCGAACTCGTGCAAGGATGCTGCGAAGTGGGCTGTATGTATACGTTCAACTTTACCGGCCCATTCGTCGAAATTCTTTTTGGCCAAGACCCATATTTCCCTCGTCGACTGGGTATCTGCCAGTAATAGATTGCGTTGCGCCTCGCGAAGACCCTCACTTGCCGATTTATAGCCGCTTTTTGCATGCCGTTTGTATGCCACCGCATAGGAAATAATGCGGCCTCTCAGGAAGGCCTTACCTGCTTCCCAAAATAAATGGGGGAAGAGGCATGGGACGCGTTAGTTAGTATTCCTGCCATGCCCGTTCCAAGTATCCATGAAAGTCCGCGTTATTAGCCAGGAAAGATGGAAACCGCCATACCAGGGGGACAACGGGGGAACCAGTAAGGTCAATAGATAGGGAGAGAGGAGAGTGGTCCGATATCACCAGGTCGTGAATTGCAGCATCTTGTATTACAGGGAGGAGAGAGTCAGAGCAAAACAGATAGTCAATTCTCGTGAAAAGTTTGTGGGGGTGGGAGTAGAACGTATACTCTCGGTCAGTCGGGTCGCCAGACATCTGTCAATGAGAGGGAGTCGGTGAACGTAGCTAGAGGAGTGGGGGAACCGCCTGTACTAGGTCGCGCGTCCGAAAGGGACCGTGATCTGTCAAGGACCGGGTCCATGACAGCATTGAAGTCGCCCCCCATCAAGTGGGGGATGGGTGGGAGTGCCAGATTACGAGCAGACAACATAGAGTAAAAAGACTGGTCAAAAACGTTGGGGGCGTAGACATTAGAGATGATGAAGTCCTTGCTGTTGATGCGGACGTGGGCCGAGACATACCGGCCCTCTGTATCCCCATCCACAGCGAGAATCTCAACTGAGAGCCGTTTATGAAACAAGATGAGGACGCCCACCTTGCGCCCGAGCGCTGCAGAGCCTACCACCTTGCCTACCCAAATTTTTTCCATGCGAGTCATGTCAGCAGAGGGAAGGTGCGATTCCTGGATAAGAGCTATATCGGCCCGAAGGCGTTTAAGATGCCTCAGGACTTTCATTCTCTTGACCGGGGATCGAAGACCTTTAACATTCCAGGATATCAGCGTCATAATTTAGCCGGAGGGGTAAGATGTATGTGACATTCGGTAAGGTACCCAACCATTATCGTGAGGATAGCTAGATGCATACGAATCAAGTGAAACCGCCACCTGACAATAACATATCGCCCCATAAGCATAGAGACCATGTGGAGTCTGACCCCTGGGGAGAAGGACAGAGGAGGGGGGGAACTGGAAAACTGGGTAGGAAAAACAAAAGCATACAAAAAAACATAAACATAGTCGTTTGGACTTCACTTTTTTCCGCATGAGTATGCGATGGAGCACAGCTCCCCAAGTGCGTCTCCAGACATGAAAAGGGACAAAATGTGCCCTGACAGAGAACGTGTCTGCAGAGACTTGGGTCGCAACCTACGACTGAGCATGGTGCAGCCATGGCATGTAGAGCGCTGCGGAGAAAAAAGGTCAATAAAAGGAACCAATGAACAGCAGAAATATAACCTTGATAATACAGTAGTAGAATACAATGCAAATCTCCAGTACTAGAGAACGATCTTACGTTAGCAGCCGGCGAACGGCCGGAGCCACCCGGGAGTTCTGCCCGGAGGAAAACGTTCCAAAGGCCCCCTTAGAGGTAGACGACACATCGATTACCCGAGCAGAGTCAGCGTGGAGGGCCAGCGCGGCCAGAGCTAACCACATCGGAGTAACGTTGCCGCTTTGGGGATTCCTTTCTGGGGCTGTGAGGAATGTCCGGTCTGGAAAAAGAAAGGGATTTAGCTGAATTGTTGTGGCCTGGTTCACCATGGTGAAGTGAGCGGACAAATTTTTCTGCCTCTGTAGGATCCTGGAAGGATAATTGGTTGCCGTTCGGGGCACAAAGGCGCAGAGTCGCCGGGTAGGCCAAGGTAAATTTTATGCGTTCTTGGTGTAGCTGGGAGCATACGGTTTGGAAAGTTTTGCATTTTTTTTTGCGACTTCAACTGAATAGTCTGCGAAGATAAGGATTTTCATACCTTCGATCTGGAAGTGTGGGTTTTGGCGGAACTTCTGAAGGATGGCAGATTTGTCTGCGTAGTTTAGGTATTTCGCAATGACAGGGCGAGGGGTCTTACGTTCCTCCGAGTAGAGACCCATTCTGTGAGCCCGTTCGACCACACATGTCCCTTGTATGCCCAAAGCAGCAGGGATTTTCCTTGCGCAGATTTCAGGAATGGCCGAGGGTTGGACGGATTCTGGAATCCCTATAAACCTTAGGTTATTCCGCCGAGACCTATTCTCCAAGTCCTCCAGTTTGTCCATAATGAGACGGTTGATTTTGTCTTGGTAAATCTCATCTTCCACACTGGAGATCCGGGATTCGGCCTCATTGAGGCGGTGGGAGTGAGACACCAGCTCTTTCCTTATAGCAGCCATGCCTGCTGACACGGCCTGTTCCACTGATGCCTTGATCGTGGGGGTGAGTAGCTCCACCACCGCTTTTGCTATCCTCTCAGTGGAGGGGTCTGGGGCCAAAGTGGGCGCTGTGGTGGGTGGCCGGAGGACCCCTTCTGGCTGCCTAGTGGTGTCCATGGCTGCCGAGTCTGCCGCCGGACCGGAGTAGGCCGGGACTGGCCCTCCTATCTATAGGAGGTGAGCACTTACAATATGACGTAAGACACACAGTGACCCACTGCTTACTTGCGGCAAGACTACTCATAGCTAGATCTTGGAAACAGGAGGCGATACCACTACTCAAAGGAGTGATTGATATGGTTTCTACCAATTTCTCCTATGAGAGGTCCTTATCCCTGAGAAACCATTCCTCTGCCCGTATGACTAAGCTTTGGCAACCTTGGATTTCTTGGCTTAATGGATAATAAGTTCGCCCCGGAGCTAATGACGTATTGCAAATTTACCCATCTGGGGCCTGGCGCCCCAGGCTTGGACACAGTGTGGATCCCAATGGGGGTGTCCTTTCCTGGGTCGTCCAGGTTTAGGTAGTATATGATTTGCCAAAGGGGTATGTTATTGATATGTTATGCTTTTGGCGACATCTAGTGGCAGCTAGGATACTAACACTTTGCACGGTATCTGGTTCCAAGTATATGATTATATATGACCAAAGGCATTATGCATATGCTTAAGCTTTTACTTATTGATATACATTTGCCTAATGTTATGTTTATTATTGTTGAAGGACAAATTGTTTACTGCGATTATTGTTCACTTTTGGGAATTGTACTTCCCTGTTGTCTGTATTTTTGTGATGAAACTTTAATAAAAAGATTTATACAAACAAAAAAAAAAAATGTGCATGAAGTCTTAGGGTCGGTTCACACTAGCTGCGGCACGGGTCACAGCAGGGGTCCGGTGCATCCCTGTTCTCTATTTTAGGTGTGAATCAGGTCCTAAGTTTTGCCTGAATTCGGACCTGAAACTGAGCCAAAGACGCACAGAACCCTTCTGCAATGCTCTCCACGGTTGCCCCAAGACTGTGTTAACCGGATTCATTGAGCTCCACACTATCCTGTTATGTGAAATGGGTGCGGGAAATACCATATTCAATTCACATACTGTAAGTGTGAACCCAGCCTTACAGTTTTTCTTTAAAAAATAACCACACCCTGAATATAAAAGTATGTCCTCTGCCAGCATGCTGAAGCTCTGTAGAAGCAAAGATCTACTTAATCGTAGGTATAGATCCTTCCTATCAGCAGGGACTGTGAGATTTGCTAAATGCTGAGGTTTAGGTCTGAATGAGCAGAACTGAAATATCAGAACCGCAAAGAACGAATTACTTCCTTGTGCATTTCATTTGGAAATTAAGGTCCCAGAGTCTGGAGGAAAAGTGGATAGGCACAGAATCCAAGTTGCATGAGGTCCTGTGTGAAGCTTCAATAGTCAGTGAAGATTTGGGAAGCCATGTCATCTGCTGGTGTTGGTCCACTGTGTTTTATCAAGTCCTAAGTCAGTGCAGCCCTCTACCCGAAACTTCTAGAGCACTTCATGATTTTCTCTGCTGACCAGCTTTATGGAGATGCTAATTTAATTTTCCAGCAGGACTTGACACCTGTCCACACTGCCAAAAGTACCATTACCTGGTTTAATGACCATGATTGGCCAGAACACTTGCCTGACCTAACCCCCATAGAGAATCTGTGGGATATTGTCAAGAGGAAGATGAGAGACACCAGACCCAACAATGCAGGTGGGTTGAAAGCCCCTATCAAAAGAGACCTGGGCTTCCATAACACCTCAGCAGTGCCACAGGCTGATCGCCTCCATGCCATGTTATATTGATGCAGTGATTAAGTATTGAGTGCATACTATACTGTATAGGGACATACTTTTTTAGTAAGCCAACATTTCAGTTTTAAAAATCCTCTTTTTCATTGGTCTTATGTAATATTCTAATTCACCGAGATACTGAATTTTGTGTTTTCACTAGCTGTAAGCCATAATCATCAAAATTAAAGGAAAGAAATGGTTGAAATATATCACTCTGTGTGTAACATATCCATATATAAAATATACGAGTTTCCCTTTATGAATTGAATTACGGAAATAAACTACCTTTTTGATGATATTCTAATTTTATGAGTTGCACCTGTACTTAAGTAACTCTATTTTCATTAAAAAAAAAAAAAAGCAATCCCCTCTGGGTGATCAATGTACATTGCAAAGATTTTAATAAACTTTGTTAGAGATTCCTACCTTTTCCTGCTCTATAGAAAGAGTTGAAAGTTACTCCAAGTTTTTTGAATACTGGTTCTGAATAGTAGTGACCAATTCATTTTTAGGAGTGACTAACGTAATTAATAAGCTATTGCACTTGGAGTAATCTGATCAGAAGTGATTAAAAAAAAGTATAATATTAAAAAAAATAACACATATACTCACCTAGCTGGATGCATCATTGGTCCGGTGCTGCATCTGTCCCATGCTGCCTCTAAGACTGAGAACTGAGCAATCGAAGATCACTAATTGCTCAGCTCTTGAACTTCAGGGAGCAGAGAACCGGTGACTGTCAGTCACCGGCTCTCTGCTCTGACTCTTTAGAACTCACTGGAGCTCCAGGCTGTGGGGGTGTGGGAGCAACTGGCTCAGACACAGTGTGCTAAGAGCCTGACCCAGCTACCAGTCATGAATATGGGTGAATCCTGACATTAATGGCTGGATCTCTCCAGAGTCTGGAGTGGTTGAGTCACATCAGCCAACAGCAAATTTTAGCCCGCTAACTGCTGAATCTACGTTACAGGAGTGCAGAACTAAGTGCACTTCTGTGACTCACAGAAGAAGTATGGCCAGAAGAGCTTTGCTACTAACGTATTTTAACCCTTTAGGAGTATCTCACCAAAAACGACATTCTTGTTGCAGAGGATGCTTAAAACGTAACTTGTATCTTAATGTAGAGGTCTTCACACAAGAAGGAAATTACATTTCTCAGTTCTGAACACCAACAGTATATGAAATGCCCCCAGGAGCCTTATTGCATTGACTTTAGAGAAAATTAGCAGCTACTGCTGTCTGGAAAGGAAAGGTAATTTTTAATCACATTAAATTAAAAAAATATGGCTTGTGTAGCAACTGTATATATATAATTATTTTTTTTTAACTAGCTACATTTTTCTCCAAGACTGTGGAGTTACCCTTTAAATTCAGTAAACAATTTTATTTTTGCAAATTATATATAGTTTCATAGTTTTATAGTTAGTAAGGTTGAATAAAAACACTAGTCCATTCAGTTCAACATGTGTGGGTGTGTGTGTGTTTGTTTGTGTCGATAATCATTTCTCATATACAGTGGGTACGGAAAGTATTCAGACCCCCTTAAATTTTTCACTCTTTGTTATATTGCAGCCATTTGCTAAAATCATTTAGGTTCATTCTTCTTCCTCATGAATGTACACATAGCACCCCATACTGACAGATAAACACAGAATTGTTGACATTGTTGCAGATTTATTAAAAAAGAAAAACTGAAATATCACATGGTCCTAAGTATTCAGACCCTTTGCTCAGTATGTAGTAGAAGCCCCCTTTTGATCTAATACAGCCAGGAGTCTTTTTGGGAAAGATGCAACAAGTCTTTCACACCTGGATTTGGGGATCCTCTGCCATTCCTCCTTGCAGATCCTCTCCAGTTCTGTCAGGTTGGATGGTAAACGTTGGTGGACAGCCATTTTTAGGTCTCTCCAGAGATGCTCAATTGGGTTTAAGTCAGGGCTCTGGCTGGGCCATTCAAGAACAGTCACGGAGTTGTGAAGCCACTCCTTCGTTATTTTAGCTGTGTGCTTAGGGTCATTGTCTTGTTGGAAGGTAAACCTTCGGCCCAGTCTGAGGTCCAGAGCACTCTGGAGAAGGTTTTTGTCCAGGATATCCCTGTACTTGGCCGCATTCATCTTTCCCTCAATTGCAACCAGTCGTCCTGTCCCTGCAGCTGAAAAACACCCCACAGCATGATGCTGCCACCACCATGCTTCACTGTTGGGACTGTATTGGACAGGTGATGAGCAGTGCCTGGTTTTCTCCACACATACCGCTTAGAATTAAGGCCAAAAAGTTCTGTTTTGGTCTCATCAGACCAAAGAATCTTATTTCTCACCATCTTGGAGTCCTTCAGGTGTTTTTTAGCAAACTCCATGCAGGCTTTCATGTGTCTTACACTGAGGAGAGGCTTCCGTCGGGCCACTCTGCCATAAAGCCCTGACTGGTGGAGGGCTGCAGTGATGGTTGACTTTCTACAACTTTCTCCCATCTCCTGACTGCATCTCTGGAGCTCAGCCACAGTGATCTTTGGGTTCTTCTTTACCTCTCTCACCAAGGCTCTTCTCCCCCGATAGCTCAGTTTGGCCAGACGGCCAGCTCTAGGAAGGGTTCTGGTCGTCCCAAACGTCTTCCATTTGAGGATTATGGAGGCCACTGTGCTCTTAGGAACCTTAAGTGCAGCAGAAATCTTTTTGTAACCTTGGCCAGATCTGTGCCTTGCCACAATTCTGTCTCTGAGCTCTTCAGGCAGTTCCTTTGACCTCATGATTCTCATTTGCTCTGACATGCATTGTGATCTGGAAGGTCTTATATAGACATGTGTGTGGCTTTCCTAATCAAGTCCAATCAGTATAATCAAACACAGCTGGACTCAAATGAAGGTGTAGAACCATCTCAAGGATGATCAGAAGAAATGGAAAGCACCTGATTTAAATATATGAGTGTCACAGCAAAGGGTCTGAATACTTAGGACCATGTGATATTTCAGTTTTTCTTTTTTAATAAATCTGCAACAATGTCAACAATTCTGTGTTTTTCTGTCAGTATGGGGTGCTATGTGTACATTCATGAGGAAGAAGAATGAACTTAAATGATTTTAACAAATGGCTGCAATATAACAAAGAGTGAAAAATTTAAGGGGGTCTGAATACTTTCCGTACCCACTGTATCTGTTTATTGTGTTCGCTAAGATGCAAGAGTCTTTTAAAACTATCAATACCTGCTGACACCACCAATTGTGGAAGATAGTTCCACATCCTTATTACCCTGACAGTGAAAACCCCTCTACACAGCTTAAGGTTAAACCGCTTCTCCTCCAGTCTCATTGTGTTGTCCTGTGTCTTCTTACGCTCTCTAAGACTGAATAGTTACTTACCTAAGCTGGGATTACCATTAAGATATTTGTATATCGCTATCATATCTCCTCTCAAGCATCTCTTCTCCAGGGAGAAGAAGTTTAGTGCTTGTAGTTGTTGCTCGCAATTGAGGTTCTCCAGTCCCCTTATTAATTGCGTTGCCCTTCTCTGGACTCCCTCCAGTTCCAGCACATCTTTCCTGAGGATCGGTGGCCAGAACTGAATGGAAAACTCCAGATGTGGCTGAGCCAGAGATTATAAAATTGGCAGGATTATTGTTTTATCACTGGATTAAATTCCCTTTTTAACCACTTCTGGACCGGAAGGTTTTACCCCCTAAATGACCAGGCCATGTTATGCGATACGGCACTGCGTTACTTTAACTGACAATTGTGTGGTCGTGCGATGCTATGCCCAAAAAAATTTGATATCCCTTTATTTCCCCACAAATAGAGCTTTCTTTTGGTGGTATTTGATCACCTCTGCAGTTTTTATTTTTTGCACTATAAACAAAAAAAGAGCACAAATTCTGGAAAATAAAACCCAATATTTTTTATTTTCTGCTATAAAACACAGCCAATAAAAAAAATTAAAAATCTATTTTTTTTTTCATTATTTGGTAAACAAAGCCCAATAAGTGTATATTGATCGGTTTTCGCAAAAGTTATTGCGTCTACAAACTAGAAGATAGATTTATGGCATTTTTATTTATTTATTTATTTACTAGTAATGGCGGCGATTAGCGATTTTTACCGGGACTGTGACATTGTTGCGGACAGATCGGACATCTAACTGACACCTTTGAGGGGACCAGTGACATTACTTCATTAATCAGTGCTAAAAATATGCACTGTTACTGTACCATCTTCCCTTCATCAACCATTACTTTTAATATATTTAATACATTTCTTGTCATGTTTTTTTACTCTCCTCGGCTTTGTGTCACTCATTGTCTTTTTTAGCCACCCTGATTGTGTTCTTACATTTCCTATTGCATTCCATGTACTGTTGAAATGCTGACTTTGACCCCTCGGCTTTCAGTGTTGGGGGTAACGAGTTACAATGTAACGCGTTACGTTAACTACGTTACATTTTTTGGTAGTAACATTTGTAACTGCATTACTTTACTCGGCTTGAGTAACGTGCTTTCCTGCGTTACCCAAGCCGTTGACATCTCGCGCGGGCCGAGGAGGAGGCGGGAGGACGGACTCGAGAAGATGCGGGGGATCGTGTGGCCGAGGAGGAGGCGGGAGGACGGATTCGAGGAGACGCGGGGGATCATGTGGCCGAGGATGAGGCAGGAGGACGGACTCAAGGAGACGCGGGGGATCGTGTGGCCAAGGAGGAGGAGGCGGGAGGACTGAGGAGAAGACGCCCGTCACTGCAGGTAAGTGCAGTGATCTCTCTGGTGTGGTCACTCTGGCATTAAAAGGGGGCACACTGTGGTCAATCTGGGGGCACACTGTGGTCACTCTGGGGGCACACTGTGGTCAATCTGGGGGCACGCTGTGGTCACTCTGGGGACACACTGTGGTCAATCTGGGGGCACGCTGTGGTCAATCTGGGGGCATGCTGTGGTCACTCTGGGGGCACACTGTGGTCACTCTGGGGGCACACTGTGGTCACTCTGGGGGCACGCTGTGGTCACTCTGGGGACACGCTGTGGTCAATCTGGGGGCACGCTGTGGTCATTCTGGGGGCACGCTGTGGTCACTCTGGGGGCAAGCTGTGGTCAATCTGGGGGCACGCTGTGGTCAATCTGGGGGCACGCTGTGGTCACTCTGGGGGCACACTGTGGTCACTCTGGCATTGAAAGGGGGCACGCTGTGATCACTCTGGCATTGAAAGGGGGCACGCTGTGGTCACTCTGGCATTGAAAGGAGGCACGCTGTGGTCACTCTGGCATTGAAAGGGGGCACGCCGTGGTCACTCTGGCATTGAAAGGGGCACACTGTGGTCACTCTAGCAAAAGTAAAAGTAAAGTAATAAGTACGCTGTGTTCATATATATATAAATAAAACAATAAATATTGTATTGTTTTTTTGTGCACTACAAATAAATATGCGCATTAGAATTTGTTCATATTTTTTTTCAAAAGTAAAAGTAAAGTAATAAGTAGTGAAGTTACTTTTGAAATACAGTAACTAGTAAAGTAATCTCATTACAATTTACAGAAGTAACTAGTAACTAGTTACATTTTTTGAGTAACTACCCCAACACTGTCGGCTTTATACTTTTTAAAGGCCATTTTTTTCTGTGGTCAATCTGGGGACACGCTGTGGTCAATCTGGGGGTTCCCAAGTTGTTCTGTATTTATACATCTGCAACCAGATCTGATTAATTTCCTAATAATAGGTCTAGCAATGTTTCTTCTGCCCAGTCAATATCTGGAGAGTTGAAGTCTTCCATTATGATGACATTTTCCTGCCACACCACCATTTCTAACTGTGATAGAAGAGCCAGCTCCTCCTCCCCCTTCAGGTTAGGGGGCCTGTAACTTATCCCCACTATTCATTTCCCACTTGGCCACCAGTGCTTCCCTGTTCTCCTGCGACTTGCAGCAGCAGCAGCTCCTACAGCTCCTTACAGCACCTCTCTCAGCTTGCAGCTTGCGTCTCACAGCATGCTCCTCACAGTGTGCTCTTTGCATCATGCTCTTCACATAGTATTTCAACTTGGGTAATCTTTGCTAAGGCTTAATCATCTGAGATTGCAGTGGCATGGTGTCTGTTCTGGATTGAACTTATATTCTTTTTTTTTTACCTTTTTAAAATTATATGAAAGTGATATTACGCTGTTGCCAACACCTCTGTAACTTACAACATAAATGCAAAAACTGTGTGGGACTTTTTAGACATTCATAATGTATGTACATGTAATATATAAAACAAGTATTTTTTTATTTTTTTTATATACCAAAAGTTAAAAATCTTTGTCATATTCATACATACTGTATAAGAATTAAAAATAAGAAAGGCTAACAAAATCTACAATCAAACAAATTGTCATTCTCCAGAGTTTCTCTACAATTTGTCCATTAGCTCAGAAGCAAACATGTGATGATCTGTGATAAAAAGAGACCTGCGTTCCAGGAGTATTTGGCACGGTCCCCACAGCAGATACTCCAGTCAACCGAGCAAAAAGGACCTGCAGGGCCTGAGTCTAGTCATATTATTTGTCATTATAAAAAAAAAAGACACTGCACTCCACCATTGTATAGTGATGCTGTTGGTCCAAACATCCATGTGCCATCACAAATGTGGTCCAAAATGGGGCCCAACACCCATTAAATTCTATAACCTTTAAATTCAGTAAACAATTATATTTTTGCAAACTATACATAGTATTTTAACTTGACTAATCTTCTCATTCAATGCTATATTTTAATCACCTGAGAATGTTGTTTTTGGCATACTTGAAAACAGTGGCATGATGTTTACTCTGGATTAGACATGAATTAATATTCTTTACCTTTTTAAACTTTTATTATTACCAATTATTTTAAGATCTGATAGAAATAACCACATAGAGGTTTCTTATATTTCCATTCATTTATGCTATAAAATAATTTTCATGGTCACCCTGCGCCCTGAGCTTTGGATAACTGTAACTTACATCTTTTATTTCACACTTTATTCTTCCTCGGAGGCATCATAAAAGTAATTATTAGTCAATTTCTTCCTATTTCTGTATACGACTTCAGTAAAAATATTATATTTCACACATGACATTTATCTAGGGCATTAATAAAGCAAAGAAAAAAGTCTGAATATCCCGATTCAACCAGTTCCTGTAGTCTGAAAACTAGTACTTCACCTTGAATCTGGACATCATTCAAGCTCAGCAGTGCTGACTGACTCTGTCTGACTTTATAAGAAAAAAGGAAATGGCAAAAATATAAATCCTTGTATAACATGTAACTATAACTATGCATGAAGACTAGACAAAACATAAGTTAAGTTTCTGTCTTAACCTGTAGACATATTTTTGAAAACACTTCTCTTTTGTATTTTATTTATGAATGACTTAAAGGAATTGCTTTTTTTAATTGAAAATATTCAAGGTACACATAATATAGGATAAGCATAAAATGCCGGATCCAGTATAACAGCAATTATGACCATATACAGTACATCTTGCAATCCAAAGATAACAGTTACAAAGTCCGGTTGCATCTTTACCCTGTCATGCTTAACATATCTAAACTCCATATACCACAGAATTCTGCATGTTTGAATAAATGAAGATTTAGTATGTGAATCAAGGAGCCTATTGAGGAACGTATATCCCACAAACATCCCTTCTATTTTCCTAAGAATCTACCAGGGGCACTCATCCCATGGGACACTGCAGGGTTCTCATCAGAACCAGCTCCCTAGGGATATCCTAGGGGTATCAAGTCATGGAGACCACAGTTTTTCAAATGTATTTAGCTGGCCCCTGTGTTAATAAATATATCTCTCCAGAATGAGTGTATTACCCATATGAGTCACCCATGTTTTGACTGACAGGGAGGTCTCCTACTTCCAGCTAAGAAGAATGACTTTCCTGGCTTGGAATATGGCCCGTGAAAAAGCTAGCCTTGTCATCTCCTCTGGAATGACCACTTTAAGAATTCCAAGCAGACAGTTAACCTGGACTCAAAGGAACGGATGCTTGGAAAATCCTGTTGCACATAGAAAGAACCCCACTCCAGTAACGATGGAGCTTGGGGCATCACCGAAAGAGATGGATGAGATCCCCTGACATCCATCTGTAGTTACCACACAATGGGTCAGACAGCCTTCCCATCCGATGAAATTTGACTGGGGTATACTACACCCGGAGTAAAATCTACAGTTAAGATACCTTCAAGACTTTCAGGATTTTAATTAACTTTGTAACATGTGATATAAAATACCTTGTCTGACAAACTCAGTACAGAAGAAAGGGTTTGAATGGACACACAAGGTATCACACCAAGGATCCTAGTTATAAAACTGTAGTGTGGCCTTACTATAGGTCATACCATTGTTTTAAAAAATGCATTTGATTGATTTGATTGATTTGATTTATTAGTAAGCTGAGAACTGTACAGATAAATGTTAACAAAAAACATGGAAGAGGAGCCTAATGTCAAATGCTTGTCACCGGCCTCTCCTTTAATCATGCAGTTCTCTCTGTGACACTGTGATGGGTTGAGTTACTAAAACTGGAGAGCACAAAACCTGATGCAGATGTGCATGGTAGCCAATCAGCTTCTACCTTTGGTTTGTTCAATTAAACTTTGACAAAAAAAAAAAAAGGAAGCATGTTGGTTTCTATGCAGAGCTGCTCCAGATCTTTTACTCTTCAGTTTTAGTAATTAAACCCCTCTATGTGACACTGCAAGCTCCATACTGCAGTCTGCATTTTATGAAAGGGGTAGAAAAGTAGAAGTTTGCAGTGTGAAAAAACACCTTAGTGTCAAGCAGATATCATACTCTGCTCCAGTTTACTTTTACTTGGAGTTTGTAAGAAATCCAGATCATTAATGAAAGTCACTTGAGCTCTGTAAAACTGAGATGAGGATAATAGGTGCATAGTACAGTCAAAGACTTGCATATTAAAGATATTTATTTTTTAGAGCAGATCAGATAGCTGGTCAAGTCTGAAAAGTTTCACACCCACTATCTTCCAGATTGGTCATCACAGCTTTATTGCCAGGTTTACTTTGCCAGTGGTTAGCATTTGCTTATTTAGTTATGCCCTTTAGTGTATAATAATATAAAAAGAGCATAACCTATCCTAGAGTATAAATACCTCTATCCAGAATTTCCTACTACTGGCCAAGACGATTAAGGAAACAATTTATGCTATACTAATGTGTTTGAATGTGGCTGTAATCAGGGACTTTACTGTTGATGTTCTGTGTTAAAATTATACTGTATATTATAAACCTATTTATAATGTGGATAGCCCTTGGATATATTTTTAGTATTGATTTTAGTGGTGTTAATTAATAAACAATCTTTGAATATTTAAGAATAATTTTATGTCTATGGGATGTATTATGATACCTTAAAAGCATGTTATTAACCCAGTAGGGGCATTTTTGGTTTTGTATTATTATGACCATATGTAAGTTTGGAATTATCAAAAGGCATGGGAAGGACAAGCATTTATATTTGATGATATATTTGAAGTATGGTCACAGGATATCTGTGACCGGAACAGGTTCTATTTGGCCTTTTTTCATGCTGGAAGATTAATGTACACTGTTTTAATAAAGCTGTGGCCTTGGCCCTTTTTCTAATGCAACTTGTTTTTCCATGTCATGTTTGGGTGAAGCTTTATGTGCTTACTGAATTATAGAGATAGAGAGAAAGAGATCAGATCTGGTTTGTAGTAATGTAACAGGGCAAGCTCTAGAAAAGGTAACAACCTATTTTTTTTTATTATTATTACTGTCCTCTTGAAGAATATGTTACCCTAACATTTCATATTTCTGATACGTGTCTGTTGTACTGTGTACTTGTGTTTAAGGTATCCTGCTCTCTTCGTATTACTTCCTTTGTATGAAAGACCTAATATCAGCCCCCACTTTTCTATGTCGAACTGTCCACACTAGTTTTCTGGCTATCCTTAAGGCTACGTTCACATGTAGATGTTTTGGGGCGTTTTGGGGGCGTTTTTCTGCTCTAGGATCAGCTCTCAAAACGCCCAACAAGACCAATCCTATTAATTTCAATGGCCCCTGTTCACATCTGAGCGTTTTTATGCCGTGAGCAAAACGCCCAACACTCAAAAAAGTACATGAGCTTCTTTTTGGGCAGATAACAGGCATTTTCCATTGGTCTCTAGTCAATCTAAAAATGCCTGCACAAAAAACGCCTGTAAAAACGCCTGTAAAAATATATTTTTCTGGACATACTGCACCATGATGGTCTTCATTTCATCCCTATGAGATCCCATCCCTGTCTATCGGTAAGACTTGAGGACCAACATCATCAGGAGATCAAGGACGCTTTGTTGGAGATTCACCATCTATCCCAAAGTTAAGGTGTTGCATCTGAGGGAGTCTTGGAGTACTCTGATCGGAGGAAATCCTCTAACACGCTCATTCGAGTGTGCAGTAAGGTGAGTGGCCACTGCACACAGTTTTTGGATATAGGAGTCACGTTTTATGTTTATCAATTATATCACTGAAGATTTATATTTGCTTTAGAAGTCACTTTATTGGATTTTTTTTATACAGATTGATACCTGCATCCTGTGATGTTATTTCACTTACATTGACATTATTTGGGCTTTTCACATCCACCTCATTGTTTTGGACGTTTTTATTTAGTAGCATATCCACTGATTTGAGGAGCATTATTCACCATATTGTAATTAGACGTTTCATATTTTGTTCTTGGATCATTTTTTGTTTGTTCTGAATATTTATACATTATTTAGGATCTTCTTCACATTATATTTTTATGGATACATTATTCTTTTGCACTTTATGAATTAGCGCCAATTTTTCTTTATTTTTATCATTTATTATACGGTGGGGACACCGAATAGAATTGGCTGCTTTTTCCAATATATTCTATTCCACTGTCATTATTTTCAGTTTCTACATTATTCTCACTTTATTTATTGGCTTTCCTTAAGTCCTACCCCTCAGGTAGCGCATATGTCCTCTCGCTTATTTCAGTATAAAAGAAATGCATACGCATCCCTGCAGAAAAGAGAGAACATGTGCTATTCTTGCTGCAGCATCTATACAGTATGAATTTGGCAAGAATAAAAAATGTGTGTATTTTTTATCTTGAAGCTGCATTAAAGATACCCTCCCCACATGACAAAGAATTAAAAAAAAATGTTTTTACTATGTACAAGTCCTCATAGCAGTGCCCAGCTTCCAAGTTTATTACTATTTTTTACATTTTTTACATTGACTTCAATTTATTTGGTGCTGAGTTTGGCTTCCCCAAATTTCAAAAGGGATTTATCCAACCAAACTGGAGCAGATATGCTTATCCCTAGTTGTCACTTTATAATAGGTACCTGAACACTCATGGCAGGATTATCAGGTATTGTTTTAATGAATGATGCTGATTTATGATATATTGAACAAAATTTTTAAAATTACCTTAAATTGGCTAAGCTTCACGGATCCCCTGATGCATTCCACTGACATTTATCACCTTACCGATTACTTCACCACTACATAATACTACCAGCTCTACTTTTGCCAGCTCATTCATGCCTAACCTGTATCTTCCCTGGCTTCCACCTTCTTTTCTCTCATGTACGCAAATGAAGACTCCCCTTTTATATCACACCGTAACCCAGATACCACATTCTTTACTTGCTAGGTTTTACTCTATATGGTTTGTTTTGATTTATGTTTTCCGCAGTTTACTGATAAGCACTAGAACCCTAGGCTTTATGTACTGCTTGTATTAACCATGCAGTTTTATATCTTTTTATATCCTTTGTAAAAATATTTCAATCTCATGTTCATTGTTGTATTGTTTTTTTTTTTTTTTCTCAATAAATATAGTTATAAAAAAAAAAATTGGCTAAGCTTAGCTTGCAATAAAAAAGAAATGCAAACACATCCCTGCAGATAGGAGGGAAAATGGCACTAGGTGCTGTTCAAAAGTTGATGGATCGCATGTCAAAGATTCAAATAGTAATAAGCCTTTAAAAATATGGCATACGGCATAAATAAAGCATAATCACCCCCGACATCCCCCTCCCTTCCTTCCGGCTGCATCTTGCCCCTCACAGTTGGTGCAGGAAAGTGAGTGATGGCCACAAAGGATAGTAAAAGAGGATTCTTTATCTGAAAGAAATGTGCATATACTGTATGTGCAGACATTTATAGGTGCCTACATTTTATTAAGGACCTCTGTGTAAATAGGCTTTGGGCTAGTGTTGATGGGTAATCACTCTAGAAAACGCCTAGAAAAAAAGGAATCAGTGCTAAATCATACCACCCACAACCATGTTTTGTTTTTTTTTGTTTTTTTACTTACTGACCCTCTCTGGAAATGTGTGAGAAATGCAGCAAAGGAAAACTAATGGAAGAGAGTGTAGATTTGTCAGGAGTAGTTGTAAGACCATTTATTAGACCATTAAATGGATTGCAAAGGCAGAAGGTTTTTTTTTTTTTATCGTAATGCAATCTATGCATTAAGATGAAAAACCTTCTGTGTGCAGCACCCCCCTCAGCACGCCTAATACTTACCTGAGCCCATCTCTATCCAGCGATGTTGCAGGAGCTTCTCTGCTGCCTGGGACTCCCCTCCTCATTGGTTGAGACAGCAGCGTGCAAAACATCAGTCAGCCAATCAGGGAGAGAAGGGGAGTGGCCAGCTCTGGTTTCGTGTCTGAATGGACACAGGGAGCTGTGACTCGACTTGGGTGCCACCAAAGCAAGCTACCTGCTGTGGGGGTACTCAACAGAAGGAAGGGGCCAGAAGCACAGAAGAAGAACCCGAGAAGAGGAGAATCCAGGCTGCTCTTTGCAAAACCAACTGCACAGAGCAGGTCAGTATAACATGTTTTTTTTTTTTTTTTAATAACAAAGACTTTACAATCCCTTTAAGCTCAAGTAATACACAGCCAAGCCTTAAAGTGAATTCCAGATCCACTGCCTCTTTCAATAATTTTTTTGTTCATGCCTAGTCCCCAAAAATAAATTTACATGCCAGAACGAACTGGCTGCTCTTTAGGCTGTTTAATGCTGTAGTAGCTTGTGTTACATGCAATAACGGTACCAGAGAAGGTACTGGATTCGCTAGTATTGGATTGCCGCCATTTAGCAGAAGCTTTGCATTTTTTCAATATATTTAAGGCTTCCTCTGATTGGCCAAGGTGGAGAGATGGCAGAACACAGTGCTAGTTATTGTATGTAGCACGAAATACTTCAGTATTAAACAGCCTAAGGAGCAGCCTGTTTATTTTGGCATGTAAATAATTTGTTTGGTCCAAGCTTTTCCAAACATATCATTGAAAGAGGCAGGGAAACTGGAATCCTCTTAAACCAAGAATTCTGGTTCTAAATTTTACAACTATCACTATGTAACATACAGTAAACTGGCTACGAAAGGAGCATGTAAGAAAATATGTCATTATAATTATGCCTAGGACAGTATGGCTTTGAAATATCACCCTGGAAATTTAGGTCAAATATTTAGCAAACCCAACTAGGGAAGGACTCTATGTTCAAGTTGAACGTAAGTTCGACTCGCACATCAGCTGTTCATGTGTTCACTGAACACACAAACCAATGGGGCACTTGGCGGGAAGTTCACCCTCTGATGGGTGCCCCATAATGCACTGCGCTGTTGCAGTGCATTGATTGCTGATAATTGCTGATGCACCTGACCTGTATGCTTTGGCCAATCACAGCACAATGTCCTGTCAGAGCCACGATTTGCCAAAGGCATGGTGCCTTTAGCCAATCATGGCTCAGGGGCTAAGTTCACGCCCCACATTATAGAAGGCTGATGCTTACATGGCAGCCATGTATAGTGTGTTACAATAAAGATTAGGCAGGTAGTTATTGGATAGTGTATTGAGTGAGTTTAGTGCAGTCAGTGTAGTTTACAGGCATACCACACTTTTAAAATGTATATCTATGTTGTAGTCCTGGGTCCCATCTCTGTGCTCCCCAAGTTTTGTGTCCCTGTCACTTATAGTTCGTGAGCAGTGCCATGCCAAGCTGATCAAGATTTCCCATAGACGCCAATGTTTATGACGGGGAGAAGTGCCATGCCAAGCTGTCCAATATTTCCCATAGGCGCCAATGTTAAAGACAGTGAACAGTGCCATGCCAAGCTGACCAATATTACCCATATATGTCAATGAGCACTGAAAACTGAAAATTGGTCTAGGCAGGAAGGGGGTAAGAGTGCCATGTATTTAAAAGTTAAAGGGAACTCTATAAAAGAAAAAAAAACGGCATGTGGGTCCCCCTCAAAATCGTTACCAGGTCCTTTGGGTCTTGTATATATTTAAAGGGGAACTCCACACCAAAACAAAAAAACGGTGTGGGGTCTCCCTCCAAAACCCATACCAGGCCCTTTGGGTCTGGTACAGATTTTAAGGGGAACTCCACACTAAAATAAAAAAATATGGCGTGGAGTCCCCCCAAAATCCATACCAGACCCTTATCCGAGAATGCAGCCAGGCAGCGAGCACCCCCCCCCCTCCTGAACCATGCCAGGCCGCTGTTGATGGGGACAAGGGCCTCTTCCCGACAACCCCGAGCTGTTGTTGTGGAGGTCTGCAGGTAGGGGGCTTTAACAAGGGGCCCCCAGATCCCAGTCCCCCCATGAGAATGGGTTTCGGGTACAGAACACACAGAACACATGACGTCATGTGACATCATAAGAGGGGGTGCCACCGGGTGATGTAACTGGGGGGCCCCGCCACTTGCCTATAAAAGAGCTGTCAAAGCTGAAGAATGGCATACAAAGGGTAGCCTCAGAAGAGGCAGAAGCATCTTTAATTTTTTTCCTATTTTTCGGGTCAGAGGGCGTAGTGATTGACGATGGATTTACATGGAGGGACACTATTTTTTTTTCTGTGTTCTGTGGTTTTGCCTTTTTTATCCTCTTTTGGTGAATGGATTGTACCCGATACCCATTTACATGGGGGGCAGGATCTGGGGGCCCCATGTTAAATGGGGCTTCCAGATTCCGATAAGCCCCCCACCCGCAGACCCCCACAACCACAGCCCAGGGTTGTCGGGAAGAGGTCATTTCCCTATCAACGTGGGGACAAGGTGCTTTGGGGGGCACCCCAAAGCACCCTCCCCATGTTGAGGGCAAGCGGCCTGGTATGGTTCAGGAGGGGGCGCTCGCTTGACCCCCCATCCTGGCCTGCAAGGCTGCATGTTCGGATAAGGGTCTGGTATGGATTCCGGGGGGGGGGGGGAGTGCTTCACGCCGTTTTTTTTTTTATTATTTTGGCGTGGAGTTTGCCATTTTTTTCCTGTTTTTTTTATCTATATTGCCGGGAGCCAACAATAGATTACAGCCACAAGTAAGTTTAAATGACATTTTTTCCTTTAGAAATGTCAGTATTGCTGCAGCAGGCTCCATACATTGTACAGATGTGCTACTTTACAGGCACATTAAGAGGACCCCCCAGGCATGATATGTAAAGGAACTTTTCATTTTTATTGTTTCACTTTAAGCATCAACAAAATCACTGCTCCTGTAAAAACTATAGTTTTAAACAAAATTTTGTTTGCATTGATACAAGTCCCCCAGGGCAGTACCCGGGTCCCCATACACTTTTTTATGGCAATAACTTGCATATAAGCCTTTAAAATGAGGACTTTTGATTTTTCATGTTCGTGTCCAATAGACTCTAATAGAGTTTGCATGTTCGCTAGAACTTTTTCTCTGTTCGGGATGTTCTGGTGTGAACCGAACAGGTGGGTGTTCTGCCCATCACTAAACTCCACCATAGGGCAACATTGGGGCCAGATGCTAAGTCTTGCTGCTCTGGGGTTTGTTGTCTAGATTCCACCAAGTACAATATTAGCATTAAAGGCATTTTTTTTTCTTTGTTTTAACTAGGTATTAATGTATCTATATTCTCTGTGTTGTTTGTTGACCCTACCTTTAATGGTGGGCTTAGATGTTATGGCTGCAGTTTGTAATGGCATGGCTAATCAGTTCTCCTGTGCCCTTCTATTTATTCACTTAGCTTGTCCCTATTCAATAAAAGGACAGGCAACTTCTTGCTCTGAATCACAGGGCATTCAATTCATGACTCTGCATTTCCTATGTGCTGCATCACAAATGTAGTAGTGTTAATATGATGATTCAGTGGTCCCTCTGTGAATTGTTATGCCTGATTGTGTCTGTTTTAGATCAAACCTGCACAAGCACTAGACTGAGAGACACAGGGACACAGGGATTGTGGCATATGCAGTTTTTTTGCAGGAAGTGTTTGTTCTTAGATTATAGACAGAGGTCATGCGTTTACCTGTGCAGTGCCATGCTGCATACCTCATATTTGCACACAATGCAGTGATTATAACCCCTATCAGTTTTATTTTTACCATTTGTGTCCCATTGGGGAGATTTTACTTCACTTTCTGTGCCATAGCCAAAAAAGAAAGTGTGAGGAAATCCCTCTAATGTGAAGAAAGCCTTGGCTGTCACCAGGGTCACTGGAATTAGTGTCCCCACTGGAAGATTTCCCCTCTATTACTGCTTTGGGAACAACCGAAAAATGTAGGATTTTCTTTTACTGTCACTTTCAATGATAATGGTAAACAAGACAAATAGTGAGGGCGAATCTCCCTGTACAGACAGCAATAAAAACCTGACAGGTGTTCTAATCCCTCTCCACTCTATCTAAAGAGAAAAAAAAAGTTTTGCCTTTAACTATACTTTAACCACTTTATGGACTGCCTCACGCAGATATACATGGCAGGGCAGCCCTCCTGCATGATATCACGTACCTGTACCTGATTTCATGCACAGGGCCTGGGGCGTTGCTTGCCATCTGCTCCCACTGTGATTGGACACTTACGCCGGGACAAGCCGATCGTTCAAAGGAGAAGCAGAACAACGGCCTGCCTATGTAAATAGGCTAGACTGCCGTTCTATCAGAGATGAAGATGGAGATCTTGTGTTTCTGCAAAGCAGCAACACGGATCTCTGTCTTCCTCCAGTTAAGTCACCCCCACACAGTTAGAAAGCACTCCATAGGAGCACACTTAACCCTTTGATTGCCCCTGATGTTAACCCCTTCCCAGCCAGTGTCATTTATTTTAGCACTGATCACTGTATTATTGTCACTGGTCCCCAAAAAAGTGTCAAACATGTCAGTTAGGTGTCCAATTTGTCTGCCGCAATGTTGCACTCTGCTATAAGTCGCTGATCATGGCTATTACTTGTAATAAAAATAAATAACTGAAAATTCCATAAAAATATCCCATGGTTTGTAGACTTTATAACTTTTGCGCAAAACAATCAATATACACTTATTTGGATTTTTTTTTTTCCTAAAATATGTAGAAGAATTCATATCGGCCTAAATTGATGAACACATTAGATTTTTTAAATTTTTTTTTATTGGGTGTGTTTCAAAGCATAAAACATTTTTTTTTTTTTAATTGTTGGTCTTTTTTTGTTTATAGTGCAAAAAATAAAAAATAGGTGATCAAATACCACCAAAAGAAAGCTCTATTTGTGGAAAAAAAGGCATCAATTCTATTTGGGTACAGCGTCACACATTTGCACAATTGTTGTAAAGTTTAGGAAACGCAGTGCCGTCTCGCAAAAAATGGCCTGGTCATGAAAGGGAGTAAATATTCCAGGGCTGAAGTGGTTATTTAGATTCCATGGAAACCCTGGGGTGTGATTGTATGAATGTTTTTTACCATGGTAAAGACATTGCATTGTAAATTCCATAGGGATCAGGGCCGGGTGTATACTGTTCTGGGTATTCTGTATAACAATGCTGATTTTGTTGCACTCCATAAATAAACAGATTGAGTACAAACAAATAAAGAAAATGATATATCTCAGATGGCTACATAGAAAGCCTTTGATAACATCATATTAAGAGTCAGTGATATTTAATTTCAGGTTTGTCTGTATTCAATGAGTTCTATAAAACAACTCTAGAATATACTGCATTTCAGCATGGGACAGCACTTGTGTGAACAAGCTAATGGTGTTTAGCAAAATTTTATATTTATGTGGGCATATTATACTCTGTAAGAAAACAAAACATTTGCTGAGCATCTGCTCAGTTTTACATTCAGCAAAAATGACTAATGACTGAAAATACCTGTGCAAGATATAAACTTTATGCGATCGCAATTCTAGCTGTTTGTTAATTCAGTCGTAATATAGGTAAAAGCTTGTTAAAAAGTCAAATAAGGGTTTGCCTAATTAGGCCCTAAGAGAATAATTAGCAGTGCCAGTGATATAAAATGTAAACCTCCCAGGTGTTTTCATTTTACAATCTTACGGAATGCTAATAAACATGCTTGACTTCTTCTAACAGCTATTTTAAACTTGTAAACTCACCAAGGGTGAAACTTTAAAAGTCTGTTACAAAGAAATAGGTTTATCAGAGATGGTCAGGAAAACATTTGTTGATTTTTTACAGCTGCTTGAATTTTAACATTCTTAATTAACATAAATTCCAAAAATTCCCCTTGTATACGGAATTAAATTCACTGGGCTTAACTAGATGGGGAAACATGAAAGTGGCTATTATCTAAAGGGAAACATATTTATTAGGAAGAAGTGTTTATAGAAAATTCAATATAACCTATCCCACTGGAATGATAATGGTTTTGGTCTAGTTCAAAATGTTTTCCTTTTTTACCATTTTCATTTTTACGTTAGTACACATTGTACACATAGACAACAATACTATCTATCCAAACCATTAATGATTTCAGATACATAGCTCAGATTAAAGCTTATCTCCAGGCAGTTTAAAAAAAATAACTTAATCAGAAACTACTAAAACAAGACCCCGATTTCTTACCTAAAGGTGCAGTCATATGCCAGGCCATGTTCAATTCTCCCTCCTCCTGGAGTGCAGTGTGGGTGGATCCTGCCAGCAATGCTTCCATCAACCACTGGTAAAGTGGACACCTTTTGGCTGAAGACAGTGGCCTATTACATGGGTCCTACAGAGTCCTTTATTCTTAAAGGACTGGTGTTGTGATTTCACAGGGGGCCAATAACAAGACCACTCAGGGGAACAGTGGAAAGCAGCATGTAGTCATCATTCCCACCCCTGAAGGAGGTGCCTCAGAGGGTCACAGAGGCTTCAGGTAAGTAATTTTAGGCTTTAAGAGCATTTAAAAAAAAAGAAAAAAAGGCATAGGCAGGTGAAAGCTACAATATTTCTTCCAACCTGAAGGTGGCACTGTGCCATTTATTCAGCTTAGCAGGAGACCATTGAGGAATAATTGTCCCCTGCTATGGGCCCCAGGCAGCCATCTTGGGATACAGAAAACCACCAAGATTTTGGGAGACATCTTTGTTTAGAATAATTCCATATAAATAGTAGATTCTGCATCATTCGGTGAACCCAAAGTGTGGGAGTAAAATAGGGACAGACCCCCCACTGGGTAGGGAGATAGGGAGAGAGAAGGAGCAGCGATAATGAAAGGTACCCGTTGAGCAGGGATCAAGTAGGTTTCCTTTTTCATGGTATCTCCCAGGTTCCTGCACAGTCTTCCAATGGCAGCCAAATATCTGCAGAGACTTTTGAGGATTGTAGTAATACTCAGTATTACCATAACCCCTTCTAGGGAAGTGCTCCTCTGACATCCTGTAATCTGTGTGTATCATAACACTACTGAAAAACTGCCTTACCTTTATACTTAACACAACTTTTCCTGCCTGAAGAACTATATAGCTACAACATATGTAGTTCCATGGTTGTAACTGCCTTTGTTGTACCTATAAAATTTCTACAAAATACAATCAGTGTTCAAATAACTGTGCAGTGATTCCTCTCAACCTTCGGGTACACTGATTAGGCCCTGTCTGCAAACTATGAATCCATAGACGGCAAAGGTTTCTGTCAAAGACTGCACCCGATCTCCAGTAGCTGGCAGCAGCGCCTCCTTATCATGTGACCAATTTGACAGCCAATCACGTTGATCCAGACCTGACCGCTCTCCCCCCCCCCCCCCCCCAGGCTCTTATAGCCTAGTTAAAGAGAAGGAGTTCAAATTTTAAGTTTACTTTTAAATTTTTGAATGTCCTTGAATATGAACCTCAGTAGAAGCAGGTCAATGTCTTCCCTAATTCCATGAAATCTAGTACTAGAATGAAAAAGGTTGCATAGTACAGCTGCTTAGTGGAATAGTTAAAACATGGATTACATGTAATGTAGAGATTAATTAAACTGACTTTTTGACTTAGCACAGTCACCATGTTCCCCATGTAGCATTAATGGTTCACTGACTGATTTAATTTTGCTGTCCGAATTTGTTGCTGAAAAATACCGGAACTATAAATATGAATGCATATATTTACAAGACTGCAAAATACTTTCATAATATTCACCAATGGAGTGAAAATATGTCATATACTGCTTAGAAGAGGTGTAGAAAAAGAACAGTTTCATTTGCATTCCTGTGACATGGCATCTCATTCTCACTCCCAAAGCTAGCTAATTTGGTCTGCAGCCAACTTTCTTATAATATGATGACAAGACAACAAGCTTCACTGCCTTCTTTTTATTGCTAACGATGCAATGAGTGGCAGTTGTGGTCTCTGAGCCCAGCGTGGCACCTCACCCTGCGGAGATTTTCTATGTCTGCACTGTCTCAATCCCCAGCTCCCTGCTAGGCCTGCTACAGCAAGGACAAACTCTAGATACAGGGACAAAACAAAAGTTTATCAAGAGGGAGGCAATTTGAACATGGCATGTTTGAGCAACAATATGTCTTATGCATAATAGCCTCCGTTAGTAATTGGATGCCCCTACAAAACCTTTGTCCCTCCTTTGAAGAAGACAAAAAGGAGTGCTGTCAATCACAGCGGAAACCTCGGAGCTCCTATAGCAGTCATCTTCATTTGCATACAGATGTTGTAAGAGATTTTTAAAGCTTTCACTCAAGGCTCATTGTTTAAAACCATTCCTGCTTGCTTGGCTCACAAAGAGTACAGTGAGAGCTTGAATGTGTTATCATGCTGTATAACATTAGACTCAATTAAATATTTGTAAACTGTTTAATTGTCTGTTAATGTTGTGTTAATAAAAGATGCTGGGATGTGCCAAGAGAATATAATGCCTTAAAAATTCAAAAACAGTGATAGCAACATGGTAAGGGTATGCTTGAAGGACAGGCAAATCATATTTCTTAGAAGAAACCTGTTAAGATTAAAATAAAGGACAAATGTAAATCCATCCAGATTTTCCTCAAAACCACTGTGCTTGGTGCTAACCTGGGAAAAATGTATCAGCTCCATATCTGGCATTTTAGGTGTACAGGTGAGATTAAGGTTAGAGATGGGGTTTTATTTAGTTAAGTTGCATTGTAAAGTTGAACTCAAGGAGGTTCGCACCAGATCTTTCAAACATCGCAAATGTTTAGAACTGATTACAGAATCCCATTAAAGTCTATAGGACTCGAACTGTGAAAATCAAAAGTGCCCATATTGAAGGCTTTTATGCAAGTAATTGGGCATACAATGGGTTTGGGGGTCCGGGTACTGCCCTGGGGGACATGTATCAATAAAAACAAGTTTGTAAAAAAACATCATTTTTAAATATGCAGTTATTTACTGATGCTTAAAGTGAAAGTATCAAAATGAGAAATAACAATAAAAATGAAAAATTAATTTCAGTATAGTGCCTGTAAGTACATGTAAAGTAGCACATCTGTAATGTGTATAGAAGCTGCTGCATAGGTGTGAGCCAGGTGTGAACGGTTCTCAATCTTGATAGATGTTCCTGCTTTGATGTTACCATGAGAACTCTCCACTTGCTAGGGGTCTCCCTTTTTCTCTGAGATCAAAGGATTGTTGACAGATGCCTCTGACCAATAAAACGGAGTGGCCATGGCCTGTCCTGAGTTTGTGATAATATCATGTCCCTCCTCTTTGGACAGTTTTGTACCACTATTCATATCTTGAATTATGTATTGTTACATTCTTTAAACTGATAGTTTATCGTTCAGCATGTAATTTCACATCCAGGGATACTAGACATGGGATATCTCAGATAAACTTGTCTCCCAGGGAATATCTAACAGCTATCTTCCCTCCTATATGTGGTAATGTGGTCATGTATGACCTTAATTCATTCAGTATGACATTTCTCATCCAAATATATACTTATTATTAATGTGTGATGTTCCTGCCTGTGTTTATGAATCATGTGTTTGTTAAGTTTTGAATTAGGCAGGCTCCATGATTGCCTTTTACGATCCTCATCAGTTCTGGTTACCCTTAATGGATTTGGTCAATGTTTTACGATAGACTTGGACGGAAGAAACAGACATCCTGCCAGGAATTAAGAAGCAGTTTACAGCTCTGCACAGGCCTCTGTGATGGATTTTATGTCTCTGAGTTGAGATAACGTATGCATTCCATGAATTAAAGGAGGTGAGAAGAGGGAGAATATCTCTGCATGCATACCTGTTCTGCAAGACTGTCATGGTTGACCTATGACTGAATAACAAGGCCCCTTGCTACAGCTTTTCGTGTGTCCAGTATGGGATATCGTTACAATATGCACCTGTCAAACAGGTGCAGAAAAATTGGTCTTTGGGTGTTGGAAGTGCCTCCACACCGTAACCCTACAGAGGTACTCTTGATGAAAGCAAGAATGGGCATTGCTGTCAAAAATTGAAATGATATGCACCTGTCAAATGGGTGTGGTAAAATTGGTCTTTGGGTGTTAATTGTGCCCATTAAACCTTCACCAAAAAAATTCTTCCAGATGAAATCAACACCCACAACACTAGGCAGCCTAGAAGTCTTCTAGAGATTATTGTTCTGGGATGTGGAATACATCATTGACATCGGCATCAGGGGCGTCTTATCTGCTGGTAATCCAGGACTAATTCATTTTGTCAGACAAATGTCAGACAGTCCACGGAGTCTATGGACAAACATGTTCTATTATCAATAACAAAACTTCCAGCACCACTGAATGCCCGTTCGGAAAGCATGCTGGATGCAGGGCAGCCCAACAGCTCCCTTGCATACTGGGCAAGTTCTGACCAGTGGTCTATTCTCATGACCCAGTAACCCAGTGGATCATCAACTGGAAAGCTCTATATCTCTGTTTTCTGGGGATGGAAAACCATCTGTTGCGGGTTGACGTATGTCTTCCTCTGCTTTCTGTTGCGGGTTGACGTATGTCTTCCTCTGCTTTAATGCCTCCAAAACTGGCAGAATACTCCTCCTCCCTTTTCTCTTGTGCTTTCTGTGGCATAGGAAGAATGGTGTCTGAAGTAAGCGGGCCTTGAGAAGAATGGAAGTCCCCCTCTTCCTCCTGCTGCTCTACCTCGAGTGCCCTGTCCATAATGCCACACAGAGTCTGCTCAGTGGGAACACAACAGGGATTGTGTTGCTAATGCATGCATTGTCATGGCTCACCATCCTTGTGGCCTCCTCAAATGGTGATTGTACAGTGCATGCATCCTTTATCAGTAGCCATTGGCATGGGGAAAAAATGTAGAGCTGGGCTGAGACTGTCATTGTGCCATACTCACACAGGTACTCGTTGATGGCCCTCTGCTGCATGTGCAGCCATTGCCGCATTGCTAAAGTCAAGTTCTACCTGGTGGGCATGTCACAAATCAGGCGGATTGTGGGCAGGTGGAATTCCCGCTGAATTTCAGCCAACCGAGCACTGGCTGTGTATGACTGCCTGAAATGGCTAAAGACTCTTCTGGCCTGCTTTTGAAGATCTTCCAACCCTGGGTACCTATTTAGGAAATGCATCCCCACCAAATTGAAGACAGGGGCCAGGCATAGCACGTGTGACATTTTTCCCTGTCTAAGGACGGACAGGAGGTTTGTGCCATTATCACATACCACCATTCCTGGCTCCAGCTGGTGTGGTGTGAACCACCTCTGGACCTGCCCCTGCAGGGCTGCAAGAATCTCTGCTCTGGTGTGGTTCCAGTCCCCTAGACACACCAACTGAAGCACTGCATGGCACCTTTTAGCCTGACTCATTAAATAGCCCATTGAATGGATGAGGTTGTAGAGCTGACAAATCTCCTATCATCACCACTAGCTGTATGGAGACCTTGCCAGACAACAAGCTGCAGCACTGAGCCCTGTCTTACATCCCTCCGAATTGCAAGCAGAGTTACCCAGTGTGCTGTGAATGAAATATAGCATCCCTGACCATGCCTGCTGGACCACGTGTCAGCAGTAACGTGGACTTTGCGGCTGACTGCCTTGCCCAACTATGCACAACATTTCCTTCCACGTGATGGTACAGAGCTGGAATGGCCTACCGGAAAGGAAATACCGGCTGGGAACCTGCCATTGTGGTACAGCACATTCTGCAAATTCACAGAAGGGGCAGAATTCACCAGACGGAAAGGCAGGAGTTGTAAAGCCAGCAGCTTTGACAAGCTTACATTTAGATGCTAGCAGATGGGGCAGAGAAATTTGCCAGCTATAGTCTACAGCTGGTGGTGTGCTACTAGAAGATGTGCTGCAAGGATCTGGGACACCCTGCACTATACCATCATCCCTGTCAGTGGAGGCTGCTGAGCGGTCATGAGATATTGCGGGGATAAAGAGGAGGAACAGAATTAAGTCCCTTTTGTGTGGCTTTCAGTGTGGCTGAGTGGTGGGAGGTTAAATGCCTTGTCAAGCATGTGGTACTCAAATAGCTTGTGTTTATGCCATGCTTGATGTGCTTGAGGCAAAGTTTGCAAATTGCAACAGTGCAATCAGGTGCACATGTGCTAAAAAAGGCCCAGACAGCTGAGCTGTGGGAAGAGTGGCGGGAGATAACAGCTCCACAATGTGATGGAATAGGGTGGCTGCTCTCTACTCTTCCATGATGACTGCCTTCTTAGGGTTGTGCCTCACCCTCACTTTCCTCCTCTGCTCTATCCCGCACCCAAGTCGCATCAGTGACCATATCATCATCATCTCCTCCATTACCACTAGAGACAGCTTGGCAATACGCTGCGGCTGGGGGAACACGACTTCCGATTTGTATACCAGTGTTCTCCCTTCTCTATCGGCTCATGTTCCTACCTTCCTCAACCTCAGAACCAACATCTGAATCAAGTAATGGCTTTGCATAATCAAGGAGTAAGTGGCTGACCCTGTGTTCAAATAACTCAGCTGACTCCTCCATGCCTGATGCTGGGGCTATGGCAGGAATAGCTGTGGAAAACGAGGCAGATTTAGACACTCTGGCAGCTGCAGTGAACTGCAAGAAAGGAGAGAGCGGCGCCAGCTTAGTATAGTACAAGTTTATTTAACACTGTTAAAATTGGTGACTCACTGTCCGAGGTTGGGTGAGACCGGTACACAAAGACTGTTAGGGTCATCCATCTTCCTCTTCCAGGATAGTGGTCATAGGAGAAGGTGGTGAGGTTCCAGAGGTATAGCCGAGCCGCTGTGGGGCTGCTAGTTGTCACTGGCCGCTGCGGAGCATGCACAACAGGGCTCCGGCTGCCGACTTCTGATCCCTGATGACATCACTTCCTGGCAGGAGAAAAATAGGGCCATCGCCTGACGAAGGAGCACGGATGCTCTGAACGCGTGCAACCCCTATTTTTCTCCTGCCAGGAAGTGATGTCATCAGGGATCAGAAGTCGGCAGCCGGAGCCCTGTTGTGCATGCTCCGCAGCGGCCAGTGACAACTAGCAGCCCCACAGCGGCTCGGCTATACCTCTGGAACCTCACCACCTTCTCCTATGACCACTATCCTGGAAGAGGAAGATGGATGACCCTAACAGTCTTTGTGTACCGGTCTCACCCAACCTCGGACAGTGAGTCACCAATTTTAACAGTGTTAAATAAACTTGTACTATACTAAGCTGGCGCCGCTCTCTCCTTTCTTGCATATATAGCTTCCCTACAGTACCAAACTTTGTTACCCCCCACGCAGCCCCATAACCCCCCCCCTCCCATCCACCCACATTCCTTGTATCACCTTGGGATATTAGAAGAGCGCCATGACACCCCCCACTTTCATAGCTGCAGTGAACTGCACACTAGTCTCTGCTTGGGTGACGGAAGATGATGAGGATGAGGATGGTTTAGTAAGCCAGTCCACCACCTCCTCTGCATGCTGTGGTAGGATAGCACAGGCAAAATCACTAAACAGAGGAAATGATGCCCTGCCTGTGGAGTGACAAGGTCCACCTTTGCCTATGGACACATACGCTGCTGGCTCCCTCACAGTGCCATAGGAACATCTGCCTCTCCTTGTTTGCCTCCCAGACATGATGGGGGGTGCTTATTAACAAAATGTAATAAAGATGGGCAAATGTGTACGTGAATGAAATTTAATCAATGAAAAGTGGTGTTTGGTGCCCTTTAACCTGAATACTCACTACATAGACACACTCCAACTATACACTACAATATAGTGCAGTTAAATGTGCAGTAATGCACTGAAATGTACTGCATTAAAGGCGTACTAATGCACTGAAATATACTGCATTAAATGTGTAGTAACGCAATGAAATGTACTGCGTTAAACGTGCACAAATGCACTGAACCATCATGCCGTAAACCTGCCCTGACAAAATAAACTGACACAAAGTAAAAATGAATGGTCAGGTGACTACACTCACACTGACTGAAATATCACTAAATTCACACTAAAGTGACTCTAAAGTAAAAAAGAATGGTCACACTACACCCACACAGACTGAGCTATCACTAGATTCACACTAAACTGGTGTTCTACACTTATTGAAAAAGGGGGTGCCAGCATAAATCACACATAGAAATGGTACCTATGTCCTATTGAAATGGAAGGAGAGGTGAACTGAGGCTAATGTGAACTTCCATGGTACCATACAAAGGCTTGACATAATCAATAAGTTTAAAATTAAATTTTATTCCAACAATATATTAAAACATACAAACATCTAAAAAATAGACACAAGGAACTGTGTCCCTAACATTTGGCTCTATAAAATCACAGATGGGAATTAACTTTGGATGATGACCATTGTCAATTTTAGCATATACCATCTGAGTGTTGGGCGCTCGACATGTTTCATGGGGATACCACCGTTTTTTCAGGAGCTTATTACCTAGTATTATAGAGCAATGATCACATTTAATGCTACAATACAGAATAGAAAATAATTATTTTAGATTGCAAATTGTAGTAAATTGTGGTGAAATCCCATGCACGCTGTCTTACCCAGGGTGAGGCCAACCGCAAGAACCCAAAGGGTACAAGTACAAGTCTGTCCCGGAGTATAGGGGGAATCCCACACCTGGGGGGGGGGGGGCACACAGTCCTTTGTATGACAAGAAGATGATAAAAAATTATATATGATACCATGTTCTTGTCAGGCAAAGGACTGTGTGCCCCCCCCCCCAGGTGTGTGGGATTCCCTCATCGCCGGGACAGACTTTGGGTTCTTGCGGTGGAATGAAATTCTTGTGAAAAAAATGTAATTTCAAACTTAATGATTATGTCAAGCCTTTGTATAGTACCATGGTATTCTACACTGACAATGGTATCAGAATAGCACACTATAGCACACTAACTCTCTAGTAGCACTGAACAGAGCCCTGTTCTATCTCTCTCAATGCCAATATCACACTACATATTGAAAGAACACTTTTATAGTGTGGGGTGGGACTAAGAACAATGAGCCATGACTGGATAGAATCATCATTACTTTCTCCAATCATGGCTCTGACCGTGCTCTGTGCCCTTATTGGACAAAGCTGTCATTGCTTCAGTCAATTAGGGTTTCTAATGCACTAAGCGGCGGCACACTGCATTGTGGTCATTCGGCAGGCCAAACAAATGGTCGAACGCCGCAATAGTTACGGCGTTCATCAAACGGGAGAAGAGCCAATGTTTAGCCCTAACTCATGCTTGGGCCGGTGAACGTCACTTCCGGTCTATAGCCGAGACCGGAAGCATCTGTCTGTTGATTTATTGCACTATTCACTTTATAGCCCACATATTTATTTGGTGGCACCATTTCATTACCTCTAGATCTGTTTTGGTCTATTACTGCACTCAGCACTTTATTTGTCTGTTTTATATTGATATCATTGTTTCATTTATCCATTGTTTCTATTGCCGCTATTACCACATATTTGCATATTACTGCGCCTCTTGCACAGACATTTTCCTCATTGTCCACTTGGGGATACCTTGAGTTGTCTTTTATCTCAGCACCATTTTTTTTGGATCTTTTATTCTTTGTCCACTTGGAGCGCCGATTTACATATTTCTCTTCATTCGTGATAAATTTAGTGTTATCGCTCTCACTCTCTCATACTGGTCATTGGAAGTTCGACATGGCACCTCATGGCAAAGAACTCTCTGAGGATCTGAAAAAAGAATTGTCGCTCTACATAAAGATGTCCTAGGCTATAGGAAGATTGCCGAGACCCTGCAACTGAGCTGCAGCACGGTGGCAAAGACCATACAGTGGTTTAACAGGACAGGTTCCACTCAGAACAGGCCTGCCATGGTCAACCAAAGGAGTTGAGTGCACGTGCTCAGCGTCATATCCAGAGGTTGTCTTTGGGAAATAGACGTATGAGTGCTGCCAGCATTGCTGCAGAGGTTGAAGGGGTGGGGGGTCAGCCTGTCAGTGCTCAGACCATAAGCCACACACTGCATTAAATTGGTCTGCATGGCTGTCATCCCAGAAGGAAGCCTCTTCTAAAGATGATGCACAAGAAAGCCCTCAAACAGTTTGCTGAAGACAAGCAGACTAAGGACATGGATTACTGAAACCATGTCCTGTGGTCTGGTGAGACCAAGGTAAACTTATTTGGTTCAAATGGTGTCAAGCGTGTGTGGCGGCAACCAGGAGAGGAGTACAAAGACAAGTGTGTCTTGCCTACAGTCAAGCATGGTGGTGGGAGTGTCATGGCCTGGGGCTGCATGAGTGCTCCCAGCACTGGGGAGCTACAGTTATTGAGGGATCCATGAAAACCACCATGTACTGTGACATACTGAAGCAGAGCATGATCCCCTCCCTTCAGGGACTGGGCCACAGGGCAACATGAATAACAACCCAAAACACACCTCCAAGACAACCACTGCCTTGCTAAAGAAGCTAAGGGTAAAGGTGATGGACTGGTCAGGCATGTTTCAAGACCTAAACCCTATTGAGCATCTATGGGGCATCCTCAAATGGAAGGTGGAGGAGCGCAAGGTCTCTAACATCCACCAGCTCCGTGATGTCATCGTGGAGGAGACTCCAATGGCAACCTGTGAAGCTCTGGTGATTTCCATGCCCAGGAGGGTTTAGACAGTGCTGGAAAATAATGGTGGCCACAAAATATATTGACACTTTGGGCCCAATTTGAACATTTACACTTAGGGGTGTGCTCACTTTTGTTGCCAGTGGTTTAGACATTAATGGCTGTGTGTTGAGTTATTTTGAGGGGGCAGAAAACTTATACTGTTATACAAGCTGTACACTCACTATTTTACATTGTAGCAAAGTGTAATTTCTTCAGTGTTGTCACATGAAAAGATATAATAAAACATTTACAAAAATGTGAGGGGTGTACTCACTTTTGTGAGATACTGTGTGTATATATATATATATATATATATATATATATATATATATATATACAAACCAGATTCCAAAAAAATTGGGACCCTGTACAAGTTGTGAATAAAAACAGAATGCAATGATTTGGAAGTTTCAAATTTCAATATTTTATTAAGAATACAACATAGATGACATATCAGATGTTTAAACTGAGAAAATTTAACATTTTAAGGGAAAAATTAGTTGATTTTAAATTCCATGACATCAACACATCTCAAAAAAGTTGGGACAAGGCCATGTTTATCACTGTGTGGCACCCCCTCTTCTTTTTATAACAGTCTGCAAATGTCTGGTGACTAAGGAGACAAGTTGCTCAAGTTTAAGAATAGGAATGTTGTCCCATTCTTGTCTAATACAGGCTTCTAGTTGCTCAACTGTCTTAGGTCTTCTTTGTCGCATCTTCCTCTTTATAATGTGCCAAATGTTTTCTATGGGTGAAAGATCTGGACTGCAGGCTGGCCATTTCAGTACCCGGATCCTTCTTCTACGCAGCCATGATGTTGTAATTCATGCAGTATGTGGTCTGGCATTGTCATGTTGGAAAATGGAAGGTCTTCCCTGAAAGAGACGACGTCTGGATGGGAGCATATGTTGTTCTAGAACTTGAATATATCTTTCAACATTTATGAAAAAGAGCGCTATGCCTAGAAGGTGGCTGAAGAGCACATAAATAGCCTGGAGCAGCTGGGTCTTGTCCAGGAGGAGAAATCCCCAGCCTGGAGAGCTGCTGCCCTTCTGGGTAGCTCAGCTGAAAGTCTACATGTACTCATTGAGGTCAAAGCTAGGACAGAGCTGGGGGGCTATTCTTTTGAGAATCCTGTGAACCAAAGGATTTCACTGGGAATCTGGTCTGGGGAGCTCACAGATTAATGTCTGGATGATTTTTGAAAAAATAATCCAGTTATCCAGGGACAATGTGAGTATCCAAGTCTACGATACTAGTGAAAGGGTTGTTTTTCATTAATGCACTATTATCCACTTGCCGACAGCAAGCCGCCTTTTTACTGCGGCTCGGCTGTGTCCAGTCACGTAGCACTGCATGCGGTAAAAAGTCAAAAAATCTATTGCGTAGTTTGTAAACGCTATAACTTTTGCGCAAACCAATTAAAATATGCTTTTTGGGATTTTCTTTTACCAAAAATATGTAGCAGAATATAAATTGGCCTAAACTTATAAAAAAATTAAATTTTTTACAATTTTTTATTGGGAATGTTTTATAGCAGAAAGTAAAAAATATGATGTTTTTTTCAAAATTGTCGCTCTTTCTTTATTTATAGCGCAAAAACTAAAAACCGCAGAGGTAATCAAATACCATCAAAAGAAAGCTCTATTTGTGAAGAAAAAAGGACATCAATTGTATTTGGGTACTGCGTCGCACGACTGTACAATTTTCCATTAAAGTAACGCAGTGCCGAATCGCAAAAAATGGCCTGGTCATTAAGGGGTCAAATCCTTCCGGTCCAGAAGTGGTTAACAGTGATTACTTGTGAAATTTCGAGAGTATATATTGCGCTCAACAACAATATTCACATAAAGTGCATGGGTGCATATAAATAAATATGTGAATAAATACTTATGAAACAGTCCAAATGTGCTTAATATCATCGATAGCAATTAAAAGCCACAACAATTGATAATAAAAGCACAAACCCAGCATAAATGAGTAAATAAATAAATATAAAAATTCCTTTTGGTGCTTAAAATAACAAGGTGATAATATGGTTATCCGCAGCAGTAATTAAAAGCACAGATTTGATAGAAATGGTGTTAAAAACCTTCACCTCCACACCTTCACCCAGTGTTCTTAATAAATACTCCTTACCAGAAGGATATGACCCCTTGATTATAGGGGGTCACAATAAATATTGGTATCCACAACGAATCCGGATCATCCACATAACTTTTCCTCTCACCAGCAAAGATGTGTGACCAGATAATAGTGGAACTCCAATTAGAGGACATATAGGGGCAATAAAAAGGAGACTCTCATAGTGCAGCATATCAGTATAACCAACATTTTATTGCACAGATTGCACTTACTACATATTGTATAACAGTCCGCCTTAATTGTAATCAGAATCTCGGTTGGTTTGGTGCATAGAACGCCACTCCACGCTTGCGTTCCGCCAACCCGGAAGTCTACGGTCTCACGCTCCCGACGCACGTTTCGTCAGGCCGTGCTGACGTCATCAGGGGATCGGTGATTACTTGGACTGGGGCAAATTTTACAACATTTCATTGTTGCTCATTGCTCATTCCCTGGTCTTCTACTAGAGGGACTGTGCTAAGTAGTTTTGAGAATGAGAAGTGTGTCTTCTTATTATCTTACAGTGTTGTTGGAATATCTCACTGATCCCTCCATCTTACCCAAGTTTATTCTGAAATAAAGCATAAAAAGGCAATCTCCTCAAAAATATGTCTTGCTTGCTTTTGGGCCACTTTCTTCTTTAAGCTCATCTATATATCCTTTATTTCATCCGCTTATGGTGCCAGCACTACCAATTCAATTCTTATTTCAACTTTTAGCAATGTGGGAACTCAGTAAAAGGATAGATGTCAGGTAATTATGAAGAAAAATCATGATGCTCTTTAATGTATGGTGTTGTTTTTAAGAACAACTAGTAGAGTTTATTTAAAAGCCTGTGTATCTTTTTAGTCTGTATTTTATCGCACCTCTTGGCAATGATAACAGCTTTGAAATATCTCTGCTGCCAGCTTTTTTTCTTCTTACTGCTGGAATCTTCCCAATTCTATCTTGTAGAAGTCTTCAGCTGAAGAAAGGCGCTTTAGTCTTCTTGCATACATTACATGTTTAAGATCTACAAACAGAATTTTTAATAATAATCAAATCTTTACCCAGTGAAGGCCATTTCAAAAAACTATTTTTCTATGACTTGCTCCAATAGACTTCATTGTTTAGCCTTAATGTATTTATTTATCAGACAACAGCTGTAAGAAATTATGTTTATTTACTATCTATCTATCTATCTATCTATCTATCTATCTATCTATCTATCTATCTATCTATCTATCTATCTATCTATCTATCTATCTATCTATCTATCTATCTATCTATCTATCTATCTATCTATCTATCTATCTATCATATATATATATATTTACTGTATATGTACGATTAATCATAACTCAAATATTGAGCAGGTCCCCCTTTTGCCACCAAAACAGCCCTGACCCATTGATGCACAGATGCCACTAGATCTCTCAAGGTGCACCGATTAGTCAGTAGCAAATCCTGTAATTCCTGTAAGTTGTAAGGTGGGGTCTCCATGGATTGGACTTGTTTTTCCCAGCACATTCCACAGATGCTCAGTTGGATTGAGATCTGGAGAATTTGGAGGCCAAGTAAACACCTAAAATGCATTGTTGTGTTCTTCAAACCATTCTAGATCAATTTTTGCTTTGTGGTAAGGCGCATTACAAGTAAATGTTCTTTGAGCATTTTTTACAGCATTTTTTTGTGTTATTATTACTGTTTTGTTTATCTATGGCATATATGCAGTACACATTAATATTGAGAATTTCCCACCCCAGCTTCAAATGTGGTATTCCTGATATTTTAAAGGTTTGCAAAGTACAGCAAACATGTACATTCAATGAAAGTACTTTTGATCTAGAAAGTATGGAGATGATTGCCTGGTGACTGGATATCAATGCCTCACTTGCTTGATATCCAGATGATTATTGATTGGAGTTGTATGTTCTCTGAAGACAGATACGTTATTTTAGATGAGCTGCAAAGCAACCCAATATAATATAACATTAGCCCATGTATGGCTTGTGTTTTTATCAAAATATAGCAAGTTTCAGCAAGCCATACAGCATGTGAAAAAGCAGTACTTAGATGCATGTGTATGTAGCACAATTCCCAGCCGTTTTGCTGGATATGGGTCCCCCTGGGTCATCGGGTGCAACAAAAGTACCTTTGTGCATATTTCTCCAAGTGTGAGCACTGAGACAATGACCAGTCCAGTATCTTTGGGTTTTTGTGTTTATTGAGAACTTGGATGGGAGAAGGGAATGAATGGGATATTCCTTTGGCTCAACTATGCACAACTTGCTGGGGACAACTGAAAAATGCTGATTGGCGCTGACTTGACGCTGGCTAAATGCCGGTCAATGCCGGTTAACGCTGGTTAACGCTGGCATGCTGCCTGTTAACTCCAAACTGACTTTGGACTACTTTCTTGCATAAAGAAGTCATCTTTAAGCCCCCTTAAGCACTCCTTGCTGAGGTAGCTACTTGTATTACTGCTGCACTGCTGAACACTTCAGGGCCCACACCAGCACCCCCTTTCACTCTCTTATCTTCAGGGCTTAGACACTGGCACCCCCTTTCCTAAGCCTCCTCTACTGGTTAGCTGGCTCCCTTATCCCTTTGACCTTCTGCAGTGCTCCCCTCTCCTAGGCAGACCCCTGGGCAGTTTCAAGTACTCACGACACTGTTTTTCCCCCGAAACTTCTGCCCAGCGACTCCACTCGGTCCACAGCACTCTGGATCCCTCTCTGCAGCCCAGCTCAACCTTCATCCTCTAGGCCAACTGCCCAGGTGTAATGTTCCGGTACCTTTGGTACCCTAAATTACACTTTCCACAAGTGTATGCGCCCCACCATTTACTTTTGGAAAGGTGCGCATACACCTTTAAGACTGGAGCTGTCATCACCCAGCGCCGGACTAGATGGCTATTTAAAGCGCCGGTTCTCACTCACATGTGTTCGTTCAAACACCCTTACCTGGATGCTAACCTTGCTTGAAGCTTCCATGCTTGCAAGCTTACTTCGCTGACGGAACCTCGCTGTGCTGATCCCTGTATCCCGCTACTGGATCATCCTCCTCTCCTGAACCACCCTTCGGCTGTATCGCTAATAGTGCTAAGTACCCCGCAGGGGAATTCTCTATAAACTTATACTAAGCTTACACTATCTAGCTCTGCATAGTAAAGACTGTTTATCACATCTGCATAACTAGATTGCTAGCTCTTGAGACTACTGCTACTTTTCTGCACTGGGTTGATCTCTTTTGTATGTCCACCTGCTATTCTATCATCTGCTATCATACAACATTGCTAAACCTTCCTGCATCCATCTGCTACTGTCTCACCTTCAAGTGTCTATCACCTACCACCTCCACTCAACCTATCCCTCAACCTTCATCATTGTGTTACCACATACATAAAGTCACTCGAGGAACCAGCTTGCTAATTGTGTGTATTTACTGGCTGAAATAAGACCTTCCACACATGATGAGTCATTGAGGTTGGGAATGGTATCTCAGCATATCTCTTACATGACTACTGACGTGGAACTATTTCTGCAGCTGAAAATCCACACCATATAAGAAACGCAGGAGCGTTACAGATTGAGCGAACCAAAAAATGGATTCAGCAGAAATAACCACTCAGGTGACACAATTAAAACAGCAAGTATCTGCGTTAATACACGCACTTGCTGAATTAAAAGAAGATAATCAGGCTCTGTCGCAGCAGGTAATTAGCCTGACACAACTTACCTCTGCTCAGTCCCCTGAACCCAAGATAAATCCCCCTTTTTCTTTTTCAGGTCAGTGGTGGTGTTGGAATTGTAATTGACAATGGATTTACATTGAGGGACACTATTTATATATATATATATATATATATATATATATTTTTTTTTTTAGAGTAAAGAAATTGTTAAATACTGTCTCTGTGTACCCCATATCATTCACATAGGGGGGGGGCTGGGATCTGGGGTCCGCTTTTTAAAAGAGTAGTAGTAGTAGTATGGTTCAGGAGGGGGGGTGCTCACCCCCCCTTTCCTGGTTTGCTGGGCTGCATGCTAGGTTAAGGGTCTGGTATGGATTTTTTTTGGGGGGGGGGGTGCCCACACTGTTTTTTCTTTAACATTTATGGGCATGGGTTTCCCCTTAAAATCCATACCAGACCATGGAACATGTGCCATATGACCCAGGTTCCCATGTACAACAGGCCCTGGGTACTCAGTTGGACTGCTGGAGCCCTAGTCTGGACCATGAGGAGTGTAGGTCTATAAGTGAAGTGCTGTGGGTGCATAAGGGAATAAATGGACAGTGACCAGGGTTCAGTGTGGCTTCAAGTCAGCATCTGTGCATGTGAAGAGTGTGTGAGCATGGGCACCAGAACTAGTGGGGTAGCCCTAAAGCTTTTATCTATATATATAGGACCCTTATGCACATGTTGGATGGGCAGCCTGTTTTCATACTTTGTATACATGCAGCATTTTCATCAGTGCATCTCATTGCATTGCCACAGTTGGGCTATGCTGCAATGCAAGTGCATTTGGAAGGTATATCTGGGTGCCTTCCAGGAAGAATAGGAACGGCATCAAACTAACGTATGTAACGTGCATTACCATGTGTGGAGTGGTGTGAAGAGTAACAAAAATCTTTTATGTAACCCTAACACTAATCCTTTCTAATGTAAAGGTAACCACTTGCTTGCATACTCACCTCTCCTGTGACTATATTCTTTGCAGCAAATCTACTGTTTTGCTGTTTTTCTATTTGGTTATGTGGAATTGTCCAGAGAACAACAAAATATTTAATTTTATTCTAATGAATGACCTTTCTTGCTATGTATATAGATCTAAACTTATTAATGCCAGGGTGATTGTTCTATTTTAATATACCCAGCAAATCAAACAAGTTTGAAAAATAACCTTTTTTACTTTTCTCGCATTCTCCTCTGTTCTCTGAGGGTTTTGCTAGAGCTTAATTTGCCCTGCAAGTTCAAATATCTTGTCTGGTTGTGGATAAGGGCATTTCAGACAAATACAGAGAAATATATATTTACCTGGCTATGCATGCTTTTCAGACCTCAATGTCCTGCAGGGAATAACAACATGGAAGCACATCTCAAAGATTTCCTTTTATAATTCCTCAACACAAAAAACCTGTGAATATTTGCATCTTCTACCCTCGTCCCAGGATTTATTTTTGATTAACTAAACAGTTGTCAGTTAATGTTGTTTTTGTGGAAGTGTTTAACTTTAGTATTTAACATTTTAGGACTAACAGTGAATGTTCAAGCAGTTATATGAAGAAAAAAGATCATAAAGGTGCACTTGTTTATTCAACTCATTCAGCTCACAAAGCCTATGCACAGAGAAATTCATATTTTCACCCCCTTGGTGGTCAGCTTCTATAGCTGGCTACCTAAAATTCTATGGTTAGCATACTTATTTTCCCTACGGCTCTTAATCAAAGCTTCCTCAAAAGGTTACCAAATTTCTCACCCTTGAATTTTTCATAGAGATAGCTTGTACAGCGCAGCATCACATAAAAAGGTCAGGTCCAGAATTCTGAATGTCCAATACAGGTCAAGGCCTAGGGTGGAAGGTCCTACAGTATCATTCAGTAACCTGCACAATATACTGTTGTCAGTCAGTAATATATTTTCATATACAATAAAAGGTTCCAGTTTGTATTCTTCCCAGGGCCATATGACTACATCTGAATTGAGGCCCCCAGAATTACCTGCATAGTTTTATTAGTGATACAGTGTATGTAGTACCTACAAATCACCCACTATGGGACAATTTACCTAGAATATAGTTCTGATTCTCAATTTCTAACCTTTTTCTTTTCTGGTTATAGAAGTATAATTCTGATTCTGTCTCTGTAAACCTGTTTCTTGTTTTTTCAACTTGGTTTTAATTGCCTCAGGGATCATGTTTTTAACTCTGGTTTTGTTAGTATAGTAAATATTGAAATACCACCAGATTTATTAGATTAGTTTTTATCTTCATTTTTAAATATTTAATAAACCTGATAGTAGAATAAATTTCAGTACTGGAGTTTGTTTCGATTTTACTTTTGTTTCTGTATGCTGCATAATTCCTGCTGTGGAAGCAATATACTGTATGTAATGGATGCCTTTTACATGATGATTGGGAGCTTTTATAATTGGGATTACTACCTTGTTATTGTTGAATTTGTTCCAAGAGTATTATATAAAGTGCTGATTGACCTTCCTATTCTTCAGGAACATCCAACGGTGAGCTGTTGTCTAAGAGGTGATGATTCTGGCATGTTTTTGGAATTTAGTTTGATTTTTTGGAATAAACATCCACAACATTTCCACTAGATTTACTTGTTTTTTGAATTGAGCGGACACCCCTGCAGCTAGCCTTAGAAAATCAGCGTTGTAGAAAAACATAGCTGTTGACTGTGGGAAGTAGAACAACAACAGCTGATCTATGGTGGAAGAGAGAATAAACTCATCCCCCAAAAAAAGGCTAAACTTAAGCACCACATAAAGCCTGTTAAATTTGGAGGAATGGATTTTTTTAAAAACTCGAAGTTTAAGCAAACGTTATGGGATTATGAAAATTGAAGTGTCTGTTTAGATGCCATTAGCAATTTGCGTACTGACTTTACTTTTCTAGAACAGAAAAGTGCTTGCAATTACTGAGACCTGGCTTCAAGACTCTGACTCTCCTTCTCCTGCTGCCCTCTCCCATGGTGGCCTCCTGTGGACTCACTCTCCCAGGCCTAGTGGACGGAAAGGAGGTGGGGTTGGAATTCTGCTTTCCCCTCAAAGCACTTTTCAGGTTCTTCATCCACCGCCTTCTCTGTCTCTCTCCTCATTTGAAGCTCACTGTATTCGTCTATTTTCTCCAGTTTCGTTGAGAATTGCTGTGATCTATCGGCCTCCTGGACCGGTATCAGGCTTCCTTGATGACTTCTCTGCCTGGCTACCCTACTTTCTCTCTTCTGAAATTCCCACAATCATTCTTGGAGACTTCAACATCCCTGTTAATCTTAACACTCCTGCTACTTCTAAACTTTTGAGCTTAACCTCCTCTTTTGACCTAAAACAATGGACACATGCTTCTACTCACTCTAATGGCAACAGCCTTGACCTCATGTTCTCCTACCTATGCACCCCTCACAACCTCTCCAACATTCCATTCCCTCTCTCTGATCACCACCTCATTAGTTTCAGTCTCTCCTTGTCCTCCTCCTTACCTTCCAACTACCGAACAATTACCGGTAGAAACCTTCGCCATCTGAACCCTTCACTTCTTTTTTCTGCTACAGATGGTCTCTTCAACACAATCTCATCCCTCTCCTGCCCTAACATGGCCACTTCTGTCTACAACAGTTCACTGTCATCTACCCTGGATGCTTTGGCCCCCCTCACTACACACAGAATCAGGCCCCGACCGCTTCAACCCTGGCAGACAGACAATACCAGAAGCCTCAAAAAACGTAGTCGTGCTCTTGAGCGTCTTTGGCGTAAGACTAAGTCACAGCAAGATTTCAGTCAATATAAATCTGCCCTCCAAAAATACAGTTCCTGCCTACACACTGCCAAACAGACCTACTTTATCACTCTCATTAACACCCTCTCACACAGTCCCCGTCAACTCTTTTCTACCTTCAACGCTCTACTTCGTCCTCCATTGCCTCCACCCACTAACTTACTCACTGCCCAAGAGATTGCCAATCACTTCAAAAATAAGATCGATACAATTCGTGAAGAGATTTTTACACTAAAGATATCTCCCTCACCTTACACACCTTGTCCTCCTGCACAATCAATACTTCCCTTGTTTAACCCAACTACTGTAGAGGAAGTTACTAAAATTTTTTCTAATGCCCACCTAACTTCCTGCCCCCTGGACCCTGTTCCTTCTCAAATATTACGGTCACCCTCTGACTCTATCCTACACTCTTTAACTCATATCTTCAACCTCTCCCTCTCCACTGGGATCTTCCCCAGCTCTCTAAAACATGCGCTAGTAACTCCCATACCAAAGAAAGCCTCGCTAGACCCCTCCAATCTTAATAACTTAAGACCCATCTCCTTACTCCCTTTTGCTTCCAAGCTCCTTGAACGTTTAGTCTACAACCGCCTGAGCAAGCACCTCATTGAGAATAACCTCCTTGATCCCCTTCAGTCTGGATTTCGCCGGCAACACTCCACAGAAACTTCTCTCCTAAAACTTACAAATGACTTACTAACAGCAAAAACCAATGGTCACTACTCGATACTCTTACTCTTGGACCTCTCGGCTGCCTTTGATACTGTTGACCACCCCCTCCTTCTCAAAAAACTCAGTTTGCTCGGTCTCCGTGACTGTGCTCTCCACTGGTTCGAATCTTACCTATCTCACCGCACCTTCAGTGTCACTTACAATTCCACTTACTCCTCTGCAACTCCTCTTACTGTTGGGGTCCCCCAAGGTTCTGTCCTTGGACCACTACTATTCTCAATCTATACCTCCTCCCTGGGTCAGCTAATAGCCTCCCATGGCTTCCACTACCATTTCTATGCTGATGACACCCAAATCTACCTCTCTACCCCTCAGCTCACCCCATCAGTCTCCTCCCGCATCACTGATCTACTAACAGACATATCAGCCTGGATGTCTCACCACTTCCTCAAACTGAATCTATCTAAAACCGAGCTCATAATATTTCCTCCTCTACGTGCCTCTTCCCCAGAATTCTCTGTCAAGATCAATGGAATAACTATTAGTCCTTCCACACATGCCAGGGTGCTAGGGGTAACCCTGGACTCTGCACTGTCCTTTCAGGCTCACATCCAATCCCTGTCCAAATCATGCCGCCTTAACCTCCGCAACATCGCTAGAATACGGCCCTTTTTAACCAATGACACCACCAAACTCTTAATTCACGCCCTGGTTATCTCTCGCCTCGACTATTGCAACTCCCTCCTCATTGGATTACCCTTACATAGATTATCCCCCCTTCAATCCATAATGAATGCAGCTGCAAGACTTATCCACCTTACCAACCGTTCAGTGTCCTCCAACCCTCTCTGCCAATCCCTTCATTGGCTTCCACTCACCCAACGAATAAAATTCAAAGTGCTAACAACAGTTTACAAAGCCATCCACAATAGGGTTGAGCGGACACCTAGATGTCCGTGTTCGACGGGTTCGGCCGAACTTTAAAAAAAAGTCCGGGTCCGTGTCCCGGACTTTTACCGAACTTTTCCCGGACACCGAACCCCATTGAAGTCAATGGGGACCCGAACTTTAAGGCACTAAAATGGCTCTAAAACACCAAAGGAAAGGGCTAGAGTGCTGCAAATGGCAGCAAAACGTAATTAAGAGCATGGCAAGTGCTCTGCAAACAAATGTGGATAGGGAAATAACTTAAAACAACAAAAAAAAACAGAAAAATAAAACAATGTTCTTCTTCATCTCTGAAGGACGAGGCCCATATGGAGTAGGAGGGAGGTTGAGGTGGTGGTGGATGTGGCGGTGACATAGGCGTGCGCACAGGGTGTGCTGGGTGTGCCTGGGCACACCCTAATCACCTAGGGCACATAGCATTGCCAGTGAGGAGATGGGAAAGATCTCCCTGGGACCTGCTCTGCTCTATTTCTCCTTGCCTACAGGTACATGGCCCCGATACATTACTCTCCCTGCTGGCAAACACATGCATGTGTATTTCAACTTTGGGGTGCACACCTTAATGCAATAGGCTGCGCACACCTATGGGCGGTGTAGGTGGAAGCGGCGGTGGAGGAGGACCAGGGCCGGATTAACAGCATCATGGGCTTGGTGCTGAGGATTTTGAAGGGCCTTAAGGGCCGTGCCTTGCCATGCACCCAGAGGAGGAAGGGTGCAGCCATGCATGCCTAATTCAACATGGGATGCTGTCTCTGAAGCCCATAAACACATCCATGCATCGCCAACTGTCCCTCCTTGTCCGGCCTTCACGCTGTGTGGGGAGGTTCTGAGGGTGCTGCCTGGGGAAGCGAGCATAGAAGCCAGACTTCTGTGTTTACAAGTGACAGAAGAGCGGTAACAGTGAATATGGCCAACCCGGGGCCTATATAAAAGGTAGGGGCCTGGAGCTGCAGCTCCAATAGCCCCTACATTAATCTGGCCCTGAGGAGGAGGACGAGGTAGCCAACACTGCTTCTTTTCAAAAATTTTAAATGAGGGTACACCCCAAAAGAGTGAGAAAGAGCAAAAATGGAACAATGGGTGGGTAAGGTCGGTATCCATTGCTATTCTGCATAAGGTACGGAAAAGTCCCGTGGGATCCATGCCTGGTTCATTTTAATGAACGTGAGCTTGTCCACATTGTCTCTGGACAGGCGGCTGCGCTTGTCTGTTATAACGCCCCCAGCCGTGCTAAATACCCGTTCAGATAATACACTGGCTGCAGGGCACGCCAGCACCTCCAAGGCGTAAAGGGCAAGCTCAGGCCATGTGCCCAATTTGGAGACCCAGAAGTTGAAGGGGGCAGACCCGTCATTCACTACATGTAGGCGTGTGCACACATACTGCTCCACCATGTTGGTAAAATGCTGCCTCCTGCTAAGACGTTCCATCTGAGCTGCTGGTGCTGCTGTTTGTTGTGGCGTGCTGACAAAGCTTTTCCACATTTCGGCCATGCTAACCCTGCCTTCTGAGGTGCTGGCGGTGCCCTGGTTGCGTTGGCGACCTCCTCCTCCTCCTCCTCTGCCTTGTGCTTCCACTGTGGCCCCGCTGTCAGATGGGAATGCCAGCAGCATGGCGTCTACCAGCGTGCGCTTGTACTCGCGCATCTTGCGATCGCGCTCCAGTGAGTGAATTAAGGACGGTACGTTGTCCTTGTAACGGGGATCCAGCAGCGTGGCCACCCAGTAATCAGCACAAGTTAGAATGTGGGCAACTCGGCGGTCGTTGTGGAGACACTGCAACATGTAATCGCTCATGTGTGCCAGGCTGCCCAGAGGCAACGAAAGGCTGTCCTCTGTGGGAGGTGTATCGTCCGTGTCCTCTGTATCCCCCCAGCCACGCACCAGTGATGGCCATGAGCTGGCCTGGGTGCCACCCTGCTGTGAACATGGTTCCATCTCCTCCTCCAGCTCCTCCTCCTCCTCATCCTCCTCATCCTCCAGAACTGTGCCCCTGCTGGACAATTGCGTCCCTGGCGTTTGCGTGTGCAGGAACCCACCCTCGGAGCCCCTTGCGAATGACTGCCCTGAAAGCCTTGGAAATGTTACCTCTTCATCCTCCTCCTCCTCCTCATCCTGTGCCACATCCTCTTCCATCATCGCCCGAATTGTTTTTTCAAGGAGGCATAGAAGTGGGATAGTTAAGCTGAGAACGGCGTCATTGCCACTGGCCATGTTGGTGGAGTACTCAAAACAGCGCAACAAGGCACACAGGTCTCGCATGGAGGCCCAGTTATTGGTGGTGAAGTGGTGCTGTTCCGCAGAGCGACTCACGCGTGCGTGCTGCAGCTGAAACTCCACTATGGCCTGCTGCTGCTCGCACAGTCTTTCCAGCATGTGCAAGGTGGAGTTCCACCTTGTGGGCACGTCACATATGAGGCGGTGAGCGGGAAGGCCGAAGTTACGCTGCAGCGCTGCCAGGCGAGCAGCAGCAGGGTGAGAACGCCGAAAGTGCGCACAAACGGCCCGCACTTTCTGCAGCAGCTCTGACATATCGGGGTAGTTTTTAAGGAACCTCTGCACCACCAAATTCAGCACATGCGCCAGGCAAGGGATGTGCGTCAAACCGGCTAGGCCCAGAGCTGCTATGAGATTTCGCCCGTTATCGCACACCACCAGGCCGGGCTTGAGGCTCGCTGGCAGCAACCACTCATTTGTCTGCTGTTCCATGCTCCTCCACAACTCCTGCGCGGTGTGTGGTTTGTCCCCCAAACAGGCAAGTTGTAAAACTGCCTGCTGTCGTTTACCCCTGGCCGTGCTGAAGTTGGTGGTGAAGGTGTTACGCTGTCCGGATGAGGAGGCGGTAGAGGATGAGGAAGCGGAGTAGGAGGAGTTAGGAACAGGAGGCAAACTGAAGCGCCCTGCAATCCTCGGTGGTGGAAGGACATGCGCCAAATTGCTATCCGCCTCAGGCCCATCCGCCACTGCATTTACCCAGTGTGCCGTTAGGGAGATATAACGCCCCTGACCGTGCTTACTGGTCCACGTATCCATAGTTAGGTGGACCTTGGCACAGATGGCGTTGCGCAGTGCACACCTGATATTTTCCCCCACTTGGTTGTGCAGGGAAGGGATGGCTTGCCTGGAAAAGTAGTGGCGGCTGGGCACGACGTACTGTGGGACAGCCACCGACATAAGGTTTTTAAAACTGTGCGTCTCCACCAGACGGAATGACAGCATTTCAAAGGCCAATAATTTTGAAATGCTGGCATTCAGGGCCAGGGATCGCGGGTGGGTAGGGGGGTACTTCCTCTTCCTCTCAAGTGTTTGGGAGATGGAAAGCTGAACGCTTCCACGGGACATTGTGGAGATGGTTGTTGGTGACCCAGGTGGTGGTGTTGCTGACAGATCGTCTGTTTGCGGGCTGGCAGGTGCCGGTATCACTACAGATGTGGCTGGAGCGGCCGAGACTGCAGCAGAAGAGGAAGCAGGATGAGCCAGAGACGTTTCTTGGTTTTGAAGGTGTGTACTCCACTGCAGCTCGTGCTTTGCACTTAGATGCCTGATCATGCAGGTTGTGCTCAGGTTGAGAAGGTTTATGCCTCGCTTCAAGCTCTGATTGCACAGGGTGCAAACCACTCGTGTCCTGTCATCAGCACATTTTCTAAAGAACTTCCACGCTAGAGAACTCCTTTGAGCTGACTTTGGTGCGCTCGTTCCCTTGCTGCGTTGGGCAGTAGCGGGCGTAGTGTCTAGGGCACGGCCGCTCCGCTTCTGCACCCTGCTCCCTCTTCTGCTGTGCTGGTGGCTCTGTGCGACCACCGCCTCTTCCTCCAAACTACTCAGGTCACCTGCATGACGTTCATTCCATGTGGGGTCGAGGACCTCATCGTCCTCCACATCATCTTCCACCCAGTCTTCACCCCTGCCCTCCTTGTCGGTCTCCACAATGCTGAACGCCGCAGCAGTTGGCACCTGCGTTTCGTCATCATCGGAGACGTGCTGCGATGATCCTTGCATGTACTCATCTTGAGAAATAAGTGGTTGGGCATCGCTGCACTCAATCTCTTCCACTTCTGGGGCAGGGCTAGGTGGATGGCCCTGGGAAACCCTGCTGACAGAGTCCTCAAAAAGAATAAGAGACTGCTGTATGGCTTGGGGCTCAGACTGCTGGCCTGATTTGCAAGGGGGTGAGGTGAAAGACGGTTGGACATTGGCTGCAGGTGCCAACTCTGACCTTTCTGCAGTAGACTGGGTGGGAGACAATGTGAAGGAACTGGAGGCACTGTCAGCAGCAAACCAATCTACTATCGCCTCAACTTGTTCTGGCCTCATCACTTCTAGGGGCGTTTGATGCCCTACCAAATACTGATGCAGGTTCTGTCGCCTACTCACACTTGAGGAAGGTGTTTCACTTGTGCGTGTAGCTGGCACAGATCGACCACGTCCTCTCCTTGCAACAGGAGCTCTACCAGCAGCACCACGACCCAGGCCACGGCCCTTATTTGACAGTCTCCTCATATTTCTGTAATTTAAGATCTTGCCCTAGAAAGGTTTTTATTGAATAGCGGAATAGGAAATATGATCCAAAAAAGTGTATGTATCTCGCACGTACAAAACCACACTAGGCCCCAATTACTATTGTTTCTACCCCTAAAAGGATGGATGAGGAGTAGGAGGAGTATGGAACAGACAGCACCCTCAAATCTTCAGAAGTATGAGATGAACCCCAAAAACTTGGAAAGGTGGATCTCACACGTACCGACACAGACTATCCCGCAATTCAATTGATCCTCAAAGGTTTTTATTGAATAGCGGAATAGGAAATATGATCCAAAAAAAGTGTATGTATATCACACGTACACAACCACACTGGGCCCCAATTACTATTGTTTGTACCCCTAAAAGGCTAGATGAGGAGTAGGGGGAGTATGGAACAGGCAGCACCCTCAAACCTTCAGAAGTATGAGATGAACCCCAACAACTTGGAAAGGTGGATCTCTCTCACACGTACCAACACAGACTATCCCCCAATTTAACTGATCCCCAAAGGTTTTTGATTAAATAGCGGAATAGAAAATATGATCCAAAAAAAGTGTATGTATATCACACGTACACAACCACACTAGGCCCCAATTACTATTGTTTGTACCCCTAAAAGGCTAGATGAGGAGTAGGGGGGGTATGGAACAGGCAGCACCCTCAAACCTTCAGAAGTATGAGATGAACCCCAACAACTTGGAAAGGTGGATCTCTCTCACACGTACCAACACAGACTATCCCCCAATTTAACTGATCCCCAAAGGTTTTTGATTAAATAGCGGAATAGAAAATATGATCCAAAAAAAGTGTATGTATATCACACGTACACAACCACACTAGGCCCCAATTACTATTGTTTGTACCCCTAAAAGGCTAGATGAGGAGTAGGGGGGGGTATGGAACAGGCAGCACCCTCAAACCTTCAGAAGTATGAGATGAACCCCAACAACTTGGAAAGGTGGATCTCTCTCACACGTACCAACACAGACTATCCCCCAATTTAACTGATCCCCAAAGGTTTTTGATTAAATAGCGGAATAGAAAATATGATCCAAAAAAAGTGTATGTATATCACACGTACACAACCACACTGGGCCCCAATTACTATTGCTTGTACCCCTAAAAGGCTAGATGAGGAGTAGGGGGAGTATGGAACAGGCAGCACCCTCAAACCTTCAGAAGTATGAGATGAACCCCAACAACTTGGAAAGGTGGATCTCTCTCACACGTACCAACACAGACTATCCCCCAATTTAACTGATCCCCAAAGGTTTTTGATTAAATAGCGGAATAGAAAATATGATCCAAAAAAAGTGTATGTATATCACACGTACACAACCACACTAGGCCCCAATTACTATTGTTTGTACCCCTAAAAGGCTAGATGAGGAGTAGGGGGGGTATGGAACAGGCAGCACCCTCAAACCTTCAGAAGTATGAGATGAACCCCAACAACTTGGAAAGGTGGATCTCTCTCACACGTACCAACACAGACTATCCCCCAATTTAACTGATCCCCAAAGGTTTTTGATTAAATAGCGGAATAGAAAATATGATCCAAAAAAAGTGTATGTATATCACACGTACACAACCACACTAGGCCCCAATTACTATTGTTTGTACCCCTAAAAGGCTAGGAGTAGGGGGAGTATGGAACAGGCAGCACCCTCAAACCTTCAGAAGTATGAGATGAACCCCAACAACTTGGAAAGGTGGATCTCTCTCACACGTACCAACACAGACTATCCCCCAATTTAACTGATCCCCAAAGGTTTTTGATTAAATAGCGGAATAGAAAATATGATCCAAAAAAAGTGTATGTATATCACACGTACACAACCACACTAGGCCCCAATTACTATTGTTTGTACCCCTAAAAGGCTAGGAGTAGGGGGAGTATGGAACAGGCAGCACCCTCAAACCTTCAGAAGTATGAGATGAACCCCAACAACTTGGAAAGGTGGATCTCTCTCACACGTACCAACACAGACTATCCCCAATTTAACTGATCCCCAAAGGTTTTTGATTAAATAGCGGAATAGAAAATATGATCCAAAAAAAGTGTATGTATATCACACGTACACAACCACACTAGGCCCCAATTACTATTGTTTGTACCCCTAAAAGGCTAGATGAGGAGTAGGGGGGGTATGGAACAGGCAGCACCCTCAAACCTTCAGAAGTATGAGATGAACCCCAACAACTTGGAAAGGTGGATCTCTCTCACACGTACCAACACAGACTATCCCCCAATTTAACTGATCCCCAAAGGTTTTTGATTAAATAGCGGAATAGAAAATATGATCCAAAAAAAGTGTATGTATATCACACGTACACAACCACACTGGGCCCCAATTACTATTGTTTGTACCCCTAAAAGGCTAGATGAGGAGTAGGGGGAGTATGGAACAGGCAGCACCCTCAAACCTTCAGAAGTATGAGATGAACCCCAACAACTTGGAAAGGTGGATCTCTCTCACACGTACCAACACAGACTATCCCCCAATTTAACTGATCCCCAAAGGTTTTTGATTAAATAGCGGAATAGAAAATATGATCCAAAAAAAGTGTATGTATATCACACGTACACAACCACACTAGGCCCCAATTACTATTGTTTGTACCCCTAAAAGGCTAGATGAGGAGTAGGGGGGGTATGGAACAGGCAGCACCCTCAAATCTTCAGAAGTATGAGATGAACCCCAAAAACTTGGAAAGGTGGATCTCTCTCACACGTACCAACACAGACTATCCCCCAATTTAACTGATCCCCAAAGGTTTTTGATTAAATAGCGGAATAGAAAATATGATCCAAACAAAGTGTATGTATATCACACGTACACAACCACACTAGGCCCCAATTACTATTGTTTGTACCCCTAAAAGGCTAGATGAGGAGTAGGGGGAGTATGGAACAGGCAGCACCCTCAAACCTTCAGAAGTATGAGATGAACCCCAACAACTTGGAAAGGTGGATCTCTCTCACACGTACCAACACAGACTATCCCCCAATTTAACTGATCCCCAAAGGTTTTTGATTAAATAGCGGAATAGAAAATATGATCCAAAAAAAGTGTATGTATATCACACGTACACAACCACACTAGGCCCCAATTACTATTGTTTGTACCCCTAAAAGGCTAGATGAGGAGTAGGGGGGGTATGGAACAGGCAGCACCCTCAAACCTTCAGAAGTATGAGATGAACCCCAACAACTTGGAAAGGTGGATCTCTCTCACACGTACCAACACAGACTATCCCCCAATTTAACTGATCCCCAAAGGTTTTTGATTAAATAGCGGAATAGAAAATATGATCCAAAAAAAGTGTATGTATATCACACGTACACAACCACACTAGGCCCCAATTACTATTGTTTGTACCCCTAAAAGGCTAGATGAGGAGTAGGGGGGGTATGGAACAGGCAGCACCCTCAAACCTTCAGAAGTATGAGATGAACCCCAACAACTTGGAAAGGTGGATCTCTCTCACACGTACCAACACAGACTATCCCCCAATTTAACTGATCCCCAAAGGTTTTTGATTAAATAGCGGAATAGAAAATATGATCCAAAAAAAGTGTATGTATATCACACGTACACAACCACACTGGGCCCCAATTACTATTGTTTGTACCCCTAAAAGGCTAGATGAGGAGTAGGGGGAGTATGGAACAGGCAGCACCCTCAAACCTTCAGAAGTATGAGATGAACCCCAACAACTTGGAAAGGTGGATCTCTCTCACACGTACCAACACAGACTATCCCCCAATTTAACTGATCCCCAAAGGTTTTTGATTAAATAGCGGAATAGAAAATATGATCCAAAAAAAGTGTATGTATATCACACGTACACAACCACACTAGGCCCCAATTACTATTGTTTGTACCCCTAAAAGGCTAGATGAGGAGTAGGGGGGGTATGGAACAGGCAGCACCCTCAAATCTTCAGAAGTATGAGATGAACCCCAAAAACTTGGAAAGGTGGATCTCTCTCACACGTACCAACACAGACTATCCCCCAATTTAACTGATCCCCAAAGGTTTTTGATTAAATAGCGGAATAGAAAATATGATCCAAAAAAAGTGTATGTATATCACACGTACACAACCACACTAGGCCCCAATTACTATTGTTTGTACCCCTAAAAGGCTAGATGAGGAGTAGGGGGGGTATGGAACAGGCAGCACCCTCAAACCTTCAGAAGTATGAGATGAACCCCAACAACTTGGAAAGGTGGATCTCTCTCACACGTACCAACACAGACTATCCCCCAATTTAACTGATCCCCAAAGGTTTTTGATTAAATAGCGGAATAGAAAATATGATCCAAAAAAAGTGTATGTATATCACACGTACACAACCACACTAGGCCCCAATTACTATTGTTTGTACCCCTAAAAGGCTAGATGAGGAGTAGGGGGGGTATGGAACAGGCAGCACCCTCAAACCTTCAGAAGTATGAGATGAACCCCAACAACTTGGAAAGGTGGATCTCTCTCACACGTACCAACACAGACTATCCCCCAATTTAACTGATCCCCAAAGGTTTTTGATTAAATAGCGGAATAGAAAATATGATCCAAAAAAAGTGTATGTATATCACACGTACACAACCACACTAGGCCCCAATTACTATTGTTTGTACCCCTAAAAGGCTAGATGAGGAGTAGGGGGGGTATGGAACAGGCAGCACCCTCAAATCTTCAGAAGTATGAGATGAACCCCAAAAACTTGGAAAGGTGGATCTCTCTCACACGTACCAACACAGACTATCCCCCAATTTAACTGATCCCCAAAGTTTTTTGATTAAATAGCGGAATAGAAAATATGATCCAAAAAAAGTGTATGTATATCACACGTACACAACCACACTAGGCCCCAATTACTATTGTTTGTACCCCTAAAAGGCTAGATGAGGAGTAGGGGGGGTATGGAACAGGCAGCACCCTCAAACCTTCAGAAGTATGAGATGAACCCCAACAACTTGGAAAGGTGGATCTCTCTCACACGTACCAACACAGACTATCCCCCAATTTAACTGATCCCCAAAGGTTTTTGATTAAATAGCGGAATAGAAAATATGATCCAAAAAAAGTGTATGTATATCACACGTACACAACCACACTAGGCCCCAATTACTATTGTTTGTACCCCTAAAAGGCTAGATGAGGAGTAGGGGGGGTATGGAACAGGCAGCACCCTCAAACCTTCAGAAGTATGAGATGAACCCCAACAACTTGGAAAGGTGGATCTCTCTCACACGTACCAACACAGACTATCCCCCAATTTAACTGATCCCCAAAGGTTTTTGATTAAATAGCGGAATAGAAAATATGATCCAAAAAAAGTGTATGTATATCACACGTACACAACCACACTGGGCCCCAATTACTATTGTTTGTACCCCTAAAAGGCTAGATGAGGAGTAGGGGGAGTATGGAACAGGCAGCACCCTCAAACCTTCAGAAGTATGAGATGAACCCCAACAACTTGGAAAGGTGGATCTCTCTCACACGTACCAACACAGACTATCCCCCAATTTAACTGATCCCCAAAGGTTTTTGATTAAACAGCGGAATAGAAAATATGATCCAAAAAAAGTGTATGTATATCACACGTACACAACCACACTGGGCCCCAATTACTATTGTTTGTACCCCTAAAAGGCTAGATGAGGAGTAGGGGGAGTATGGAACAGGCAGCACCCTCAAACCTTCAGAAGTATGAGATGAACCCCAACAACTTGGAAAGGTGGATCTCTCTCACACGTACCAACACAGACTATCCCCCAATTTAACTGATCCCCAAAGGTTTTTGATTAAATAGCGGAATAGAAAATATGATCCAAAAAAAGTGTATGTATATCACACGTACACAACCACACTAGGCCCCAATTACTATTGTTTGTACCCCTAAAAGGCTAGATGAGGAGTAGGGGGGGTATGGAACAGGCAGCACCCTCAAACCTTCAGAAGTATGAGATGAACCCCAACAACTTGGAAAGGTGGATCTCTCTCACACGTACCAACACAGACTATCCCCCAATTTAACTGATCCCCAAAGGTTTTTGATTAAATAGCGGAATAGAAAATATGATCCAAAAAAAGTGTATGTATATCACACGTACACAACCACACTAGGCCCCAATTACTATTGTTTGTACCCCTAAAAGGCTAGGAGTAGGGGGAGTATGGAACAGGCAGCACCCTCAAACCTTCAGAAGTATGAGATGAACCCCAACAACTTGGAAAGGTGGATCTCTCTCACACGTACCAACACAGACTATCCCCCAATTTAACTGATCCCCAAAGGTTTTTGATTAAATAGCGGAATAGAAAATATGATCCAAAAAAAGTGTATGTATATCACACGTACACAACCACACTAGGCCCCAATTACTATTGTTTGTACCCCTAAAAGGCTAGATGAGGAGTAGGGGGAGTATGGAACAGGCAGCACCCTCAAATCTTCAGAAGTATGAGATTGTGTTCACTGTACCCCACAAAGATTGAGTTCACTGCACCCCACAATGATTGTGTTCACTGCACCCCACAAAGATTGTGTTCACTGCACCTCACAAAGATTGTGTTCACTGTACCCCCCAAAGATTGTGTTCACTGCACCCCACAAAGATTCTGTTCACTGTACCCCACAAAGATTGTGTTCACTGCACCCTAAAAGGATGTTGTTCACTGCACCCCACAAAGATTGTGTTCACTGCACCCTAAAAGGATGTTGTTCACTGCACCCCAAAAAGATTGTGTTCACTGTACCCCCCCAAAGATTGTGTTCACTGCACCCCACAAAGATTGTGTTCACTGCACCCCAAAAAGATTGTGTTCACTGTACCCCCCAAAGATTGTGTTCACTGCACCCCAAAAAGATTGTGTTCACTGTACCCCCCAAAGATTGTGTTCACTACACCCCACAAAGATTCTGTTCACTGTACCCCACAAAGATTGTGTTCACTGCACCCCAAAAAGATTGTGTTCACTGTACCCCCCCAAAGATTGTGTTCACTGCACCCCACAAAGATTCTGTTCACTGCACCCCACAAAGGATTTTGTTCACTGCACCCCAAAAAGATTGTGTTCACTGCACCCCAAAAAGGATTTTGATCACTGCACCCCAAAAAGGATGTTGTTCACTGCACCCCAAAAATGATTTTGTTCACTCCACCCCAAAAAGATTGTGTTCACTGCACCCCACAAAGATTGTGTTCACTGCACCCCAAAAAGATTGTGTTCACTGTACCCCCCAAAGATTGTGTTCACTGCACCCCACAAAGATTCTGTTCACTGTACCCCACAAAGATTGTGTTCACTGCACCCCAAAAAGATTGTGTTCACTGCACCCCAAAAAGGATGTTGTTCACTGCACCCCAAAAAGGATGTTGTTCACTCCACCCCAAAAAGATTGTGTTCACTGCACCCCACAAAGATTGTGTTCACTGCACCCCAAAAAGATTGTGTTCACTGCACCCCAAAAATGATTTTGTTCACTGCACCCCAAAAAGGATTTTGTTCACTGCACCCCAAAAAGGATGTTGTTCACTCCACCCCAAAAAGATTGTGTTCACTGCACCCCAAAAAGATTGTGTTCACTGCACCCCACAAAGGATTTTGTTCACTGCACCCCAAAAAGATTGTGTTCACTGCACCCCAAAAAGGATGTTGTTCACTGCACCCCAAAAAGGATTTTGTTCACTGCACCCCAAAAAGATTGTGTTCACTGCACCCCACAAAGGATTTTGTTCACTGCACCCCACAAAGATTGTGTTCACTGCACACCAAAAAGGATTGTGTTCACTGCACCCCAAAAAGATTTTGTTCACTGCACCCCAAAAAGATTGTGTTCACTGCAGCCCAAAAAGATTGTGTTCACTGCAGCCCAAAAAGATTGTGTTCACTGCAGCCCAAAAAGATTGTGTTCACTGCAGCTCACACACAGAAAAATGGATGTGGATCACTGACACCTGCCTATCTCCAATCCCACACCACACAGCAATATCGATTGTAGTTTGTAGAACACAGTTTCCCTAAAATTCAGCAGACTCTGTCCCTAACAGGATTGAGAAGAGATCGTAGATCAGGATTGAGTGCAGATTCACCCCACCCCCCACACAGCAATATCGATTGTAGTTTGTAGAAGACACTGACCCTATAATTCAGCAGACTCTATCCCTAAAATGCCTACAACTCGCCCTGCCTAAACACTCCGACCTGTCCCTCAATTCTATCCGGACACAAATGGTTTTTTCCTGCCTATCTTTCCCTAATCAGCAGCCAGCACATTGATGTGTGCTCTGTCCCTTAGCTAAGCAGCAGAATGACGCTGCTGCGGCGGCTGCCTCGAACTTATAAAGACTTGGTCACATGCTTCAGACGGCCAATCACAGCTACTAAGACATTTGCAGGCATGGCTGGGATGGCTTAAGGCACACCAGTTAAACGATTGTTGATTGGCTGTTGAAAGCCCGCCATGAAAAGAGCGCCAAAGCATGCAAAACCCGGAAATAAAACGACCGAACACGGATTTTTACCCGAACATACAGTAAAGTGTCCGTGTCCGTGTTCGGGTAAAAAAAATCCAATTATTCGGTACGAACACGAATAATACAGTCCGTGTTCGCTCAACACTAATCCACAACTCTGCCCCCAGCTACATCACTAACCTGATCTCAAAATATCAACCTAGCCGCTCTCTTCGGTCCTCCCAAGACCTCCTGCTCTCTAGCTCCCTTGTCACCTCTTCCCATGCTCGCCTCCAGGATTTCTCCAGAGCTTCTCCCATTCTTTGGAACTCTCTACCCCAATCTGTCCGACTGTCCCCTAATCTATCCATCTTTAGACGATCCCTGAAAACCCTTCTCTTTAAAGAAGCCTACCCGGCTACTAACTAATAACGCTGTTTCTCTTGCTCCATCAGCTCATCCCCCACAGCTATTGCCTTTTGTATCAATTGACCCTCCCTTTTAGATTGTAAGCTCTAACGAGCAGGGCCCTCTGATTCCTTTTGTTCCAAATTGTAGTGTAACTGTAATGTCTGCCCTCATTTTGTTAAGCGCTGCGCAAACTGTTGGCGCTATATAAATCCTGTATAATAATAATAATAATAATAATAATAACAGATCTTTACACATAAGTTATTGAAATCAAGCTAATTAATGACTTACAGTAGATCAAGACCTGCCACCAGCTAAAAAAATTCTGTGTCTGGTTATACTTTATCAGGCTGTATCTTGGAGTTATGATGTGTTCTTAATCATACAGCCTTTTTTACCTTATTTGCCATTTACTATTTGTAACGTGGCACATTGTGATTTATATATTTTGGTGAGACATGCAAGATTCCTGAGCATGCCTGTGTCCACTCTTTTTTTTTTCTGTATACTCTGCAATATTTTCATTATGCACAAATCTGTTTTTTTTTTCTATTCTATAAGGTGTAGGTGTACTTCTTAAGCAAAAAAAAAAAGGGGGGGGGGGTTTCTCTGGAAGGATCCAGAGGAAAAGAGAGCCTTGTTGTTAACCATACACAGGGGTGTAAACCAATGCAAAGTATTTTTGTTATAGCAAATCAAATAATGATGATGCTAAAAAGTGGTGTTGTTCAACATATCATGTTCAGTGGAAATAAAGTGCAATGTGGCATAACCGTGCATGCAATAACAATCGTAGACATAACAGAATAATATAAAAAAAGGGTGAAAAGTATCGTCTGGATGCCAGGTATTAATTGGTACTTGAAGCCAGTTCCCACGTATGGTTAGATAAATAAATATGGTATCTGTAAGGGAATGCCTAAAGTACCACACTCCTATGTGGTATCTTACTCTCTAATACAGATGTGCAAGTGGATGTGAACCTCCGGGAACACGGTAGCCAGTGGAGGGGCGCAGCGGCGGCAATGACTATACGCCACTGTACACAGAGCTGCTGACCGGGCTCGGGTCAATGTGGGGATCACATGGGTGGCGTCTGCTCAACAGTGATGTTAATTTAATGGGTCATTTCTCTTCATAATGGACACAATGTTGTTGTTATTAGTGGTAGAAGTAGATAAAGAAAAAAGAGGAATGTAAGGAACACGTGAGGAGAGGACAAGTGAATAATAGTATTGTAAAAAGAAACGCACATATATAAACATGTTGATATGAACATATAGGTCAAACAGGAGGCATAATCCACAGTTAATACATGTATAAGAGAAGGAAGAATGCTGGATGATTATTTGACTACTAGATCCAGTCACGTCTGCCATACAGGCTAATGGCCAGTGTGGTTCTATAACAACCTGGCCCATTGACTTGAAAAGGGGAACTATGTGGACCATTACAGCTGTATGACCAAGTTGCTCCATAAATTGAAAAGTGAAAGAAATGGAGGGGGAAGGGGATTGAGTGATAGTGGAAGTCATCCAAAAGACAAATGGAAGTTTAATTTAGATAAAAGTTATATACCAGACTGCAAATTGCATAGTCCTCATGTGTTTAAGAAAACCTGGAAGTTCAATTCCACATTCAGTCCTTCTTGTGGATAATTGCAATTTATCCCTACACCCTAAAAGTTCTCAGGGAATCGGGGCAGGTTCAGGGCGTTTCGCAATGCATGTGAATTGTATTTCTCTTTGCAACCCTGGACTTTTTCCTCAGAAGCTACCAAGATGGGGTTCGTAATTTCCCTGCTCCTGAATGAACCTCAGTCATGGGCTCATCGGCTCCTTGAAGAGTGCAGTCCCCATCTGGAGTCCTTATTGTCTTTTTTTAGTGCCATGTACTTCTTGACACTGGGGAATATAATCTCTCAAGAAATAAAACAGGGATCATTAACAACGGGTGAGTCATCAGCTGTCAACATGCTTCCCTGCTGACAAATGAATAATAAAAAAAAAATGCTGATAAGAGAAAAATGTTTAAAAAAATGGCGCGGGGTCACCTCAATCCATAACAGGCCCTTAGGTCTGGCATGGATTTTGAGAGGAACCCTCACAACAACATTTTTTAAAAGATGACATGGGGTCCCCCCAAAATCCATACCAGACCCTTATGCATGCAGCCTGGCAGGCCAGGAAAGGGGGGGGGATGAGTGAGTGCCCCCCCTATTAAATCTTACCAGGCCACATGTCCTCAATACAGGGGGTTGCTTTGGGGTAAGGAGGGGTCATTTTCCTCCACCCCAAAGTACCTTGTCCCCATATTGATGGAGACAAGGGCCTCTTCCCCACAGCCCTGGGCTGTGGTTGTGGGCGTCTTTGGAAAGGGGGCTTATTGGGCCACCTGGTGGCCCGCCTCTTAGCTATATAAGAACTGTAAAACAGCAGATCCTGCAGTGGGCGGTTAACCTTCGTAGCAGGTGGAGCGCTTTTTTTTGTGTCCGGCGGTGGTGTCATCGTGATTGACAATGGATCTTCATCGGGGGACATTGTTTTTTTATTTTAATAAAGGAATAATCAAAATGGCCTCCTGTCTTTTTTTCTTTTTGACACTTTATTTTGGTGAATGGGTACTCCATAGTCATTCACATGGGGGGCAGGAATCAGTTACCTTGTTAAAGGGGGTTTCCAGATTCTGATAAGCCCTCTGCCAACAGACCCCCATTCCCGCAGCCCAGGGTTGTGGGGAAGAGGCCGTTGTGGCCTGGTATGATTCAGGAGGGAGGCGCTCACTTATCACCCCCTTTCCTGACCTTCCAGGCTACATACTTGGATAAGGGTCTGGTATGAATTTTGGGGGGGACCCCCATGCCTTTTTTTAACATTTTTATATTGCCGGCAATGGTATTGTTCTGCCGGCAATTTAACTGTTATTTTTTTCTTTATAAATATCAGCTTTGCTGCAGTAGGTTTTATACATTGGTACAGATGCATCACTTTATAGGCATTTTGCATTTTAGTTGTTTCACTTTAAATATCATTAAAATCACTGCTACTGCTAAACGATCTTTTAAAAACATTTTTTGCATGTCTGATCCCTTTACATGTAGGTCAAAAAGCCCTTTTGCCATGAAAGGCTAGGATTCCCCTGGTGCAAGGTTTCGATTTAGTGCTCCGGTTATATATGGTCGTCATATATAAAATTATCCAATGAGAGAAAGGATGAAAGATTTCATAGTGTAGTATTTATTAAAAGGTGATAGTTAAAATACAAGAAATGGTGATTGCACTCACATGTATACAGTAGGTGCCTGAATACAGGCACTGTTGTGTACAGCATGTGCAGATAAGGATGGCTTAGCCGGTGCTGGCGTGCGTTCCAAGCCTTGCTCTGGATTCCAGCCTGGAAGGGATGTCATATGGGACCAGGAAAGTGACGGACCCACGCTTCGACATACATTTCACTGAGATGGCCTCTTTAGGACTACCATATATAACCAGAGGACTAAATCGGAGCCTTACACAAGGGGAATCCAAGCCTTTGATGGCCAAAGGGCTTTTTGTCTTACCTGTAAAAAGGGGTCAAACATCTCTGGTGAGTGTACATCCACACTTTACGCACAAGTGGTGAAGATTTCAGTAATTTGACATTGACTAAACACTGTTGTTGGGATTTGTCATATTGGACTTTTTAATTTATATACTCACCTTTTATGATATATATGTTTTTATATTTGACACATTGGTATTGTCTATCCATTTTAAACAGTATCTCACAAAAGTGAGTACACCTCTCACATTTTTGAAAATATTTTATTATATGTTTTCATGTGACAACATTGAAGAACTGACACTGCTACAATGTAAAGTAGTGAGTGTACAGCTTGTATAACAGTGTAAATTTTCTGTCCCCTCAAAATAACTTAACACACAGCCATTAATGTCTAAACTACTTGTAATAAAACCCTAAGTTAACACGTCCAAATTGGGCCCAAATTGTGTTAAATGGTGTTAATATTTTGCGTGGCCACCATGATTTTCCAGCACTGTCTTAACCCTCTTGGGCATAGAGTTCACCATAGCTTCACAGGTTGCCACTGTAGTTCTCTTCCACTCCTTCATTATGACATCATGGAGCTGGTGGATGTTAGAGACCTTTCGCTCCTCCACCTTCCGTTTGAGGATGCCCCACAGATGCTCAATAGGGTTTAGGTCTGGAAACATGCTTGTCCAGTCCATAACCTTTACCCTCAGCTTCTTTAGCAAGGCAGTGGTCGTCTTGGAGGTGTGTTTGGGGCCGTTGTCATGTTGGAATACTGCCCTGTAGCCCAGTCTCCGAAGGGAGGTGATCGTGCTCTGCTTCAGTATGTTACAGTACATGCTGGCATTTATGGTTCCCTCAATGAACTGTAACCCCCCAGTGCTGGCAGCACTTATGCAGCCCTAGACCATGACACTCCCACCACCGTGCTTGACTGTAGGCAAGACACACTTGGCTTTGTACTCCTCACCCGGTTGCCACCACACATGCTTGACACCATCTGAACCAAATAGGTTTATCTTTGTCTCATCAGACCACAGGACATGGTTTCAGTAATCTATGTCCTTAGTCTGCTTGTCTTCAGCAAACTGTTTGTGGGCTTTCTTGTGCATCATCTTTAGAAGAGGCTTCCTTCTGGGACAACAGCTATGCAGACCAATTGAATGCAGTGTGTGGCGTATGGTCTGAGCACTGAGAGGCTGACCCCCTACCCCTTCAACCTCTGCAGCAATTCTGGCAGCACTCATACGTCTATTTCCCAAAGACAACCTCTGAATATGACGCTGAGCTTGTGCACTCAACTCCTTTGGTTGACCATGGCGAGGCCAGTTCTGAGTGGAACCTGCACTGTTAAACCACTGTATGGTCTTTGCCACTGTGCTGCAGCTCAGTTCCAGGGTCTTGGAAATCTTCCTATAGCCTAGGACATCTTTATGTAGAGCAACAATTCTTTTTTTCAGATCCTCAGAGAGTTCATTGCCATGAGGTGCCATGTTGAACTTTCAGTGACCAGTATGAGAGAGTGAGAGTGAGAGTGATAACACCAAATTTAACACACCTGCTCCCCATTCACACCTGAGACCTTGTAATACTAACGAGACACATGACACCGGGGAGTGAAAATGGCTAATTGGGCCCAATTTTCACTAAGAAGGTGTACGCACTTTTTTTGCAAGCAGTTTAGACATTAATGACTGTGTGCTGAGTTATTTTGAAGGGGCAGCAAATTTACACTGTTATACAAACTGTACACTCACTACTTTACATTGTAGCAAAGTGTAATTCTTTCAGTACCAAAAGCGGTAACCCCCGAGACCACTCGTGATTACCCCGCAATGTTACTCACCTTCCCTGCGCTCCCCTGCCGTCCTCCCCGCCATCCTCACAGTCTCTCCCCGTTCTGTGCATGGCCGATTGCTGGCACTTGCCTTCTGGTTCCCTTCCCTGCGAGTGTTGCGACACAGGGGGGTGGAACCGGTGGCAAATTCAAAAGTGTAAATACACAAATGACATGATACAAAGCTGTGATCCTAATGGATTATACTGTATCATGCCATTTCAGTACAGGATTGCACCTGGTGACTTTTCCAGTGCCCTGCCTGTGCTTTTCCAGTGCCTGGAAAATTTTGAACGACCATGGCATCCAAAAGTGTTCTTTTTTCGCAAAAGTTCTTTTAGACGAACTGGAAAACAGCGACAGCGAAATGGATTTACTTGAAGAACTGAGCGATAGCGATTTGTGGGAAAATTCATCATCAGGTACGGAAAGTGATGACAGCGATGATTCGGATGTCTCTTTCTGGCACATAGCTTGTGGAATTTGCGAAGTATATCAAACTGAACCACAGCCAGTGAGCCAATGAGGAGAGAGCAGGAGCAGGGCCGAGCTGTGCTCCATGTGTGAATGGAAAAACAGAACAGCGACTCGGGAGCAAGCCTGCTCGGGTGTCCCTCGTAACGAGCTGCTTGCTCTGGGGGCACTCAGCAGGAGGAGCCAGGAGCGCCGGTGGGGGACCTGAGAAGAAGAGTATTAGGCCTGCTCTGTCTGAAACCACTGAACAGAGCAATATGTGTTATTTTATTGAGAAAAACACTAAGCTTTAGTGTCACTTTAACTAAGTCCAACCATTGTTTAAAAAGGCAAATAGATTTAGAAGAAGATTTAGAAGGTCAGAGGAATTGAGTCAAGTTCAATTCTTACTAGAAAAAAGCTGAGATTTCTATATAATTTTACTTTCTTATACTTCATTCACTATTCATTTTGCAATTTTAACTGATAGCAGTTGTTGATTATACTTTATCATTAGGTAAATTGTTTCTTTGGGACAGGTTTTCTTTAATATTACAGGTGAAACAAAGTAATATATTCAGTCCTGACATACACTGCATAGAAAAAGTATTCATACCCCTTTAAAGTTTCCATATTTTGTCATGTTATAACCAAAAATATAAATGTATTTTAGTGGGATTTTATGTGATAAACCAACACAAAGTGGCACATAATTGTGAAGTGAAAGGAAAATGATAAATGGCTTTAAAAATGTTTTACAAATAAATATGTGAAAAGTGTGGCGTGCATTTGTAGTCAGCCCCCTTTACTCTGATACCCCTAACTAAATTCTAGTAAAACCAATTGCCTTCAGAAGTGATCTAATTAGTAAATAGAGTCCACCTGTGTGCAATTCAATCTCAGTATAAATACAGATGTTCTGTGAAGCCCTCAGAGATTTGTTAGAGAACCTTAGTGTACAAACACCCTCATGAAGACAAAGGAACAAACACACCAAACAGGTCAGGGATAAAGTTGTGGAGAAGTTTAAAGCAGGGTTAGACTATAAAAAATATCCAAAGCTTTGAACATCTCTCAAAGCACTGTTCAATCCATCATCGGAAAATAAAAAGAGTATTATGGCACAACTGCAAACCTACCAAGACATGGCCATCCACCTAAAATGACACGCCGGGCAAGGAAAGCATTCATCAGAGAAGCAGCCAAGAGGCCCATGGTAACTCTGGAGGAGTTGCAGAGATCCACATGTCAGGTGGGACAATCTGTCCGCAGGAAAACTATTAGTCGTGCACTCCACAAATCTGCCCTTTATGAAAGAGTGGCATGAATAAAGCATTTGTTGAAAGAAAGCCATAAAAAGTACTGTTTGCAGTCTGTGAGAAGCCATATGGGAGACACAGCAAATATGTGGAAGAAGGTGCTCTGGTCAGATGATGGTCAACTCATGGTCAACTTTTTGGCCTAAAAGCAAAAGGCTATGTGTGGTGGAAAACGTGACTTGAGACTGGGGCAGAGGTTCGCCTTCCAGCAGTACAACCACCCTAAACATACAGCCAGAGCTACAATGAAATGGTTTAGATCAAAGCATACTTATGTGTTAGAATGGCCCAGTCAAGGTCCAGACCTAAATCCAATTGAGAATCTGTGGCAAGACTTAAAAATTGCTGTTCACAGATACTCTCCATCCAATCTGACAGAGCTTGAGCATTTTATTCATTTGTAAAAAATGTTGAAAACCATTTATCATTTACCTTCCACTTCACAAATATGTGCCACTTTGGTTGGTCTATCGCATAATATCCCAATAAAATACATTTACGTTTTTGGTTATAATATGACAAAATGTGGAAAATTTCAAGGGGTATGAATAATTTTTCAAGGCACTGTAGAAGATATTTACTTATCATCACAACCAATGCAAGTTTAAATTGCTTATTTTAGAGAAGTGATTGAGCAATAAATTTCTTTTTGTTTTTGTGAACAATTGTAGATTTGCAAATGTTGCTTTATAGCACAGATACATAGTCAGTTTTTCAACTAGGGCATGTGTTTTGAGCTGTCATTTGGGCTGCAGTGTAATTCACAGAGCTTTACATAAGGTTAATTATTTTCTGCCATGTGACTGCAAATTTTAAAATAACCGTCACTGTTTTGAAAATAAGCATCCCTATATTAGTTTATCTTTGTGAATTGGACATATTGCCTGTATTTGAATGAAGATATGTACAGACTGACTGGGAATGACTGTGTGTTTGGTATTATTATTTAAACTGATTATGACATCCTAAAAACTAGCTATTGCGACTTAAATTCAGTTTGCCAGGCTGTCTACTGATAATAGACAAAGGAGATTAATATAAAAAATAAAATGGATTATGAGCCATCTGTGATTAGCTAGTCTATAGAAGTTAGGAGTTCTTTTGACACCTTTTATCATTTTATTGTCTTACTTTTCTATAAATGTAAAAAATATATATTTTTAATTCCCTTTTAAAAGAAAATGTTTTATCTGTTTAGTTATATCTTTAATATATGGCTAAATGTGATTAACTTTATTTACTATTACAATTATCAGCCACTAGCAACATGATTTCTGCTTAGTTGTACAATTTATTGTATTCATTATTTCAACGCAAGTATATGAAGATCTGGAACATAGTGGTTCATTGAAAGTGTACTGTATGTGACAGCAAACAAAACCATTCCAGCTCAAGCTACATTGTCTGAAAAAAATGCTCTCTCAGGGCTCGATTCACACCTGAGCATAGTGATTTACTAGCATTTTTCGGGTGTTTTTTTTAAAGCGTTTTTGCAGCTTTTTACAAGTCTTTCTAAAGATTCTAGAAGTGTATTACAAGTGTTTTACAGCTTCAGGCATTTTTATTTGGCCAATAGAAAGCACTAGGGGGAGGAGAGGAAATTAGGGGTGGAGAACTCAAGTCAGGCGTTTTTAGGCGTTTTTATTGACGTCTATGGGGCCAAAAACGCCTGTAATCTGCCAAAAAGATGCTCATGTACATTTCATAGAGACAGGCTTATTGCTTCAGGTGACAGAATGCTCAGATGTGAACAAGGGCCATTGAAGTTTATAGGATTTGGCTTGTTGAGCATTTTAGAGCTACAAGCTGCAAGCAGAAAATCGATTAGGTGTGAACAGCCCTCCAAATAAAACACAAGACAGCTGCATACCAATGATTTATCCAACATCAAGGTTTTATTTGAGCTAAGACCTTGTTTGTGGACCCCACCTTTAAGACATATACCACTCAAGTCTTAGTCATAGATCTGTTAGAGGTCACAGCTACAAATTAGTACATGAAAAAATAAAATTATCTAAAACTTATATTTTTAGAATGGTGACATTGTACATTAGAATGGAGAATTTAAGAACCTTGCTGTCACTTATCTGGTGACGGAGACTGACATGGAGAGGAAGGCAATTTCTTACATCTCTGGTTCCGTACCCACAGGAGGCACGAGAAGCGAGAGTGGCATGAGTGCCTGGCAGTTCTTAGGATGATGGCTGCAGATGAGAATTCTGCGTTCACTTGGATGCAGGCTGGACTGTAACGTGGGGCAGCAGGCACAGAAGTTAAAAAGATGGTAAGCAGGCACTTGGCAGGCTGGCAGGTCACAGACAGCTGGCATTTGGCAGGCTGGAAGGTCACAGACATCAGGCACTTGTCAGGCTGGCAGGAGAGAGGATGGCAGCCAAAGGCTGGACACAGAGCAGGGTCAAAAAGACTGCATCAGACACTAGCAGGCACATCAGGAACAGAGCAGCTGGCAGTAGAGTGGCCAGTTGGCAACGGTAAGCAGACAGGTAGAAGGATCAGACAAAAGAAAAGGGGCGGACCGACCTAGTGCATTACCACTACAACCATTTATTACAATTTAAAAAGTATGTAGTATACTCACAAAACAGGTGTGAATGTGCACACATCAACATAATGTACATAAAATCTCCAAGGTAGCCAAGGTCCCACACAAAGCTGAATGGCATGCAGTGTGCCGTATGGGGCTGCTGTGTCTGGGCTGACGCGTTTCAGGGGTGAGCCCCCTTCCTCAGAGCCAGAAAAGTTGAGCAGCAACTCAGGCTGGATTGAATTAACCACTGTCCTGTATGAGTGTCAGAAGCAACCTCAAATAGAGTTCACTACCAAAGCCTTAGAGATAAATTACATGAGTTCATCAGTGAGTTTTGGGCAGACTGCTCTTTTAACTTGCCCTTACAGTATATGATAATGTATAATCTAAAAGCATGGTATGATGAAATATAATCTAGTACAAGAAGTGATAACACATAGTCTAGTAGGATGATGTGATAATATATGGTACAGTGGCATCCTATAATAATGTTGTTAACATACTAGGAACAAATTTACAAGGGCACAGATCACTCTAAAATGTCAACACGAACACAATTCTCTAGAAATAAATGGCAGACTGCTTAAGATAGCATATTGATCTCATATACAAGAGCATACTACTGATCCATAAAAATAACCTGGAGTACATTGGGTGGCGTGGCTGTGAGTGTTCACAATATTTATGAGGCATAAGGAAAGAAAAAAACAATGGATAAAAAACACATGCCTGTCTTTAGCCATTCCTGTGAAATATTTCTTCAGTTCTGTGCAAATATTTACTAGTGAATAGTTTAACATATAGAACATTTGCTCTTAAAAGTATATGCCTTTTCAAAAGTCTGTGATTTTAACTAGAAGTCATTCTTTGTCAATTTTTAACCTGTTCCCGACCACCTGCCATAGATTTACTGCAGCAGGCAGGCTCTCCTGCACGAACTGACATAGCCCTACGTCGGTCGTGGGTGGAGCTATACGCCCCATGGTCTCAACGTGGACTGGGACGTCAACTGTTTTATAAATAACAGTTGAGTGGTATACGGACATCCCACTCCACTGGCGATTTATTTTGACAGAGAGATCCTTCTTCTAATGTCCTTTATTTTTTTGGGACATTTTGAAAAACATTCACTTATCTAGTAGGTCTATTTTTTTTCCTAAATTGGTGGGCTTTAGAGGATCGAATATGGTTAATAGGGTGTTGAGTGTGAAAAATTGTGTTAATTTCTTGTGATTTTTAACATAGTACAATTGTGTTCTGAGTTGTGCAGTCATTTGCAACTTTCATGTATTATTGGGGTTTTTTTTACATGTTTTTATATGTTTTTTGCCTTAATATACACATAAGAAGTATCCAATATTTTTAATGGTTTTTACCATTTTAAAAAAACTGTACAAGAATGTAATTATTTATTGTAAAATGGGTGATGGCATGCTTGGGGATTGATGTAGTATGCTACAGATGCGTCATTCTGTGTCTGCCCCTTGTGGTAGTGATGTGTCTGGTGCGTTACTCTTCCCAGGCATTCCAGTCAGCCTTTAGTGTGGGCGGAAGTGCTTCACCTCGCTGACCGCAACATACCCGAAGTGCGTCATCGCGCGCCCCGCGACCGAAAGTGCGTCATCGCGCGCCACAACCGGAAGTGCGTCATCGCGCACCGGAAGCGTGCTGCACATGGGGGCTTTGCCTTTGACAAAGTCTGATGAAGGACGAAACGTGTCAGAAATGCCAGCCCCCATGCAGATACGTTTGTAGCCACAGCAAACCTTCTTTCCATGCCTGTATCATGCAGCCAACAAGTGAGTTTTTTACCTGTATTTTTATTTAATAAACTGTACGTACTTCACCATGTGAGCCCCACTTGTTTTCTTGGAGGAACATCAATGTCCATCTCTTGGGGTTTATGAAGTTCGTAAAGACATATTGTCCTCTATGATTGTTCCGTGGGTTGGTTTCTGACTTGGACTGGACCCTTCACTGGTGATTGGTTTATACCTCATGCTTGGTGGACCTTCCTTAACAGGGGGTCTAAAAATCTGGTAAGGAGATTACCTTATTCTATGCACGTGGTGAACATCAGGATTGTGTCTGCACGGTGTTGGAATTTATTTGCATTTATTTCTGCACATCAGCATCATAATTTGACAGACTTCATGGACTGTGTTCTTTTATCTTTTAGTTCATAATGTGGTGCTGTACTTAAACACAATAAAAAACACATGCCTGTCTTTAGCCATTCCTGTGAAATATTTCTTCAGTTCTGTGCAAATATATACTAGTGAATAGTGTTGAGCGAACACGGACTGTATTATTCGTGTTCGTACCGAATAATTGGATTTTTTTTACCCGAACACGGACACGGACACTTTACTGTATGTTCGGGTAAAAATCCGTGTTCGGTCGTTTTATTTCCGGGTTTTGCATGCTTTGGCGCTCTTTTCATGGCGGGCTTTCAACAGCCAATCAACAATCGTTTAACTGGTGTGCCTTAAGCCATCCCAGCCATGCCTGCAAATGTCTTAGTAGCTGTGATTGGCCGTCTGAAGCATGTGACCAAGTCTTTATAAGTTCGAGGCAGCCGCCGCAGCAGCGTCATTCTGCTGCTTAGCTAAGGGACAGAGCACACATCAATGTGCTGGCTGCTGATTAGGGAAAGATAGGCAGGAAAAAACCATTTGTGTCCGGATAGAATTGAGGGACAGGTCGGAGTGTTTAGGCAGGGCGAGTTGTAGGCATTTTAGGGATAGAGTCTGCTGAATTATAGGGTCAGTGTCTTCTACAAACTACAATCGATATTGCTGTGTGGGGGGTGGGGTGAATCTGCACTCAATCCTGATCTACGATCTCTTCTCAATCCTGTTAGGGACAGAGTCTGCTGAATTTTAGGGAAACTGTGTTCTACAAACTACAATCGATATTGCTGTGTGGTGTGGGATTGGAGATAGGCAGGTGTCAGTGATCCACATCCATTTTTCTGTGTGTGAGCTGCAGTGAACACAATCTTTTTGGGCTGCAGTGAACACAATCTTTTTGGGCTGCAGTGAACACAATCTTTTTGGGCTGCAGTGAACACAATCTTTTTGGGCTGCAGTGAACACAATCTTTTTGGGGTGCAGTGAACAAAATCTTTTTGGGGTGCAGTGAACACAATCCTTTTTGGTGTGCAGTGAACACAATCTTTGTGGGGTGCAGTGAACAAAATCCTTTGTGGGGTGCAGTGAACACAATCTTTTTGGGGTGCAGTGAACAAAATCCTTTTTGGGGTGCAGTGAACAACATCCTTTTTGGGGTGCAGTGAACACAATCTTTTTGGGGTGCAGTGAACAAAATCCTTTGTGGGGTGCAGTGAACACAATCTTTTTGGGGTGCAGTGAACACAATCTTTTTGGGGTGGAGTGAACAACATCCTTTTTGGGGTGCAGTGAACAAAATCCTTTTTGGGGTGCAGTGAACAAAATCATTTTTGGGGTGCAGTGAACACAATCTTTTTGGGGTGCAGTGAACACAATCTTTGTGGGGTGCAGTGAACACAATCTTTTTGGGGTGGAGTGAACAACATCCTTTTTGGGGTGCAGTGAACAACATCCTTTTTGGGGTGCAGTGAACACAATCTTTTTGGGGTGCAGTGAACACAATCTTTGTGGGGTACAGTGAACAGAATCTTTGTGGGGTGCAGTGAACACAATCTTTGGGGGGTACAGTGAACACAATCTTTTTGGGGTGCAGTGAACACAATCTTTGTGGGGTGCAGTGAACACAATCTTTTTGGGGTGGAGTGAACAAAATCATTTTTGGGGTGCAGTGAACAACATCCTTTTTGGGGTGCAGTGATCAAAATCCTTTTTGGGGTGCAGTGAACACAATCTTTTTGGGGTGCAGTGAACAAAATCCTTTGTGGGGTGCAGTGAACAGAATCTTTGTGGGGTGCAGTGAACACAATCTTTGGGGGGGTACAGTGAACACAATCTTTTTGGGGTGCAGTGAACACAATCTTTGTGGGGTACAGTGAACAGAATCTTTGTGGGGTGCAGTGAACACAATCTTTGGGGGGTACAGTGAACACAATCTTTTTGGGGTGCAGTGAACACAATCTTTGGGGGGTACAGTGAACACAATCTTTTTTTTGAACACGGACTGTATTATTCGTGTTCGTACCGAATAATTGGATTTTTTTTACCCGAACACGGACACGGACACTTTACTGTATGTTCGGGTAAAAATCCGTGTTCGGTCGTTTTATTTCCGGGTTTTGCATGCTTTGGCGCTCTTTTCATGGCGGGCTTTCAACAGCCAATCAACAATCGTTTAACTGGTGTGCCTTAAGCCATCCCAGCCATGCCTGCAAATGTCTTAGTAGCTGTGATTGGCCGTCTGAAGCATGTGACCAAGTCTTTATAAGTTCGAGGCAGCCGCCGCAGCAGCGTCATTCTGCTGCTTAGCTAAGGGACAGAGCACACATCAATGTGCTGGCTGCTGATTAGGGAAAGATAGGCAGGAAAAAACCATTTGTGTCCGGATAGAATTGAGGGACAGGTCGGAGTGTTTAGGCAGGGCGAGTTGTAGGCATTTTAGGGATAGAGTCTGCTGAATTATAGGGTCAGTGTCTTCTACAAACTACAATCGATATTGCTGTGTGGGGGGTGGGGTGAATCTGCACTCAATCCTGATCTACGATCTCTTCTCAATCCTGTTAGGGACAGAGTCTGCTGAATTTTAGGGAAACTGTGTTCTACAAACTACAATCGATATTGCTGTGTGGTGTGGGATTGGAGATAGGCAGGTGTCAGTGATCCACATCCATTTTTCTGTGTGTGAGCTGCAGTGAACACAATCTTTTTGGGCTGCAGTGAACACAATCTTTTTGGGCTGCAGTGAACACAATCTTTTTGGGCTGCAGTGAACACAATCTTTTTGGGCTGCAGTGAACACAATCTTTTTGGGGTGCAGTGAACAAAATCTTTTTGGGGTGCAGTGAACACAATCCTTTTTGGTGTGCAGTGAACACAATCTTTGTGGGGTGCAGTGAACAAAATCCTTTGTGGGGTGCAGTGAACACAATCTTTTTGGGGTGCAGTGAACAAAATCCTTTTTGGGGTGCAGTGAACAACATCCTTTTTGGGGTGCAGTGAACACAATCTTTTTGGGGTGCAGTGAACAAAATCCTTTGTGGGGTGCAGTGAACACAATCTTTTTGGGGTGCAGTGAACACAATCTTTTTGGGGTGGAGTGAACAACATCCTTTTTGGGGTGCAGTGAACAAAATCCTTTTTGGGGTGCAGTGAACAAAATCATTTTTGGGGTGCAGTGAACACAATCTTTTTGGGGTGCAGTGAACACAATCTTTGTGGGGTGCAGTGAACACAATCTTTTTGGGGTGGAGTGAACAACATCCTTTTTGGGGTGCAGTGAACAACATCCTTTTTGGGGTGCAGTGAACACAATCTTTTTGGGGTGCAGTGAACACAATCTTTGTGGGGTACAGTGAACAGAATCTTTGTGGGGTGCAGTGAACACAATCTTTGGGGGGTACAGTGAACACAATCTTTTTGGGGTGCAGTGAACACAATCTTTGTGGGGTGCAGTGAACACAATCTTTTTGGGGTGGAGTGAACAAAATCATTTTTGGGGTGCAGTGAACAACATCCTTTTTGGGGTGCAGTGATCAAAATCCTTTTTGGGGTGCAGTGAACACAATCTTTTTGGGGTGCAGTGAACAAAATCCTTTGTGGGGTGCAGTGAACAGAATCTTTGTGGGGTGCAGTGAACACAATCTTTGGGGGGGTACAGTGAACACAATCTTTTTGGGGTGCAGTGAACACAATCTTTGTGGGGTACAGTGAACAGAATCTTTGTGGGGTGCAGTGAACACAATCTTTGGGGGGTACAGTGAACACAATCTTTTTGGGGTGCAGTGAACACAATCTTTGGGGGGTACAGTGAACACAATCTTTTTGGGGTGCAGTGAACACAATCTTTGTGGGGTGCAGTGAACACAATCTTTGGGGGGGTACAGTGAACACAATCTTTTTGGGGTGCAGTGAACAACATCCTTTTAGGGTGCAGTGAACACAATCTTTGTGGGGTGCAGTGAACAACATCCTTTTAGGGTGCAGTGAACACAATCTTTGTGGGGTACAGTGAACAGAATCTTTGTGGGGTGCAGTGAACACAATCTTTGGGGGGTACAGTGAACACAATCTTTGTGAGGTGCAGTGAACACAATCTTTGTGGGGTGCAGTGAACACAATCATTGTGGGGTGCAGTGAACTCAATCTTTGTGGGGTACAGTGAACACAATCTCATACTTCTGAAGATTTGAGGGTGCTGCCTGTTCCATCTCCCCCTACTCCTCATCTAGCCTTTTAGGGGTACAAACAATAGTAATTGGGGCCTAGTGTGGTTGTGTACGTGTGATATACATACACTTTTTTTGGATCATATTTTCTATTCCGCTATTTAATCAAAAACCTTTGGGGATCAGTTAAATTGGGGGATAGTCTGTGTTGGTACGTGTGAGAGAGATCCACCTTTCCAAGTTGTTGGGGTTCATCTCATACTTCTGAAGGTTTGAGGGTGCTGCCTGTTCCATACTCCCCCTACTCCTAGCCTTTTAGGGGTACAAACAATAGTAATTGGGGCCTAGTGTGGTTGTGTACGTGTGATATACATACACTTTTTTTGGATCATATTTTCTATTCCGCTATTTAATCAAAAACCTTTGGGGATCAGTTAAATTGGGGGATAGTCTGTGTTGGTACGTGTGAGAGAGATCCACCTTTCCAAGTTGTTGGGGTTCATCTCATACTTCTGAAGGTTTGAGGGTGCTGCCTGTTCCATACCCCCCCTACTCCTCATCTAGCCTTTTAGGGGTACAAACAATAGTAATTGGGGCCTAGTGTGGTTGTGTACGTGTGATATACATACACTTTTTTTGGATCATATTTTCTATTCCGCTATTTAATCAAAAACCTTTGGGGATCAGTTAAATTGGGGGATAGTCTGTGTTGGTACGTGTGAGAGAGATCCACCTTTCCAAGTTGTTGGGGTTCATCTCATACTTCTGAAGGTTTGAGGGTGCTGCCTGTTCCATACTCCCCCTACTCCTCATCTAGCCTTTTAGGGGTACAAACAATAGTAATTGGGGCCTAGTGTGGTTGTGTACGTGTGATATACATACACTTTTTTTGGATCATATTTTCTATTCCGCTATTTAATCAAAAACCTTTGGGGATCAGTTAAATTGGGGGATAGTCTGTGTTGGTACGTGTGAGAGAGATCCACCTTTCCAAGTTGTTGGGGTTCATCTCATACTTCTGAAGGTTTGAGGGTGCTGCCTGTTCCATACTCCCCCTACTCCTCATCTAGCCTTTTAGGGGTACAAACAATAGTAATTGGGGCCCAGTGTGGTTGTGTACGTGTGATATACATACACTTTTTTGGGATCATATTTTCTATTCCGCTATTTAATCAAAAACCTTTGGGGATCAGTTAAATTGGGGGATAGTCTGTGTCGGTACGTGTGAGAGAGATCCACCTTTCCAAGTTGTTGGGGTTCATCTCATACTTCTGAAGGTTTGAGGGTGCTGCCTGTTCCATACTCCCCCTACTCCTCATCTAGCCTTTTAGGGGTACAAACAATAGTAATTGGGGCCCAGTGTGGTTGTGTACGTGTGATATACATACACTTTTTTGGGATCATATTTTCTATTCCGCTATTTAATCAAAAACCTTTGGGGATCAGTTAAATTGGGGGATAGTCTGTGTCGGTACGTGTGAGAGAGATCCACCTTTCCAAGTTGTTGGGGTTCATCTCATACTTCTGAAGGTTTGAGGGTGCTGCCTGTTCCATACCCCCCCTACTCCTCATCTAGCCTTTTAGGGGTACAAACAATAGTAATTGGGGCCTAGTGTGGTTGTGTACGTGTGATATACATACACTTTTTTTGGATCATATTTTCTATTCCGCTATTTAATCAAAAACCTTTGGGGATCAGTTAAATTGGGGGATAGTCTGTGTCGGTACGTGTGAGAGAGATCCACCTTTCCAAGTTGTTGGGGTTCATCTCATACTTCTGAAGGTTTGAGGGTGCTGCCTGTTCCATACCCCCCCTACTCCTCATCTAGCCTTTTAGGGGTACAAACAATAGTAATTGGGGCCTAGTGTGGTTGTGTACGTGCGAGATACATACACTTTTTTTGATCATATTTCCTATTCCGCTATTCAATAAAAACCTTTGAGGATCAATTGAATTGCGGGATAGTCTGTGTCGGTACGTGTGAGAGAGATCCACCTTTCCAAGTTGTTGGGGTTCATCTCATACTTCTGAAGGTTTGAGGGTGCTGCCTGTTCCATACTCCCCCTACTCCTCATCTAGCCTTTTAGGGGTACAAACAATAGTAATTGGGGCCTAGTGTGGTTGTGTACGTGTGATATACATACACTTTTTTTGGATCATATTTTCTATTCCGCTATTTAATCAAAAACCTTTGGGGATCAGTTAAATTGGGGGATAGTCTGTGTTGGTACGTGTGAGAGAGATCCACCTTTCCAAGTTGTTGGGGTTCATCTCATACTTCTGAAGGTTTGAGGGTGCTGCCTGTTCCATACCCCCCCTACTCCTCATCTAGCCTTTTAGGGGTACAAACAATAGTAATTGGGGCCTAGTGTGGTTGTGTACGTGTGATATACATACACTTTTTTTGGATCATATTTTCTATTCCGCTATTTAATCAAAAACCTTTGGGGATCAGTTAAATTGGGGGATAGTCTGTGTTGGTACGTGTGAGAGAGATCCACCTTTCCAAGTTGTTGGGGTTCATCTCATACTTCTGAAGGTTTGAGGGTGCTGCCTGTTCCATACCCCCCCTACTCCTCATCTAGCCTTTTAGGGGTACAAACAATAGTAATTGGGGCCTAGTGTGGTTGTGTACGTGTGATATACATACACTTTTTTTGGATCATATTTTCTATTCCGCTATTTAATCAAAAACCTTTGGGGATCAGTTAAATTGGGGGATAGTCTGTGGTGGTACGTGTGAGAGAGATCCACCTTTCCAAGTTTTTGGGGTTCATCTCATACTTCTGAAGATTTGAGGGTGCTGCCTGTTCCATACTCCTCCTCCTACTGCTCAACCATCCTTTTAGGGGTACAAACAATAGTAGTTGGGGCCTAGTGTGGTGGTGTACGTGCGAGATACATACACTTTCTTTTTGATCATATTTTCTATTCCGCTATTCAATTAAAACCTTTGGGGATCAATTCAATTGCGAGATAGTCTGTGTCGGTACGTGTGAGATCCACCTTTCCAAGTTGTTGGGGTTCATCTCATACTTCTGAAGATTTGAGGGTGCTGCCTGTTCCATACTCCTGCTCCTACTGCTCAACCATCCTTTTAGGGGTACAAACAATAGTAATTGGGGCCTAGTGTGGTTGTGTACGTGCGAGATACATACACTTTTTTTGATCATATTTCCTATTCCGCTATTCAATAAAAACCTTTGAGGATCAATTGAATTGCGGGATAGTCTGTGTCGTTACGTGTGAGATCCACCTTTCCAAGTTTTTGGGGTTCATCTCATACTTCTGAAGATTTGAGGGTGCTGCCTGTTCCATACTCCTCCTCCTACTCCTCATCCATCCTTTTAGGGGTACAAACAATAGTAATTGGGGCCTAGTGTGGTTGTGTACGTGCGAGATACATACACTTTTTTTGATCATATTTCCTATTCCGCTATTCAATAAAAACCTTTGAGGATCAATTGAATTGCGGGATAGTCTGTGTCGGTACGTGTGAGATCCACCTTTCCAAGTTTTTGGGGTTCATCTCATACTTCTGAAGATTTGAGGGTGCTGTCTGTTCCATACTCCTCCTACTCCTCATCCATCCTTTTAGGGGTAGAAACAATAGTAATTGGGGCCTAGTGTGGTTTTGTACGTGCGAGATACATACACTTTTTTGGATCATATTTCCTATTCCGCTATTCAATAAAAACCTTTCTAGGGCAAGATCTTAAATTACAGAAATATGAGGAGACCGTCAAATAAGGGCCGTGGCCTGGGTCGTGGTGCTGCTGGTAGAGCTCCTGTTGCAAGGAGAGGACGTGGTCGATCTGTGCCAGCTACACGCACAAGTGAAACACCTTCCTCAAGTGTGAGTAGGCGACAGAACCTGCATCAGTATTTGGTAGGGCATCAAACGCCCCTAGAAGTGATGAGGCCAGAACAAGTTGAGGCGATAGTAGATTGGTTTGCTGCTGACAGTGCCTCCAGTTCCTTCACATTGTCTCCCACCCAGTCTACTGCAGAAAGGTCAGAGTTGGCACCTGCAGCCAATGTCCAACCGTCTTTCACCTCACCCCCTTGCAAATCAGGCCAGCAGTCTGAGCCCCAAGCCATACAGCAGTCTCTTATTCTTTTTGAGGACTCTGTCAGCAGGGTTTCCCAGGGCCATCCACCTAGCCCTGCCCCAGAAGTGGAAGAGATTGAGTGCAGCGATGCCCAACCACTTATTTCTCAAGATGAGTACATGCAAGGATCATCGCAGCACGTCTCCGATGATGACGAAACGCAGGTGCCAACTGCTGCGGCGTTCAGCATTGTGGAGACCGACAAGGAGGGCAGGGGTGAAGACTGGGTGGAAGATGATGTGGAGGACGATGAGGTCCTCGACCCCACATGGAATGAACGTCATGCAGGTGACCTGAGTAGTTTGGAGGAAGAGGCGGTGGTCGCACAGAGCCACCAGCACAGCAGAAGAGGGAGCAGGGTGCAGAAGCGGAGCGGCCGTGCCCTAGACACTACGCCCGCTACTGCCCAACGCAGCAAGGGAACGAGCGCACCAAAGTCAGCTCAAAGGAGTTCTCTAGCGTGGAAGTTCTTTAGAAAATGTGCTGATGACAGGACACGAGTGGTTTGCACCCTGTGCAATCAGAGCTTGAAGCGAGGCATAAACCTTCTCAACCTGAGCACAACCTGCATGATCAGGCATCTAAGTGCAAAGCACGAGCTGCAGTGGAGTACACACCTTCAAAACCAAGAAACGTCTCTGGCTCATCCTGCTTCCTCTTCTGCTGCAGTCTCGGCCGCTCCAGCCACATCTGTAGTGATACCGGCACCTGCCAGCCCGCAAACAGACGATCTGTCAGCAACACCACCACCTGGGTCACCAACAACCATCTCCACAATGTCCCGTGGAAGCGTTCAGCTTTCCATCTCCCAAACACTTGAGAGGAAGAGGAAGTACCCCCCTACCCACCCGCGATCCCTGGCCCTGAATGCCAGCATTTCAAAATTATTGGCCTTTGAAATGCTGTCATTCCGTCTGGTGGAGACGCACAGTTTTAAAAACCTTATGTCGGTGGCTGTCCCACAGTACGTCGTGCCCAGCCGCCACTACTTTTCCAGGCAAGCCATCCCTTCCCTGCACAACCAAGTGGGGGAAAATATCAGGTGTGCACTGCGCAACGCCATCTGTGCCAAGGTCCACCTAACTACGGATACGTGGACCAGTAAGCACGGTCAGGGGCGTTATATCTCCCTAACGGCACACTGGGTAAATGCAGTGGCGGATGGGCCTGAGGCGGATAGCAATTTGGCGCATGTCCTTCCACCACCGAGGATTGCAGGGCGCTTCAGTTTGCCTCCTGTTCCTAACTCCTCCTACTCCGCTTCCTCATCCTCTACCGCCTCCTCATCCGGACAGCGTAACACCTTCACCACCAACTTCAGCACGGCCAGGGGTAAACGACAGCAGGCAGTTTTACAACTTGCCTGTTTGGGGGACAAACCACACACCGCGCAGGAGTTGTGGAGGAGCATGGAACAGCAGACAAATGAGTGGTTGCTGCCAGCGAGCCTCAAGCCCGGCCTGGTGGTGTGCGATAACGGGCGAAATCTCATAGCAGCTCTGGGCCTAGCCGGTTTGACGCACATCCCTTGCCTGGCGCATGTGCTGAATTTGGTGGTGCAGAGGTTCCTTAAAAACTACCCCGATATGTCAGAGCTGCTGCAGAAAGTGCGGGCCGTTTGTGCGCACTTTCGGCGTTCTCACCCTGCTGCTGCTCGCCTGGCAGCGCTGCAGCGTAACTTCGGCCTTCCCGCTCACCGCCTCATATGTGACGTGCCCACAAGGTGGAACTCCACCTTGCACATGCTGGAAAGACTGTGCGAGCAGCAGCAGGCCATAGTGGAGTTTCAGCTGCAGCACGCACGCGTGAGTCGCTCTGCGGAACAGCACCACTTCACCACCAATAACTGGGCCTCCATGCGAGACCTGTGTGCCTTGTTGCGCTGTTTTGAGTACTCCACCAACATGGCCAGTGGCAATGACGCCGTTCTCAGCTTAACTATCCCACTTCTATGCCTCCTTGAAAAAACAATTCGGGCGATGATGGAAGAGGATGTGGCACAGGATGAGGAGGAGGAGGAGGATGAAGAGGTAACATTTCCAAGGCTTTCAGGGCAGTCATTCGCAAGGGGCTCCGAGGGTGGGTTCCTGCACACGCAAACGCCAGGGACGCAATTGTCCAGCAGGGGCACAGTTCTGGAGGATGAGGAGGATGAGGAGGAGGAGGAGCTGGAGGAGGAGATGGAACCATGTTCACAGCAGGGTGGCACCCAGGCCAGCTCATGGCCATCACTGGTGCGTGGCTGGGGGGATACAGAGGACACGGACGATACACCTCCCACAGAGGACAGCCTTTCGTTGCCTCTGGGCAGCCTGGCACACATGAGCGATTACATGCTGCAGTGTCTCCACAACGACCGCCGAGTTGCCCACATTCTAACTTGTGCTGATTACTGGGTGGCCACGCTGCTGGATCCCCGTTACAAGGACAACGTACCGTCCTTAATTCACTCACTGGAGCGCGATCGCAAGATGCGCGAGTACAAGCGCACGCTGGTAGACGCCATGCTGCTGGCATTCCCATCTGACCGCGGGGCCACAGTGGAAGCACAAGGCAGAGGAGGAGGAGGAGGAGGTCGCCAACGCAACCAGGGCACCGCCAGCACCTCAGAAGGCAGGGTTAGCATGGCCGAAATGTGGAAAAGCTTTGTCAGCACGCCACAACAAACAGCAGCACCAGCAGCTCAGATGGAACGTCTTAGCAGGAGGCAGCATTTTACCAACATGGTGGAGCAGTATGTGTGCACACGCCTACATGTAGTGAATGACGGGTCTGTCCCCTTCAACTTCTGGGTCTCCAAATTGGGCACATGGCCTGAGCTTGCCCTTTACGCCTTGGAGGTGCTGGCGTGCCCTGCAGCCAGTGTATTATCTGAACGGGTATTTAGCACGGCTGGGGGCGTTATAACAGACAAGCGCAGCCGCCTGTCCAGAGACAATGTGGACAAGCTCACGTTCATTAAAATGAACCAGGCATGGATCCCACGGGACTTTTCCGTACCTTATGCAGAATAGCAATGGATACCGACCTTACCCACCCATTGTTCCATTTTTGCTCTTTCTCACTCTTTTGGGGTGTACCCTCATTTAAAATTTTTGAAAAGAAGCAGTGTTGGCTACCTCGTCCTCCTCCTCAGGGCCAGATTAATGTAGGGGCTATTGGAGCTGCAGCTCCAGGCCCCTACCTTTTATATAGGCCCCGGGTTGGCCATATTCACTGTTACCGCTCTTCTGTCACTTGTAAACACAGAAGTCTGGCTTCTATGCTCGCTTCCCCAGGCAGCACCCTCAGAACCTCCCCACACAGCGTGAAGGCCGGACAAGGAGGGACAGTTGGCGATGCATGGATGTGTTTATGGGCTTCAGAGACAGCATCCCATGTTGAATTAGGCATGCATGGCTGCACCCTTCCTCCTCTGGGTGCATGGCAAGGCACGGCCCTTAAGGCCCTTCAAAATCCTCAGCACCAAGCCCATGATGCTGTTAATCCGGCCCTGGTCCTCCTCCACCGCCGCTTCCACCTACACCGCCCATAGGTGTGCGCAGCCTATTGCATTAAGGTGTGCACCCCAAAGTTGAAATACACATGCATGTGTTTGCCAGCAGGGAGAGTAATGTATCGGGGCCATGTACCTGTAGGCAAGGAGAAATAGAGCAGAGCAGGTCCCAGGGAGATCTTTCCCATCTCCTCACTGGCAATGCTATGTGCCCTAGGTGATTAGGGTGTGCCCAGGCACACCCAGCACACCCTGTGCGCACGCCTATGTCACCGCCACATCCACCACCACCTCAACCTCCCTCCTACTCCATATGGGCCTCGTCCTTCAGAGATGAAGAAGAACATTGTTTTATTTTTCTGTTTTTTTTTGTTGTTTTAAGTTATTTCCCTATCCACATTTGTTTGCAGAGCACTTGCCATGCTCTTAATTACGTTTTGCTGCCATTTGCAGCACTCTAGCCCTTTCCTTTGGTGTTTTAGAGCCATTTTAGTGCCTTAAAGTTCGGGTCCCCATTGACTTCAATGGGGTTCGTGTCCGGGAAAAGTTCGGTAAAAGTCCGGGACACGGACCCGGACTTTTTTTTAAAGTTCGGCCGAACCCGTCGAACACGGACATCTAGGTGTCCGCTCAACCCTACTAGTGAATAGTTTAACATATAGAACATTTGCTCTTAAAAGTATATGCCTTTGCAAAAGTCTGTGATTTTTACTAGAAGTCATTCTTTGTCAATTTTTAACCTGTTCCCGACCACCTGCCATAGATTTACTTCAGCAGGCAGGCTCTCCTGCACGAACTGACATAGCCCTACGTCGGTCGTGGGTGGAGCTCGGGGGCGTGCAAGAGCGTGCACTCCGTCCCCCCGATGGTCTGATCCCGTTCAGAACCGATCAGTCATCAGGTCCACGCCAATGATTTTTGATCTGGAACTGGTAATCAGTCCTGAACAATGCCAGATCGTCCTGTACCTATGTTTTGTAAACAGAGGCACAGGAAGTGATGCTCTCTTCCCTCATGGAGCCCTTTTTCGGTTCCAGCTTAAGAGAAGAAAGCATCAAAGTAAGTACAGAATCAATACACTGACACCAGTACACATAGGCCCGCTTTTAACCGCTTGATCACCCCCTGTTCACCCCCCAGTTAACCCTGTCACTGTGCATACTATATACAGTCTATAGCTTTTTTACTGATTACTGTAACAGTGTGACTTGTGACTTCAGATAGTGTTAGAGACTGTTAGTTTCCATCCCAAATTGGTTAAGGGTACCCACAATCCCCCCAATAAAGATTTAACCCCCTGATCACCCCCAGTTAACCTCTTCATTGCCGTGTCACAGTGTCACTTTTTTAGTGTACAGATCTTTTTTCTGATCACTATATTAGTGTCACAGGTGACGTCAGTTAGCGTTAATGCTAGTTAGCATCAATCTAGGACAGCGTCAGATCCCCGCCGCATATTTAGTAATCTAATGTAACCCTTGGATTGCCAGTGACACACACATACACACACTAAACACCTCCATTACTAGTATAGTGTCTGAACGGATCAAAAACTTTGATCTGATCAGAACTATACTAGCGTCCCCCATAGTTTAGTGTTCCCAAAACGCAGCGTTAGCAGCATCGGCCATGACAGCTGCCAGCACCTGCGTTTAGCCCCTCCACCCATCTCAAAAGTGCAGTAATCAACAGATTACTGTCACTTGCAATACACAACACACGAAACCGCAGCATTTGCAGAGTCAGGCCTGATCTCTGCTAGCACTAGCAGTTTTTTTTGTCATAGCGATTCAAACAGTCTTCGACAACCAGGTGCTTTTATATCTGCGAGTCACACTAGGTACCTGTAAATTTATTGGCTAAAATGTCAAACAAAAGGTACACTACTGAAGAGGTCTACAGGATATTGAGCATGACCGATGAGAGCGATGGAGAAGCCTCACGGTCAGAATCAGGCTCAGTATACAAACCTGTAGACAGCAGCGGCACCCTGACAAATAGCTCTGATGACAGAGTAGTGGTCCCTGCTAAGGTCAGGCATACTCGACCCTGTTCTTCTGTTGCTGAGGTGCAGCAATCGCAGAGTTCTCGTATGCAGCAGAGTGTCGGTACTAGTGCCGCTCAACCTTCTAACCTTCTGGTGAACTTGCAAACACCAGCAGCTTAGTACATCCTGGTCATAGTCAAACCAGCACTGCAGTAACACTTGGTGATGTGGCGAGTCCTATAAGTGCAGTTCCAGCTGGTGCAGTGGCTAGCCTAGCACAAGTAGTGTCCCGCAGCTACCAAGAATTCAAAGACAGGCCCGTAGAGCCCATAGTGTCCTTCCTGATGCGCTGGCAAATCCTATTTTGGAGCCCACCACCACTTCTGCAGTGCCCGTACTACCAATTTTACTTCCCTTGACTTTTAAAAGCTGTTTTTCATGGAAGATATGTATAGATCTATTGTGGACCAAAGCAATTTATATGCTGATCAAGTATTCGCCGCAAATCCAAAATTGTCCCTTGCCAGAGAATTTACATTATTATTATACAGGACTTGTATAGGGCCAACAGTTTGCGCAGAGCTTTACAAAATGAAGGCAGACATTACAGTTACAATACAATTTGGTACAAAAGGAATCAGAGGGTACTGCTCGTTAGAGCTGACAATCTAAAAGGGAGGGTAAATTGATACAAAAGGTAATAGCTGTGGGGGGTGAGCTGATGGGGAAAGTGAAACAGTGTATTAGTTAGTAGCCAGATAGGCTTCTTTAAAGAGAAGGGTTTTCAGGGCTCATCTAAAGATGGATAGAATAGGGGACAGTCAGACAGATTGGGATAGAGAGTTCCAAAGAATGGGAGAAGCTCTGGAGAAATCCTGGAGGCAAGCATGGGAGGAAGTGACAAGGGAGCTAGAGAGAAGTTGGTCTTGGGAGGACCGAAGAGAATGGCTTGGTTGATATTTTGAGATCAGGTTAGTGATGTAGCTGGGGGCAGAGTTGTGGATGGCATTGTAAACTATTGTTAGTACTTTGAACACATAGTACACATAGTACACATGGAAACGTATCACTGTTTCCAAATTTAAAACCTTTCTGGTCCTATCCAACCTCATAGCCATTACTAAAAGAGTGAGTTGTGGTCATATTGGTCCACATACGAGCAAATCCTGCGGTTCATGCACTTCAGTGACAATGAACTCTGTCGTCCTCAGGGTGAACCTAGATATGACCGGCTCCACAAGATTCGGCCCCTCGTAAACCACTTCAACCAGATGTTTGCAACCTTGTATACGCCCCAACAAGCTGTCTGTGTTGAGTCCCTAATTAAGTTTTCTGGCCACCTTGCTTTCAAACAGTTTCTCCCCAGCAACCGTGCCAGATACGGGGTCAAGATGTATAAGCTCTGTGACAGGGCAACAGGCCATACATGTAGTTTCCAGATTTACGAAGGCAAAGATAGCAATGTGGAGCCCCCCAACTGCCAAAACTACATAGGCAGAAAGCAAGATTGTTTGGGACTTGGTGTCACCCTTATTCGGAAAGGGGTACCATTTATAGGTGGACAACTTTTATACAAGCGTGCCACTTTTTAGTCACCTTTCTGAATTTGTAATTGGCGCATGTGGCACAGTGCGATCTAATTGGTGGGGCTTCCCACAACAGCTTGTAGATACCCACCTTAGATGGGGGGAGAATGCCTGCTTGAAATCTAACAGATTGCTTGAAGTGAAGTGGAGGGACACACGGAATGTTTTCGTTCTGTCCTTCATTCATACAGATATGACAGTACAAATTCGAACGGCGACTGGTGTTGTTGAGAAGTCCCTCTGTTCATGAATACAATCTTAACATTGGAGGGGTGGACTTCAATGACCAGATGATGGCGCCGTACTAAATTGACAGACACTGGTACAAGAATGTGTCTGTATACCTATTTCAATTGGCTCTGCTGAACACTTATGTGTTATACAAAGCATCAGGACGAAGTGGATACTTTCTAAAATTCCAGGAAGAGATCATCACTAGAGATGGCCTTGCGGTTTGCCCGGGGGTCGGTTCGCCGCAAATTTTGCTTGTTCGCTACCCGCCAAATCTGCGAACACATGGCGTTGTTTGCGGCGGCCATATTAGTTTACATTGGGGAGAACTTTGACCCATGACACAGCCGTCAGGTGGAACGGGACAGCCAATTGAAACATTTCAGCACATGGACATGCCCCCTACCCTATAAATAGACCTGAGCTGTCGGCCATTTCAAATTCTGCTTTTTGCCAGCGTAGGGAGAGGTTGCCTGTGCTCATGAGGGAGAAATTGCCAGACAAAAATAGCTGTGTGAAGATCCCCAAAAGTCCTTTTTAGGGCTGGTATTTCGGTATAGGTCTACTAGTATCTTTTCAGGTTAGGGGCAGGTATCCAGTCGGTGCTTTAGGGGCAGTTAGAGATTGGCAGCAGTCACACAAATCGCTCTGTTAATGTCCACAGAAGTCCTTTTCAGGGCTGGTATTTCGGTATAGGTCCAGTCTCTTTTCAGGTGAGGGACAGGTATCCAGTCTGTGTTTAGGGGCAGTTAGAGAGATCGGCTGCAGTCACACAAATCGCTCTGTTAATGTCCACAAAAGTCATTTAAATGGCTGCAATTTCTGGTATAGGTCCAGTCTCTTTTCAGGTTAGGCTGCAAATTTTTTGCTATTGCTATGCAGTGCACTAAAAAGGGGGGGGGGGGCTAATCCATAGTATAATATACTTTGTAGAAAGCATATTATAGTGGATTAGTAGTATTATTGTGCACTGTGCAGCATTGTGACAGGTGTGGTAACTGAGCATTGCTGCAGCAATACTACAAACAGTGCCAAACTCCCTGGCCAATTTTTTGAACAACTGGTGTGATAGACCAGTGGCCCCCCAATACCACATATTGAAGTGGGGTGTTATCTGAGTATACTTTTACAAGTGTATTTGTGTCCTGCAACAATATTGCCTTTTTTGCTGAGGTAAGTCTGATACACACAGTAGAATGAAAACAAGAGTATGCAGCGCTTGGTGGAAAACACAAAAAAATGAGCAATCTATATTAGATACGGGGGGCCGGATTTAAAGAAACTGCAGCTTCAAACATCTATGACGTGTTTCAGTTTCGCCGCGTTCAAATCAATTAACTGGCGCTGCGGCGAATTGGCGAGTAAAACAGCAATAATGAATTCCGCCGTCAGCGGGATTCACTTACGATCGCGGCTTCGCCAATTCGCAAACTTATGTCTTCCTGCTTATAGCAGTTTCACATAGCGATGTGGGCTAGTGGATTAGTGCACACATCACATGTCTGTAATTCATCTCCCTCTGCTGTAGGTTCGAGGCTTACCATCTCCACCTACTTTTTTTATTTTCTTTTTTTGTTTATATTGCTAAAATGGAACGGATTACATCATATATATTGCTAAATAATGTTACACTCAGAAGCGCTTGCAAGCTTACACCATTTTAAGTGTTTTTTTGATCTTGTCTGTGTGTCGAATCGATCTTATGAAGGAAAGTACCAAAGGCAAGTGACCAAACCCCTACCCTACTTCAGGGCAAGATGAAACCTCACAATTTTACCATGGTCTTCTTCCCACATTCCATACAATGTTTAGTTCTTTAGCTATATGTGCTTTTTAGCCTTAACACACTCCATTTTTTCCACCATACAGCTTTATTCTGCACAATAGCTAAGTGCTTTGCAACTTCACTGCAGTTCACAACGTCATGGGTTCAAATCACATCACTACACTTGGGATCTCTTTTCACTCTCATTTTTTTAAACAGTTTTTTTAAACTATCTTGAATTTGGGGGGGGAGGGGGGTGTCCTACCCAAATTTCAAGCACATCAATGGAAACAACACAATTTTGATTTTATGAGTGTGGTCCTAGTTTTATCGAGATGCAATTCTTTACATATTTACCATGGTTCTTACAATTTCTTGACCAATAAACATAGGTGTCTGATATTGGACTCTCTCCATATTTCAACAACACAGGCCCTCATAGTCCAACACTACATTTGCCTCACACCTCAACACAACACTGTCACATCCCTACTCTACATTACAACCCCTCACATCACCAGTACAAGCAGCATGCAAAGTGCAAAACTCCGGCCTTGGCAGCTTAATGGGCCATACACTAACAATTTGTCTAGACTTTTTCCTGTAGACTTAACCAAACCATATAATAGAAGCTCAAACCTCAACACTTTCAATTTGGATGCAATCAGGCAGGCCCTTGCACTACATAGAAAATGTCAATCGGAAGGATAAAGTCTTCTCTAAATCTTACAGTGTGGATGGCCCTTTTGTCTGTAGGCACCCACACAAAACAAAAAAACACATGTTCAATTCTAATGTATTTATTTATTTGAGAATGACAGCAGAAGGAGGGATGCAGCAAAAGAATATTGTCACTCTCCAGTCCGTGTGCCTTTACAGCGCCAGACCACGATCTTTGCTCCATGGCTACGGGATTCTGATGTCTTCCACAACTTCCGGCAGAGTTCAGAATCCATTCTGCACCTCTACCAGCTCATAGGGGACAGGCATGGCAAGGTTGCTGGGCAGCTTCCAAGCCACTTTCGAAGTTCCAGGGTGTTCATGTTGGTCATTGGCCATGTGCCTTACCAAATATCCACTGACCACAAAAGAAAATGAGTGGAGTCCATCAAGGTGGGTTTCTACCACCTACACCCGCAAGCAGTACCACTCCTGGAAAAATAAAACAAAGGATAAGACATTTCATTATGAAAATCACATCTTAATGCCTGTTTGCTTCATTCTGAACTTCATTTAATTTCGACATCACGAGTGAAATAACACATTTTATGCCAACTTACACAAACCAGAAATCATTAATGTAAACATTTGAATACACACCTGTGACGCCAGACAGCCCATCACCACAGGCTTCCCATGGTACGTGCCATGATTCCAAGATGTTGATGTTCTGGAAAATTACAACACCATAAGATACCAAGCAGCCGTTCATGTTATCAATAACTACACAGGTGGCATAGACACAAATAAACACCTGCCAGCTCTTCTCAGCCCTTTACACTATTCACAATACCAACATGTTTATGGTTAGAGGTGCATGTTTTTGCTCAAGTAACACAATTTTACCAATGTTGACTACACTTTATCTACAATGGCAAGTGTCATTGGCAGATGATAATCACCCTCTGTCTCCCTGTGAGTGGCACCTCTGCTAACTAGCTAATTAATACACATGCCCTATCTTGACCGGTTACAGTACTTACATGTAAAGTGGCTAGCAACCAGGGTATTCCGGGTGGCCATACCGGCAGCGGTGCTCCGCCGCCTGGGGGCCGCCGGCTGACGGACCTCTGGCTCCCTCTCCTCCGTCAGCTCCCAAGAATCATCCCGGGCAACGCACATGTTGTGCAACACGCAGCACGCCAGGATGATCTTGGAAGCCTTTGTAGGAGAGTACAGGAGTTCACCCCCAGGCCGGGCCAAGCAGAGAAACCGGGACTTGAGAAGACCTATGGTCAACTCAATGATACTCCGGCTTCTCCGCAAGGCCCTGTTGTAATTCCTCTCTGCTGGGCCCTGGGGGTACCTGATTGGAGCCATCAGCCACGTCAGCTGCGGGTAACCAGCATCCCCTGAAAAATAAGAAAAATATACATTAGTTATTCATATCATGTGACTTTAGATGACTCCTCAAAATGGGAGACAATTAGGCATTTTACTAAACAACCTGCTCGTCTGTTTGCAAAAAATCATATGAAACATCTCAACTCTGTCTAACTGCCTAAATCACTAATACAAATGGGAAAAAGGACACACAAAGTGGTGGGTTTCTCTTGCAAGTTACAACTTGGCCCCTATTCTGTTCCTATTACATTAGCCTAGGTCTTACTTCTGGAATATATCTGCAACTAGAGTGAGGAAACCAATATTGACTCACTTATGCAAAGTACTTTGGGGATATGGCAATACCATTGGAATCATTTGTAGGTTTTCTTTGGGTGGCTAGAGGACACCATTTACACATTGGTTAACCACCTTCATTGGACTCAAAGACAACTTTGCAAATCTTTCTTTTGTGAGCTGCTAAGCTGCTGATCTGGTTGTATGTGAACAGCCTGACAACTAATAACACATCCATTTTAGGTAGGCTTTGCTTAAATCAGGGTGTACACCGATGTAGCTTATTCCTATGTCTATGTAATCTTACAGTTTATGTTGTTAAGACAAAATACTTTACCAATAAGCCACCCTTCGGGCATTTGTCCACTTTCAAACACCTCGTACAGAGTACTTGTTCTTAACATACTGGAATCATGGCACGACCCTGGGTGACCAGTGTTGACACTCATGATGCGCTGTTTGGCGTCACACACTAATTGGACGTTCACAGAGTGGTACTGCTTGCGGTTCCGGTATTCACTTTCGTGGCTCCTTGGGGGCCTAATGGCTATGTGGGTGCCATCGATTGCCCCTAGGATTTGCGGCATGTGTGCCCGCCGGTAGAAACCCAACTTGACTTCATTCCACTCATTTTCATTCTGTGGCCAGTGGATAAAATTGGGCACTATATCCACTATGGCATTAATGACCAACATGAACACCCTTGAAACTGTGGGCTGGCTAATGCCCATGATACTTCCCGAAGTGGCTTGGAAGCTGCCACGCCCTAAAATATACAAAGTGGCCAGCAATCTGGCCATGCCGGGCACCGCATGGCCGCGCTGTGTGTCCGGGTCAATTTTCTCTGCTATGAGCTGGTAGAGGTGTAGAATAGTTCCTCGCTCGAGCCGGAACTTCCTCCTGACATCAGAATCCCGCAGCTTGTCCAAATAGATCCTTGGAGCAAAAATGCGTGGCTGGCGAGGTAAGGGCACACGGACTGGAGGTGCTGCTGCTGAAGGTGCTGCTGCTGCTGCTGCTGCAGCTTCCCCACCTTCTGCTGCCTCCTGTGCCAGGGCCTCCTCAAACAAGGCACCAATAAATGCCAGCATTGCACCATCTAATGCGTCTGGGATATCGTCCTCCATTTTGAACGCGCAAATTCGCGAATGCGCAGATATATATAGAAACGGCCGCTAATTATCACACCTGTGAGCCAGCTATAAAAGGAGCACATGGCCAATATGGCTGCTGGATGTTATAGATCGATGTTTCTTATGTGCTAGCAAGACCCTGTGACCCACAACCTACATTATCTGGAGGTAAGACAATTGTATCTCTCTCTCCCAAAAAAAAAGGAAGGAGACAATTTGTACTTATCTTGGGTGTGCTTAAGTTGTCTATGGTGAATCCCCTCCAACCCACAATAGCTTGGGAACCCCTCAAGTGTCTTTTAATCATTGGCAGTTGGCCCCATGTGCATGTGGTTTGGACATGTGTTTTCTCATGTTTGTTAAAGGTGTGCAGTCTAGATTTGGCATCTAAACCTGCCCCCTTACCTTCCCAGCTTCCAAAGACACCATTTTTGCTTTCCTGATAACTGTAATTTATTATGTGCACGTATGTAGGTCATGCGATTTCTCATGTATGTTTAATGTTTGCAGCCTCCTTTTGCCTATAAAGGATTACACCACCACCACCACCACCACCACTGTGTTTGTGACATTAGGTAAGTGTTTGGAGGGCCTCGTGTGATTTGTACCCCTATGCGTTTTCTTATGTGTTTTTTTTTTACATTTCTTTGCAGCCTCTTCTGCTCTTTGCCACCACCACCACCACCACCACCACTACTGTGTTTGTGCCATTAGGTAAGTGTTTGGAGGGCCTCGTGTGATTTGTACCCCTATGAGTTTTCTTATGTGTTTTTTTTTTACATTTCTTTGCAGCCTCTTCTGCTCTTTGCCACCACCACCACCACCACCACCACTACTGTGTTTGTGCCATTAGGTAAGTGTTTGGAGGGCCTCGTGTGATTTGTACCCCTATGCGTTTTCTTATGTGTTTTTTTTTACATTTCTTTGCAGCCTCTTCTGCTCTTTGCCACCACCACCACCACCACCACCACTGTGTTTGTGACATTAGGTAAGTGTTTGGAGGGCCTCGTGTGATTTGTACCCCTATGCGTTTTCTTATGTGTTTTTTTTTTACATTTCTTTGCAGCCTCTTCTGCTCTTTGCCACCACCACCACCACCACCACCACTGTGTTTGTGCCATTAGGTAAGTGTTTGGAGGGCCTCGTGTGATTTGTACCCCTATGCGTTTTCTTATGTGTTTTTTTTGTACATTTCTTTGCAACCTCTTCTGCTTTTTTTGCCACCACCACCACCACCACCGTGTTTGTGCCATTAGGTAAGTGTTTGGAGGGCCTCGTGTGATTTGTACCCATATGCGTTTTCTTATGTGTTTTTTTTTTTTCCTTTTCTTTGCAGCCTCTTCTGCTCTTTGCCCACTACTACCACCACCACCACGACCAAGTCTGTTTGTGCCATTAGGTAAGTGTGTTCTGTAACTGTTCACTAATTATACTGTATATGAAGAGCAATCTGCAAATCCTGTTTTTTCTGTTTTCTCTTTTGTCATTTCAGATTTAGGAGTTTGGGGCTCTTTGCTGCTGCTGGACAGCCAGATTCTCTGCCCACCTCGTGCTCCCATGGCCCCACCCACTGGAAGGATGAGAAGGGCCAGGGGGCCAGGGGGGCCAGGGGGGCCAGGGGGGCCAGGGGGGGCAGGGGGGGCAGGGTGGGCAGATCGTCTGGCTCTGGTGTGAGGGAGGCTCCAGCTGTATCCATGAGGGAGTCCACCATCCCCATCCCGGAGGAGGAAGCCGGGGGAGGTGTTAACACACCAAGTGGACAAGCTGGCTCTTCTGACAGTAGTCCTGGAGCGGGTCCGTCCACCAGAGTCAGCTTGTCCACATTAACCCGGCTTCCCCGTTTCACCCACAATCAGTGCTGTGCCCTGGTCCACGCCTATATGGCCAGATATCAGGCGATACATGGGACCAGGGCCGCGTCTTACTCAGTAACAGAGAAGAACAGATTGTGGGATGAAATCCGGGATGCTGTAAATGCACTGGGTGAAGCACCTCGCCACCGTGACAGTGTGCGGAAGAAGGTCAACGACATCTGTGGGTCCGTTCGGAAGAAGCTAATTGCATGGGCTGCGGAGGGTCTTTATGACCGTCAAGGTCGGCTGGATGAACGTGCACGAAGTTCTCTCTGGGATTATCAATTACCTTTCTTGAACATCATAGGACCCGATACCATCTTTCCCAGAGAGGACTTAGATTCGGATGCTTTGCACCGAGGTAGGATATTATCTTGGATGTCAATTGTGTGAGTTGTTTGGAAAAGATTAACTACTATCCTATGTGTGACATTAAGAGAATGTGATACTTGCCCTTCCAATTGTCCTTTTTTTGTTTTCCCCAACCTGCAATTTGTTCATCTGTAGCACGGATCTCAGCCCCTCCACAGCCCATGCAGCTTGGCGAACCAGACGGACTCACAGGTGTTGACATCAGTGCTGACCCTCCTCCTGGTAGGTCCAATATCATACTGTGCCAAACAATGTAGATGTTTTTTTTTGGCCAAGATAGCTCATATTGCTATGTCCTTTACAGAAGATCCGCAGCAGGGAACACACCCAGTGCAGCTAGGCCTGGAGGAAGGTGTTGGTATGTCTAGTCAAATAATGTTTTTTTGAATCTTATTAACCCCATTAACACACATGTTTTTTCTTAGGAAAGAGTGTTGCCTTTTAGATGTTTACCCTGCAAAACACAGTTGACAGCATTAATGGGTGCCGTCATTAGTAGGCAGACCAAGCCTTCTTAACCTTTGGGAGGGTTTAGCAAGTGTCCTATGAGCCCAGGAAAGCACTTTTGAATGTTTGGCCTCAATGCTTCATTCATGAAGCTAGGAGGGCAATCTGGCCATAATCATTACTGACTAAGGTTATGTACTAAACATGTTTTTTTTTTTTTTTTTTAAAAGAACATCAGGCCCCTCTTGACGTTGCAGCTGGAGTTGGATCAGGAGCTGGCGACGATTCTGCATCCAGTGCTGTGGTATGTGATATAAGGGAACAAGGTGCACATGTAACATTTCAATGGTAGCATTGATTTTGGACTAGATGTGGCTTACATTGTGTGTGTTAAATTAGTGCTATGACATTCTGACGATGCACCAGCACAACAAGAGTTCTATCTTGAACATCAGGGAATTATGTTATAATTTGGTGTGCCACTAATGTTCCAAAAACATCCAGGATCTTTAAAGTCCGGCCCGTCTTTGATTTTCCAGGTCCAAATTCATGGGTATCGTTTGGTTGGGTTGTCCTCTAGCCGATTGATGGCAAGATTTTAGACAACATACGTAGATGTATAAAGTCATTGGTGTAGTAACAGATTTACCAAAAGCATAAACAACCTACCACACCAGGGTTAATTGGGAACACCTTCATGTTGAATCTTTTTTGCCTTTGTCATATTAGTCCTACCAATATAATATGTACCCATTATCAGAAGTGTTGCTAGCTTGGATAATCTTACAATGAACAAGTACTCATTAGAAGCACATCAAACTTTTCAACGTTCTGCTTGGGGTGTTAAGTTGTCAAACTAATCTGAAATATTTAGTCATGATGTTTGATAATGATTTGGTCTATTTCTTCTGCTTTCAGGTAGCCTTAGATGCAGAGGGATTGTCACCTACCCAACTTCGTCCATCTATGCTGGATGTAGCCGAGAGGCTGCTTGATGAGTATCAGGTCCAAAATGAGTTAAGGAGGCGTACTCAGCAATCTACTGAGGCAGTACGTCTGCTCGGGCTCATACAGGAATCTGTAGCAACAATGGTACAGGTTCACCAGGATATGTTACAGGTTCAACAGGATATGCGTAACAGCTTGGTAAGTTTAGCAGACCAGCATCAACGGGATCGGCAAAGTGTTGACACTCAGGTGCTGGCCACACGCCAATGCCTGTTTGGATCTGAAGATGCCCCATTGGCAGAGCCCTCCCAAACATCTCACTCACCTGCCACTGCAGGTTGTGGTAGTGGGAGGGTAATGCCAGTGTTGGCCACTTGTCAGGCAGCTGGGGATGGGACAATTCCTCCTGTAGCCACTCCTAGCACTTCACACTCCGTTCGGACTCCCACACCCCTCAATGAGCAATCCTCCTGCACAACCTCAATGCGCACTGGTTCCACAGTACCCCTTCCACCTGACTACATTCCCTCCACACCTTTATCACTTCACTCCTCCCCAGGCCGTTCTTCTTTTTTGTCACCAATGCGACATGTCGTTTGCCCCCGCACCGTGGACCACAACAACCAATCAACCACCACTCCCCACACATCTTCACAACCCTTGCACCACCAGCAGCATCAAATAGCCTTGGAGCAGCAACGATCCCATCTCATGGTAATGGCACACGTTACCCAAATTCTTAGGCTGAGCACAGAGCAGATGGGACTATTGGCACAAGATCTTCAGTCTGGGACATTTCCAGGGTTCAACACCCTGCATCAGCAGCAGCCTCAGACACAAGATCTGATTCTAATGGGCCACTTTACCAGAACTCTAAGGCTAACCCCAGAGCAGATGGGACTATTGGCCCACCATTTGATGGCAGGAACCTTTCCATTGCTCACCACACTGCTTCAGTCACCACCACCACCACCAACTTAATTTCTTTTTTTTTTTTTTTTTTGGTTTTGTTAATGATTGTTACATTGGCCAATTTGTGGGGCCATTTTTTTTTTAAATTTGAGGGTGGCACAATATGATTTCTTATAGTGCTTTTTTTGGGGATGAAATAAAATTTTATGCAAAATGATTAGTTTGTGTTTGCTCTTTGGTTTTTTAGGAGTGTTGGTGGCCAAGTAATGGCCCTGGTTAATGTAGGCATTTATACACACGTGCTTCTCGATCTCCAAACATATGATTTCATGTAAATTTAGATAACTCAATGTTCACATAACGACCCAAGAAAAGGTCTCCCTTCAAATGTAGCTTCAAAACAAGTCTCAAGGCTAACATAAACCAAAGCCAACATACTAACAATTACAGACCACACCACTCAAGTAAACAAATACAACACAAAAGACATTCGATGTGTACACCAAAAAGAAAACTTGGGTAATAAAATAAATGTTTTAATAACACATGTGGGTGTCTACCAACTGTAGCGTACAAAAAATATATTACAATATATAATAGAATGAACTAAATTGCCAATGTAACATTTGTGTTGCAAAGAGCAACATACTTAAATTTAATTTAGATAAACATTTTAAACATTTTTTATGTTTTGACATCATTTTTTGGAAGGTTTTCACAAAAACAATTCTTTTTTGTAAACATTTGTGGTTTTTTCCGTTGCCATAAAAACAACAAGGCTTATTTGTAAACATTTTTGGTTTTGTCGGTTGCCATAAAAACAACAAGGCTTATTTGTAAACATTTGTGGTTTAGTTTGTTACCAAAAACAACAAGGCTTTTTTGTAAACATTTTTGGTTTAGTTTGTTACCAAAAACAACAAGGCTTTTTTGTAAACATTTTTGGTTTAGTTTGTTACCAAAAACAACAAGGCTTTTTTGTAAACATTTTTGGTTTAGTTTGTTACCAAAAACAACAAGGCTTTTTTGTAAACATTTTTGGTTTTGTCGGTTGCCATAAAAACAACAAGGCTTTTTTGTAAACATTTTTGGTTTTGTCGGTTGCCATAAAAACAACAAGGCTTTTTTTGTAAACATTTTTGGTTTAGTTTGTTACCAAAAACAACAAGGCTTTTTTGTAAACATTTTTGGTTTTGTCGGTTGCCATAAAAACAACAAGGCTTTTTTGTAAACATTTTTGGTTTTGTCGGTTGCCATAAAAACAACAAGGCTTTTTTGTAAACATTTGTGGTTTTGTCCGTTGCCATAAAAACAACAAGGCTTTTTTGTAAACATTTGTGGTTTTGTCGGTTGCCATAAAAACAACAAGGCTTTTTTGTAAACATTTGTGGTTTTGTCCGTTGCCATAAAAACAACAAGGCTTTTTTGTAAACATTTTTGGTTTTGTCCGTTGCCATAAAAACAACAAGGCTTTTTTGTAAACATTTGTGGTTTTGTCCGTTGCCATAAAAACAACAAGGCTTTTTTGTAAACATTTTTGGTTTAGTTTGTTACCAAAAACAACAAGGCTTTTTTGTAAACATTTTTGGTTTTGTCCGTTGCCATAAAAACAACAAGGCTTTTTTGTAAACATTTTTGGTTTTGTCCGTTGCCATAAAAACAACAAGGCTTATTTGTAAACATTTGTGGTTTTGTCCGTTGCCATAAAAACAACAAGGCTTTTTTGTAAACATTTTTGGTTTTGTCCGTTGCCATAAAAACAACAAGGCTTTTTTGTAAACATTTTTGGTTTTGTCCGTTGCCATAAAAACAACAAGGCTTTTTTGTAAACATTTTTGGTTTTGTCGGTTGCCATAAAAACAACAAGGCTTTTTTGTAAACATTTGTGGTTTTGTCGGTTGCCATAAAAACAACAAGGCTTTTTTTGTAAACATTTGTGGTTTTGTCCGTTGCCATAAAAACAACAAGGCTTTTTTGTAAACATTTTTGGTTTTGTCCGTTGCCATAAAAACAACAAGGCTTTTTTGTAAACATTTGTGGTTTTGTCGGTTGCCATAAAAACAACAAGGCTTTTTTGTAAACATTTTTGGTTTAGTTTGTTACCAAAAACAACAAGGCTTTTTTGTAAACATTTTTGGTTTTGTCCGTTGCCATAAAAACAACAAGGCTTTTTTGTAAACATTTTTGGTTTTGTCGGTTGCCATAAAAACAACAAGGCTTTTTTGTAAACATTTTTGGTTTAGTTTGTTACCAAAAACAACAAGGCTTTTTTGTAAACATTTTTGGTTTTGTCGGTTGCCATAAAAACAACAAGGCTTTTTTGTAAACATTTTTGGTTTTGTCCGTTGCCATAAAAACAACAAGGCTTTTTTGTAAACATTTGTGGTTTTGTCCGTTGCCATAAAAACAACAAGGCTTTTTTGTAAACATTTGTGGTTTTGTCGGTTGCCATAAAAACAACAAGGCTTTTTTGTAAACATTTGTGGTTTTGTCCGTTGCCATAAAAACAACAAGGCTTTTTTGTAAACATTTTTGGTTTTGTCCGTTGCCATAAAAACAACAAGGCTTTTTTGTAAACATTTGTGGTTTTGTCCGTTGCCATAAAAACAACAAGGCTTTTTTGTAAACATTTTTGGTTTAGTTTGTTACCAAAAACAACAAGGCTTTTTTGTAAACATTTTTGGTTTTGTCCGTTGCCATAAAAACAACAAGGCTTTTTTGTAAACATTTTTGGTTTTGTCCGTTGCCATAAAAACAACAAGGCTTATTTGTAAACATTTGTGGTTTTGTCCGTTGCCATAAAAACAACAAGGCTTTTTTGTAAACATTTTTGGTTTTGTCCGTTGCCATAAAAACAACAAGGCTTTTTTGTAAACATTTTTGGTTTTGTCCGTTGCCATAAAAACAACAAGGCTTTTTTGTAAACATTTTTGGTTTTGTCGGTTGCCATAAAAACAACAAGGCTTTTTTGTAAACATTTGTGGTTTTGTCGGTTGCCATAAAAACAACAAGGCTTTTTTGTAAACATTTGTGGTTTTGTCCGTTGCCATAAAAACAACAAGGCTTTTTTGTAAACATTTTTGGTTTTGTCCGTTGCCATAAAAACAACAAGGCTTTTTTGTAAACATTTGTGGTTTTGTCGGTTGCCATAAAAACAACAAGGCTTTTTTGTAAACATTTTTGGTTTAGTTTGTTACCAAAAACAACAAGGCTTTTTTGTAAACATTTTTGGTTTTGTCCGTTGCCATAAAAACAACAAGGCTTTTTTGTAAACATTTTTTTTTTGGTTGCCAAAAACAAGGCTTTTTTTTTTTTTTTTTGGTTTTTTTGGTTCCCAAAAAAAGGGTTTTTTATAAATTTTTATATTTTTTTTTGGTTGCCAAAAACAAGGCTTTTTTTGTTTTTTTTTTTTTTTGGGTCCCCAAAAAAAGGGTTTTTTATAAATTTTTATATTTTTTTTGGTTGCCAAAAACAAGGCTTTTTTTGTTTTTTTTTTTTTTTGGGTCCCCAAAAAAAGGGTTTTTTATAAATTTTTATATTTTTTTTGGTTGCCAAAAACAAGGCTTTTTTTGTTTTTTTTTTTTTTGGGTCCCCAAAAAAAGGGTTTTTTTTTAAACTGTTTTTGATTTTTTTGTTAGATTTTTGTTTATAATGGGCAACAATTACAAATGTGACATTTCTTTGTGTTGCAACGTGCAACATAAGTAAACAAACCACAAAAAAAAAATACTAGGATCTTTTTAAAGGTGTGACATTCCTAACGAATGGCTCCTTAGGGTCTGGATCCACGCCACAAAGGTGTTCCAAATATAGAATTCGGTCTCCGCACCACCTCATATAATCCAGGAGGACCTCGTAGGTGAGGTGGGTGTGCCCTGGGTAGAAAAAAACATGACAATTAGTTTTAGGCAAAATGATCCAAACAAGGATTGTAATTAATGTGCCTCAACAAATATGCTTAGGAGTCTATTGGTTGGCTTTTATCAACACTCTGAAGCAAATATGCTAAATTGCTGTTGTAAACCTTAAACTCAAACTTTCACAGCAAATTGTTCAAAAGGTTACATAAGATGGCTTGGAATGTTAGTAGCAGTTCCACCAAAGCTAAGTAAAATGCTTTTCTGCATGTAAACACAAGCAATCATTTTGAAGAATGTAAGGTGTTTTGGGTTCAATTGGTCAACACGATACATGTGCACACATTTATCTCTATCACCATTGGAATCTGTGGAGCGTTCTCTCTCACTCTTACTGTCTATAGATTGAACCTGACACATAGTAGAGACTCACCCTTAGGAATTTTGAGGGCCAGTTCTGGACGGAGCAGATGTGTCTGCTCCCCTGATCTCCTTTCCGCCATCCCAGCTGTGTTAAGAGAGAAGAAAAAGTTTATCAACAAATGGACTCACGCTAACTGTAGGTTACGCAGTCATGAAAACGCTCTAACACCCACTCATTACCCCTCCACATTTCCCTGAAAGTTTTATTTAGACATTGATATGGTGGTGATGCAGATTTGTACAGTGCAAGCGTCATTCTTCTGGGTGAAGCTTGTAGCGTTAAGGATACGTACTCCCTGCTTTTGTGCTGATTGTGTTTTTCTGATGTTTTTGGTGCCTCAGCCCTGCCTGTTCTAAGTGTTGGAAACATATCATTTTGGGAGGGCTGCGGAAAACTAATCAGGTTAGACTTACACTCTCTAGGTTTTTGGGGACAAGAGAAATAACAATCCTCCTTTTTACATGGCCCCTGTACACACCTCTAGGCACCTCCCTCCTGTTGTTTGACCCCACAGCAGGCAGCTTGCTATGGAGGCACATGAGATGAAGCCAAGCACCCTGTGCCTGTTCAGGCACTAGGCTGTGAGCCAGCCTTGCCCCCCTCCCTTCCAATGGTCTCAATGATTAGGAGTGACAGCATCAGGAGGCAATATTGGCATGCTGTCACCTCAGTTAAGGAGGAGGGGGAGTCTGTTCCAGACAAGTATTAGTGCAAAAATTTGGACCGTAAAAAATGGTCCCAGTAAGTCTTAGGGGGAATATGCACACCTATCACTTGGAATACTAATGCATAGAATGCATTCACATAAAGAACCCGCTGCCTTTAGAACAACTTGAAGCCTGAGCGGGGACATACACAGTTAGCATTTCTCCACTTACTAAGTAGACACATTACTGGAAAAGCACACAACTTACCATCATCAGGTTTTTTTGGGGCCCCTGAAGTGGATGGCGTGGCTGGCTCTGGAGAAACTGCACAAAAAGAACACAAATTGTGAACTGGAATGTGGTACATTACCGAGGAAGAGTATTTATGAAAGATTGACAAACACACATTTTCAGTGTTGACTAAATCAGGACATGATTAAATTACAATGTCCCCTAAAAATTTACAAGTACAAAGCACACCATTTCCAATGTAGAGAAACTAACACCAATTTAGAATAGGGTGGCTTGAGATAACTTACAAAAGATAACATGTCCTGTAAAGCTCCCCAAAACCACCTTTCAAACATGAAGGTTAAGCAAGAGTGTTTCATGACCAACCTTCCTGTCACATATAGCAAAACTACACTTGCTTTGACTCCAACTTAGATTATCCTAGATACACATCATCCTAGCACACACAATTCATGTGAGAATCTAATTTTAGGTACTTACAGACTAGTTCAGGGGAGCCTGGAGTGGGGGAGGATGGGGGAGACCCTACATGGGGGGATGGTGTCCCTTCATGGGGGGATGGCGTTGTATCTCCTAGAAACACAAAGACACAAATACAATCCTTGAACAAAAGCTATTTGATAAAGGCACACAGAAAGTAGTCTGGAAACATTGAAGGTAGTAGTTACAGTGGACTGGGTAAGCAGTGGCCCCTCTTCCCCAGTCCTCCACAACAAACATCCTCAATGTCAGCTGCTACAAAACCCCAATGTCAAAATATATATATTACAGCCCTTATATTTACCAGGACACATTGAACACACAAACACATGTAGAATACTTACTTCCCCTTTGAGGAGAGCCCAGGTCCTAATCCGAGTCGGACCAATTGGCCTCTTCTTGGCCAACAGTTTGTTCCTGGCCCGGATCCAGGCGACTCGGCCCTGCCTGAGGCTCCTCTCTTGCTGAAGTTACATCAACCACAAAAGAAAACAAAACAAACAATCATTCCTCCAAGTTCGACCTAATACACAACACACCAGCACATCCACATTACTTACAGGGGGCCTGAGAAGGCTGAGCCGCAACATCCTGATCACTAGTTTCTAAAATAAAAGAAAAACATTATATATTATTTATGGACACAAATAGGCAGTAACCTCTCATCATGCTAGCACCATACTCAATGCCCCTACAATTCAGAACATAGAAGTGCACTTACACCAATGAGATGCATTGACCATGTTTTAAAACAGGAGGGCACCATGCAAATTAAGCGGGCGCCTAAGGCCTCGCACCTACAGGGGCCTTGCGGCCAGTGGCGGAGCACCAACATTTCGAAGGGCGCAGTCAGGGAAATCTCCCAAGTAAAAGATTGCTTTCAATCCTCGGATCAAAAAGTTGCAGCAGTGTGCTGCAGTCCCTTCACTGCGTCTGCCAGGTGTCTGTTGTCCGCTGACACTTACTCCTCCTTCTCTGCCTGGGGATTGGCCGTCTGATCATGTTATCCTAAGATGTGGAGGAATCGGTAGGTGTGTACCTGCACCAGTAGGAAGTGACTGGCCGGTCAACTCACTCTGCTATCATCAGTTGTTGCTCTGGGAGGAGAGCTCCGCCCTGGACCCGGAACATACAGGTAACCAGGCCCAGACTTGATATTTTGCAGGCTGGTCATAGATTTGTTGTGTCCACTATGCAAAGTGGTTGAGTAGCCCCAGGGAAGTTGGAAGAGTCTGAAAATGGTTGGTGGAGGAGGAGGAGAAGAAGGCCCTGGGTGGCTGGGGGACAAGGAGAGGGCCCCTGGGGGTTTTCTAGAGGAGGAAAGATCCACAATGACGCCAGAGTCAATTGCCAAGGAAGAGAGTGGAGCTGAGCAAGTCCTGCCTATCTGACATGAAAGCCAAACATGGTGTAGATGGAGCCCTTTGCCCTACACAATGACAGCACCAGAGGTGGAAGGTGAGTGGTAGCGGGTCTTTGACATTATAGAGCATATGGACTCTGTCCATTATTGGTAGTTTTGTTTGGAGTTGTCCTTTAGATGTTTAACTGTGTTGTTTTTGACCCGAGCTGTGAGGGACTGAGGTATGACAGCCCACTATGCTGAGACTTATAGTGCCCTAGAATGTTGAGGACTGAGGAATCCTTAGTCCCTAACAGAGGGCACTACAAGTCTTAGCATAGCAGGCAGTATTTCCTCATTCCCCTACAGAGAGGATTACAAGTCCAAGCAGGTAGCCTTCTGCAGTGGGACTTGTTGTGCCCTTGACTGTGGTGGACTGAGGAAGGGAAGTGTAAGAGGGTCTCTGTAAGCTCAGATGTATGGGGGAGCTTTGGGGAACACAGAGTTCCCTTTTACACCAGAGTCCCCAGCTTCCCCCCTCAAATAATGGTTCCCAAACTCTCCTTATATCAGAGTCTTCACACTTCCCTCTTACAGTGTAGTAAGTCTGGAGACTCCGATGTAAAGGGGGCTCTGTAAAATGTGATTAGAGATTAGAAATTTCTAACATTTTTATTTTCTACTTACGATCCACAATTTTCAGCTGCTCAAATGGCTCGCTGCCTCTGACTGCATATTGGAGTGTGGCCGTCCTCCTCCTCCCCTTCTTCACCAAAAGCACAAGAGGGTGCCGTCCGTCCGCTTTGGCTAGAAGCAGAAGAAAAAAAAAAACATAAAAAATACGAATGTACATAGTAGTATTAAAGGTTGTGAAGAGACACTTGATGGAGGTAGGAAAGGTAGGAGCGAGAGGGAGGGGGGGGGGGGGTGTTGGTATTAGTGTTGTTGCATAGCTAAACACATGTCCACCTACCCAAAAAATTGTAACCTATCTGGTCACATGTAATGTATATTTTTACTTACCGGAGATTTGCTCCACAGCCTTTAGCAGGAGCCTGGGTGAGCGCCTTTTGGCATCACTCCAGGCCCGCTGCAGATCCACTATCTCAGGCAGAAACTGAAATCTCCGCTGCAGCCTCATCCGGAGACGACACATCATCTTGTGCTTTTGGTGAAGATGCGTATAAACTTTATCATACCCCCAGAGGAGGAGGAGCTGTGGAAAGAGCAGTGTATGTTTGAGTCCAAGTATGTCCAAAATAGTACAGTCTTCAAATAACATGCTAGGTCGTCTTTGAGATATTGTAGAACAAAGAATTCCATTTCTGGTGATACATATACATCGATGTCCAAATCTACCTCCATGACATAGGTTGCCCCACACTGGTGATTTCCTCTACATGATATAGCCATTTTCTCAATTGGCCTTTCATGACACACCCAGGGCCGCCATCAGGGGGGACAGGCAGTCACTGTATTTACAACCTTATTGCTGTCCATTTAGCAGGGTGCAAGTAACTTTACACACATGTAGCATAGGTATCAACTTTTGTCACCATGTTAAAAGGACAGCAGTATGGGTAGCATTACAGTGACTGTTATTAGTCCAGGCTCACTAAACTAGCCAATGCTTGGAAAAGCAAGCCATGCAGATTGCTTTTCAGGTCCCTTTTAACACGAGCTGTCTGATTGGGTGTGGCTGTTAATTTTTGACGCAGACCTGATAAGCCCCTCAATTCTCCTTTATGGAG